>NW_027173338.1:10680282-11360565 GCF_018151085.1 Drosophila tropicalis
CTTTAAAATTCTTGGAGTATTATCCCTGTAAATAAAACTTTTCGCTAATTAAAACGAAAATAAATATTTTTGAGCACTTACACATGTTTATATTTAATAAATACTCTAGTAAACATTTATATACTTACATACATACTATGTATATTTTTTATAGATCATTATGAGAACAAAGGAAAGCTTGTTGCAGGTGATTCACATGAATTAATAGTCTTGAAACCATATTAATAGAATATTCTTTGTGTTTTACTGAAAGTGATCAGCTTTTAAAGTTAAGGTTTTGTCTGAGCCCTTAGTTTTTAAAATACTATTTTTGATTGTTTTTAGGGTCACTGATAAGGGAACTTTAATCATTTAAAAACACACAGAATGTTTTTTTAGACATTCAAGTCATCTAGGGTGACTAAAAACATGATATTTGCAAACTTATACTGCTAAAAGGTCTATGTAATATGTGTACTTAAATGTAGACATTTCAGGAAGTTGAGAGGATATTTTAATGTAGATATTACTAAATTAATGCATATTCAAAGTGATTTAAACCCGATGTCAGCTTTGTGGATATAACAGAAAAGGTTACACAAATTTGTGCTTTTTGTCTTTGAATAAACACAACAATTTGTTATGACACATATTGACAAGATAAGATTTGCTTAGACAAGTCGATTTTTGGCTCATAAAATAGCTTTTATGACATCACTTGAATATCGCCTAGCTATTGCTCAGAGATTATACAACACTCTATGTAAAAAAAAGTCTTAAAATAAATTTTTAAAAAAACTTCAAAAACTCTTGCCACAGTCGGTTTGAATCACACTTGCCTTTACTAATAAATTCATAATCAAATATCAGAGATCTTAAGGACTTTGTAAATTTTAAGGAGTCTTAAGTTTAGATACACATAGAGCGAAAAAGTGTCGAGTTCCATTTGATCAAGCGGGTGCAAGCGAGACGAAAAAACTACACTAGTAGCTTGCGTTTAGAGTTCATGCATAGTTCATCGAAATAAACATTGTATCTCAAATCGCCTAAACCAATTAGGGTAGTTTTAATTGTTAAGAAAATCTTTGGAAGTTTTTTTTTTAAATATTTCTGAGAGAGAGTTTTACAAACATTTTTCGTTGGCTGTTGCAAAAATTAGTGCACAGCTGGAATATTTTTCTAGTCGCATATACAGAAAGTTTTAGCAGCCCCTTACATCCATATGAATATGTGCTTATACATATATCAGCAGAAATACATATAAAATCCCGCATGTACATATATACATAAAAAACATTTTTCTATAACATTTCTATATTTGTAATCTCTTAAAAAAAGAAAGCAAAAACATTGCTATATTTGCCATTTGTCTAGGGGTTTAGGTTTGGTTTGGTTCGTTGGTTGCCTCTGCGATAAGAACAAATTCGCTCTCTTCTATGGCCTACGAAGGAAAATGGGTCAAAGTACAAATTGAAGAGTCATAATTACGCAGTAAACGAAATGATTGGCACGCCTAGCAACCGACCAACCCACCGGCCGACCAAGTGACTAGGAGATATATCATAAAAATGTATACATATTGATACACAAAAAAAAAAATACCGGCAAAATGGTCAGATGCCGGGTGAAATGAAATAAACTACCTGTTTGGCCATTTGTTGGCTCTATGCCCGCGACGCCTTTTCTTTTGTTTGACAACAAAGCTTACGTAATCCCCAGACGCGATATTCTCAACATTATAAATCTTTTGGCTTTCTTTGCAAAAGCAAAAAACAAAATCAACTTAAATTTTGTAAATTGAGCTGGTTGTGTTTGTGTGATATGAGTCATGGAAATTTAACCAGCTGTTTTCCCCATTCAACTATCGGTTCTATTGTTTTGGAGCTTTTGGAATTGTTTTGCTACCCTTCAGTTAAATGATTAGTGTCCCTAACCCTTCCTCCACCTCTATCTTTGAACCTACACCCATATACATACATACATATGTATGTATGTATGTAAGTACATACCTCGTGTGTTGTTGTTGTTTATAAATAATCGATATGAAAATTCATGCTTTGACAGTGATAAAAAATTTATGATTTTTGCCATTTGTGTAAGTTCTCAATGCCGCCATACCAAAAGGAAAGTATGTACACCTATGTACTCGTATGTACATATGTATGTATAGGTAATTTTGATTGGAACTAATTGAAATAAACACAAATCATAAAATTGTGTGGCACGTTTTTTTGCACGACCCACTGACTGACACAATGGTTCTCAGATTTTTTCGGTATTTTTCTTTTTTACTTTTATTCTTTTTGCTATTTTTGACCTAATTGAATTCAATTTATTCTAACGCTGCACGTTTTTGTATATTTTCTGCTTTCATTTTAACATAATCCCTCCACGAATCAAAATAAAATATTAGAAAAGTCAGACATATGTTCAATATATGTATTCAATAAACAAACACTGAAATCCCTGTAATTTTTTTGGGATTAGAATAAAAATTTAATTGTCTTGTAATTTTGTAGCTCTTGTTTATAATTAGCCGTTAAAAATGTTAACTCATTATGCATTTTCAAATCAAAGGATATTCAAAGATTCGTATATCTGTCAAAATTTCGACCTACTGTAGGGTATTTCTCAACGTCTATTTTGCATTTGTTGACTTAGTTAATTAAAGTGATTTTTAGCATTTCCATTTTCCATAGTTTGGCATACATACTGAATATAAAACACGCGCCATTTGTTTTAATTATAGAAATAAATTTTCCTAAACTCGAAAAAGAGGAAAAACTTGTAGCCACGATGTGAGAGATCTGGCATGCGTTTTTGGCAAACAGCCTGCTGGAATTATGAGTATTTGGCAACTACCAGTAATTTGTGCATGGTCAAGGCCAGCAAATTGTAATAATTTATTGCCCATAAAAATAATAAAAATTAAAGTAATGGCAGGACAAAAAATTTAAGTTGCATCGGCCGGGAATCGAACCCGGGCCGCCCGCGTGGCAGGCGAGCATTCTACCACTGAACCACCGATGCTTGTGTTCGAATTAAGACTCCAGCTCCATAAGGGCACGCAGCTGTTGGAAATGAATTGTTTATAATGCTGAATTTAATCAATTTACTGTATTAATTGTTTTGCAGTTATATACCGCCACGTTTGTGGGGCTTCAGTGGACATGTGCAGACTGTATTGCACAGCATTGTGGGTCGAGTACGTTGTCCTTGGCCTTTGGGGGAGAGGGTGTATCTTTCCCTGCATGATGGCTCCACATTAACCTATGATCTCTATCAGCCACTGAACGAAAAAGAGGGTAAGTACTTGCATTAAATACGAGTGGACTGTAGTAGATACGATTTATACCATTCGATTTCAACAATTTCCAGACGACATCACCGTGGCAATTTGTCCGGGAATCGCAAATAGCTCGGAATCGGTGTACATACGTACATTTGTTCATTTAGCTCAATGCAACGGCTATCGCTGTGCTGTATTAAATCACATTGGGGCATTGCGTAGTGTTCAAGTGACATCGACACGCATCTTCACCTATGGCCATACAGAAGATTTTGCCTCCATGGTTGAGCATTTGCATCAGAAATATAGTCAGAGTCGCATTGTGGCTGTGGGCTTTAGTTTGGGTGGCAATCTGGTAACAAAGTACATGGGTGAGCTGCAAAAAACGAAGCCTTTGAGTGTCATTGGCGGTATATCCATATGCCAGGGTTACAATGCCGTCGAGTAAGTTGACAACTATTTGCTGATCCAACGAAGACTATATGTTTTTTATTTTTGAATCTATAGGGGAACCAAGTGGCTATTGAATTGGCAAAATTTCCGTCGCTTCTATCTCTACATCATGACTGAAAATGTGAAATCTATTATTCTACGTCATCGTCATATTCTCCTTTCGGATGAGGTCAAGGCTCGCCACAATCTCAATGAACGTGAAATAATTGCTGCTGCCACCTTGCCGGAATTGGATGAGGCCTACACGAGAAGAGTCTATAATTTCCCATCCACACAGGAGCTGTATAAATGGAGTTCATCGCTTTTCTATTTCGATACAATTGAGAAGCCAATGATATTTATTAATGCCAAGGATGATCCTCTGGTGCCAGAGGACTTGTTGCATCCCATCAAAGAGTATGCGAGTGAGTATAAGAATATGTTTTGTATAAGTAACTTGAGTGGCTAAAATGTGTGGCCTAGCATATGTACGGCATTAGAAACAGTTAGTCCAACAAGCAGTCGTGGCCGAGCGGTTAAGGCGTCTGACTAGAAATCAGATTCCCTCTGGGAGCGTAGGTTCGAATCCTACCGACTGCGAAAGAGGATTTAATTTTTTTTATTTTATAATTTTTTTTTTTGTTTTTATTAAAGAAATTAATTTTAATATTTAAATCACTGCTACTAATTAGTCACGGGTCATGGAGCAGTCGTGGCCGAGCGGTTAAGGCGTCTGACTAGAAATCAGATTCCCTCTGGGAGCGTAGGTTCGAATCCTACCGACTGCGATTTGAAGTTTTTAATTTTTTATTTATCTGAAGCCTTTAAAATAATTTAGAATCCAAATTAGCAGACGTTCATAAATATATTATATAGGGGGTGTATCTGAACAACCCGGAAGCCATCAGTCGAAAATAAGTGCTAGAAGTATAGTATATTTGAGCAACTTGACTATTTTACTCCATTGTCTCTTCAAAATTAATTAAATAGTGCTCCTAGTCTTAATTCTAATCGCTTGGTTCTATCTCCAACTTCTGGACTTATTAAACTTTTATACTTTTGCTTCGTTTTGCTCTCCAATTAATTTAAAATTTAATTGATTTCGATTAGATTTAGAGACTTGCTCACATCTGGCTGCCTTGTTTAAAATTTTCTTTGTTTTTATTGTTGGTTTTTTTTTTTTGCATTCTTTTTTGTTTTTTTTTATGATTTTTTATACTGTCGAAACTTAATAGAACGTTTTATTTTCGTACGAACACATCAAGCAGTCGTGGCCGAGCGGTTAAGGCGTCTGACTAGAAATCAGATTCCCTCTGGGAGCGTAGGTTCGAATCCTACCGACTGCGAATGAGGATTTTTTTTGCTAAATTTATATTGTCAGTATGTTTTTTTTTTTTTTGCCTGGCTTTCTGAATGTTCAAATCAATAAACAGCTTTAGTAAAAGTATATTTTGTTTTCCCAACTAAATAATAATATGAAGCCAATTGAAATTTTTAAACTTTTAATTTTTAGACAATCTTGTGTTTTATTTAAAAGGACATTTTTTTCATTTGCTTGTTTGGGGATGATTGTCCTCGCAAACGATTCTAACAGATGAAATTATTTCTCTTGTTATACCTTTATGATATTTTGTTCGTGTGGTTGCATCGAGCAGTTGTGGCCGAGTGGTTAAGGCGTCTGACTCGAAATCAGATTCCCTCTGGGAGCGTAGGTTCGAATCCTACCAACTGCGAAAGCTAGTAAATTTTTTTTATAAAATATTTTTTTTTTTTATTGTAGAAAAATTTATTAACATACATTTTGTTCTTTTTTCTTACAGCAACGCGACAAAATGCAGCCTACATTGAGGTAGCTCATGGTGGTCACTTAGGCTTCTATGAAGGCGGATTTTTATATCCCAATCCCGTCACCTGGCTGGACCGCACCTTAGTAGCCATGGTTGGATCCTTGGCGTTAATGCATGCAGATGTTACAAAGTCATCGACATAAAGGTCGCAGATGTTGTTATTTTACTAACACTCAAATGATTAAAACACAAAAAGAAAAACATTAACATAATTTAACAAGAAAACGAAAGAATATTGCTTGTGTGTCAAAATTGTATGTATGTAGCTGTCCAAATTAAATTTAAAATCTAAATTGGAAATTTGTGAAACGAAAGAAAAGATAATTAGAAAACACAAAACTAAATTGTTTGATGTAACGGAAATGGAAAACGAAACTATTCCTAAAATGGCTGCAAAAATCAATGTAAACTTTATGGCAAAGTGCATTTAAAACAGAGCATAATTTATCTATCATTGCGTTTTCTATCATTTAAAACATTTTGATTTGCCAAGTGAACTTTTATAATTTATTAACTTATGTGTAATTTTAGTTATAGCCACGGATAATTAATATCACCACTTTAAGCTAAATATTAATTGATTAGTCTTACTCCATCTATTTGATTTTTGAAAGCTTTATATTATACATATTTAACATATACAAAAGATGAAAGCAAACAGAAAACTAAAAAATGAAATCCACACAAAAATACAAAACTTATAACCAAACAAATTGCCTTATTGTAGATATTTTGATAATTATATGATTTAGAACTCCCAATTTTTATATTTTAAGATATGTATTTGTACAACGGTATACTACTATATGCATGCATGCATTTATATATGTACATATGTACTATATGTATATATAATGCATTTCATGAGTAATATCAAAACATAATTTTATTGGCCCCATATGGTATGGCTATGATGTTTTTTGTACGTATATATTTACGTATTATATATATTATTTTTCCGACTTTACAAGTTTTGTATACAGAATTTTAGTCTATTAACATAAAAAACTTATATATGCGTGTTTATATGTGTACAAATAATAAAAACAAACCATGAAAATGTTTCAATAAACAGTGTTTAATTGTTATAGCAATTGAAAATTGAAGATATATTTTTATATGGCTGATATATCACGTAAAAATTCTTTAAGATCGATCGCGACTGATTTGTTAATGAGAAGAAAGCAAAACAAATTTTATTTCAGGCCAAATTGATTATTTTTTATTCATTATTATTATCCAATTGTACAGAATTGTTGGGGGCAAGTTTCTCGGCAGCAACAGTTTAGGCCACATTTTTTGTTTAATGACTCACAGACTTCTTTAGTATAATTAAATGATAACAAGGCTGTAAAAGAGAATTTTATTTGTACATATGTAGTACAATGTTTTTGATAAATTTTTTCGTTTTTTTTTAGTTACTTACGTGGATACTTATTCTTCAATCTACATGCATTTGCTTCTTGAAGGTCACCTGAACTGATTGTTACATATTGGAATGGTGGTCCATTGGAGCAAGTCGTATCTAGCAGGCACACTCCGACGGCAGAACAAGAGCATGCTGGGGAGAGTTGAAGCGGTGCTGTGTACACACAATTTGGTCCACAGCAAGTGTTGGCCAATTGTGGCATGGCAGGTTCACATGAGTCTACGAATCTGCATTGATTCCATCCTACAAAATCCTGGCAAGTCAATGGGTTGGCGCAGGAACACGATGAACTCGGAGTGGCTGATGTCGAGGCCACCGCCAAAGCAGTAATCAAAAGTACAAAGAGTTGAAAATTCATTTTGACTGACTGCAGTTGAGGGCATGGAAGCTGCTTTTATAGGTTCCAGACACTCTTTGTTTACTCTGGACTAAAAATATTTACGGACTCTCTTTGCACAATTGTTTTGGTTGGATCGTACTACGATTGGCTATAAAAGGCCAGGGTACGCATGTTTTAATACAAGTAACACGAATCGACAAGCATGTGTGCCAAGACTATCTTTTGGAGTTTTCTCCTACTCAGCATATCGATTCAGATACAATTGGTGGCTTCATCTTTCGGATGTAATCAACCGGTGAAAAAGAGTTCCTGCTGCGATGCATCTTCGATACGCTTCCAATGCGTTTGCGACTTTACCTGCACGGCTTGGGATAAGCCCTGCAATTGGTGCTACACCTGTCCAGAGGAATTGGGCTATATTAATCAGATCCGAGCAAAAACCAATAAGCTGCGTAAGTCATAACAGAAATAATTAGTTTTCATACATATATTGACTTTATTTGCCTTTCACTTTTAGCCATCTTCGGCCTTCCCTATCGTAATCACACCGAGTGCCTGAACATCAATATTCTAACACATCAACAAACGAATTGCTGCAATTACTTTTGTCAAGCTAATATTAAAGACGTTTGCTTTTAATAAATGAATATGAAATTTTAAAATAAACAAAAATCTAAAGAAAGATTAGGAATGATTCCTAAAGTTTTAAAGTTGAGATGCTGGTGAAGAGATTTAGTAAACTAAACAAAAATAATTATTTATTATTAAAAAATTCAAATTGGTTGGAAATTGATAGATATTTGAGAGTAATCTCAACACAGTTTTAGCGGGAGGAACATATAAAAAACTTTCATTCGAGGCTAGTTTATTCAATGGGTAAGCCATTACAGTGGGATGATTGTCTTTCCTATTATATTTCCTTTCTACAACACAGTAGGCCAGAATATAATTGTAGACGAACTTCTCATATGGTAAGCCTCGAGAAATCTGCCTATCAAAAAATATTGTTTTCCATATTCCCTTTCAAAAGTATTCGCATAAACAAACTAAAGGCTTTTATCATAATTATACTTAAGTGTAGTCTCTCAAAAGTTGTCAAGTCATGTATCAGGACAAGGCCACTCAAATGGTACCCATGGCTGTGGTGCAACCACGTCTCAAGCAACCAATTCCCCAGGAGTTTAGCTGGGGCTCAGTTCTGCGTCTGAAGCACAACGATTACAAATTGAAATTTTTACAGAATATGGATGTGCTGATCATATCGTCAGGTGGCATTGTCACAGTGGGTCTTTTACGTGGCACTTATCATTTGCAGACATTACTTCATAGTTATTTCATTGATTTCGATGAGGAGACCACGCCCATTAGTTGCATTGTCCAGGACACGGCATTCGTGCAGGTGATCATAGCCGTTGACTATGTTGCCATAGGTGTATGATGTAGTCGAATGTGGCCAAAAGAAAGACGCGGGTCAATTAACATCATATGGTCACCCGCAGTAACCTCACATTTATGTCATAATTGTTAAAACAAATAAATTTTGTTTTAGTGTTGCAAAAAGCTGATCAAATTATTGAAATTCGAATCAATGGAAACAGAACTACATCTGTTTTAGTATTGGCTCTAGATAAATACTTGTATATACATAGGTAATATGTAAAAATATATAAAGGGACGATCAGTTGGGCTTACTCATTGCAATTTAAATATTTATCATCTTGAGTGTTTTGGTTTGGCAATGTCGAAAAGAGTGTTTTGGGTTTTTCCATATATCATATTGGAAATTTCCATGGTATTGATATAACCTTTCAGCCCTAAACACAATGGCTTGGAAATTCTTAAATTGGCAAATGAAGTGTGCACTTCTATATACCTCTCATTCATTGCGGATTTCTAGAATCGCCAATCTGTAAATGGGTAAACAGATTTTCCTCTTTGAGAAAAAAGAACTAATGGAATTCAATCGAAAACAATAGATAACTTTGAAAATCTCTATGAATCTAAAGAATTTTTTTTTTTTTTTTGTTAAGTTATCGGTGTGTCGATTACAAAATTTATTATTCTTTTCAGACTAAGAAGGCTTTTGTTTTAGGTTTTCCAATTGTCAGAAACGAGCCCTCGACTAGAACTCAAAAATTTCATTGTAGATTCTTACTCCCGACAGAACGAACAACAAAAACAAATTAATACAACATTCGGAATTCAGTTCGAAAAATATATTATTGAAATGGCGGCGAAACCAACCACCTCTTTGTTGCCTTATGTGATTGATTTGTTGAGTCGCAAGAAAACACTTTGTACGGGACATCGCAGAGTTAATTTTAGATGCAAGAGTTGTAATATTCTCTATTGCCTTTCAGGTACCAATGTGAACTCGATATGCGAAGAAATCAAGGATGCTGTAATGCAAGATCATATCCGAAACTTTAATTCACTGAAAGAAGCCGTCGAATTCGCCATTGAAGTGGGCATGGGGTTGGGCATTTTGGCCAAATCGAAAGGAGGTTTTCGTCTGCCATTCAAATTCAATACAGTGGGGTGTAAACCAATGGTGGATCGCATCACTGCAGCACAAGGTCGTGCTGCCATTAGACGCAGGATGCCAGTAAGGTCAACTTGTATTCATTTAAATAACCGCTTTTGACCTCTCTAACATTTGAACTCAGGCAAAAAGCAAGTCGAAGATGGCAAAGACCGCGAAGAAAGTGCAAGCCAAGCGTCCAAAAGTGGCTGTATCTCGTGCTCGACGTAATCCTCCTGTAAAGCGTGCACGTTCCAATGCCGCTAAGAAATAAGGTTCTTAGTCCCATATCTTAGATTAATAATGTTTAGAAAATTGATTACCAATATCCAAATTATTATAATGAATAAGAAATGGAATCAAGTACTGGGCCGGACAGTTTAGAGACTTGATCTCCCTTACTAAATCGTCATCCTGTCGTAACAATATTGTATTTTTAGATACAACTTGTAATCTCTTTAAATTGAAACATGTATATTTCTTATTCGTTAATGTGACATATCTAGGGTTAAATAATATTAAAGAAAACTAAGAACTATTTGTCCAATGCTAAAATATTCACAATTTCCTCTACTATAAAGTCAGATCCGATAATAAAAATCAAATGCTTTCAAAGTTTTTATATATTTTTCAATGTATCCCAAAAATTGATTGGATTTATTCTTTTTGTTTTTTGGTTTAGCTACAAATTACATTGTATATATGTAGTAATTATATATGATATCTTGTAATTACACAATCCTTTGGAGTTTCGTCTCTTACTAAGGTATATTATGTATTTGTTTTCATTGTTAGCTACTTATCTGACTAAGTTAATTGAGTGCTATATTATAACTAATACATATATATATATTTACACACATAGAAACTCTGTACTAACATTAAATGCCATTATATGTATATTAGTTATTTACTTTAATGATAATCTTAATACCTAGCCACTTAGTTAGTATTAGTTTAAATCATACATTAGCTTTTCAGCATTGTTAGGTTCTTCGCAGTCAAATGAAGCCATCATTAGTTCTGCAATAAAAAAAAAAAAATAATAGTACAATGTTTTAGTAAAACTTCATTCAATTTTAATCATTGTTAGAAAAACTAAAGGAAATTAGTATAACAACTAGATTCAAGGTTTGTTTATTATTTCGGTGTTGTTGACGAAAATCTGAAGAAAAAAACAAAAAAACTGTCATTTAAGTTGTTTGTCCACTTGATTGAAAAGGACACTCAAGCGTAGCACACACACACACACACACACACACACACACACACACACATAGCCTCCAATGGAAATTGTCCAACGAAATTTCAGTCATGCGTGCCACAAAATATTTGACATTTGCTTTAGTGTGGATTTTTTTCCATTTCTATTTGTATGGCTCACTCTATTGGTCTTCTGGTAGGTCCGGCACGTGTTTGATGTTATTCAATATTTCTTAAGAGCCTTTGTAGAGAGTCGCTTATATTTAGAATTGCCCAACTCCCCCTCGAACCTCCATAATGGACTACTTCCACAAGAAACGAAAAAAAAGGCTTCAATTATTCTTTCGTTTGGTGTAAACAAAAACTTTGAATACAGTTAAAATTGATGATCTGGCAAAGTAGCGCATTTAAACTTTATATTCCCAAATTTGGTAAAGAATTTTATGTCTTTATACCCTGTAAGCCAATTTGCTAACCAACTTATAACAAGGACAGTAAGGACAAGCTAATCAAGACCTGAATTGAAAGACACGTCCTTTGTGTGCCTAAAGTACTTCAAATGAGGGGTATCTCAAAGTTGTTCCATTGGCTATTTGTATCGAATGGTTTGGCTTGCCAGGAAGTCCAATTAGCATTTTAATTTATGCAGTTTATTTTAGTATTTTCATTTGCATATTTACTTTAAGAAATGGCTTTAGAAACAACTTCGATTTGCTTTGAATTCATTTAGCGATTCGAATGAATTTATTTCTGATTGAAATTTAAAAACCCAAAACTTACCAAGACTATAAAGAAAATCTGATTGATTTAATGCTTTAATCAGTAAGTTTAAGAGAGTTTATGGATTTAAATACATATATTTTTATTATTGAAGCTTTCCAGTTGATTTAGCAATCGAGTGTCCCTTTTTTTGCCGAATATTACTTGGCCATCATGTTCTTTTGGCTTATAAATTATGACTCAAACTCATTTGGCCATCAACTTGCGGTCAAAACGATATAAAAAAAGTTTAGAGCATGACCAAAAACACATTTCATTCATACTTGAGTTGACAGAGGACTCTACGAATAGGCCGTTAACCGCTCGTTAGACACTAGAGACAGAGTCTTCATGCATTCATCATGTTCGCAGGCCGTAAAAACAAGTTCCAACTCGGCAGTAACAGAACCAAAAAAAAAAAAAAAAACTGAAAAAACCTAACAAAAATCTTTATGGCAAAGGGGAAAATATTTACACACACGACTCCATTAAAACTAAACAAGAAAAAAACAGATAGATCCCTATAGCCATAGTTATACCCTACTCTAATGGAGTAATGGGTATAAAGGTATATCAGAGAAAGGGAAGGAATGCCTTATGTCTCTCGATATCTGATGGCTCCATACTTTATAAACTAAAAAATAAACATGTTGTTAATAAAAAGGATCATTCTTTATTTTAACATATACTTTAAGACCGATCATTTATATAAGGCTTTTATAAATATTCTTTTCTTGACAGAAGTTTAGTGGAGAACACATTTCAGTTTTTTGAAGTAGGAGTATATTTCTTCATTTTGATCTGTTTAGTTTTTAATGAAAAGTAATCAAAATTGAGATCAAAAAGTTCGAGCTGATTAGTGCCTCTTTGCTATCCATTACCTGGCATAGAGTATAACAAAGTCAACTTTGAAAGTTTCTAAATTTTTTTTTATTTTTTCAGCTCTATCTTCTTTGCTGACGTTTTTGCCTGGACCATATCCAAAGCCAACACAATTCTTTTGGAGTGGGGTTTAACTTTGGAAAATGTTCAGTCTATGTGCTGAGTATGGAGGATACAAATCCTATAAACATACAAGGACCCACCCGCAGTCCGCCTGCACACACACCCATACACACAATGGCTAACTGTGGGAGTAAGATATGCTGGCTGACGACCGTGCCACATTCTGTGGCAAGTCAGGCGCACATCTGTTGACCAAAGCTGACCAAAGAGCTCGTCGTAACATTGTAAAATTTTAATGGGCTCATGGTGTGAATTGGGCATGGTCGGCACATAGCTTTTTCTTCTTGCCATTTTTTCCTTTTTTTTTCTCTTTGGCTTTTGTTGATTTAACACGCACACAACCACACCCACAAGTCCACGCACACAAGACACGCACACACACACACACACGCTCACAATTTTTTTGGCCAGACGCCAGTTTGTTACAAACTTTATTAAATTCTTTGTGTTCTTTTTTCTTTTTTTTTCGACCGTTTTGTTGTTCTCTATTAAAATGTAACAAGCTCCCACTTCACAACGCAGAACACTTGACTGTCTTGTCAGCACTTGACCGCAAGTCAACCCATTTACAAGGAGCCACGTATCAAGTTGCGTTCATATTAACCATTTGCCCCCCTCATATCCTTGTTCATAAATTGTGTTGCCGAAGAGTGCAGAATTTTGGTAGTTCACTTGTTTAGAACTTATTATCTTCTTCTTAATCAAAATATGTGTAAAACGTGAACATTTAGAACCATGCACATGATCCCTACGAGGTGAAATAGTTTTGAATTAATAGAGCTTCCTTGTTGTGAGACTCTAACGATGGAAATCTGCTTCTGATTCAATCAATAAGTGAACCAATCTTTTGAATTTAGTTTTAGGTGAGTTTCAAAAGAAATGGTTCTGAATGAAAGATACATTCCATTTCCATAGAAAACAAAGTGCACCATGAATCCTTACATTAAACTAACATAACATTTTCACTTCTATCAAATTATTGAGGCAAAATTTGCATTAAATTGTGCTTACATTAGGAAGGCCAAAGGGAATGCAATTACGGACATCTGAAGGATTTCCATGACAAATTCTTGTAATGAAATTCTTTCACTTAAATAATTTCAAAATTTCTAACATACTTATCTCATGCTAATATTATTTTAATTTTGACCTATTGACAATTTTGGTATTGTGGGTTTTTGCTACTGTTCGTATAATGGGAATTAATCAATGGTCTTACTTATGGCCTTGTTCAAAGATTTTCAAATGACTATGCTACCTTCCCCCAGGCCAGTTGCTGCAGCAGCTCCTTATGTTTCTCCATTCATTCAGATTGCTTGGGACAGAGTCCCGAAACTAATGAATATGCTGCAAATGTTTGCATGGCTTCCTGTTAGCCATTGAGTTGAACCTCAGTGACCAAGGGGCCAAGATGAATGTGTGCACAATGTGCATACATACAAAAGTATGTATATTTGTACATATATACTAATGAGCACAATTGAAATAACACATTTAACTTCTATATACATATATGTATATGCATGAATGTTTATACAAATTAGTTAAATTTGAATCCCCAAGAACATTTGGGCTTGGTTTGTGGCTTCTGTTGTTGACCCAACCAACTTATGCAATTGCATTTGATTTTGACTTTTGGCATTTGAGAATTTAATATTAAATTATTATTATTTTATATATTTTCTTGGAAAAGAGTGTCTAAGAGCATGAATAAATGTTTGCCAAAGTGAAATTCTGTTAGCACATATTCCAAATTCTTCACCAAGTTTCACTCACACAAAGAGGCCCAAGGAGGGGCCAAAGGCTCGTCGAGGTTGACACTTCAGTAGAGATTGTGTGTGCGGTCAGGCTTTTACCTCAACCTATTCATCCTATCGCATTCAAGTGGCAACTGAGAGTTCGGTGCATCGTGCTGGCCTTTTTCCCCTCTTTTACCCATCCTTTTGGCCTGGCAGTCGGTTACGTATCAGTACCTAGCCAGGAGTAGCAGTGGTTTGGTTATAGGAGAATAACAATGCTCTCGTGTCGGTTAGAAGAGTTCTCAGAGGTCTGTGCAAAGTGCGGAGATTCTGTGTGTCTCTGTGTGTGTGTGTGGATATATGGCATGAAATGAAAGTATAAGAAGAAAATACAAACAAAATAAAAGGAAAGAAAAAAATCCTCAGAAAGGAAAAACAATTAAATGCTTTTGTGGTCTCTATGGTGGGGATTTTTTTGAAAAGCATTTTCCTTCAGGTAGAAAAAGCCTCTGTTTGTTGACATAACCGACTCGTATTGTTAATGGTGGGGGTGAGGGACGAATTTTCTTTAATTTTAAAAAACGAAAACAAGATTTTCCTTTCATTTGTTCTTTAGTATCGTTTTAGAAACACATTTATTTATGCGTTGTTGTTTATTCAATTCTTAAGTCGTGTTTTGGGGAGATTCCTTTTCTTTGCGTTGACCAACACTGAAGAAAAATGTTATCAGAAAACTTTTATTAGAAAATTGTAAAGATTTTTCTTGTCTAGATCACTTGGGAATGAGTGTTCTATGTGTAAATAGTTCATTTGATCTGTAACTCGTCTATTTTTAAAATGTTTCCATAATATCCATTAGAATTTCAAATAAATTAGATAATCACATAAGATTAATCCCATTACAATTGAGAATCTTTAGCCTTAGATTTGGAATATGGTAATATTGGGATGTTATACATATCACTCGTAATCATTTCACTAAATTAAGTAACTAGACAAAGCTTATTTCTTAATAACAATGGCTATAACTTGTATCAAAGCAAAAATAATAAAACTCTAGTTAATTTTTCAATGTTTTTCAGAATTTATTTTGTCATTTTACGAAGATGCTCACAGTGTGGCATGTAGCATCAATTACTCGTCCTCGACCTCGTCCTCGACTGAGACTGAGGCAGTCAACCGGAGCTATGGCAACAGAACAATGGCCGACAGCGGTAACTACTGTAAAATTGTTTTGATGCCATTGTGGAAACAATATCAAAAGGAGATTTGGCGAGACGAGGCGGGACGGAGTTAGAATGACTTAAACATGAGAGTGACAGGTCAGACAGACAGACAGGTGATAGATAACAAGGACAGTCTATGCCATTTTTCTACATCAAAATACGAACATACACACAAAAAAAAAGAAGAATAGCCCAGAAGGAGGCAAAAAATAACAAAACGAATCTGCCCACAAACTGAATACCAATAATGTGTTGCTGTCAGTTGGCTTAGTGTGTGTGGAGACAGAAGGAGTCGAGCAGGACATTCACTAACTGCAGTTTGGCTTATCTATTTATCTCGACTGTCTATCAAGTTGGTGCTGCTGCTGCTGCTGCTGTCAGTGGCTAAAACAATATAAATATGTATCTTATCAACTTTCAATGCATTTTTTAAACAAGAATTTCATTTAGCTCATGCATTTTGAAACAGATTTTAATTATCTCAAACTTTGAAGTTACTTTATTAACTTGCTGCGGCTTTAAACGTCTCCTATTCTAACCCGCTTTCAATTTCCTTCGTTGGCTAAGCCACTTCAAACTCGACATTGTTATCTCTTCATTAAGCAATGTTATTAAAAATAGTTCGCATAGCAAACAAAATTCACAAGCTTGTAAAAAGAAAGAAAGAAAACGGTATAAAAGTATTAAACTATGTATAATTTTCTGCTCAACAACCTGGGCGGATAGTTCTGCTAACACACATACATACATACATATATACATTTTCCCCTGTTTATCTATTTTTTTATTATTCCCTTTTTTTTGTTGTGTTGGCGGTGGGGAAACTTAAGGGATTGTGCAGGATGAGGTAGAAAGATTAAGTGAATGAAATCCTCTTATAACAATAAGTAAACTATAAAAAAACAGATACACTTCTGCTGTCTGGGTCTACATGAAAGGCTTAAAGCAACTAAAACAAGTCTCAGGGATTAGGGCGTACCCAACATAACAAACGTTTATAAAGCCAGGATAACCCAACTTAAGTTCTATGAATTGTAGTTTAGAGTCAATCAGAGAGTGATTATGAAAATAAAAACAATCAGAAGCTAATTTGGCGTGGGGTTCCGAGTTCATATACCTAGCATTGACCATTAATTTTGTTTGGCTTTAAAATCTCTTTTTAGGGTTTAAGGACAATGACGTACAAATGACCCTTAAACTATTAAAAACTATTTAATTAATCCATTCTAACAAGTCTGCAAAGAACAAGACATGGGCTAATTTAAGCATATCCTTTGCAAAGGCATAAACACTTATAGGAACAATTTGTTGGGTAGACTGTCGAAAAGAAGTATTATAAGTATTATGACTTTTCATTTACAAAGTAAAGCATATTCATTTGGTTTTTGGTTCAATTCAATTTTGGACGGCTTTTCGCAGCAAAACCATAAAAAGCTATGACATTAGTGAGCTTGTGAGTGTCCAGAGTGCAAAACTATTATTTTAAAGTATTGTTCTAAGGCTTTGCTAGCTATTAACTAAATTGAGCAAAGGCGTTTTCTTGTCATCTCCCTTTTATCTCTACGCTTTAGAAATTTATATCTTTCTTCATTGCCAAAGCAAATGTTTGTTTGCTTTATTAAAAGGATTTCTACATAAGCCTGTAGTTAAGTATTAAAAAGTACTTGAAAAACCAATTTCTGCCTCTCAATATGTTGACGGAAAAGTTCTATAAACAAGCACGTATGTACATGTAAATGATAAAAGAACAAAAAAAAATAGATAAAATTTATTTATACAAATGCAAAAATGTGCAAACTTTTTGGGCGACTACTTCGTTTGCATTTTAGTTACGTTTTCTTTTGCTGACAACTTTTCCCCAGCTAAAACTTTGACTTAGTGGACAGTTTGGGTTTTCTCTACTTCTTTTTTTTATTTTGTCCTCTTGTGGTAGATGGCAAAAAGGAAACTGATTTAGATGAAAGAAAGCTTAACAAGAGAAAGAAATGTAAAACGCATTTTCGGTTTCTTTGCTGTTGTTCAAAAAGACAGCTAGAAAACAAGTTTGACATCGATGCAAAGTCTCTTGCTCCTGCATTCTCTGTGGATGAGCAAAACAGTACAAAAAAGGCAAACCACAATAACAGAAAAGTTAAAATCGTAAACAAGTGGGAATAAGTGGAAAGCCAAAGAAGATTCAAATGGATTTCAAATGCATTCACTTTTATCTAACAATTAGTTTAACATTTCATATTCTTTCATGGGAACCAAAAAGTAGGCTATGAATATAAGTTGGATTAAGAAGGGATCCAGTTCATCTTCACACATGCATGGCATAGGCGTGTTATAACTTTAATCTGTAACTAAATGCTAAGGTTTGAAATAGTAATCTTAGATGTAAGAACTATTGAGATAAATACTTTTACTTATTCAGCTGAGATTCAATGTTGAAGAAGAATATTTTTGGTGGGAGCGAGTGCACCACTTCAGAATGAATTCGCCTATCTTATTGCATCTTTTCTTAATTAATTTATGCATATGTTTCCTGGAAAAGCAGTTTAATTAGGGGATAGTAGTGTTATTTTACTTAATTCCATAACTTTCATCTCATATATCCCCATGCATAGCCAAGCTGAAAACGTTGTAAATGTAATCTTAAAAACTCAATTCTGCCCTCAAGAAAGTACAAGGTGCATCACGTGTTGTTGTATTTCTTTTTGTCAAAGAACAAGATAGGAAAAGTTCATAAATCCTTCTTGGAGCTGTCAGCCAAGTTGATATATTTTTCACGGTTTGTGCACTACACACCCACCCACACCCACACCCACACCCACACACCACACCACACAAGGAGGACGAAAAAAACGCAATATATGTACGTGAAAAACGAAATATCACAGAAAACACAAAAACTGCAAGAAGAGAAAAGCAGCATGTTGCTATGAAAGCAACCAGCAAAGACATCAAAAATGAAATAAAATGAAGGAAAGAAAACCAGAAACTGCATGAGAACCCGCCCACAAAACTCATTATAAACCAAGGCGGCGCGGCGTAGGCAACTTTTGAAGGCTTTTGCCACCGGCCAAAGAAACAAAAACAACAAAACAAGAACAACAAATAAAAAGGAAAATACAAAATAAAAAGAAAAGTTGTCTTTGGTGTTACGGCAAAACGAATGCACATCGTGACAGAGATTAAAAGAAATAATGAAAATTTATGGAAAGAGTTTGTATGCATGAAGCAAAGATGGATGGATGGAAAAGCATACCTAAAATGCCATAATACATTTGCTTTCAAATTTCAATTGTGGCATCAAGTTGCATAGACATTAAACTAAACTTGGCAGAAATTATTAATTGTTTCATGTCTAAGCGATGTAATCAAAGAAATAAGGAGGATTAGAGAAAAGGCTCCTATTTAAAAGATCAGTTGGAAAATATTGGAGATGTGTTCGGTTTAGTTATGACCCTATAAAAGATGTATTACCTGAGTAGAAGCTTTGAAAGATACGATAAAAAATTATAGTGTAATTGGCCTTCAAAGACTTGCAATAACAAAGAATTTTTCAAGTTGACTTTTGACTTGAATTTTCAGTAGCCTTTCTCGACATTTTGGTGTCAATAAGGTTGACGTGTTAAAACCCAAAGAAAACGATTCAAAAGTGGAATTCACATTGTAAAGTATTTCAAAATTCAAATCCAACCAAAGTAACCTTTGGAAACCCAAAAATATTGTAAAGTATTCAAAAAATCATGCGAAATTTAAAATGCATAAGCTTGGTATAAAAAATATATATTTATTTAGAATAAATTTTAAATGGAATGAAATCAACTTTAAGATAAAAAGTGCAAACTAGAAAAATGTTCTATTTATTTTTGATGGCCATGCAATTCATAGAAATGTGTGGCTGCATATGTACACATATTTTAAAAATATATATTTTCAAGCATTCTTTTTGTTTTCATTTACTCGATTTTTTGTTGTTTTTTTTCAGTTGTATTTTAATTGCCGTTCTCTGCGTACAATTACGCTCAACGGCTGCAGCAGGCCGGCAATGCATTTAAAATTTTCCCACAGGCATTTAAACAATTTAAACTAGCATACAGACTTTCGCACACATTTCAACCTCCAGCACACATACACACACATACACACACACACACACACACACACACACACTTATATATGAGGAAAGAAAGGGCAAGTTTCCTTTCTTTTATTTTACTCGTTTTTGGTTGCCACCACAGTTGAAGTTGCAGCCAGTTGGCCATCTATAACCATGGGTACACTTAAAGTTTCTACGAAAAGCAAACAAAACACTAGGAAGCCGACGAGTGGCCGTTGAGAAATGTGCAAAAATGCGATAAAATACGTGAGGAGTTGCAGAAAGGCGCACGGAAAAGTTGCAAAAACAAAAAAAAAAAAAAAAGAAGAAGAAATTATACAGAAAGGAAAACTGCAAAAAGAAAAGAGAAAAGGGAAAAAATTTTCACAAATTAAGCCAAGAACCGACACGGAATATATCCTGCACTATCCAGAGTGAAGAATTATGAAAGAATTTGAAAGAATTTTGGTCTTGAATACTCTTATATTATAGATAAGATGCACGATTATAACTTGGTTATTTATTCAAGACCAAATTTCCTTCAAAGACAATAAAAACGGAAATATACTGCAATCAAAATAGAATTTAATTAGAATTAGAAACCACAGCGAAAATTTGGCCCCCTTTACCTTTCATAAATGACAAAAATATTTTCTGGTTTCAGCTTGTATCCGATGGATAATTTTGCTGCCGGGCATTTCTTTTGGTTGCAACTGACGTTTTGAGAAAATATTGAAAACTAAATCGAAAAATCCACAGAAATAAAATACTTTATTGAATTTCAATGAAAGAATCAATGGAAAAACATGAAAAGACCACGTTCATGTTAACCTTTTCAATAATATTCTAAACCAATAGAAAATGAACCCAATATTGGTTTGTTTGTTGCTCACAATATTTCATTGTTAGCTCACCGTTGTGTAAATATTAAGTTAAGTTAAGTAAAGATTAAGTTTTGCGAGAAAAAAGATTACTTATTAAACTTAAGTGTCTCTCTTAACAGTTTAACATTTTAGAACTAAATAATAAATAAATACAGCAGAACCCGGTTAAAACGACGCAGAAGGGACCGTCGATTTTCGTCGTTATATCCGAAAGTTCTTCTAACCCGGGCCCCTTTCATATAAGGGCCCAATCACTTATCGAACTTTAGTCGCTATGACCGCTCGGACGTTATAAGCGGAGTCGTTATAACCGGATTCTACTGTATTGAATTAAACCTGATGTGAAAATCTCTTGAGTTCGAACTGTTCAAAACAAATCTACTGCTTCAGTTAATATATTTTTAATATGGGTTTTCCAACTAAGATATCAACTCTACGACGCTTTTTGGAAAACAAGCTTAAGTTGAGTTTCGATTTGGTTAAAATTATTCTATAGTTGCTTAAGAGATAATTTCATTTGTACTGCCTCCATAAAATTTGGGCCTGAGTTTGCATAATTGATTACATCCTAGATATATACCCATTAAGTTTTGATTCTGGTTATTCAAGGGTATTAAAGGAGAATGAGAAAATAAAATTCTTACCCGTTTCAGCAAGTTTCGTCGTTTGTTGCATATGCCAACAAAATTGCTCATATTCCCCGCTAGTTGGCGCCTGGCTGCCCTTGGTGGCCTGCATATGCTTGGTAAATGCCCCAACTATGGCCGCCATGCGATCAAAGGCATTTATATTGATGTGGCCATTTGGTAATCTGTAGATAGAGAGGAGGATATGAAAAATAGAAATAAAAAAGATTTTTCCATCGTGTTCAATTAGAAATTCAGTGCACAACACACTCATACACACACACACACACACACAAACGCCTCTCATTTGATATCACAATCCCCAAGCGCGACATTGAAAAGTGTTGAATGAATGATTTTTGCCCTGATTAGTGTATCTAATGTCAGAAAATAAATTGGCCCCTCAATCTCTAATGAGGTCAATTGTGACCACAGAGGGGCCACATGGATGGGGTTGCTCGAGGTTATGTGAGTGTGTGTGTGTGTGGGTGTGACTGAGTTAACTGTTATCGCAAGTGAGTGTTGCATCATTCATATCACGATTTGGTGTGAGTGAAACTTTTGAAATGGCTTTCCATATGATTGATCTGATTGTGGATTAAATGTTCCTTTCAATAGTTTTCAACTCTAAGCTTCATATGTGCATTAAAGTGGCTTAGACTGACATTTGAAATAAGTTCCCCTTACTCTACTTAAATTTCAATTCCATTTACGCATTAATATAATTACGATTTATGGTCCCCATCAATCGATTTTTTCTATAATTATGCATCAACATATGGATCTCATCTTCAATTTTCAATGCATCAGTTAAAAGTTATTTTTATTTCATTTTAATATACACATTTGGTTTGGTTTGGTCTGTACGTGGCGTTGCATTTGGCACATAATCATTTATTTTGCCACTGTGTGGTTAATTAAATTAAAAGTCATAAACATAAAACAATTCGAAATGGCCAGAGAAATGATACCAAATTTAAGCCATTCACGTCGCTAATGCAACATGAATCAAATTAATTGCATTGCAGGATAATATATTGTATAATTCTTTCTCTTTTTTCTGTACATTGTAATGGGTGAAAAAAATATAATATAATAAAAAAGAAGCATCTAATTGCTTTTCAGGCTATAAAGAGTAGGTTAACGTTGTTTAACCCAATATATTTGAACATTTTATTTGAAAAAGTTCTTTTTTAAGTTAAGTAAACAGTTTTTTTCAGAATATTCAAAACTCAATGTTGTTTGTTTAGGAGAACAACTCGATCGAGGGTTAACATTCATCCTTTATCTCTTATCTCTTTGGCAAAATCTAATGAATCTGGTGGCTAATCTAATAATTAGTCTAATAGATTGTTCAGATTTGGTATTTACTAATCAAACTGCTTAAATTCTCGATAATTTCATGATAGACTACACTACCTTAAATATTTAGTCAATGGCAATCAAATTATAGTTTTGCATAATGGTTGAAACTGAACTGAAAACCCCTTAGTTGCAATTGTTGGTGTAAAAACATTAATCAACATTTTTGGGAGTAGTAGAACAAACTTACCGCTGCAAACAGTTCTCACGTTCGGCCAGTGCCAATTTAACAATATCCGCAAACACTGGAATAACAACCCAATCATTGGGTTTGCCAGATGATGATGTTGTGGGTGTGGATATTGTAGTTGATGTTGTTGCCGTTGCTGTTGTTATTGTTGTTGCTGGTAGTGTTTCCGTATTGATGTTGCCAGCAGCCGTAGGGGCCAAAGCTGATTCCATAGTGGAGGAGGACAACGATGCTGAGATTGGGATTGCATTCATACCGGAAGTGCCTGTTATGCCGCTCGTTGAAGGTTTCTCGTCCATGTTAGTTGCCGTTGCCGTTGATGCTGCTGCTGCTGTTGCTGGTGCTGAAGTGGACAAAGCCAATGCCATGAGTCCTGCTGCTGCTGCTGCTGATGATGAGGACGACAATAATGATAATGATGATGTTGATGGCTTTTCCGTCATCGATAATAATGCCTTAGCCTGCTTATCAGTCTTGTGACTTTCCTGTTGCTGTTCGACTTGTTGGCTCTGTTCTTGCTGCTGTTGCTGATGAAGTTGCTCATTTAGGACAATTGCCTGTTTCTGCCATAAATGCCCATGTCCTTCGGCATGTCGTTGCATACAATCCAATTGTTGACACGTTACTTGCAATTTACTCCACTGTAATCAAATGAATATACATAAATGAACATCACATCAGAGAGAGAGAGAGTGACAAAGAGAGGAGGTGGAGTGGTAGTAATCTTTATTTCGTCTCTCATTTTATTTGGTGTCATTTCCTTCTTGAGTTTTTTTTATTTTTTCGTTTTGCTTCCTTTGTTTTTCCCTCACTGGATGAGTTGTAAAAGTTTATGGTTTTGTTTTGTTTGCTTCTGTTTGTGTGAGTTTTATGGTTGTAATTTACGCCAAGAACAAAGCTTTAGATCGAATTTTATGGCTGACATTTGGGTTATTTGATAAGATATTAATTAAGATTTTGTAAAATACAAAAGGATATCACCATCCATTAAAAGGAATTTAGATTTTTTAAGACTTCCGAGTGATTCTAATTGAAATTGTGTTGGATTTAAAAATGTTCAAAAGAAAAGCTTGATTTAAAGCCGAGAAAATAAGCAAAGTTAATGCAGTTTTCCAGACAATAGGATACGCAATCCTTGAGTAAAGGATTCTACTGGCATTTAAAGCTTTTCATGTTGAGGAAAATGGCCGAGAGCCATTGATTAATCTTTGACCACAAATTGTAAACAAATAACAGCATTTCAAATGCTGCAATTTTTGGCTGATGACTTTTCCAAGCCTTTTTTTTTTTTTTTCTCCTTTGTGGCATTGCCAGCGGTAGCCGCCAGTCACATTTATTGCCAGTCATAAACATTTCACCAGCAAACTATAGAAAATATGCAGATGAATGGAAAAAGTGCAACACAATTGCATAGACCACACCAAAAAAAAAAAAAGGAAAACAGAATGGGATGAAAAATGTAAAGAAAAAAATCTCCCATAGTTGTGTAAATTTATGCAATTCCGTTTCCATTTTCCATTTTCCATTTTTCCCACCATTCGCCATTGTCCAATTCTACAATTTACGATGCCTGCTGCTAGTGGGAGGAACCTAAAATACGTTCCATAATGAATAAAATATAAGCCAAAGGCATTTAAACTTGCCAAAGTAGCATTAAGTAACTTTGACAAAAAGTAAAGAATAGCAAAAAAAATGTAATAAACACAATTTTTTGTCCAACGAATGTCCAAGTGTTAAATTATGAAAACGTAAAAAGAAACCAAACAACCCAAAAAGTGAAATATAAAACAACGCAAAAATGGCGAAAAGAGAAAATGAAAATAGGAATCCATTAACTAATTAAAAAGTTTTTTAATGAAAACTAGCTTCATTTACTCCTGAATGCAGCGGCAACACGCTGTGGTCTATTGACGGACTGAGTAAATATATAGTTGGCTACCTTGGCTATATACATATATACATATGTATACACTAGCTAGGTAAACTTTATAAATTTGACGAAATTGGGCCAAAAGCCACCCACCCAGTAAGGAGGCGGAAAATGTGGTTACTTGGGCGTGGTCGCTCGTATTTTTTGTGGCTCTGCATTTAAGTATTATTTTTTAATGTTACCTATCGTAAAAAGGGTTTAGTTGTGTACCTATGGCTATATATGTATATATTCTTGTTCAGTATTAACAACCGCAACTGAGCTATTAAACAAAATACTTGTTTCATAAACATTAGCTAGTCTAGCATGTTTCGTTGACCAACTTTTAAATCCCAAATTGCATGAAACGAAATGCAAAATTTTACCTAATGGCTCGTATTCTTGAACGATTCATGTGGCAATAAAATAACAAATTTACTCTAGAAATTTCCTTAAATTATTAAGTATTTAAAGCCAAGTTTGATTCCAGTAGCTTTTAAATTAAGCGCTAGAAGCTGATTCGCAAAGATGGACTACTTGGCTACATAGATTTGGATTCTTATGCTGATCAAGAGTATATAAATACACCTCATGGGATCAGACATATCTCATTCTCTGAGTTATAAACAAACATATATTATAAAATCTGCTGAAAGAGTATTACATCTAAACAAGTTTAGGTTTAAATGCATGCAAAATCTATTTCCCAATTTACTGGCCGATTCTATTTTGTTGTATTTCTATTTTGGTGATTACTTTCCCTCTTGTTTTTTTTACTTATGGAACTAACTATTTCTTGAAAAGAAATTTTCGAGTTGACTTTAATGAAAGTGAGTCAACGAAACTTAGTCCCGGTCTCTGTCCCTGTCCCTGCTCAACTCTCAGTCCCATACTCTTTTGTCTATGCCACAGCCACAGTCTTTCTTTTATTTGTCGTCGTCCTCGACGTCGTCCTCTTTTGTCCCTTGGAAAAACTTACAACAAAATGTGAGAACACAGACATAGAACGTGCGGCAACATAAATATGTAAAATTAAATGCTTGGAAATTAAATTGACTGAAATTTTATAGGCAAACTACGTGCAAGGCAACGAAATGGCCTTCATAATTTTCGCGAGCAAATTACGGAAAATGCGCCGTATACGGAATTGTTAAGTTTAATTTCAAAGTTCTGTGGCAGCATTTAAATTGGAGAATAGTCAAATCAAATTGTTTCACACACAAGCACAAGCACACACACACACACATGCCTAAACCTAACACTCACATGAATGACTTTTGAATGACATAAAGAACTTCGTTGGAGTTTAGCTAACAGAAAATGATCGTAAATGAATTTTGTTATCTACACAGAACACGAAATTTTGGGCGTAATATACGCAGCATATACATAAGTTTTGAAATACACTAAGAAAAAACCATGTTAAGTTTTAAAAACCAAAAGAAGGAAACATAGTTTTAAAGAAGTTCAGCTCTCAACTTAGAACAAGGATAAATCTGTTGGTCCTCACTAGAAAGGTGCCTCAACTGGGAAGACCACCTCAATGCATTTTGATCTTTTAAGTTACTTTTTCAACGAAATTCGTTAACCAGAAGTAAAATCTACTTTAGCTACCTACATCTGTATCCAATCCCTTATTCAAATTGAAGATCCTTAGATTAAGCTCTAGTCCAATCGAATCCCATTCGGACTCTGCCATTTTTTTCAGTGTATACATGCATAACTACATAGATAAACTGGCGTTTATGTGTGTGTGTGTGTATAATTGCATACAGTAAAAAGTTAGAAAGCAACGCCTTAGAGCAATTTCAATGCACAAAAGATTCCTTCTGAGCAAAAGGCAGACAAGATAGCGAACAGAAGAAGAATAAGAAGTTGAGAAATACTCAGAGTCTATATATATGTACATGCATATGTGTGTATGTAAGTGTTTTTGTGTTTGTGTGTGTGTGTGGGTCTGTGCTCAACATCTTTTTGGGTTAGTTCCTTTAACTGAATGCCTTGAATTATGTACGTGTCAGCAGATATTTATGCAGTCTAATGCATTTGGCGTAAGGAGCTTAAAAGATTTAGTGCCCATGTTCTGGGCATGGGGAATAAATATTGAAAGATGTAATGGAGATTTCTCACTAAATGGCATTAGTTCGCATTACGCAAATACTCACAGCATAATATTTTGATTAAAGTGTAAGCAAAACCCGAATGAAATGCTAAAAACCCTTCACCGAATAGAAGACAAGTGCGAAATGATTTGTTTGAACAAGAATTTGGGAAGGGGTTAACATTTGCATTTCGTTTACTGTCACACTAAGCGTATACTTGATGACTGATTAATTGTTTGTTAATACTAAAACTCATTATTTTGCTAGCGTTTTGCAAACCTCTTTCAATCAATCTGATTGATCATTTTTTAGGCAAGTACTTGCCCTCAATAAACATCTTATTTGGATAATGTTCGTTAATTTTGTTCTGCTCAATGTTCGAAAACTATTTGACAACTACTTTTTAGCTTTGTTTATTTCTGTCACACAAAAGTGTTTTTAAAGAATGACCCTAAAGTTAAGTTAAATTATTATAAAATAATATCATTTTTGCTTATATATTATTTACATTTTAAACTTCAAGACTAACTGATAAAGAAAATCATCAAAAATATTAAAGAGCCTAAAAACTTTGGCTCTGATGTCCTTTCCCATTCATAAGAAATCAAATGTTAACTTACTGTTATTTTAAGTCTTGCTATGGCAGGTGATTCCAATGACTCCAAAATGGCTGTGGCACTATTGTAGTTGCCCACAAGTAGACAATATTGAGCCACACCACTCCACAGTTCCACAGTTCGACTGCGTTCTTGAATGCCAGCGCACTGTGAAAAGGGTAAAAGATTTATTTGATTACGGAAGTTAGTTAGACATTGGCAATGACAATCACGTCACTTGGCTGAAAAGAGGTTTTCTCTTTGGTCTCTCCCTGTCTGTCGCAGTCTGTTTTATACATTGTATACTGTAACGAGTCGCTTACACGGCCAACTGGCAACCTGTCAATGAGGCTGTTACGAGTGGCATAAATTATAAGTCATGTGGCCCCGAGGCCCAGCAGGTTTCAACTTCATTTCCATCTTCATCTTCATCGGCTACTCTGTTGGCCATCTCTCCATCTCCATCAGTGGACACGTAGTAGGTAGGACCTTTTGCATATTTAACATGCATGGAAATTTTAATTCAATCCACAGGGGTCTAAGGATACTTGCTACGCTACGTTTAACTTGTGCCTTACACATGACTGACCTGCCACCACGACCGCTCCCCCCTTCCCAAAAAAAAACAAGTGAAATCGGCCGACGGTCCGTGTAAGTTTGTTTCGCAAACCTGGTTATAAACTCACCTGCAGTATTTCGTTGCACACAAACAGACGTAAACGTGCTGACCAATCCAGGTAGGTTTCCAAATTACAGGTCTTCTTTGGATCCTGGGCACCTGGTGGTCCACCCGATGTGCTAGGTTGGTCCCATTTCTTCTGCACAAAATTAAGGAAGAGAAATGAAATGCTGAAATGAGTGCCAACAGCCTCGACTGAGAAGGAGCATTGTTAATGAAGCTGCTTGTCGTCATTTTTAATTGCATGTCCTGTGTGGACTCCTTTTGTGTGTCCGTATGTTATGTAATTTATGTAAAAGACTTGCTTGCATTTTTTTTGCCTGTTTTTTTTTGTTTCTTTTCGAGGTGTAACCTCCAATTACACAGTACGAAAACCGGGGCTAATAACTCCCTTTCCATTCACAAAATTCAAACTCATTTAAGTTGGTAAAAAAAAGAATTGAATTGAATAAGACTTGAATTTATCCTGTATTAGCAAAACTTTTTCGATTTTGCTTCTATCTCTTCAAGATATTAACAAGAAGAAAGAAAGAGAAATTTGTGATATGTCTAATTATCTCAGTGTACCTGTTTATCCAATAGAATCATACTGCTGCACTGCAAAAACTCTTCGGCTCCAATGTGCTTGGCCAGTTTCTTCTCCAGTCGACAAACGATTTGTGCGTATTGTGTGGCCGTTGGGCTGTTGAGTGGAGTTACAGGAGCAGTGGCAGTGGCAACCTAATCCAAAAATGACCAAACAGGATGTTAGGTTAAGCCGATTGTCCCTGACAGACGACAATGGAATGCCAGGGTGCGGCCCTGTACCCACTTACCTTGTTGTTTTCAGTATTGGTCTGTTGGCAGGCACGCAAGTCTGCCTCATGTCTCTCTAAATCAGTCAAACGTTTTAGTAAGGCACTTAGTATTTGTGAGACAACGGCTTCTAAATGCGATTGGGAACATCTACGAAATGTTAATGAAGCGAGACAAGTTTGTGAACAATCAGCAAATTGCCAGTTTTATTTCATATGAGGTGGCCCAGCCCCCTCTCTACACACTCACCTGGCAACGATATGTTTTACATGATTCATCATGCGCTCATCCCGATAATCGTAGGGAAATTTCTGTGTCCATTCGGCCAACAGGGCAACTAATGATTCTAAACATTCGCTATCAGGTACCGAGTCCAGCAGTTTGCCAAGCAACTCATGGGGACGCAGAAATAAACGTGATGATAATAAAAATGAGAATATAAATTCCTGCCCAGTTAAAGGAAATGGAATAAGAAGTCACCGATTAGTGATGGGGGAAATGTGCAAATAAATCTTAACGATATTATGATGAGTTAAATGGCATTTAGTTTTATTTATTTAAAAATGGTTTATCTGCAATAAGTAAGCTGAAGAAATGTATTCAAATGATCTACAAGTTTCTAATTACAGAGTTTACATTTTGTGTTGCCCATTTTTTTGGGCAAATATCTTTTTAGTCAACTTAAACAAATATTAAGGTCTTTCGGTATTTTGAGCTAAAATATTTTGTATTCTTCAGATATTTTCTGAGCACCCTTTTGTTACCCTACATGTGTGTGTTTATATCATCCCTAACGATTCACATTATAAACATGTACTTTCCTTTGGCTAGAGAGCATTTGTACATTTCATACATATAGATATCACCAATTAGCTCTATTCGCTTTTGGCATTCGTTTGGCTGCCCCTCGTTTCCCCTTTTGCTTGTATCCAAGACACATTTCGCCATGGGCACATAGCCCATTCAAGCTCTATCAAATTAGCGCTAATCTCGGGATTTGTTTGCAACGAATTAATTATTTTTGCACTTGCTCCTTGCGGTCCTTTTGGCTATCCACAAGATTGTCCCTTCTTTCCCCCAGATATGCCCTCCTAGTACTCCCAGCCCCTAACATCCCTGCCCCCAGGTCTTCTCGTAGGACTCTGACCATAATGTTTGCTGTCTAGTTGTTATACATTTGTTTTGTTTGTTTATTCGCCGTTGGGTCTGGTGTGCCTCGACCTCGACTCTTGGTGGATGCTTTTTGGTTTCTGTGGTTTTTTGTCCAGTTCGTGCCAAAAAATTTAACAAAAGGTCCTGTGGTCTGCTTTGGCATTGGTTCAACAACTTTAAGTGTTTTGTGTAACTAAAAAGTAAGAAATTATTTGGAATTTGTTGCTCAACCACATATGTGAGTGTGTCTGGGTAAAAAATTAGTGGGCGGAATACTTTTAAATTGAAACATTTTGGAGTTGGAATATAATTTATTAGTTCTTGATTAAAAACGTATTCCCCCTTTTACGATGATTTCTTTGTCCCTTTTGCATTATAAGAGAACGTTTCAAAATTTATAGTTTTTTAACAAAATTTAAACCACTAAAGAAAATGCAATGAAAAATGTTATTTCATCATTTTCACCGCATTTAAAATAAAATCTTTTTCCATTTATTTCCATAGAAAGTCAATTTGATTTCATTTTATATTGATATTCATTGGAATAGTTTTAGTTTTTCAATATTCATATTGCAATTAAATGGAAATTCATTTTCATTGCATTCGCATTGTGAGGGCTTCGATTTGTTTTTTGGCTAGTTGTTGATTTTTGATTTTTATTTATATTTAATTGGTAAATGCAGTCACATGGATTGTCATTTGTGGCATGCAAATATGTAAATTGGTAAATTTTCATGTAATTTTTATATATTTTCATTTACCTTATCTAAGTCAATGACATTTTTGGGTATGAGCACCTCGACGAGTGAGTCCAATGGGCCAGAAACTATTCTACCATTTATATACATAATGCCACCGGAACCCAACACAGAGCTCTGTGAATAACGAAATTGCCGAAAATGTTGCGTTATATTATAATTAAAAGTGGAACATCAAAAGGTAAATACACAAAACACGCTCACAGAAGTATATACAAATTTATGCAAAAATCAACTGAAAATCAAAGCAATTACAGTACTAATTAAATGCAACGGCCCACACACATACACACACACAATACACACAAAATCAAATATTATTAAAATGCAATTGGCAAAACATTTTGTTTAATTGCCACACGAACACGAACCTCAAAATTTATATCACATTGGCTGCGTTTATGCGGGTTTTTGGGGACATCATACTGAACGACATCATCCCGATTGTTGGCCATGCCCAATGGATTTGCCAAGGTGGCAAGCTGTGTATTTAAATTAAAAATTTCAATTAAAATTAAAATTGTTCGCTTCATTCAACTATGCATATAAAATTATATTTGCTTTACTTGTTGTCTAAATCTAATTTTCTTAAATTTAGTTTATTAGTTTATCTAGTTTATTTGCATTTATTTTTGTCTCCATAAATAGATTTAAAATTTCTAAATTTCTATAGAGAAGTTTGTAGAGATCTGGTGGAGAGATCTTGATAAGTTAACACCTTTAATTACTTACTTAATCATTTGTTAGCTCACTATCTCATTAACTTACTCAGTTCTAGTACTAAAGGACATTCAAAACTTTATAAAGAATAAATCATCTTCGAATATTAGTATCATTAATTGAGTTCTGCTTTCATCTACTAATCCATTTGTATACTCGATTCACTTCACGTTTTCCAAATCCTAATTTAGTCATGCTGCCTACTTGAAATAGACTTAGTTGACTAATTCTAAGATTTATCCAAATTGCTTTAACCCCTTAAGTTACATCTACCATTTAACACACTTCATAGATAATTCCTTACATAAGTCTGCTGCAGTAATTGTAATTTAATTTATACTTAGAAGTCATTCCCGCTGTGGCAGGTCTAATGGAAATTTATAATTTATTTATTGTTCAATTTTACCTCGATTTTCTGAAACCCCATTTCCAAATCATATGCACTCAATTGTTCTGCACTGTGACGACGACGAAAACGTATGCCAGCTCCAACCAGTCCTTCTATGCCATCGCGACCACCCATTGGCATACCCAAGCCGAGTGTCGTTTCCGCTGTCAAATTGCTGCTGGCATCCAGAGAGAATATGCCCCTGTCTGCTGGTTCGTTCTCCAAACAGCAGCCATCGTCGGCGCTTTCGCTGTCAGAGCTGGAACATTGCTGATGATGATGACGATGCCGTCGATGATGATGACGCTGACGATGGCGGCATTTGTCGCGATCTCGTTGACCGCGAGATTTTTGCAATACCGTTTGCTTGCAACGCGTGCCGCAGGCGATGGCTGATATCTTACTGGCATAAAAGTACATCGCCATGTGTCACGTTCTGTGGGCCGCTCGCCTGGACGCGGTCATGTGTGAGTGAGTGAGAGGTGGGTGGAGGTAATAGGAGTCCGGATAGCTATAGGTGCAAGGTGTTAAGAAGCTGGTTTAATGCCCAAGCACGAGCCAAACTGTTGTTAAGATGCGCCTATTGCCTATCATCACGATGCTCTCTCCATTCGCTTACATTTATTCTGAAAGATATCAAAAGAGAAATTTGTAAGTGGTCAGTTTCAGTTGTATTACTCATACGCACAGAGTGTAAATCACACACACAACATGCACACGGTTGTGGGTAGTATTCGGTTTCACATTATTATCCCTTTGGGGCCACTTGCGACTCATCAGTCTATAGAGATGTGAGCGTGTCTCTCATCAATAAGGGCGTAACCAAAAAACGAAAGCCCTCTAGCCAAAACCAAAAAGAAAAAAACGGGAAAAGGGTCATCAACATGGGTCGATAGCAATCATTAAATCTCGGCAGATGTGTTCAAATACGATTCAAGGATTGTGTGCCTCTGTGTGTGTGTGCTTGTATTTATTTATGAAATACTGAGGTTAAAGTTGAGTTCATGAACTTAAAGTATAAATCGTACGTAGTAGAAATGAAGCTATGACTTCAATCGGTAGATAAACTTATTCACTTTTTCGTTTTAAGCCTGATCAAAATTACCTAACTATCAAAGTTTCAAGGTTTAATGCTTTAATAGACTTTCTTTTTTGTGTCTTTTTTGTAAATTTCCAATTTTTCAGAGTGTGAATAACGATGAAGAAAATATCTGACAGAAAATGGAAACATCAGCAAGGAAAAAAGAAATATCAACAGGCTTGAAATATTTTTGCCATAAAGGAAAGAACTTTGCCTGCAGCAGTTGGCTTTAATGGAGATTACCCACGCACAAATGCAAAAGCAAAAAAAAAAAAAAAAAAAAAAAATAACAAGCGGAGAGGAAAAGATGATTCTCTACGGTTATTTTCCATATAAAATATCCATTAAATATTAAATATGCATACACATGAATCTTACGCACGTGTGTGAGATGATGATATATATATATATAAAATATATAAGAGGGCCGATTCGGGAGTTCTAGAAAACTCAAATAGGTGAAAATAGTAATCTTCGTCTTCGATATGCAGATAAGATCCATGATCTATTAAGGTTAACGACATATATAAAATAACAATATTTATATAGTTTAAAGTGAGTAAAGGGCTCTTGTTTAATCCTCACAGTTTAAGTTTTCATAATAATTTCTTACAAGAGATCTTTTGGCCAGCCCTCGTGTCGTATACGTACTTTTCGCATAGAAATTTTCACCCCAAGTTGCTCTTTTTTTATTTGTACCTGTCCAGCTGCTTATGCAAATAAGTAAGAATGTCGGTGGGAAAGCGTGCTGGAGGGGGGTGTGGCAATGGGTAAATCCAATTTCTATTAGACGCCCTACTCTATGCATGCGGTTTGCTTTTGTCAGTTCTGACTGCCAAAACTCAACAGTTCCAGTTGCTTTCTTGCTTGCTTGCCAATTCACTTCAAGTTTTCCAATCAACGCCTCGAATAATGGGATGACGGTGACAGAGGAGAGGAACGGAGAGGAGAGGTGACGAGGTAAGTCCCTCTTCTGGTTGTCGCTGATGCTTTAACCATACTGCTCTTTTGATCTGCTTAACATTCATTTAATTTGACAGGTTTGGGCTCCGACCAATGCCAATGGATAAAATGTTGCGTCACTTGCAAATTGGCTCATGTTGTGTCTGTCTCAACATGTGTATACGTGTATTTATGTGTGTGTGTGTGTGTGTGTAGATGCCACTGTTTGTGTGCACTTCTACTAATGTTTCTGTGGAATTGTTTTTTGTGTGTGATTTTTCTCATTACATAAGGCATGCATAATAAATTCTTTGTGCTGCCTTTTCCTCTATGACAATTAATAACCGATCTTAGATATTGAAATATATGTTAATATATAAAAAAATATATATATTTTTTATTATAAAATTAAACTCAAAGGCATTCATGTAATTTACCAACCATAAAAATTCAAATGAGTTATCTTAAATGTTCATCAGTTAAAATCCTTTAAGAGAAAAGTAAAAATAATTAATTAATTAGGTTTATAATAATTTACACGAGCTCATAGAAAAATAATTGAAAAGTGTAAATTCTCCTAATTTTTAATGCTACTGATGGGCAATGCTTTAATATTTATTTTAAATTGTATCCTCTTAAATTTTAATTATAAACAACATCCGAAGGATGACAAAAGAGAAATTCAAATAATTTCATTAAATTGCTATTTATAATTAAATGTTTATTGTAGTTTCGAATGAAATAAAAAACTTAAATTTATGCAAGCTCATTTTTTTCTTAAATTGCTTTGATAGAAATTAATAAATAAATATAAATGTCCATTTGAAAATAATGGACACACATTGATAGGTTTTAAAATAATAAAAAATACATTTATTTTAAATTAATGTCAAAAATTGTGTTTGGGTCTTTTAGTTATAAGAGATGGCGTCAGGATGTGTAGGGAAATTAATCCTTTATTTCCCTTGCGTCGTCCTTTGTGCATTGTGATAAAAATTCGAACAACTAACAGATATATTGGCATATTTGTTTCCTTTTCTCATCCTTCTTTGTTCCATTGACATTTGATTGTGGTTAAGCGTGAAAATAGAGAATGAGAAAACTGCGCAACCGAAATCTATTTTGCTATTCGTTCTATTTTTGATTGATTCGACGACATCTGTGAAATGGCGTTTAAAAAGATGAAGCCAACAAAAGGATGAATACCAAAAATAGTACAGACCAAAATATAGTCCCCTGCTGCTACCAATATTAAAATGTATGTACATGTTCCTTGTAAATTTATGTATATAAATTGTAGGGATACATTTTGTTCATACACTTGTGTATATATTTACATTTTCTGTTGCCTTCATTACCCAGCATCAAGTGAGCGGAACAAATGGCCGGAATGCATGAGGACAGGGGAAGCAGCACAACAAAAGCTTGTGATATTCGAGTAAAGGAGAGGAGTATATATATCCTTATGCACTCTTTTTTGGGCATCACTTGGTTAAAAGTTCAAGTATAACTGTCCACGCCTCCTTCCTTCACCGAATAGACAAAGGAAAGGAAAATAAATCTCAACTTTTTTTATGAGTGAGTGGGGCTTAGACAGCTTATTATGATTCCAATCATGTCGACAAGTCAATAAATATTTGTATACCCTGTATTCATTGAAAGTTAAAGGTTATATTGAACAGATAAAAGTTTCGCAAATCACATTATGGAAAGATATATGGCACTCAACATTTTAAGTACACAGTATCTTCAAGTCGGCTATTAAACCCCAAAAAAGAACAACGATTTCTGTGTTTTCTCATCTTTTGTTGTACATGAAATATTTTCAATTTTAATTTTGTCCTAGTAACCAAGTTGTGGTACTCCCAGAAACGAAATTCAATTCAATATGCACCGAAAGGAAAGGGAATTTATATATTTTCTATATGTATATAAAAATGGTTGACACATTTTATTTCATTTCGATGCCATTACCAACGCTAAAGAAAAAAAATAAAATAAACAGCACACAGAAGAGAAAAAGTGAAAGAAAAAATCAATCAATTATATTGCAAGCGGAAAAGTTGTATTAGACGAATTGTGGGCGTGGCCACTCATATTGATTTCGAGTGCCAGTTGAAGCATATTTGTTGCAAATTACTTTTGTCCATTGGTCCACATGAATATTAAATGAAGTGAATTCCATTCAGTATCTTTGGGTTAAAAATAAAGTGGAAATTGAATTGGTAAAGTGAATGGAAATTGTGTTTAGGCCACAAATGCTTCTTACCAATTTCGTGAGATTCTATTATATGTATTCTATTCTATTCTGTTTTTGTATAGTATTGTTATTTTTATTCTATTAATATGTAGAAGTTCGGCAGATTCAAAAAGCATATAGCAGAGTGATAAAAGTTTTTATAGATTATCTTTCTTCATGAGTAAACTGAAGAATAATTTATATAATATTATGGAAAGTTAGACTATGAGCAACTTAGCAGCTGTTTAGCCATTTAAAGGCAAATTAAATTCGTGACGATTTGAGAATCAAGCAAATTAAGAGGAGTTTACTTTTGGCAGTTTCCCAAAAGACCAAAAAATACTAAAAATTTCCATGTTAAATAAAGTTTAAGTTTTAGCAAATTTACATGTAAAACATGTGTTAAATTAAACATTTAAATTTTTACCAATTTGCAGTAGGAAAAAAACAGAAAAATAAATAAGAACCGACAGAATGGAAAATTTCCTTAAAATATCCGAGAAAAAAACCAATGTCAACTTTGGCCTAACTTCAAGAAGTAGATGCTGTCTCTCCTGGCCTTGGTGGCCCCCAATCGTCGCTTGCCAAACAACAAGCATCTGTTGCAAAGTGTCCTCAAATCTATTAGCATAAAACTGATAAAAATAAACTGATGTTGACGCTGTTTTGTGTTGTGTTGTCAACAAGAAGCAGCAGCAGCAACAACAATCAGCAAACAAATGGCAAACAATGACAACAACAATTTGCGCTGATTTCGCTAGGCAGAGGCAGGAGAAGGAACCGCAGAATAGATATACATAGGATAGAATTCCTGGAATCAAAAAAAAAAAAAAAAAGAAAGAAAGAAAAAATGTGATGCAAGGACGAAAAGTGAAACGAAATTTTTAGAGCTTCATTTGTGCTAAGTAAAAAATGTGCAAATTTTTTACAAATATATGTATGAACAATGTACATACTCGTAAACACATTTCAATATATTCAAAAGGTTGTCTGCACTGCCGATTTCACTCATGCAACTCATTCTCAAGGGTTTCTTATTTTAAATTTTGTAAAATTCACAAAAATCTGTGTCTTCCATGGAATAGGCAAAGAAAAGGACTCAGTTTGGCCCATGTATCGCTTTCTGCGAAGTTTTCTTTTATCCGATTTCTGTTTTGAAAAAATTCACATACTTATATGGGGTTATCTATGTACATCAATTCAAAAATTAACAAAGTTTTTACACAGATATGAAATAAATGTGAAAAACATAGATGAGTAGATATTGGGAAGTTTTGAAGTGAAAGTTTAAAAAAACTGGTAAAAACCAAATGAAGGCAACGCAAGCAGATTCCAGAGATCTATTGCCTAAATTGGGAACAAAAAAGCTTTGATAGAACATAAGCATTAGGAAACATTTAGCGTTTACATGTGTTTATTTTCCAAAGTAAAAGTCAAGAAACTTTCTTAATTAAAGAAACTACTGGCAATTTAATTCCCACCCTAAAGGACAACAAATAACGCTCTTTCAAGTCTAAACTATGAATGGAACAACCCAATCCGAATGGAAATTGTATCGGAAATGAAACAACAACCGCAAAAGATTGATTAGTTGCATTTTCATTGTATATTCTATTTTTCCAATTTCTTTTTCTTGCCATGCAACTTTTGTTTGCTTTCGCTTATTTATTTCTGCAATTTTTTCCATTAGCCATTGATTCTATCAGCTTGCATTTTCATTCTCTTGTTTGTTTACTTTCACTTTACCCATTTTTTATGGTTCAGTTTTTGTTTTTGTTCTTTCTTTCTGTATCTGATGATGCCGGATTTAAAATCAATTATGTTTGCTCACACTTTTTCACTACTGCAGTTTGCTAGTGTAAAGCCCGTGATGTTTTTTTTTTTTATGTTTATCACTTTATATTGCATTTTGCCACAGGGAATTTTATATTAAACGCCATAGAGCCAATTTTTAATAACATAAACAGTAATAAAGCCGGGGAAAACAACTGAATTTGGGCTTGTTGATTTTGAAAATCATTTTTTTATTTTTCATATCAATCGTTTTTGTTTTGGTTGTTGGTTACAACAAAAACTTTTTAATATAGAGTGTTATTATGCATGTATGAACACCAAATGGTTCACCAGTTAGGTTCAAAGTTTCTAACCAAATATTGATTTAAAAGAATCCAAATCGAATATAGTTTTGAACAAATAAAACAAAACTGCTTTTTCATGTTCAATTTGTCTATATGCTATTCGATGAAAAATGTTTGGAAAAACAAATGTTAATTGTTATGGGTTTGATTATAAAACAATGACTCAATAATAGCAAATCGATTTGAAGTAAACCAATTTTAGCTGAACCATTAAATAGATTCATACAGATATATTAAGGCAGTAATGAATTTTCCACTTGCTTTCTTTTTTTGGTTAGCTCATTCCATGTAGAATATTAACAACATTTAATTTGTTAAATTTTATTTTGTGTATGTGTTTTTCGTTTAATTAAATTTTGTTAAGAGTTTTGTGCCACGAGCGTAAAGAAAATTACATTGACATTCCTTTGTCTTTGCCTTGTTAGCTAATTTAAGGTTTTTTTTTTACAACTTTTCTTTTTCGCTGTCCCTTTTGTTAATTCTCTTCTCATGTTCTCTCTATCTCTTTTCAACTGAGTTGCTTAAATAAAGGCAAAATTAAAATGCACTTTTAACTTGATTTTTTCACACAGAAACCCGTCTATGACACATTTTAGCTGTTGCCTGTCGAGTTAACAAAAAAAAAAAAGCAGAGAAAAAAGAAAAACTGTGGAAAGGAAACTGTCAACGCCATGAAGATGATGACGATGGGGGATGATGATGCAAAAGGGAAGCCAAAATTAAATTACTTTGACTTTCAATGGTCGTCCATAAAAAATATCACAAGAACACGTAAGAAGAGGGAGGAGCAACAGCAGCAAAAAAAAAAAATGATTAAAAGAGCATTTAGGTCAGAGTGCTTCTTCTTTTTTTTGCGACTCCGCCTCCAAAGTGTCATTAAAGTCAAGCTCAAAAAATAAATACAACAAAATGTATTTAATGGCTTTTAAATTGTTTTTATCAGATAATTTATTACAACAAAAACAACCGCAACCGCAATAAAGCTTAGGCCATGGAAATTGTTTGGCTTCTTACGTTTTTTTTTTTTATTTTTCAACAATTTTACAGCTGCCATAAAAAGTCTCAAAGTCTCACAAGTGTTTTGCATTGTCATCAATCCTTATCACAAAATGTGGGCTATGGCCATTACAATGGCAAAAACAATTGACAAATTGATGCGCTCGTTTTTGGTTTGCCTCCGATATGCAAATGCATTTGCAATGAAGATTTATAAAGATTTATTTCAAATATTGAATTCATTTTGATTTGAATTGATGTTCAATCTAATTTGCAAGTATTTCAGGAATGTTTTTTGTGGGGTTTTCTAGATAACCATTTTTTTGTCATCTAAGTTATTTTTATATAGTTTACTTTTATTCAGACCTTAAATGCAATTCAAATGTTTCTCTATGTTTTTAAGATTATTTGATAAAGAAGTTTGCATAGATTTAATATTCCTCATCGAAGTGGCTTTATTTGGTTGCAGTCTAAAAAAGGAAAGTTATAAAATGAAGCAAATCTAATGTGACTTCAAATTATTAACCAAATTCGCAGATTTACAAATTCAGAAGTCCAACAACTGTAACAATTTTTTCCTTATGCAAACAGCATCTGCTGACTTTGCTATTCCATGCATTTCGGAGTGAGTAAATTTGAATCCAAATGAATACATTAGGCAAATCTTGTCTAGGTCGTGTTGTTTGTTTCTGTTATTTGTCCTCTTTCTTCCTCTGACTGAAAAAGGAAATGCACATTTTTCCATAGCACCAACTTACATGCATATGTCATGGGAAAATATTTCGTAACAGATGCAAATTTCTTTTAGTAAAACATTCCAGATAGATTTTATCTGGAGAAACTTAGGTAACAGTCTCGACTTGTGTCGCTTATTACGTCGATATCGAAAGGTATTAGATAGACCATTTAATCTATAGCCAAAGATCTGGAGGAAGTTTATAACCATTGGATCTTAGACTTTGTTTTAAAATTGTGCATATTGCAGAAATGACTTAACATTCTACCATGTGTGAGGTGCAAAAAGGAATATCAAAAGCGTTGCACTTCAGCTGGCTTCTCCATTAATTTACACACACACACACACATACACATTATTGTTTAACATTCATAAGTAAATTGGATTTTCCGTCTTGCCTTGCAGAAAGTCAAAAGAGATTCAACAAATATTGCGTATAATGAATCGTTTAAGCCCGAAAAACATGGCAAACGACTGAATTGAGCCGCATTCCATTTTCATTGTTCACATGCAATTGCAGTTAACGTTTGCATTGAGTACATATTGATTGTATGTATGTATGGATGTATGTGTGTGGGTAGTATTGGTAAGAGGAACCGTAAACAATATCGGTTAACAAGACGCCAGCCATTAACATTATCAACAGGGAATGAACATTTTCGCGATGCATAAATTATGCATTCTGTTTTTCTTGTTCCCCTGTCTCCCTTCAGCCCATCAACTGGGATACCGAAAATTACAAGTTAATCGAACGTTGCATACTTACTGGCGTAGTCGACCGGAAACATGTGCGATATTGCTTTATTATTTATTCACAAAACGATGTGTTTTTTTTTTCCTCTCACAGGCGGCGGCTTTGGCTTTGCCTTATTTCGTTTCGTTTTCTTTGGGTTAAGTAATTTAAATTCATATTTATCGTCTGGCGTTGACAGCTGTTTATGATTTTTCAATAAATAATCTCTTAAATGGGCTTTAGGGTGTGGCAAATACTTGTATTGCGTACATATATAAAAATATGGAATATTTTTATTTGTTTTAATTTAAATTCACATTTTCAAGGAACACATTCAATAATGTTATTATTTCTTCCGCTTCATTTTCCACATTTTAATACTCAAATTTCTTTATAAATTCTTTTCATTATTTTAATATTTTTTTTTTAGTTATTTTCTTAATTTTTTTTCCATGAAATTCTTTTACGTTTTTAATTCCAAATCTTTTGGTTTAAATTCGAGAAACTTTCTTTAAAATTAATATTTTTTTTTTATTAACAATTTTTTATTTTTTATTGTGATGTTGTCAGTGTGCTCAATATTCCGCTGGTTGAACCAGCCACTTACTGAATCCGCGCTTAACTGAACCGTTGCTGGACCACACTCAATCTGAAATGTTATTGATGGCCTTTTCGTGCAGAAATAACGGGATATTCTTGTCAGTTGGCTTGCAACATGTTGGCGCCACATCAGGCCAAAGTGTTGCCTCTACCATGTGGAACTTGTTTTAGTTCCACATGTTGGACAAGAAGCAAAGCAAAGTCAAGCTCAGGATAAGCCAAGTGGCAAACGCTAAAACAAATTTGTTGGCCATGTTAGCAGCATCAACTGACTTTGCTTTAATTACCATAATATGACACCTAGCAAAAAAACGAAAAGTGTATACAAAAAAATGTTTGCTTGAATTCTTGTAAATGACCCGCAGTTTATCTGCCTTTCTGTCGTCTGGTTTAACTGATATCTTTGTTTAGTCAGCTGCTGCCCCTGGCGGTGTGTTAAGTGTCTGGCTCTTGACTTTTTACTTAATACTCTCAACTCTTGAAAATCGTGTTGGCTTTCATTAAAGAGAACGCAATATTTTTTCCAAAGTTTGCTTTTTCTTTAACTCATCAAGTTCGGTGTGCACATTTTAATCCCCATGAAGCTGAAACTATAAATGAAACTGATAGAAAAAGTATAAATGAATTGATAGAGTTTAAGATTATTAAAGTTTTCAGCTAAACAACTTTTTCATCGGAATGCGGCATAGACAACCAAGCGCAATGTTCTTTTTGATTCAAAGAAATCTTTAATCATTTTTAAGCAACATTTCTTCCACATTTCAAATTAGAGAATTAAATTTTTAGATATTTTCCATTTTACTTTTGGCCAACGGCTTTTTGAGGTCACTGGTTGGAGGAAGACTTTGCCAGGTCAAAGTTTTAAGTGCTTGCCTCAAATTTAATGCTTGCACAATGAACTTTCATATATATTTATACATATGTATGCATGTATGTGTGTTTAAATAAATATACTCGCACACATACTCATTCATACATATGAATAAATGTTTGTTTGACTGCTGGTTTTAATGCTTGCTTGAACTGGCTTTTAATTCAATTTTGAAGTATGTTTTCAAACTCTCTGCGGCCTTTGCAATGCTTGTCTGAATTTTCAATTAATCAAATATTGTGTTTACGTGAGTAATAAGAAAACAATTGGCAGCTAATTGCAAGACTTTGGTTCGTGTGAATCTTTACGAATAAGAAATTCTGTAATTAACTATATCTTTAATTAGCTTATCAATCCACCATAAGTAAAATGCTTTTGAGAAGGCAACAAATCGAAACTAATATTATATTTGTCTAAACAAACCTTTATACTTACTTTAATATGTGTCTTTTCCTCAGAAATAGACTTATTTATCTTCCAAATGCTATTATGACTTGATAGTCATAATGATTGCATGATTGCAATTATCTAAGAGTTAGTTGATTGTGCCATTAGGTAAACGAATAAAGCCATAAAGTTCTGACATCCAGCTGTGTAAAATCTATTACACTAATTAGACTTAAACCTTCAAACAATTTCATTGCCAGATACACTTACTTTATGTATATCTACGCTGGCCAGGTAATATCTTTTTGCTCTGTTGCTCCTGCCTCTTCACTCTGGCTTGAATCTCATGTTTGCTGATTTTAATCTAAAGTGCGAACTCATTTTCTCTATTTTACACTTCAGTGCCGTAAGCACATGCAGTAATGTATTACACACTACTAGTACAACAACAACAACAACAACTTAGCTTGACTTGTAAATGCAATGACAACATTAAAAGTACAGCAACGACAACAACAACAACTTCTCTTCCATGTCAACAGCTTCAAAGGGTGGAAGAAAGGTTAGTAAATGGGTTGAAGTTGCAATGCGTGACATTAACTTGCTTTTAAATGTTGTCTAGACCCAAATGGAGGTTGCATCTTCTCTCTCTCTCTCTCTCTCTCTCTCTGTCTCCCACTCCTATCTTGTGTCTTTTTTTTTCCCGCTACCCATTCTTGACATTTTCAATTTGCATAAAAGTGCAGAGCAGAACCAGGCCAGAGGGCAACTTCAGAATCAGAACACAGAAATGAAATTTTTATACGCATTTTATCAGTCAAGTCAGCCAGCAAGTCAACCAGACGGGCAGTTTTATGGCCAACTTGCCTTTGGTTCTCCAATCAATTAAAAATTAATTACGTTGATGTAGACCATAAAATGGGTAAAGCACTGTTTCTCATTTCCTGCAGAGGAGCGCCGAAGAGAAGAAGAGGGGCAGAAATGTTCAATTAAAAAATGGGAATCACTAGTAAAAGGATTGAAATTATGGTAAAACGAATGAGTCCACTAAAGTGTACATAAATACGGTATAAGGTAGGTAAGCTTGCCATCCAAGTGAAGCAAACGGGCTGAACAATTAACATTTTGATGGCAGGAAATCGAATGTCGACTACCATTTTAATTAAAATAGAAAACTAATTACCTTATCTCATTGTCCTAGTGTAATGCAAAATGTTCGGCATATAATGGGCTTAAAAATTAGTACTCCCATTCCCATTTCATACAGGGTATCAAGAGCTTAATAAAAAGCCAAAAAAGGAGAAGAGAACAAATTTATAAACGACAAACAGAATGCATACCCTCTCAACTGACATACAAACAGATAATTAAAAGTTGGCATAAAAACTGCATAGAGGAAGAAATACAAATTAACGTATGCAACTGCCACAGAAAAAGCAAGAAAAAAGAAATGTGATAAAAAAGAAGGGAAGGAGAAATGTAATTTACCACAGGCACACGGAAGGACTTTTCGTACTTGGTTGGGCGACGGCGGCGCCTCAATATAAAATTCTCTCACAATGTTGCGCAAATAATAATTTGCATGTTAAGCTTTAGCCAGGAGAAAGAAAAAAAAAAAACCCTGAATGAAAATAAAAAATAAAAGAAAAAGTAAAAAAAACAGAATGCAAAAAATACGAAAATAAAGTGCAAAAGAATTTTTGCAGTCTACATAAAATAGTCATAAACGGAATGGGACTTGCCTTCGGCAATGGCTTCCACTTTACAAAGTAGCAGCATCGGTAATTTAATTTTCTATTTACTCACACTACCACAGAGACACAAACACAGGCTTACACATATTAAATATGCATTAAAGACAAACTGCATATGTATTATTCGAATGCAAGTGAGATGCCATTTATGCAAATGAAGTAAAAAAAGGGGTAAATGAAAAAAGTTTAGTGCATTTTCATGAGAAAGGAGTAAAGGTAATTTGAATCTTCAAATTGTTCCAAGTATATTTTCCTTAGTAGAGAGATTTAAGAACTCAAATGAGTTAGGAACGGAGAAGAATACGAATTGTATTTAGCAGAGACGATTATTCTTTTTGGAAGTAAGTAAAATCCGTGAAAACCTTGGCCAACTAAACGAAGACTGCCTACTACAATAACATTTATAAATCGGACATATTTCAATTACCAAGAATATAAGAATAACATATTTTGTTGACTAAGTGAAACGAAGAATCCAATGAGAAAACGTTTAGGTATAAACTTTAATGCGTAGTAGATGTTAATAGCATGCAAATATCTGCATCTAAATTTATGATACATGAAGTATATATGTGCCTCTAACAAATTAATTTCAACTGTCATCGTGCTAGACAAAACATCTTCAGTATGGTTGTGTGTATTGTGTTATGCTTTTGCCATGAATTGTTGTCCTTGAAAATGACAGCGCCAAAATTATCAGCTCATTTGTCAGCTGGTTTGCCCTGAAAGAGGTGGGAAAATAAATTACGCGACACTTTAGCCAGGGCCATGCCAAGTTGACAATTCTGTTTGAGTTTCACTGTCTCTGCCTGTGTCTGTCTATGCGGTGGGAAAGACAATTGCCTACACTCAGGACAAAGTCACGCACATAAACGCAGACGTGTTTGTTTATTTGTTTGTTTATGTATTTGGTACTTGTTTGGTTTCGTTTTGCCGAGCTATTTGTCAACTCATTATATTAGCTTCATCTTGTCAGGCAACCAAGTAGACATCTGGTCGGCATTTTGCTAATTGAAAACGTGTTTTAAATCTTATCCAGTCTTTCTCTCCAGCCACTTTTTAAGTATACAAAGAGTGGGCATGGCAGTGCCTTTTACTGTCAACTGCACTAATTAAACCGCTTTGCGCTTCTGACAAGCGGATATCACGGAATTTACTTTATTCCTCAAATAGTACAAAAAAAAGGGGAAAAAATTAATTGAAATAAATCAGACGGATTACATAACACTGTGAACTGCTAAATACACTTTCTGATAATCAAAAAAAAGGATATAAAATTAATCTAAATTAAAAGAATTGAAACTATATAATAACGAATTGTAAAGAGTATTGATTGAAGAGTAATATTGAACAGACAAATTCCATGCCTTAGCTCAAAGGACATGTGTATTTGTTAGGGCATGAAAAACAATTAACAATTAAATGTCTTTTAATGATTTTTTATTTTCTGACAGCGCTTTTTCATATATGTATGTTTACATGCATATACACACACACACACACATAAAATATACCCTTTACATGTATGAGTGTTCAACTATACGAATGTCCATATGACCTGAGCACAATGTATGGCTCTTTATTGTATTTGTGTGACGACTGGTGGAAGAAGTAACCCGCCCAAGTCACGTTACGTGCATTTACAGTCATAAAATCTGGGCACACAATAAAACTTAAGCAAACACAGCTTGAGCTTCAGCTTCGATGGTTATAAAATTTCCAGTCGAAATAAAAGGGTCAACATTGTGATTTTATGTAAGGTTCCCACTCGTTTTTGGTTCATTTTCTTCTTTTTCCTTTTTGTTTTGGCCCATTCGAAGAAAAAGAAGAAGTACAACAACTACTACATACATACATCTCTAGTACATACATCAACATCTTACTTATCGCACACAAAGTGAAGTGTAACACGATATGTTGACATAAGAGCATGTGTGTGTGTGTGTGTGTGTGTGTGTATGTAATTCAATAGCCAAGCTTGAGCATTTGAAGTGCTCTGGTGCGTAAAGCATTCTATTGAGGCGGGGTCAAAGTCAACTCCATCGTTACTTCGTCCCCTTTGCTTGATCATCGTCATCGTCATCATCATCATCAGCTTCTGCCTTCCACCATCTTTCAACTTCGCTCTTAGTGTCAGTCATGGTGGATTAAGCAATTGAAATTGGATTAGAGGAACAGAACCATCCACTTCCTCTCCTTCCACCCTTCTCACACTAGTTTTTGCTCAAGTCTCAAATCATCATTTGCATACGTGTTGGTGTAATCCCGATATCGGAACCAACCAAAGTGACATGCAATTTTAAAGGATCTAAGAATTTCTCCTTTTTTTTTTGCACCCTTTTTGTGTTGTCAAATAAATTAATATGGCCCCCGCAGTTAAATGCATTTGCTCAACAGGAAAATCAATAAATTTTCATCAAGTTTAAATGGAAAACCTTGTAAAAGGTAACTGAAAATTTCCTTGAAATTTTGTGTAAATATTCTCAAAGCTTAACCAGCATGATGCCAAGAAGCTTTACATGGAGAAATCAAAGTGTCTAATATTTTCCTTTCCAAGGCTTTATTTTTTCCATTTAAGTTCCTGCTACTAAAGTACACACTTTCCCAAAAGTTATCTTAGCTAGAATTGCTTAAAAATACGGCCAACTTGAAAAATGTCCAATTAGTAATATTGCTGTCAATTCAATTCTGTTTTTAGTCTCTAACTAACGAATGTTATCCATTACATCTCAATTCGTATGGCAGCTACGCTCAGTTTTTGTTTGGTTTTTCTTTTTTGCTATTCTCTCACCATCTTGAGTTGCATAAGAAAGGCAAAAGTTTTGCCCAGGCACAGCTTGAGTATTGTTGATTTTTGCATTTTTCATTAATTTATTGAGAAAGCAGCATCGTCATACAATCAGGCGAATGCCTAACACCAGCAGCATCAGAAGCAGAAGCAAAGGCAAAAAAGTGGTTCCCTTTTAGCCATTAGCATTAATATTTCAAAACCTTTAAGGCTCGCGTAGCCTTGGCTGGTATTGAGAAAAAGCAGATTTTTGCAAAAATTTTTGAGCTACAAGCTAAATTTCTGTACTTGTCAGCTGCTGCCAGATTTACGTGTTGTTATTGTGGCAGCAAGTCCCTATCCCTCACCCCCACTGGATGGTGCACAATGTCGAACACGGGGGTGAGGTGTGCGGCAATAGAGCAACTTCTCGCCTCTGTTTGTTTCATAAACAAGGTTTTTCTCTGGTGTTTCTTTCTTTTCGGTTTTTTTTTTGTGTTTTTGTTGTTTTTTTTGGGTGCTGGTGTGGGAGTACAATATAGTTGGAATGAGGGTTATAAATTTACATGCATAGTTATAGTTTGCCTCTCGTTTTCTCTTCTCCTTTTCTGTTTTTCTATTTCTGGACCCCCTCAAGGCGAATGGCAAGTGGCACAGCTGATGAGAATTGCAACATATTGTTGTTGTTGTTTTTGTTGGGTGTGTGTGTGTATGTGTGTGCGTTGTGTAGTTGTAGTTGTTGAGTATGTACAAAGTTTTTGTTGAATTTATTATGAGTTGGCTGTAGTAGTTGCTGTTGCTGCATAAATTATTGTTATTAATTTATAAAACTGTTGCCAGTCCTAGATGAACAATTGAAATATGCTTTCCAACCGACCTGACTTGTAGCCCCCTCTCCGACATTGCTCTCGCTGCTGTTGGCGGCTTTCAACATTATAAATTGCCGGCTCTTGTTGCCATTTGCCTTCATTTGGTTACAGAGTCATTTACTATTGATATAGTTACAGCATATATTTAACAAACATATGGAAAGGAGGACGTTTGAGCTAAAAACTATTCACAGAACCCAAAGCAAAGCTGTATAAAGCGATACAAGTTTGCTCTTTCACATAATTAGAGTGAAAAAATCGATTTGACTTTTGTTATTTGCACAATTTTTCGGGTCGCTCGTAAAAGAGATAAGTTTTACCCTTGTGAGAATAGTGTTAGAGACAGAGGGAGAGAATGAGAGAGATGGCGGCAGAGGGTAAACTGACAGCTTAAAACTTTATTTTGCCTTAAGTTATGTGCTTGTTGTTGTCGTTGTTGTTGTGTTGCACTCAAGTCGGACGAGTCTGACCACTGTCACGTCTTAGGGACACGTTCAGTGTCTTTTACGCTAAAAGCCGAAACATTGTAAAGTTCTTTTGGTCACTTAAGTAGTCAAAAAAGAAATGAAAGAAGCAATGCCAAAGAAACAAACCCAAAAAATATAGTGTTAACTTCGAAGCAGCTTAAAGGGATTGACCTAAGGACGAACTCTTAAATCGTAAAACCAAAAAAAAAAACCTCAAATTATATGGTTCATTCCCTCGGCACCTGCTCACCAAATATAATGTAGCATACTTTTATGGGCTGGCCGTATCAAGTAATTGAATCTTTATTATTTAAAACCCAACTGCTACTGCTGCTGCCGTTGTTAAAATTTGCATAATTTTACAACTGCCTTGCGAATTTGTCATCAAAGAAGGAGACAAATTACAAAAAACTACCACACATACCCACACACACGCATACACCCACAAATGTCAACAGCTGTGGCTTGATAAAAGACATCAAACTGCTCTCTAAAAAAAAAACTTTTGAATTTTGCTTTTAAAAAAAGTTGTCGCATCTTTGTATGGCTTGTATAGTCATGTGAAAATTTTTCGCATTTTTTGCTCCTTTCTCTCCCTTAGCTGTCAGGGAATCTTTCTCTTCCAGAAAATGCACCACGTCAGAAGGTGTAAAAGTTTTCGATAAAACTTTGCTGCAAGCAAGAAAAGCGAACAGAAAGAGCAAAGAAGTAAAAGAATCTTAATGCAGGTTCGCTTAGTGCAAGGCTGGGCTTATTTTAATGAGCTTTTCGTCGACTATTTGAAAATTGCAATTCAAAATGGCAGCTAAAAAGTTTCGGTTCTCTGGGTTTTTTTCTATTGCTTCTACTTATAATTAGCTGCAAAGAAAAAAAAATATATATAAGCTCTCACAGACCATTATTTGGCATGAAGAAAATTAAATTATTTTTGCAAGTCTTTCATTAACATCATTTAGATAATCTCTTTCTAATAAACAGACACGAAAACTTTCGGCTACAAGTTGGCCAACAAAATTTTAACAAGTGCTAAAAAATAATTATGAACCCCGTTTCTGTTGTGAAGGGGCCAAAACCTTTTCATGGACAAGTTTTGTTTCGTTTTGTTTGACTGAAAAAAGGCCAAAAACTTTATTCCAGGACAAAATCTTTTCGTGAAACTTTTACATTTTCTGCTAATTAGCAGCATTTAACTTAACTTTCAACTGCATTTATATTCTAAGCTGACATTTCAAAGCAAGTGGCAAGCATTTCCCTATAAACAAATACTGAACCGTTTTGTTGAAAGATTAGTTTGTTTGTGATAAAAGTCTATTACATATTTATGCTTGTTTTCCTTATTATTTAAACCAATACTTAACTTCTTTTTGCACCTTTTTCTGCAATCGAGAATTTTTCAGAACCTTATTTAGAGAGTTACCTTTGAATTTTCTCACTGGTTTTATAGTCACTAATTGCCTTTGGATAAACTTTTTGTTTATTTTGCATTGAACTCTTTAGCTGCTTTGCATCTGGTTCAGATACAAAGGTCTTTAGTCTGCAATTAAACTGAAAGTCCTTTTTTTTTGTTCCTCATTTTGCCGCCTTTATTGTTATTCAATTTGTGTGCTACGAACAGAAAACCAATAAATTTGCATGGCAGAGACAAGGAAAAGTGCAAAAAGGGGCATTTAAAAATTAATTAATTCAATTGCAATGCCACACTGAAATGTGAGGGAAATGGCCACTGGCCACACACACACACATACCCATTCAACCGGAGGACATGTAGGACCCACGCACATCACAGGGTGGCATGTAATTTGGTGCTGGCACCTTGCATTTTTTATTCAACTCATTCATTGTCTCTTGCATAAAATTCCTTTCACATTTTTAATAGGCAAACGTTAATTTGTTTAAATTATTGATACGAACATTTAATTGGTAATTTTATGAGGACAAAAAAAGGAGGTCAGCTATCGGTTTCATTCAAGGGAACTAATTTAAATTTTTAAGTTAATTATGTACTGTTTACTTGCACTCTGTGACTTACATTATTATTACCAAGTCCTTGCGAGTCCTTAATATGTTCCCAAGTTCTTTAGAAGTTAGAAGTTGATAATCATTCTGATTATCGGTAGTTGAGTAGCTCCAAAATATTATAATCTTTTTTCACAAAGATGTTTTCAGGTTGTTGACAAATTTTAGTCAATTACATGAAATTTGCAGGCAACTGAAATATGCATTAACATAACTGAAAAAACTCAAGATAAACTTTATACAGTATGAAAAGTGCAAATTCGCCATGAACATTTTTAACGTTAGCTAAAATATGCAAAAGTCATTTACAAGCCAATTTTGTGTCAACGGTAAGAAGTAAGAAAAACTTTTCTACCAAGTTTTCTATTTTTATTTTCTTTCGTGTTTTGCGGTTAAGCAAAACTCTGATGTGGCTAACCAAAACTATTCCAAGAAATTCTTGAATGTAAGAGAAGAAATGGCACACAAAAAATTTATAAAATTTACATTTGCTAAAAACATTTGTTTTTACTTGGCTATGCGCCTTAAACTAAATGTTTATATAAAATGTTCATTAAGTTGAAATTATGGGCACTTGATTATTGTCTTAAGCCACAAAATTAAATGAAAATTTTGTGTAGAATGTCTTGATGAGATTCAAGTTACTTATAAGTGACAATAATTCGCGAGAGAACTTTAATTAAAAGTCAACAAACAGGGTATTATTGTCTATGGCACAGCCATATGTTTTCTATCCTGTCGACTCATTTCGTTCCCCTGTCTAATTCACTCCCTCTATATGGTCGCGTAAATTTTCGACCCGAACGCAAACGCAAATGCAATTTTGTGGCCGGCATGGCTGTATCTCAATGTGTCACTTCACTTGTGATGTTTGTTTATGGGGAACGCCTTTCATTAGTGGCCAACTTGATGGTTGACTGACAGGAAATGCTGTCAGTATTATGTCATTTGTGTAGCCACATCATGACAGAGCCAAACGTAATTCAATGATACCGGAACCAGAATCCGCAACAGCCAAGAAGCTGGCTAAATGTATCGCTCGTTATGACTATCAATTTGAGTTTTTCCATACTATTGCATTCAATAACAAAAACGACAAAAAAAACGAGTGAAAATAAAAGCGAAAAACAATCTCGTAACTGTCATCGTATTGTTTGGAATACTTTGGCTCAAATGAGGCGTAGGCTGACTGATTCTGATTTCAACCAGATGAACCGCATTCACAAATATACTGAATGTTGATTTCAAAAAGCAAAATACAAAAACACAAAATGAAAAAACACTGTGATAAACTGGTCATTCTCCTAGCAACCAGTCTGCTAGTGTCATTCATCTGTCCATATCGGTTTGTTGTTTATGCGAATGCGTTTTAGCGTGAAATAATTGTTTTTCTCTCACTTTCATCCATGGTAAGTTTTCCCTTCTTGACTGTGGTAAAACTTTAGCCATAAAATACTTAATTTAACCACTAATGAAACGAAGAACTTCCAATGTGCATGCGAATTAATCAAGGTAAAAGTTGGAATTTGTAAAAAAAGTTTTCATTTAAAGATGAGCTGATGAAATCTTACAGAAAAGAATAATTTTTTTTAACCATCATGAGTAAATATTTTTGATATTTAACTCTTTGTAAATTAATCGTTCTAAGATTTTATTTATAGTGTATGATAACTTCGAAGTGAGTGGAAAATTTCAATATTTTCTTTTTGTTTTTTCAACCTCCAGTTAAATTGATTTCGATTGTCCTCTCTGACTTATAGACTGAATCGCCAAACTCATTCTCATTCAAATTTATAACTATGTACATACGTATGTATATATAGGGAAGGGTATTGAGGGTATATTGGCTGGTAGAATTTTGAAAATTTTCTTAGTATTATCAAAAGTCCAAAAATATTAGGTTTTGGGTTTCATTTAAGTTAAGAAAGTGAGTTTAGAGCTAGATGACTTATATCCTTTTTTTTGTAATGTGAATATTGGAAAGGATATACAAAATTCGCTAAAATTGTAAATTTTAAGTAATTTTCCGGTTTTCGTTTTCTGTTTCCTGCATCGGTCATTCAGTTGGTATTTGGCAAGAAGTGCAAAAAGAGAAGGAAAACCTCATAACTGTCAATTGTTATTGCACTTTCGACGTGTTCGTATTGTTTCAATACTTTGGCTTAAATGAGCCGTAGGCTTTTCTGTTCATGCCTGATGGACACTCACAAACACATAAACACACACCCACAAACAGACACACCCAAACACAGACAGAGTGACATACAAACATCCTGGTTAAAAACTCCTGCCTCCGTTGGCAAAACCATTTATCAGTCTGTGTGAAGTTTGTTGAATGGCAACATTTTTTTTATCTTCTTTTCCCTCATTCACGTTCTTTTTTCCTCCCCTACTGAAAGGCAATTTAGCGTGAAATAATAGTTTTTCTCTCACTTTTTCTATGGCGGTTGATGCCCATGGGCTAACTTTTATGAATCCAAAGTCTTTGTCGATGACTTTTTATCTGAAACACAACGAAAACGAAACGTTTAATTGTAGTGAGAACAATCGATAGAGAGAACAAAGTTAGTTATTTAAACAGAACATTTTCGTATATTTTTGATAATCGGATGAAATCATTCCCTTACGCATGTATGTTAATATAAACATTTACTCTTTCTCTCACAAGCAAACTTAAAAGTTCACCCAAGTTTTTTATGAAACATACATATATATAAGCTCACCCATATTGAAGTCCTTTTTAGAGTCATAATAAAAGTAGATAAATAAAGTGCCAATGCGATGTAGAGTCAAGCGATTTCTTGTAAACTTTTCGCAATTTGCATATTTAAAATATATATTCTTTTCACATTAACACAAGTTAATTAACAAACTTCCCCATTTACTGTACAAATATTGATTTAAAGTGCAACCGACATGACATCGGCTGCATCAACAGCAGCAGCAATAAGATTTATTTTATTTCACTTTATTTTTCCGTCCTTTTTTTTGCTGGTCCTTTTTTTTGGCTTAACTTTTGAGTTTGCCTCTTTGAAATTAAACTTTAAACTCGGTGGAGCTGATAAAAAAATGAAGGAAAAACAAAGGCGTTGCATAAAAGTGCATAAAATGGCACTTTATATGCAATGTTTTCTTTTGCGTAAATATATGAAATATATATATATATATATATATATAATAAACAATATATGCGATTGGTTCGACATGGCTGACATTCATAAACCGCACATGTTGCATGGTCCTGGCAATGAAATTGCATTGCTGGCCATTTGGCTATGGTTTAAAAATAAAAAAGCAGGCTTAAAAAAAAAAAAAAAAATAAAACAAAATATTAAATTACATGTGTTTGCTGTCGCTGTTTGATATTCGCAGCAATTTATTTTAATATTTCTCGAGTTTTCTCATTTAGTTGTTGTTGTTGTTGTTGTGTCTCCTTTAATAAACGTAATAATAATTAAAAATCCTTATCATTGGCCATGACAGGCCATGACTCTGTATATAAGTATATATATGTACGTTTATATGTTTATTTAATATTTTCCCTTTATTCATTATTTATTGAAAGGGCAGCTGTTGAGGAACCAATTGTCATTTGACTCGCATTGCTATACGCAGCAAGACAAAGACTCATGAATGATCTTACACATCTCACAATGCTTTTGTTTTTGTATTTTCTCTTAAGTTTTCTAGAATATACTGGCGTCAGTCTGGTATGCTCTGTCTCTGTCACTCTTTATAAACCTATATGACCTACGTAGTTGCGTAAGAATTGAAAATTTAGTAATAAGCAAGCAAACGAACGATCAAGACGTGTTCTGGCAGTGGCAGACACAGTTCAGTGAAGTTTAAGTAAAAATAAAGTTAAGTTCTTATGAGATATTAAACACAGTGGTTTATTGTTCATCATAATTTGGTCCTTCGAGCCGGATCGTTGGGCATTGTTTGTTTGTTACTCATTGCTTAATAATTTGTTGCAACGTGGTTGCAATTAATTGTTAACCTCAAAGTTAGTAGTCGATAGTTCTGGCCTACTATCGAATAGACAATCGCGTGCTTATTGGAAAAAGCGCGGACAAACGGTGGCGCCACTCGCCTATCGGAATCTGTTATCGATATAATCGACGAGATCGTGAGGGAACACATCTCTGGAAAAAGACGCATCTTGAAATTTTTGGTCCACACAAGCAGTGGAGATTTCTTGGTATTTCATCATGGAGGAAATGAAAACATTCATGAAGGCCAGAGGAAGATTGAAGACAACCATTACCCGCATATATGGATATGCAGAGAATCCTGCACAGGATGCCGACGTCTTCGCAATTGACACCAAATTGGAAACTTTGTCCAATGCGTGGAACGAGTTCGTGAAGTCTGGCGACGAATTGGCCAAATACGACAAACTAGAGGGTTATGTGGACCCTACCGAAGACTTCGGGATATACGAGGAGAAATATGAAATAGCAAATGCCCGCCTTAAGGCTTTACGAGCTGCCTTGGCTCCGTCTGGCAAGTTGGAAGAAATCGGCGCGGCTGGTAACGATGGTTCGCTCTTCCAAGGAATTCTGCAACAAATGCAGAATCAACAGCAACAACTACAACTCCAGATGCAGCGTCAAATGGAACTCCAGATGCAGTGTCAAATGGAACACCAGCGACGGCAAATGGAGCAGCAGCAACTATTGGTTGAGAGATTGCTCTCGCCACAGCAATCTTCGTCTTCGTCAGGCTCACAGTCGGTTGCAACAGCGGCAACAAGAGATTGTGAGTTACCGAAAATCAACATCAAGCCCTTCGGTGGTGATTACAAGGAATGGCATGCCTTTAAAGACCTGTTTGAGAGTACCATTCACGGAAAGACAACTTTAACGAATATCCAAAAGTTTCATCACCTTAAGTCATGCGTCATAGGAGAAGCAGCGATACTCATCCAGCATCTGCCCGTAGTGGATGCAAATTACGTCACTGCATGGAAATCATTGAGTGATCGATATGAAAAGCCCCGTTACTTGGTGAATTTACTGATGGACACATTCACCGCATTGCCAAAAGCTGTTGGGCAAAACTCATCATCGCTACGCGCTCTGACTTGCGGAGCCAGTGATGTTATTCGGGCTTTAGACGCTTCTGGACAAACGGGCCGTGACTGTTGGCTCATATACTTGCTCATCAACAAGGTTGATGAGGCTACCCGACGTGAATGGATCGACAAAAGCCAAGATATCGAAAATCCTACCATTGAAGAGTTGCTCAAGTTTTTGGACTCACGATGCGATCGCCTTGAGCTCAGTCAAGTTATCGATCATGTAGCGAGCAAACCGAGGGATGAAAAGGGGAAAAAGGCAAGCACGCACCATGCTTGCCATTACAGGTAATTGTATGAAATGTCATAGTACTGAGCACATACTGTCGGCTTGTCCTCAATTCCAGAGCTTGACTGTCAAGCAACGTTACACCTTTGCGAAGGAGAAACATACGTGTTTTAATTGTTTGAGAACTGGACATGGAGTAAGCGCTTGTGGCTCGAAGTCTTCTTGCAAGTATTGCAAGCGCCGCCATCATTCTATGCTGCATTCTGAAGGCCATTCTACACCGCAAAATAGCTCAGAGCAGCACCAAGGCAACTCAGGCCAGGTTTCTGAGGAGTCACCAGCGGCATCAGCGATAGCAATGATGAATGTAACCAGACCCAGTAAGCCAAATGGCCAACGAAGAAGCACTCTACCTACTGCATTGGTACACGTCCGAAATTCTCAAGGAGCCTTGCTGACGTGCCGTATTTTATTGGATAGCGCCTCAGACTTGTCATTCATTTCGGAACGGTGCGTACAGACGTTGGGGCTTGCACGTTCGCCATTTCGAGTTGCCACATCGGGCATCTCAGACGTCAAGGCGGGAATAACCAGAGGTTTCTGCTCTCTCCAGATGATGTCTCGTGTGTCGAGTCATTGCATCGATATTAAAGCTCACATATTAGGAAAGATCACCTCACCATTGGCACGTGAAAACATTGATGCTTCATCACTGTCGGTATTTAAGGGATACCAAATGGCTGACCCTGACTTCAGAACTAACGCCTCAATCGACATTTTGCTGGGCAATGATTGCATTTGGTTAGTTCTAACCGGAGAGAAGTTATGCGATGGTCAAGGACACCCTATTGCAGTTAACACCATATTTGGATGGGTAATCACATCGGTATACACTTCAAGATTGCAAACATCATCTACGTCATTGCTGACTACGGTTAATATAGATGGACTACTGCAAAGATTTTGGGAACTAGAGGAAGTTCCATCACACACAACTGTAAACAAAGAGGATGAAAAGGTCGAAACGCACTTCCGCCGTACCCACAACCGCAACTCGAATGGAAGATACATAGTCGATTTGCCCTTCAAGGAACAAAACCCACAATTTGCGGATACATTTCAAGGAGCGAGATCGCGCTTTCTCGCAGTCGAGCGTCGTCTAATGAAGGACTCCAGCTTGAAGTTAAAATATACTCAGTTTATGAGAGAGTATATCCAGCTGGGTCACATGAAGGAAGTAGCTGCAGACGAAGACACAAACGTATGTAAGAAGTCATTCTATTTGCCACACCATCCAGTCATAGGCGCCAAGCTGCGGGTGGTGTTCGATGGATCATTTCAAGATCGGGATGGACGATCTCTTAACGACGCACTTCACATTGGCCCATGTATACAACGCAACCTCTTCAACGTTTGTCTGCGTTTTCGAATGCACAGATTCGTATTTTCTGCGGACATCGTCAAAATGTTCAGACAGATTTTAGTGGCCCCTGAACATCAGAATTTTCAACGAATCCTATGGAGAGAAGACCCTGAGGAACCATTGAAGCATTACAAGTTGACCACAGTCACCTATGGCACGGCATGTGCACCGTTTCTGGCAGTTAGAGTGCTGGAACAACTGGCAACTGATCACGAATACGAGTTTCCAAGGGCGGCTAGGATACTTTTGGATGATTTCTACGTCGATGACGTACTGACAGGAGCCATGAACGAACAAGAACTGCTCGACATTAAGGAAGAGCTGATACTCCTTATGTCGCGGGCACAATTGGAGCTAAGCAAATGGGTCTCGAATAGTAAACGAATTGCCAGCAACGAGGGAAATGAAATCGATTTCTCAAAGATGGCAGCAAAAGTGCTTGGGCTGCATTGGCGTCCTGGAGAAGACGTCCTAACATATAAGGTTTCATTATCGGAACATATGACTTGTACGAAGCGACAAGTGCTATCTGACACGGCACGCATCTTTGACCCACTCGGCATTTTGGCGCCAGTGGTGATCAATTTTAAAATTCTGCTCCAAGAATTATGGCTGCTTAATCTGGATTGGGACTCGGAACTGCCAACGAAGCAAGCGCACTTATGGCAAACATTCAGAAAGGACATTTTCACGTTAAGGAACTTGAAGATACCACGATTTGTAGACAATCAACCCGATGACATCGAACTCCATGGATTTTCAGATGCTTCGTTAAAGGCTTACTCTGCTGTCATTTACAACCGTGTGACACACCTAGATGGAAGCATCGGAGTGGCACTCATTGCAGCTAAAACAAGAGTTTCACCATTAAAGCAGAAGTCGTTGCCACGGTTGGAACTTTGCGGAGCTCTACTATTAGCTCGTTTATTCCAAGCAGTAAGGTCTGGTCTGCGCCAGAAGGATGTTAAGATACACGCATGGACCGATTCTACAATCGTTTTGTCATGGCTTTCGCATCAACCCTGTAAACTTAAAACATTTGTTGCCAACCGAACGGCAGAAATACTAGAGACCATACCACGTAGCGCTTGGAGACATGTCAGCACTAAAGAGAATCCTGCGGATTGTGCATCACGAGGCATGCTAGCGAGTGACTTAATTAACTTTGATCTATGGTGGAAGGGACCATCTTGGCTGCACGACTGTACACTATACTCAGAGACAATGAACAGACCACCAACTTGCTGCTCAATTCTCAAGCCAGCAGCAGAACTTGAGTTCAAAACCAAAATCTTGACAACCATTTCCAAGGATATTGAGGATTCTCCATTTGAGGTACTACTCGGAAGGACATCATCTTGGATCAGACTGGTTCGAGTGGTCGCATATGTATTCCGCTTCGTTCATCGAATCAAATCAAGCAAGTCTAAATATTCAGGACCTCTAAAGTTCGATGAAGTTACCAGAGCAAGGAAGTTTTGCCTACGACAGGCACAAAATCAATTCAATGACGATAGACAGCTGCTTTTGAGGAAGCAATCGGTGGAGCGACGATCAATTTTAAGCAAACTATCTCCCTTCGTTGACGAAGATGGAATTGTACGTGTGGGTGGACGTTTGGAAAGGTCGCAATTGCCTGCAGATGCCAAGCATCCAGTAGTTTTGCCGAAACAACATCGTCTTGTGGAATTGCTGCTGAAACATGAGCATAAGGTCAATCTTCATCCAGGAGTTTCAGCAATGTTTGTAATAATTCGCCAGAAATATTGGATCATTGGCGCACGAAACCTTATTCGACGTATCACACATGAGTGTTTAAACTGTTTTAGACAGCGCCATCACACAGCAAATCAGTTTATGGCCAATTTACCGGCTGTTCGAGTGCGACAAGCCTTTCCATTTGAGCATACTGGATGCGATTATGCTGGACCTATCTTGTTGAAGGTTCACAAGGGACGAAACCCCAGGAAGGAAAAGGGCTACATTTGCCTGTTTGTATGTATGGTTACTTCAGCTCTTCATCTGGAGCTGGCCACTGATCTCAGCACCGACACATTCTTGGCGGCATTAAAACGTTTTATGGCTCGTCGTGGGAAGTGCTCCCAAATGTATAGCGATAACGGGCGCAACTTTGTTGGTGCAAAACGTGCACTAGACGAAATGGTACAGCTTCTCGCTTCACGCGAGCACAATGATGTCGTTTCAAAAGCCCTTGCGGATCAAGGCATCAAATGGAATTTTATTCCTCCATATTCACCACACTGGGGTGGTAAGTGGGAGTCGGCAGTACGCTCGGTTAAGCTGCATTTGCGACGTGTAATAGGAACCAACGTCCTCACCTTTGAGCAGATGCACACACTGCTCTCGCAAATAGAATCTGTCGTTAATTCGCGACCATTGTGCACAGCATCGGATACTGAAATTGCCTACCTGTCACCGGCACATTTCTTAATTGGCAGAACATATACAGCAGTTCCTGAAGACGGCTATTTGCAGATTCCGACCAATCGATTGAGCTACTGGCAGCATGTTCAAGCAATGCTTCAAGGATTTTGGAAGCGTTGGCATCAAGAATACTTGACATCGCTACAACAGCGCCCGAAATGGACCACCAAGTTACCAAACATTGCGATCGGTAAACTTGTACTCATCAAGGACTCTAACGCGCCCCCATCGGCATGGCTGTTAGGACGGGTAACTCAGGTGTTCACAGGAGATGATGGCCTCGTCAGAGCGGTTCAGGTTCTCACCAAATCAGGAGAAGTCACTCGCCCTATCACAAAGATTGCAGCCCTACCGGGTTCAGAAACGGAGTTTCAGGGGGGGGCGGGATGTTGAGGAACCAATTGTCATTTGACTCGCATTGCTATACGCAGCAAGACAAAGACTCATGAATGATCTTACACATCTCACAATGCTTTTGTTTTTGTATTTTCTCTTAAGTTTTCTAGAATATACTGGCGTCAGTCTGGTATGCTCTGTCTCTGTCACTCTTTATAAACCTATATGACCTACGTAGTTGCGTAAGAATTGAAAATTTAGTAATAAGCAAGCAAACGAACGATCAAGACGTGTTCTGGCAGTGGCAGACACAGTTCAGTGAAGTTTAAGTAAAAATAAAGTTAAGTTCTTATGAGATATTAAACACAGTGGTTTATTGTTCATCAGCAGCCATAGGCAACCGTTACGCCGGAGTTTTTGGAGTAAACGAAGTCGAGCGTTAAAAGTGCTTCCAATTAAATTTTTTGATTTTGTTCAGCAATCAAAGCGAATGGAAAAGTTTGAATTCGTATACCCTGTATTTTCCTATAGTGGCCTACAGTGGGTATATTGAGCCTAGTCTGGGCATTCTCCTTGAGTTAATAAAGAAGGTTATAAGTCTTTCTAGAGCGGAGAAATCGCTATTGAAAGTTATGAACTATAATCCCCCATAAATGACAAGTATTTTAAGGCATTTTGTGCGGAATTTTGATATTTTAAATTTCACTGAGTTTGGCTTACCATTCACAATTTCATCGAAAGTTTTTAAAAAAGTTTCGACACGTATTCACCATCCTCTTCTAAAGGCACAACAAATTAAAAGTCGCTACTTGTTTCTAACTCTGATTAACTTTAGAATTTCTCTTTAATATGGGCATCCGCTCCATAGTCAGTTGAGAAATGATTTTGAATTTTCTTTTCCAGCGCGAATTGCTTACCCGTTTCTGTCATACCATTCTGATTGATTAGTTAACCACTTTTTTAATATTAAAGTCAATGTTTTCTGCTACTGGATAAACTAAAGTCGTTTTCTTTCCGTTTTACTCATTTCTAATTAAAATCATATTAAAGAAATAAAACGGTTGCTAAGCCTCAAAGTTTTGCTTGAATGGTCAATGGATTCTTTTCCTCTACTTTTTTTCTCGATATGGTACAATTGAATCGTACTTTTTTCTTCCATTTTTTTTGTTTGTGTTTTATATATTTGGTTTTTTGTTTTGTTTCTTGTTTTGTTTTGCGGTTCTTTGCTAGGCACACAAGAAAATTGGTTTCTAATGCTTCGAGGCATGTGAGAATGTGTCGGCCTCAATTCAATAATGTTATTAGCCAGGGCCAATTTCAGTGAGTGTTTTTGTGTTGGGGCTTCTTTTGTGCTGTTGTACATTCAACCATTTCGGGGAGGGGGAAAACACTTTCTTCCTTACTTGGGCTTAGATTTTGAGTACTTTTCACTGATTTTATTGTGATGGATTTAATTTTTTCTTTTTACCCCAAATTGCACTTAGTCAGCTGTAAAGCAAAGCTTTCCGGGCTTATATGGACGGCTTTTAACTGAACCCAATTGATAGCGAATTGATAACTTCCACACAAAGCAAAACATGCTGACAGATACATTTGTATGTATGTTGAGAGCCATCAATTAGGAGAGGGTGTCACTATTTAGACCACTAATTAGCGCTTTTGACCTGAACTTTGAGTAGCGGCATCAGTTTCCCTTTGTGTCTGCCAAATCTGGCGCTGTCAATTCAAATGCAGTGCCATACCAACGCATTAACTGCTCAATTTCACTGCTCGAACGCACCATAAAAAAGGGAATCAGTATCTGTTTTTCTTCCTTCATGTATAGACAAGTACATAAAGCCCTTCATAATGCGCTGTCATTTTGTGATTGATGTGAGAAGAAGTTCATTCCTTTCTGCTTTTTTTTTTTTTTGTTGGTGCCATCGTCATTGGGAAATTATTTACAGTTGACTGGTTTGACCTTTTTGGCATCAGCTCTGCTTTGGTTGATATTGAACTTTTAACTTTATCGAAAGTATTTCATCATTTTTTTCAGCTTGGTGTGATAATTAACTTTTATTGATAATGATTGTACGACCTGGCACTCAATTATCGAATTGAATTTATTCCGTTAATAGCCTTAATAAATTTCATATCATTCCTGTTAAACTCATTTTATTGAAAGTATGAAGCTCAGTTAAAAAAAAAGAAGGCCATCTACAAACAACTTTTTAACACGTTTAAGAAATAGTTTTAAATAAATTAGTTTGATCAATACTTACTAGACTACTTACTAGAATATAAACATTGATGATTTTGTTGTTTTTACTTTAAATCTTTTGAGTTCTTAGCTATTTGTCCTATTTATCCATCTATGTGAATAAATCTTTACGAAAATAAGAATTGAAAATTTCTTTGTTAATGATCCACAGTGCAGTATATAATTAAATCAGCTTCCGAGTAATTAAAATGCAGCAACTGGACTGTCACTTTTTTAAATTATTTAAATGTTTTTCTCGCACAGAGTTTGTGCAACAAACAGAATTAAGTATCAAAATTCCATTGTGTGGACATTTGTTAAATTATATTTAAACATGTATGTATCGTATGTCACACACTCATCACGTTTTGAGGTACTTCCAAGTTGAAAACATGAGATGCATAATTAAACAATTAAATGCAATTATCAGTTTGATTCTCACTCGCAAATACTCATTTTGCAAATGTTTAGCTATCTATGAAAATCGTACAACAATGAAATTTGAAATAACACAAAAGTCAAGAGAGATAAAACAGTATCCAAATTGTATTTGCCTATGGGTAAATGTTTGCTTAACAAGCCTCTTTAAATAATTACACAATTGGCACAAAATCTCAATTGCCATATGTAAACACAGAGACTAGCTACATTGGTCGTGCCATATGAAATGTTAATTATCTAAATTGTGGTCAGGAAGGCTTATTGTTAGATTCCCATAATCAAAGAGTGTAGAATGGATAATATGGTTCATTTTGATTGTAGAGTACTTATAATTAGTTATCGTTTAATTTGCAGTAATATGGGAAAATTGTACCCAACATAAATATATCGATTGTAGAACGCGATTAAACTAAATAATCAGTATAAAGATTGAAATGGATGAGTAACGGTTACATTTAGAGCACAGAAACGCGCCAAAAAGACGATTCATACGATTTGGTCAGGACCGATCCTTTCAGTTCAATGGGTTAGCGCTTCAAAATTAAATACACATCCAACTCTAATAGGTCGTTAGTATAGAACAAGAAAGAAAGGCAGCCTCTATGTGTATGTGTATCTCCATTTGAATATTTTAAAATTTGTATTATATTCATAGCAATTTTTATGTGACAAAAGGAAATCTAGCAAATTAAATACATGATTGTGTCTTCTGCATAATAAACAAGCGACAAGTTCTGCTCTTAGTACAAATATGTGTTTTGTATGCTCGCATATACATATACATACATACATACATACAGATACAAAATCATGGCAACTATTTTTTTATCAGCTGTGTGTGTGTGTGTGTGTATGTGAATGCAACATGACGGAAACAAGCAAAGAGTTTCAATATGCGTAGCTGCCATAATAGCTTCTGTAATTTCCGTGACTTGTTAACTCAACGAAGACAATGTAACTTAAACTACATGTCAAATATGCATTTGCATATGTATGCACACACTCACACACACACACACACACATACATTGGCATGAGTTCGTATGTGAATATAGATATACTTTAATACCATACATAGACAAAAGCCATTTGGCACAGTCCTACAGCTATAGAAAACGGAAACGGAAGCTAACAAGTGCAAAAAGAAGAAGAAACACAAAAAGTAATCTATCTGCTTGCTAGCCAAATTGATTGTTCATATATTTTTTGGAAATTCCTTAAAAAGCACAATACAAAATGAATGTTAAATTGGAAATTTAAACACACGTTCTGAATTGAAGTCGGCTAAATGGTATGCCAAAACTGCTTAGAGTAATATAGTTTCAACTACGGTTTGACTTAGTACACAATGGATAGCACTATAGCTAATTGCTGTCCTGTCATTATCTATAATGGGCTGAAACACAACTCTGGTGGGATGCAAAGGAATGCCCTAAGCCTTTCGGTGTGCGAAAACCATTTCTATTAGGATTATTCTGCGGTAATGCTTTCATTAGAATCTCAGTTGATATAATAATGGCAGAAGGGCAAATTGCTGGTCATTGAATTGGCTCTATACGTGTGTGTGTGTGCATGCGTATAAGTAGGAGTGAATGGGTCCTCTTTCAATGACTAAGAAAATTTCCTTAAAGTTTTGAACAACATTTTTGCTCGAGTCACAACTGTGACATTGTTAGACATTAATGACAAAGTGCCAAAATGACAAAAATGAGTTGAACGATCCCTGTGAATGTGCTTAACTTGCACTTTTTAGCGACAACAAAAATGTCAAAAAGGTTTTGTCTGACAATCAGCCATCGAGTTGCAAAAGTTTTACATTTATATCAAGGGTTCAATATCACTCAGATTTGTTGGCATTGATTAAATTAAAAAGGGTTAGCCCCTAACTAATAGTAACTTAGAGTGTAAGAAAACACTTGACAGCTGTCGAATGAGTTACAAACTTTTACTCTGCCACAAGGTAATCAATTTGTCATAAAATGTTGAAAGAAAGCAGAAGAAAGTTTAAGACTTTAGAATTTTGTTGCTGGCATACGCAAATCACAAGTCAGGGCACGTCTCTTGGACCAAACTAAGCCAAAAGTTGATTCCAATGGTCTCGAATGGATCTCCATCTAGTCCATGAGTAGCTATGTATATGGGATATGTAGGTATATAAAAATAAAATTGAATTTTTATTTATTTGGGTCGATGTCGATGGTCGTCTTTGGTCGTTTCGGTCAAGGTAAGAACATGGCACACCTAAGCGCTTATAAAATATTTAGTGACAAAGCACAGGGCCAACAAATATATAAAACTTGGCCATGGGGGCCATAGGATCTGGACCAACACAAAACAAACAGCACCCAACATCGACAACAACAACAACACCGAACGAGTATGTCAACACAATCAGCATAATAACTGAGCTCGAGGTTCCGGCTTTCCGGTTAGGGGATGGCTGGAATTAGGGGTCGTGCCGCAAAGCTGCAATAAAAGTGGATTAAATGTAAACATGTGTGAGATTGTTTGTGTGCCCTCCAACCCCTCCTCGCCCATCATTTTGCCCGTTTTCCTCATTTCTCCAGGAATTGATCCCCAAGTTGGGCCAAAAAGTCAATGCCTAATGACTTTGGTCACATGCCGTATTAGGCAGGACAAATGACAGTTGTCAAGTTCAAGTAAAATTCGGGTTTTTTTTTTTTTTGTTATTTGGGTTATGCTTGAAGTAGGGACACACAGCTCAAATGACACCCTCAAAAATGTTTAGCCATTGTGTTGCCAGGAAATTAAATGGACTTAAAATAAATTATTTAAACTTAATTTTCAGGCCGTAAGTAAAGAATTTGGTTTTTAGCATTGAATGACGAAGGCCAGATTAGAGAGTTCAATTCAAGGGTCATGGCATATAAATTTGAATGGTATGCAGAATTTGAATTAAATTTCTTTAAGTCGGAGATTTGTTTTGTGTATTTTAATTTAAGCTTTTAGTTCTTTCATATGGGAAATGCTAAATGTACGTACAGACAACATAAGTGAAAGGAAAGGAACTCTTTGAACTCCTGTCCAACCTTAAACTTCTTTAACTGGTATGCTCTCTTTCTACGAATTCTCAGATATGTTATCAGGAGAAGAAAGTTGCTAAGTTAAGGTTATCGTTAAAAAACAACTATTCAAGGTCTGATAGCTTAGAAAGTGTATAAGAAAATCGGGTTTGCTAGGACAAACTTTTTATTTCACACGTTTCGCAATGCTTCCAAAGCTTATTTGAATAATTTATTTCATATTTGCCAAAACAGTTAATTCCAGCTTAATCCAAAGTATTTGCCCAATCAATAGTCGTTTATTTATTAGCAATCATTTAACGTACACCTTTAATTCTACCCACACACTTATGCACACTCTCTTGTTATTTCTCTGATTAGTTTTCCTGATTCTATATCCTGATTATTATAATACTTCGACCCTTGAGCATTTGCCTTAATTTAATTAACACTCCTTTTGTTGCCAGGCCCCGCAAACAAAAAAAAAGAGCAGTAGAAAGAAAGGCGCACAAAAGCCACGTCAAAAGCAAAGTAGAGGGAAAAATACTTTTGTCGAGCAGCTGGCGCAAAGAGTGAAAAAGAACTGAGTCTGACTATGTGGGAGGGAAGATGAAATGGCGAAAAGGCACGCTGGAGGAGTAAGGACGCAGACAGAGGCAATCCAAGTCGAGACAATAAAACGCTTTTTATGGTTGTTTTAAATGCTTCGCCTCAAAAGACATTAAAAAACTCTTCAAGTTTGGCCGAAAAAAAAACAAAGTTTCTCCTCTTTGGTTCTTTTGATTGTTGTTGGAGCTTCGAGTCGCCTGTTTGTCCCAGTGAACTCCTTACTGGGATTATATAAATTATGATAATTATGCAATTTTTCGCCTCGATATAATCTGCAGAGTGCACAGGGTGAACTTGTTTTGAAAATATAAATTCTGCGGCATACTTCAAGGCGTCAGACCATTGAAACTCGATTATTCACTCAATGGAGCTGATGATGAGTTGCCAGTGGCATGAACATTTGATTTAGTTTGTTTTGTATTGATTTTAAATTTAAAGAATTTATTTCGTGTTGAAATCTGCAACAACAAGCCGCAAAACATATGTTATTATGAAACATTTGATTATGAATTATGGGAAATAAATGCATTTATATTAGCATTTTGTGGCATTCACGAATCTGTCACAGTTTACCAACTAAATTCACTCAATTCATTTAGAATCCAATTTGTTATGCAACAACATAATCGATTTTCGGTTAAATAAATATTAGACCGCAAAAACTTTAGTTAATCCCAACATTTGATCTTTAATATTTTATGTCACATTCCCAAGAGCTGAAAACCAAAGCATATAACAATTTTTTCGTTAACAAATAGTTGAAAAACTGGAGACAACAAAAAAAGAATCCCAATGGTGACATAACCAGAGACAAGGCAATTGCTTTTCCCTACAAATTCGTTAGTTGGTTTTGTTGATTGTTCATTTCTATGCCACTCCCCCAGTGCAAATGGCAAATGGACTGGGAAACTAAAAGAAATAAATTCAAATTAATTGTATTACAAATTAAAATTGCATCAAGTGAAAAATTGTTAATTAATACTCATATAAATTTCATTTTTTGATTTGTTTCATTTTATTTGCTTTGATTTATACATTAGTTTATTTACATTTAAACAATTTGTGGTCTATGAATTTTCAAAATACTCTTTCCGAGAGAAATATTAGATTAACTTTTAAGAGTCATTGACAGAGAGTGGATACTAATTTTTATATATTATATTCTTCAGGAATTTATACTTAATCTCATGCGAAAGGCTTGTAAAAATGTTTTTAATGTGAATAAATAAGATAAAGTTTGCCTTAATCTAATAAAATACTTATATAAATAAAAGATTATGTTGATGGAGAAAACATAAATGAATTACTCTCTAAACTTGCTAGGGCAAATAAACTTCGTTTCATCCAAAGTTTAGTTTAATTTAGTTTATTTTTTTGGAATACTTAGTGCAAATAAAATTATGGTTATTAATTAACTGATATTGAAAACTCCCCTTGGATATCTTTTTAATGGGTTCTATTGATTTACAACGCACCAGCTAACAATTTATCAACAAACCAGTAAAAAACACAAAAAAATTATTCCATTTACTAATTGCAACTTTTAATTAAATATCGACCTTCAATGGATTCCAAATTCTTGGAATGGGCGCAGGAAAGGCTGCAAGGACAACATTGAGAAAAGCGTCGGGTACCGCCCAGAAATTTGTTGTTGTTGTGAAGGCCCTTTCGTTTTAGTGTGTGTTTGTGTGTGTGTGTGTGTGTGTGTAGTTTGTTGGTAAAAACCGCATTGAATTTTTGGCAAAAGCAGACAACACACAAAATGCAATGGCCGGATGAGTATGGTATAGATGGGTTTGAGGTTCTCTTCCGGTTCAACTCTGGTCGAGCAAGTAAACAAACGTTTCCGCTTTTGAAAAATTGCTTTCATTTTTTCGTTGCTGTTTTGACCCAGTGGAAGTCAGAGACATCAGGAAAAACTCTTCCATGTCCGTGTGGTAGTTGCCGTGGCCGTGACTGTTGTTTTTGTTATTGCGCCTGATATTGTTGTCGTTGTTGTAGCTACACCCACATTGCTATGGTTTAAGATAAGCAGAACTGCTGGCCATACCCAGCCATTTGGCTGAACTATAAATAATAGTTACACATTTCATTTTAGACCAAAGAGAGAGTAAGCGGCGAGTTGAGAGAGTAAGTTGAATATAGTACAAAGTACAGAAAACATGTTTCCATATATCTGTGTTTGGGTTTCAAATGTAATAACATGTTTCGAATTAACGGTTTATTGACTAGCCTAAAAGTGCCGTTACTGCTATTCAGAATGTCCTTTAGTGAAGTTAACTTAAATATTAGAATTCAAGTGCCACAAATCGTTTCTAATCAAATAATTATTGTTTTTGTTACCTCATACATAATCTAGCTATATGTATCAATAACTAATTTAGATTCTTTGATGCATTTGCAATTTATTTGCATGAGCTAGATCAATATTGAGTTTTATGTACATATATTTACTCATATTACTAATTTGCCTACTCAAATAGTATGACACACATTCAAACGACATTTGCAGTTTAATGAGCTCTTTGCAAACAGAAAACAACTAACCAAAAGGTGTCAACAAAGTGTCGAGAAAATTACCTTGGCAACATTGAGATTCTCATATATTTTATGCTAGAAGAAACAATTTATGCTGACACATAAATACATATTTTCATAGATATCCATAGCAGGAAGTGGGTTGACAGACAAACGTAATAAATAGACCAAATACAAAAAGAGGACCAAACACATAGCATACTTATTTGATATTTGTGAAAACGTGAGCAACAACATAGACAAATAAGCTGAAGTTTCCAACTCCATTCTACCAAACAACCAACAAACACCAATTTATATATACTTTTACACCCACACACACACACATACACACACACATACACCCAATACACATTCATACAACTAGATTCATAGGTATGCTCATTCTCACAGTCCAATGAATTCATATTTGCCCATATCGATTTCATTTGTTTTTGTTTGTATATTGCGAGTGGGAAGTCGGCGAATAGCAAAAAGGACAAGAGAGAGAGAGAGAGAGAGAGAGCAAGGGAGAGGAGGAGGCACGTTGTCTGACAATGTGAACAATTCACACGCTCGATTAACATTCAAGAATAACACAACATAATTGGAGCATGGCGCAAAAACTTGAAAAAAGGCTGAACAAAACGGCACAAAAAGCAAACCAAATAGGAAAAGAGGCCAAAGACCCAGACTAACTACGATTGCAATATAATTGTGTATACCCTTGCCATAGACGAGGTATTATTCAAAACCAGTCTAAAAGTCAAATTTGTGTAGTACCCAAATGCCGCTGACTAAAAATGAAGAAAGGAGCACAGGTAGATATAGGTTTCGATCATTGATGAAAACAAGTCCTGATTGCATAACTGGGACACTAATTTATCATTCCAAAAATGTCTAATATTCTATTGAATGAATTTAGGTTTCTATTTGATAAGAGAGACTTCGTTTTAGATAACAGTTGTTTTTTCGAATCAAAAAGTTTTGCACAAGAAGTTAAAAGAAACAAAAGTAACTTTATTACTATTGTTTTTTCTCTCCCTTTATCTTTAAATTATTAGTTAGACTAAATGAATTGGAATATAAGTGAGTAATGCTATTATAACACCATAAAGTAAACTTAAATTTAGATGAGTATTTTTTGTTAATGTTTCTACTATTGGCACACAAAAATGCAGATGTGTTGATTGAAAATAATAAGATATCTAGCGATTAAACAATTATATTTAAGAACATATTGAAGTGTTCATTATTTTAACAACAAAATGTTGCTTTGAGTGTCATATATTGTTTTGCTTGAAAGTTATTTTAAAGGCAGACTGCAAGAAGAATTCTATTTCTGCTGCAAAATTGTTTATATATTTCTCAATGAAAATTTTCCATATTATTATTATCCCATTTCGTTAGCCATCTTTCTCTCTAGCGAAAACAAAAACTCGTTGAGCTTATATTCATTTATATAGAGTATATCATTTATCACAATATGTCAAGCTGTCACAAAAATGCTTCCCAGCTCTTGAAGTTTATACCCTTCTCCTCCCAAATGTATCCTCTATTCGCAACATGTTGCCATATTGCCATGACGAACGTTAAATAGAAATTTAAAATTTCCTCTGCACATAAAATTATGCATTTGGCGAATGCATTTAAAATTCATTGAACCAATCAATTGAAATGGAAAATTAGAGATACAAAATTGCATGCCAAAAATTGTGGCAGCTTTTGTAGAGTGCTCAAAACTCTTTAATGAAGGCATAAACCAAATCATATGAACGCATGGAAAACAGAGAAAACGCCTATAAGAGTTTATGGCGAAATTTGAATAATCTTCTCATGAGGATTAAGGCAATTTGTCCTCTAACTCAAGAGAAAACGAAATGTTAACCTTATGGTCATTACCTTTTAAAAAGCTCTCTCTTTTCATCAACTCACAGATTCATAGTAGAAAGGGTATTTACAAGCTACACATCCGTCACATTCGGGCAACAGCAAATTGAGGTAATTGTATGTTAGATATCGTTTTTGATTACAATAACAGCAACCACAAATTGTTTGCAATTCCATTTAAAGTTGACCAGAAAAGTTATTATATATGCAAATAACTTCAACTTAACGACCAAGGCCAAGCTTGATTGTCAGTGGCAAAACAATTAAAATGCAATTATTGAATATTTTCTACCAAAGTGCACTATGCATGAAACATAAACTGCCTTATCTTTTTTGTTTTGTTCTTGCAAATATGAAAAATTAATTGAGCCTTAGGCTAAACACCTTTTGCAACTTCTGCATAGACTGTGTGTTTATTGATCAGTAAATTGATTGCTTGAATAGCAATTTCACACACAAAAACACAGGAGAACACACATTTCTTAGCATTTGCCTCTAAATACATGTGTATTTTGCATTCGAAACACAATCGAAGAGAACAGAACGGAACAGAAGCCTTGTCAACTGCATTGTACTACGTTGGCTCAAAGCAAATATCAGACAGAGAGGCTTGCATAAACAAATGCTTAGCCTGAAGGACTCTCAGAAATAGAACGTATTTATTTATTTCTTTCTCAACTCAACTGGGAAAAACAGCTTTCAAACTTTGGCCCAAAATAAGAAGGGAAAGTACAACACAAAAAAGAATAGATTGAGAAATGAAAACCTGCAAATAGAGAGACAGAGAAACTGTTCATTAAAGTGGAATTGAACTTTTGTCGGAAAGTTGCATTCGAATTTCAATTACCTGAAGCCATTTGGGGGCAAGCAGCTGGACGAAGACATGTAACACATTCGACTTGCTACTTGTGTGTGTGTGTGGGAAATATCTGTGTATTGAATGATGATTTTGTGGCAATTTTTGATGGCATTTTTGTGTGCGGCATCAATAGAAGATATAAAAGTTTCCCTTTAAAACTTAACTGCAGTGGCATCTTAATGACTTTGAAATTGTTACGTTACGTGACCAGGAGTCCAGGACTGACTGCAACAGAACAACCACAATGATCTCAATTTATATGACCCTGGTGACCCTGTGTAGTCTGAAGTCAACTCTGATTGCAATTGTTTTTCTTTAACTTTTCACATAGACAGTGGAACAGTGGGTTGAACCTTTTAGCAGATCCGCTCCAAATGACATGCATTGAGTCTGAAACTTCATTACAGATCCAGGGGGTGTGGTGTGTTGTGAAACGATTTCCTCATGTGTCAGTGCATGACGCATACGCAACGTGTGACAGTGTCGAGTAAAAACCCATCAAATCATAATTGCAGGTACAGAGAGTGTCCATCAATGAAGATAGAGATAGACAAGCCGAGAGGAGAGCGTAAAACGGACCAACCATGATGAAAGCCTCGCTTGAGTGACAGACAGTCTTTATACATACATACATATATGCACTAGGTGTCAAATGGCAGAGGTTGTGATAAGTGCTGTAATAAAAATGACCAAATAGACACTGCCAGACACATAAAAGTCAACAGATCTGCTACAATTTACACGGTCTCAGGCTCAGGCTCAACAAATATTATTGTTTATTTTCAACACAATTCTTATTTATATTATTTTTACTACATTAAACGTGGCCTATAATAACATGAAGTATAATTATATGAAATATGAATACAAGTGAATAAAGAATAAATAAAGTAATAATGGAACATTGACATTGACATTGACATTCGTATGTTTGCCATGAAAGTGATAAGTACTTAAAAGTAAGTATTTAAATTTTTAAGTTTTGAAATTCCTAAAATCAGTCGAAAACTCTTTTGAAGAGCAACATAGTTCTGCATCTTTTCTTACATATTTTAAATAATTTTTATAAGCATTTTCTATTTATTATTCATTTGAATTATGAAATATTTTTCGCCCATGGAATTAAACTGAAATTAGAAAAAGTTTAGGATATTTATTTTGTACCGATAGTAAAATATTAAATAAGTAGGTAAGTAATTAGCTACTTGTGATACATGTAGAGGAAAACTAAAATTTATTAAGGATACATCATTAGAACTTACTTGCTCATGAGGATAATTGGGATAGTCAGCCACACATAACTTCAAAGGATTTTGTAGAAACGGATTTCTAACGTTTTTGAGTATATCCAGGATTTTGTAAATAAGTTCTCTAGTAATTTCTTCATCACAATAGCTTAAGTCCATAAATGCAAGCTCTGTACAATTTCTGAATATGTTCAAAAGATGACTGGTCACGTTATCAATGTAATAATCCGATGTTATTATTAATGTTTCCAGATTAGTAAGTTTCGCCAAATACTTAAAAGAATCATCGCATAGCAGTCCGCACTCTAAAGTGTTTAGGGAATGGATTTCTGATAGAAGTAACATATCCTCGTTATCCAGTAATTCTTCCATGATCACTAAATGTTTAAGAATCGATGGTGATTTGTATGTTAATGCTCGAACTAGGATTTTGACTGAACTTTCTTTTGGTAGTGTTACATTTAGCTCCTCCAATCGATGGAGTCCGCATAGACGCGTATTTTCTTCAATATCAACAACACAATTCAAAGACTTAAGATGCATCAGTTGCAATATTTTTGTCAAATCATTACAACCTATAATTAAGTTTGTTATTGTAAGCTTCTTAATATTTGCAGGGAAGTTAAGTAATTGCAGCCGTTTTACTGGTAAATCAAAGTCCTCAGTCAATTCAATGTGAAGTTCTTCCAGCTCATCGAGTGGAGATAATAAATCCATATTTTCTACGCTTTGCAGTTTAGTATGCAATTTCCTTAACAATTTATGATGTGCCAAGGCAGCGAGGTCTTCAACATCCAAAGGGACTCCCATAATCGTTATGCTTTGAAGGACTGAATTGTCAAAATATCCTGGCACGGTAAATAATCTACCACCTTGATGTGATTTGATATAGAGTTCAGTAAGATGCGGCAACCGTGGTAAGCCTTTATTTGTTTTTACAAATTGGCATATTAATTTACTTAATGTTTTTATACAAGCAATTTCAGTCAACTCGTCATGGGAAATTCCTTCATTTTCTATAGACAAGAAATCGAGAGCCGTAGAAGTTTTGGAAGAAAAGTCACGGAAAAGTCGACACAAAGAGCCATCTTGATGTCTGGTAATAGACAGTTTCTGAAGTTTTAGAAGTTGTATCATCATGGCACCATCTGGTGCATCAAGAAACCCACATTTCAAATACCTTAGTGACTTTATTTTCGAAATTTGCATAAGATCAGAATTTTTAATGGCAACAGACGTGCCATCATCAGCATCCCCATCAAAGATAAGTTCTTTTAGACTAGAACATGAGGCCAATTTTTGGAAAAAACCATTTAAAGAGCCATCTTTATGATGACCTGTTATATGAACACTTTGTAAGTTGTCCAAATTTCCTAAGCAAGCTAAGTTACTGGCATCAAAAGCTTCTCCCTTATTTGAAATGTTGTTTAGAATTAACTTCCCTTGATTTTTATAATGTTTAATTTGTTCAACATTATTCTCAATGATTATCATTCCTTTGGAATTATTTAGGAAATCGAATATCTGAACGGGAAATTTGTGATCTCTTAATTTGATTTTGCCAAAACATAATTGGCTATGGGAAATCTGAAAACTTCTTGGATCAGAGAATATGCAGTTAAGTACTTTTAATGTTTGTATTTGACTAATAAGAAGAGTCTCATTGTGATTGATTGGAATGCTTTTGAAATCTAATTCGATTACACTGTGAGTTTTCCTCTTAGAAAGTATTTCCAGCAATGAGTAAAACGAACCCAACTTGCATTCTCCAATCACGTAAAGTCTTTGACAGTTTTCTAAATTTGCCAAAGGACCGAAATGTGTTGCATCTGTAGTCCCATCATTAGGTAGTATTATGGAAAGTTCCTTATTGTAACTGTTCGTGGGGGGGCGGAAGGATCCAAATGAAATACAAGGAGTTGGCGGGTGCCAATTTCTTCAGTTTGTGGTGAGCGAGTGGTGAATTAAAACGCACGAGAAACTTCGGTTAACTAAATGTAGGTTTTATTATTTATATAATATTCACAGGTAAACCGGCACACACGGAAATGGTTCGGGTTGAAAGTGATTAACAAATCGTAAAAAAATGCAAGAGAACGGGTGTTCGGGTGAAAGGCTCGATTCTTAGTGATGGCGGTGCCCATTGGAAAAAATCAAGTCACTCCTCCTGGTGTGACCGTAGACGCCGAGGATCAAAAAACCCTCCTCACTCCTCACCGCTCACTGCTCTTCGCCGCTCACTGCTGTTCACCCGGTGGCGTGAACATACCGCCCCCCTTGCAACATGTTGCAATTGTCACCCTGGACATATAAAGGATGGGGGACGGCAACGTCCTGGAGCGCCTAGATCCCACAGGAGCCGGAGACGACCCATCCGAACACGGTGCTCTGGGCTGCGGGAGTACCGCTATGACCGGGCACACAGCCTGGTTGGATGACCTCAGGATAGAGGTCTGCCCCGAGCACCACGGATACCGACGCCGGCCGATAGAAGTAGGGGTCGGCCAGGATCAGGGTTGCGAACTTCTCTCGGACCGGCGCCGCCACTTCCCGGATGGGAGTGCGGATGAGCAAGTCCTCTTCGACCCGGAATATAACGTTCCGTCGGAACGTCTTGTCGGACCTCGACTCGAGGACGGCCGTACAGGCTTGGTCGACCCCGACCGTGGTCACAGCTAACCCCAGGGACCGGGCAAAGGAGAGATTGATGCGGCTCTCAGCCGCACACGCATCAAGAAGGACGCGGGTCTCGAAGGATTTCGAGCCATTGCCCAACCGTAGGACTGCGGTGGGCAGGACAGTCGTCGTCCTGGCGTGGAGCAGGGAGGATAACGAAATCTCGGGTGCGCCTTCTGGGGAAGCGGAGCGGTCGGACGATGATCGGGAACGGGGTTGTAGCGGGGGTGCAGCACGACTGGAGGGGGTGATCGGCTGCGACGCCGGGCGGAGGCACGTCGTCTCGGCGGTTGGTCGGCCATGTGGAGCAGGGTATGGTGCCTTTGCCCGCATCGTCGGCAACCATGGCGAGTCCGACACGCGTCGGATGAATGCTCGTGGGCCAAGCAATTGGGACAATATTTATTGATGAGCACCGCCCGAAGCCGCTTTTCCCCTCGGAGGTTTAGGAAGCGCTGACACTGCCGGAGTGCATGAACCCCCCGACAGACCCGGCATCGGTACACGTTCGTGCCCTGTGGAGCTCGTTTGCTGCGGTGGTGCGGCAGACGCGTGGGGGCCATGTCGCTATGAAAGGGCGAGCTGAATGAACTGTAACGAAAGAAATTACGTATGGGGGAGTGGATTAGTCTATGCACGGGAACGAGAAACATGCACGGAGACGAGGACATTCGGAGGAAACATAGAGGGATTAGGAGTCACGATAAGGTTTTAGACTCAGGACTCCTGCTGTCTTGCAACAGAATGAGCTTCGCTACGGGTCTTCGGATAGACCCACGCGCGGTGGTGACATCAGCCACTCGGACGAGGCCGTCAGCCCCGGGCAGAGTGCGCTCAATTCGCCCTAAGCGCCACTCGTTGGAGGGGAGATGATCTTCGGACACGATCACGAGGTCGCCGGTCTGGATGCTGCGAGTCGGTGATTTCCACTTGTTCCGTTTGTGAAGCTCCTTGAGGTACTCACTCTTCCAGCGGCGGCAGAAAGCCTGCTGGATTGCCTTTAGTCGCTGCCATCGGTTGATCAGCGACATAGGCTCGACCAGAATTTCCGGTTCCGCAATGGCTAAGAGTGGTCCTCCAATCAGGAAATGTCCCGGGCTTAGGGCCAGTAGATCCTCTGGGTCCTCACTCATGGGAGAGATTGGCCTGGAGTTTAGGCACGCTTCGATCCTACACAGGAGAGTGGAAAGTTCCTCGAAGGTGTATTTGACAGTGGACGAGGACTTGTAAAACAGGGTCTTAAAACTTTTGACCCCTGCTTCCCACAGTCCTCCCATGTGGGGCGCGCTTGGCGGAATGAACTGCCAGGATAGGATGTGCTGGGGGAATGCCTTCATTATTTCAAGCTTGGTGGCGTTCAGGAAATCTTTTTCGAGCGCCTTTGAGGCCCCTACGAAGGTTTTGCCGTTGTCGGAGTAAATGCGCTGTGGACATTGTCTCCGTGCGACAAACCGAGAGAAGGCTGCCAGAAATCTTTCAGTGGTGAGGTCGGAGGTAGCCTCGAGATGGATTGCCTTCGTGCTGAAACACACAAAGACGCAGACATAACCCTTAGTTATGAGACACGCACGCCCGGTGTAATTTTTGATCTCGAACGGCCCTGCGAAATCAATGCCCGTGTGGGTGAAGGGCCTGGAATACGTGATGCGTTCTCGAGGGAGATCACCCATCATCTGGGTCTGTAGTCGTCGACGATGAACGATGCAGACCTTGCACCCCTTGATGTGGGACTTTACCATGTTCTTTATCCGTGGGATCCAGAATTTGGTGCGCAAATACCGCACCATCAGTTGATTGCCGCCATGCAACGTGATGCGGTGGGCGAATGCGACAAGCAGGCGAGTGAAATGAGTACTATATGGGAGGAGAATAGGGTGACGTTCATCATATCGGAGGGACTCAGCGGCCCGGAGTCGTCCGCAGGAGCGGAGTAACCCATGCTGGTCGAGAAATGGGTTCAGATTGAGTAGAGTGCTGGATGATGGCAGGGGTCGCCCTTCGCCCAGGGCCCGTATCTCCGCGAGGTATTCCCGCCGCTGAGAGGTCCGAATCAAGGCGCGCTCGGCGGAAAGAAGTTCGTCATTGGTGAGGCGAACCGTGGAAGGCGTCGAAATCCTCTTGGTGGCGAAGCGTAGGATGTACGCGATGACTCGTAGAGCCCTACCATAATTCGAGAACCGTTCGCTGACGTCCTCGAGTAGCGTGGTCGCGGTGGTGTGGCACTGGACCCGTTGCTCCAGCTGGGTGTCTGGGAGTTCGTTATGGGGAGTTGGCCAATACTCGGGGGCTCTCTGGAGCCAGTCCGGCCCATGCCACCAGAGGCTGCTGGCCGATAGCTCGGCCGCGGAGACTCCACGGCTCGCCAGATCCGCGGGGTTGTCCTCGGAGCGCACATGTGACCAGCTTTGGCCACTAGTGCTTTCGGAGATCCTGGATACGCGATTGGCCACGAAGGTGGACCAACTGCACGGAGGTTTATTGAGCCAAGCCAACACGATGGTAGAGTCGGTCCAAAACTGGGAGGTTGCAGGTCGGATTGGAAGTTCAGGAACGATCGACGCCCAGAGATCGGCTAGCAGAACCGCTCCGCACAACTCTAGCCGAGGCAGCGAGACTGTTTTGACTGGAGCTACACGGGTCTTAGCCGTTAATAAATGGACGTCTACTTGATTGCCGTACCGAACCCGCACATATAGGGCCGCTCCATACGCTTTCTGTGACGCGTCACAGAAGCCATGAAGCTCCCACGAGAGCTTATCGCTGGTGTTTAGCCAACGGGGAATGCGGAGTCGACTGAGGCCTGGGTAATCCTGCAGGAATTCATGCCATTGCTGCAGCAGGAGAGGCGGCAGAGCATCATCCCAGCCCAGTTCGGTAAGCCAGATTTGCTGCATGAATATCTTCGCTCGGATGACAAATGGGGCTAGCCACCCAGCGGGGTCGAAGAGCTTAGCGATATGAGACAGAACCTGCCTCTTGGAGATCGACTCCTTCAAGGGGGGGGTCCGCTGTGGTGAAGAAGAAGACGTCCTCAGCAGCTTGCCATCGAATACCCAAGGTTTTTGCGGTGCTCGCGTCTTCCAGCTCGAGAAAGTCCTCTCGCAGCAGGTGCTCTCTCGGAATGGCTTGAAGTACTTCCTTCTTATTGGAAGTCCACTTCCGAAGCGGGAATCCCGCAGATTGGAGGACCGCTTGAAGCTCTCGTATGGCGAGACGAGCGTCGGCTTCAGTGTGAGCGCCGGCAAGGACATCATCAACATACATGTAGTTCCGAAGGATTTCGCTCGCCTGAGGATACATCGTTTGCACGTCTTGTGCCAGTTGTAAAAGGACTCGGATCGCCAAGAATGGCGCGCAGTTAACCCCAAACGTGACAGTTTGTAACTCGTAATCCTGAATATTGCCGCAGCGGTCTCGGTAGAGGATCCGCTGAAAGGGGGTATGCCTGGGATCGACTCGGATTTGTCGATACATCTGCGTTATGTCGGCATTGAAAACGAATTGAAAGAACCGCCATTTCAGTACCTGAAGCGTGAGGTCGGCCTGAAGAGTAGGACCGGTGTGCAAGACATCGTTGAGGCTGACGCCTTGTGTGGAGGGGCTCGACGCGTTAAATACCACGCGTACCTTAGTGGTGGTGCTATCGGGCTTAAACACCGCATGATGGGGGAGATAGAAGTTTTTCCCATCTTGAGGCGGCGTCACCCGAATCATATGACCCAATTCCTCATATTCTTGAATAATGGCATCGTACTGCGTTTTTAGAACCGGATCCTTGAGAAGGCGTGCCTCATTCCGCAGGAATTGAGCCAGCGCGATCGGTCTTGAGTGGCCCAAGTCAACGCTATTCGGACCTTTGAACGGTAGGGACACAACATATCGGCCGTCCTTTCCCCTTTGGGTGGTCTCCTGGAAGTTCCGCTCGCAGAATGCGTCATCCTCCTTTTCCGGCTTTGCGGGAAGGTCTTCCACCTCCCAAAACTTGGTGAGGAGTACATCAAGCTTTGCTTCGGGACTAACTCGCGTCTGTGCCGCGAAAACGGATCTAGACACCGGGGGGTCAGGAGTGATAGCCCCACACAGAACCCATCCAAAGATGGTTTCTAGCCCGACAAAATCACCAATATCCTTTTTGATCCGTTCTCCGAGGATGTGGGGAAACAGGTCTACACCGATGATCATGTCAATAGGCGCGGGCTTGTTGTAGTACGGGTCAGCCAGGGGGCGATCGAGGCACTGCGTCGGAACCGTATTAAGGAATGGAGCTGTTGGAATGGCCCCTGACAATTTGGATACGACCAGGGCGGAGACCTCAATCTTGTTCAATCTGTCACACGGGGGAGACAGCATTAGCAGACACACCTTGTCGGCGCAGCCTCCATCACTCTGGCCCATGCCAGTAACCGCGGCGTCTACTGGGTAGAAGGGGGCTGGACCATGCTGAAGACGCGTTCGGAGAGAAAAGTTGAATCGGCTCCCGAGTCGATCAACGCCCGAATATGATGATCCACACCACGATGGTGCAGAGTGACAATCGCAGTGCCTAAAAGGCCTCTGCCTGGGGTAGATGCAAAATAACTTTGAGCATTTGTGAGCTGGTCGCTCGCGGACGGGCGCTCTGTGACGCTGGATGGTGGGACTTGCGCAGCGGATGGCGAGGGCACGGACACATCACTAGGATGCAACAGCGTATGATGACGTTCCTTGCAGGTATGGCAATTATGCGCACTGGAGCAGCCCTTCACTTGATGACCGCGGGCAAAACAGTTCAGACAAAGTCCCTGCTGTCTAATGGTTTCCAGCCGCCTCTGAACAGGCATATCAAGGAAACTAGGGCAGAGCCGTATTGGGTGATTTTCCCGATGGCACAGCTTGCAAGACGCCGATTTGAGCTGAGCTTTCGCTGGAAACGCTTGGACTTTCATCGTTGCAGAGGATTTGCGGGGGCCAATGGGGATGGCTTGGACACTTGGGGCCGACTTATGTTCGTCGGTGGCATCCAGGACCCGATACCGATCGGTAAGAAATTGGTTCAAATCGGACCACGTTGAGACGACAGTCTTATTGGGCACTGATTGCTCCCACAGGAGGATTGTGGCCTTCGGCAATTTACTAGTGCAGATGGCGATAAGTAGGACATCCCAATTCTCAGTACTAACACCCGAACGCTCAAGTGCGGTAAGACACCCTTGAAACGCGGTCTGCAGCTCTCGCAAGGATTTGCCCGACTCTTGTGCCACCGCGGGAATCTGAAGGAGTTGTCTGGCTTGAGTCATGACCAGCAGACGGCTGTTTTCGTACCGTGCGGTGAGGTTCTCCCACGCGGCCTGGAAACCCTCATTCGTCAGGGGGACTTAGCCACGATGGTTCTCGCTTCCCCTCGCGTCTTGGCGTTCAAGTGATAGAGCTTCTCCACTTGTGACAAATACGGATTGGCGATATAAATGGCGGCGAACAAATCGCGGAATGTGGGCCATGCTAGGCTGTCGCCATCAAATGTCTCTACCTCACACGGAGGAACTCTATGCCCCGGTGGCCCCGACGGAGCGGTTGGCTGACGCCTAAGAGTCGTCATCTGTACCGAGAGCTGTTCGATGCGTTCTCCGAACAACGTCCCGCATCGCACATATGCCGCGTAAGCGGATTCGTGCTTCGCCTTGATGTGGCTTATGTTTGCCAAGCTTTCCTCGTCGGCTTGGATTGTCAAGGCCTTGTGACAACGGGAGTATTCCATCTCGACAGTTGACCAAAGGGATTTGAGCTGCTCTAAGTGCATTTTAATGGAAAACAAGGGCACTTCAGAAGTTAGAGCTTCACTCTCGCGAGCTTCAAACAGAGTCAATGCGTCGCACGCTATAACGAAATCGGAAAGGGACATTCTGGAGTGTTCTCTACGCTGTTGTGATACGGATCGGGTGACGGGAGCGTCAGAACAGTGCGTCACAACAACGTGCGGAATCTGGGTCTGAGTTGAAAGCTTGGAACGACCTTGGTGTTCCCTCGAGTCTTTAACCGAGAATCTGCGACCCTCAGGTAAGCTGGACGAAGACGGACGGGACCTTGGGGATTCGCTGCGGCTGCGAACTGACGAGAACTTGCGCGAAATATCCGTACGCTTCACGGTCACCGGAGTTGTCGGAGGCCGAACCTTCTCCGGAGTTGCAGAGGGAGACGAAAGACTGTTGGACTTCGGCGCAGTCTTGGACGGCTCCGTGGACATACTCAGGGGACGAGCTTACCGACGAACACCGCGTTTGTGCGCGTCCCTTTTTTTTGTTTTGGAAGTGAGAAGTGGACTGTATGGGGACGCAAGAACTTCCTCACTGTGCACCGCAGGATTGCGGGAGAATTTTCTCGCGTGTGGCTCGGAAACGAAGCCTCTTTAATGGGGATAGATGCGGAATAATATACGAACGCACGAATGCGGATTGAAAATTACCGATGGGAGTACGTATAAAACAAAACACGGATGAAATATATAAACAAAGATGTATAGGATAAAAGGAAAATACGTTTTTATATAAATCTGGATCTGGATATATATGTGTGCGCAGAATAATGGCCGGAAAAAATTGTATATATAATTTATAAATATGGACGGAGATATAAATATGGGCCCGATAGTGCTGGAAAAAATATATATATATGTATTTATTTAGAAATATGGGCGGATATATATATGAGCGCAAAAGGCTGGCCGGAAAAAATATATATATAGTTTTTAAAGCTGAACGGATATATAAATATGGGCCCGATAGTGCTGGAAAAAATTTATATGTGTTTATTTATAAATATGGGCGGATATATATTGAGCGCAAAATACTGGCCGGAAAAAATATATATATAGTTTTTAAATATGAACGGATATATAAATATGGGCCCGATAGTGCTGGAAAAAATTTATATGTGTTTATTTATAAATATGGGCGGATATATATATGAGCGCAAAATACTGGCCGAAAAAAATTATATATATAATTTATAAATATGGACGGATATATAAATATGGGCCCGATAGTGCTGGAAAAAATATATATGTATTTATTTATAAATATGGGCGGATATATATATGAGCGCAAAATACTGGCCGAAAAAATTATATATATAATTTATAAATATGGACGGATATATATATGTGAGCGCAAAAAGTTGGCCGGAAAAATTATATAAATGATTTATAAATATGGACGGATATATAAATGTGGGCACGATAATGCTGGAAAAATATATATGTATTGTTTTATAAATATGGGCGGATATATAATTAGGCGAAAAAAGAGAATCGGAAATAATGTGATTTAAATTTGGCGCGCTTGAGCCGCCTATCGATATCACGACTCGACTCACGTGTCACCACTACTCCGAAAACAGCTGTCGGCCGCTGTTTATATATTTGGTTTTTGATTTTGTTGTTTAATTATGTATGTGAATAATTTTTTTTTTGTGGTTGTGCGGAAAAACCAAGAACAAGTGTTGTGCGGAAAAACAAGCGAGTGTTGTGCGCAAATAAAACAACCGATCAATGCATATGGACAGATGCTTTGATCTATGTGTGTACGTACATGCATAAGTACACAGGTGAGTATAGATATGTATGCACACGCGTTGTTCACAACAACAAAAAAAACGTAAGTAATTGTAATTTAATTGGATGTGGGGTTGTGTTAAATCAATGCGCGACACCGAAATGTATTATGCGTTGTGGATATGTACATATGTATGTGCAATGTATGACTATGTAAGCATATACATATGTATGTATGTACGTATGTAAGCAAGTGCACCGGTATCCAAAGACGCGCGTGAGGAAATTAATTTCGCACCTAATTCGAACGCGCAAGAAATCGCGGTGCATACGTGAAGTGCTATTTAAAAAAAAAGAATATTTTTTTTTGCCTTTTGTGTCGTGGTAAATGTGCGAAGGGATTGTATGTATATGGATATGTATGTACATATGCGCGTACATCAACAGGTGACGATGTATGTATGTACGTAGATACGCGCGTGTGGAAATAAGTTTGGCATTAAAGATTATTATTCCAACACATAAGAAAACGCGGTGAACACTTTGATTTTTATTTTTCCCTATTTTTTATAACACTTTAATAATTTTTTTTTTTTTGTTTTTTAAACTTTTACGCGGATTTGGCAAACAGCTGTGGAAATTACATGTACATGTGAATGCATATGTAAAAAAGGTGGATTTGGACAAGTGCGAGGAAAAAAAAAACATAAATGAAAATGGATAATCGTGGAATGTAAAATGAGAACGTTGGACAATCACGCTAAGGATTAGGAACTACCATGAAACCTTGGAACAGGTCAGGTATGTACATACAATATGTAAAAGTGTGTAGGTCGCTATGGAGAAGCGGGAAAACCTCACACTTTTAGTAGTATGTAAATGAAATGAATAATGAAATTTTGTACTTATCAGGAATTCCGCCGATGCAAGCTGGAGGAGCGGAAGGATATCCGGCTCGAAGGACCAATGTTCGTGGGGGGGCGGAAGGATCCAAATGAAATACAAGGAGTTGGCGGGTGCCAATTTCTTCAGTTTGTGGTGAGCGAGTGGTGAATTAAAACGCACGAGAAACTTCGGTTAACTAAATGTAGGTTTTATTATTTATATAATATTCACAGGTAAACCGGCACACACGGAAATGGTTCGGGTTGAAAGTGATTAACAAATCGTAAAAAAATGCAAGAGAACGGGTGTTCGGGTGAAAGGCTCGATTCTTAGTGATGGCGGTGCCCATTGGAAAAAATCAAGTCACTCCTCCTGGTGTGACCGTAGACGCCGAGGATCAAAAAACCCTCCTCACTCCTCACCGCTCACTGCTCTTCGCCGCTCACTGCTGTTCACCCGGTGGCGTGAACAGTAACTATCATAAGTAATTGGGTGGATTTTAATACTAGTTTTAGATGATGCTAAAAGTTTTAAAATCCACTGAGATATATTTTCAAAATTATGTTCCGATTTAATTTTCAGATACTCAATCTGAACAAGTTGTTGAAGATATTCTATGCATTCGTCACAAGAAAAACTGCATTTTAGATTCTTTAACGACTTCAGTTGAACCAATTCAATAGTCAAAGATAAATCAAGTGATGCACCCGAGATATCTAGTAGTTTGAAAGTTACCTTTGAAGCTAGAAATCTGAAGAACTTTTTTAATGCATCCGAATCTTCTTTTGTTAAGGTGCTTGGTATTTTTATGAGAAGATTTTCCAATTGTGGTAGTTGCCCTAATAAATAAATATTATTTACATTTGATAGAGAGCACTCTAAACTTTTAAGAGATTTTATGGTTGAAATTACAGAAATATCTCTGCTATTTAATGCGATTTCAGGTGAAGATTCCCTTTCCAAATTATTAAGCGGATGGCTCGAAAGTTTCAGGTGTTGAAGAGTCTGTGGCAAATTTCTAGAAAAAGCCTCAAGGACATTCAGTAGGGATTTCATTTTATAGTTTATTCCAGTAATATGCAGACTAAGTAGATTAGGCATTTCGGAGAGGACTTCATAATCAGAGGCATTCACATCCATCACAAACAATTCCCAAGTCAGTTCCATCGCAGTTTTATCATAGTCAATTTTACCATCATGAAAATGTATTGATACATAGTTCAATTGGGTCTCCTTCAAAATATTCAATATTTGGACTAACATTTCAGGAACATCATGCTTTGATGTAATTCGCAGTTCGGTTAGTTGTTTCATTTGTGAAAGTTGCCCAATACATTTTAACTGGGAGAATCCACATTTCAATTCCTCCAGAGAACCTATCCCAGTAATTGTCTGAATCTCCTCAGCATTCAATAAGGTTTCGTCTAAGAAGAGAAAACGTAGATTTCTCTCAGATTTCCTTTTAGATAAATTATTGAAAAGATGCTTTAAGGAACCTATTTTATGTGTGCCGCGTATACGAAGGTAGTAAAGCTTTGGAAGTTTGCCCAAATATGCATAGTCGTCGGCATTAATGTCAGGTTTCATTTGAAAATCCAACACCTCCAATTTCTGTAAAGTTGTGCCATCTTGTGTAATGTCAGCCAATTCATTGGGCAAATCGTCACTTAACATAAAAAGTTCTCTTAAATTTGGATTTGCTTTACAAAGCTCGATCAAGTCATCAGTGCGGATATTGACATTCAAATGAAGTTCCTTAAGATGCTGAAGTTGAGGTAAACACTTCAAAGTGTAATCTAATTGTAAGTGAAAAATTCCTTAAATGTTTTTATTCATCATCTATTAAGTTCAATTTTGTTTTACCTTTTATATCTATAGATAAATACTCCAAAGATAGTTTATTTTGAAGTGCATTTATGATGCAATTCAAATTCCAATCCATCCAATTAAATTTACCCACTTTACACTCGATTGTTAGTCGTTTTAATTTTTTATTATACCCTTGCAGAGGGTATTATAAAATTGGTCAGATGTTTGTAACGCACAGAAGGAGACGTTTCCGACCCCATAAAGTATATATATTCTTGATCAGCATGAGAAGCTAAGTCGATATAGCCATGTCCGTCTGTCCGTCTGTCCGTCGGTGCGTACGCGTTTTACTCAGCCATCTTAAGAGCTATCGGGATGAAATTTTTTTTGGGAGCTTTTTTTTACCCGGGTGAGATAAAGTATGAAAATCTTTGGGATCGGACTACTATATCATATAGCTCTGGAACAAAAATTTTTGCAAAAATTGGAGTATCCCCATGAAATTTACCAATATAATAGAATTTGATATAAAATCTCAGATCCCAAAATTTGACCCTGATCGGATAAATAGAACACAAGTTACAGTCTATATAAATCGGTTCAATCGCTGCCGGCAGCTCTGCTTGCTGCCTACTACGTCACCATCTGTTAACAGAGCACATGCATACACACACAGACGCAACGCTACATAAACTGTATGTGTATGCGTGCGTTGCTTTGCTTAGGGAATGAGGGAAGAAGAAGAACAAATTGTACATAGTATGAAGAGTAAAATTGTTTTGTTTGTATATTAATGAATTGAGTTGCAGAAAAGAAATTTTGAACATGTGAAATTATTATTGTCAAGGACTGCAAGGGTATATAAACTTCGGCATAGCCGAATTTAACTTCTTTGATATTTCACTTTAATAGCATTTGTAAATGATTTGCAAAATAAATCTCGTTCTATTTCTGTGCAAATCTGCCAATCCGTAGCACCAAAATCAATAATCAGTTTCGTTTTATTTTTACTTTGTTTATCCATTTTGAGAAGTTTATTCAGTTTTTATAATAAAATTAATTGCAAATGGATTGAGATCCCATTAAAATATTAATTAAATTAAATTTGTTTAAGTTTTCGAAATGTTTGGTTGTCTCTTTCATTTCTATTTTCTTTAGTTTTGTATTTCACAATTCGCCACAATGCGTCACCAATGTTTATACCGAGAACCGACTCAATCTATTAGTCACCATTTTATTTGCACTACAGCCGCGACCCGAACACCCGAACCAATTCCATCGAGTGCTGACTGGCAACTAAAATCAACTAACTAGTTGAAAGCTATTATCTAGTATATAATATTTCACAGACAATCGGCAAGCAAATTAGATTTCTTTCAGAGCATGGAGTGCCAACGGCATCTTTATCTCTGCCAAAGGCACTTAACACTTATCACAAATAATTTTTGGAGTAAAACTTATCAGAAATAATTGATACTGCAAACGGGTAGATTGACTTTGCTTAGATTTTGGTAATTAATAAAAGAATCTACAGATAATTTATTATATGTTTGATGATTGGCGCACTGATTTGAGTTCATTGATAGATTCATTTGACACGTTTCAAAATTTGAGCAATAAAATTTTATAATTTAACTTCATTTTGCATCAATCTGATGATAAACTTGTTAAAGAAAAACAAATTTTAAATGCTAAATTGGTATTTTTTAAGAGTTATTAATAGAAATAATTGTGTTTCGAAGTTTCTTTTGGCCAAAGTTTTGACTGTACATATACCATGTGGTTGAATTAAAACCTGAAAAGGCCATTCAGAAATCAGCGTAAAAAAATAATAATTAAACTAGGACAAGTAATTTAATTATTTTTATCTTTTTTTTTTTTTAATAAAATAGAATAAAATTTCAACAAATTTCACTGAAAGTAAATGTGGGCCACTATTTTTGAAGTAGATCAACAAGCAGTCGTGGCCGAGCGGTTAAGGCGTCTGACTAGAAATCAGATTCCCTCTGGGAGCGTAGGTTCGAATCCTACCGACTGCGATTTATAAGAAATTTTTTTTTTTTTGGAAAATAGTTTTACATAGACCTTTTTTCCGGCTAAATTTAAAACAATTATGTATATATAGACAGATGTAAATCCGTAAAATGAACATATTTTATATTTTTTCAATTTTGTATTAAAAATTTCACATTTTCATATCATATGATTATTACGCGTTCTTTTATGCCTACATACATGCTTTTGCTGTGACTGCAAATTGACATTCATGAGTATTGGTGAGATTTCTTTGACTTTTCATTCATCATTATGTCCTCGAAAAAGAACATGAAGAAAAAATGTGCTCCTAAACAGAGAAGTGAAAGCAAATTTGATTATGCCTTGAAGCAGATTAAAGGAAATTGAATTTTTTTTTCACCGACAAGGCCGACTATTCACTAGTATAGAGCAAGAAACTAAGAGAATGTGTGTGAAGAGCCTTAAAGCTTTGTAAACAATTAGAAAAAGGCATGGACATATACTCTCTAACATCATTTGCATGAAAAATGCATCAAAAACTTGGCAGACTTGCTGTAATTCTGGCAAGGAAATTAAAACTGAAAGAGGAATTTCAAATTTTGGAACTTTCAACTACTAGAGGGCAATATATCATTAAAAACCCTTGACCAAACTAAAGCAATTTACGTTTCCAAAAAGCTTTCAGAAGCAGGGTGCTATGAAATAGGAGGGAAGTTTAAATGTTTGACAGATACAAAACTTTCTGATTGAAAGGACCATCAATCGAACCACCTTATTCAAGTGAAAGTGAAATCTTAAACTTACAAATGTTATTAGCGTTACCCTGCAGTACTCAAATTCTATACTTTTTTTTTATCTTGATCACCGATTTCTTAGACTCTTACATTTAAAGGATGTCGATTCAAAAGGCAGTTTCATTCCTAGACATTTTTCATTAAAGAAACATTTCCTAAGCATTCATGTACGATGTATAAAGAAATGCATTTTAACTTTTTACATTTGTTTAAAGCCAAAACGAGTTTAACTTCAGACAGAGACAATGCAAAAATCGATGCCAGACTAAGATAAATATTATGATTGTTTTCGCCTTGCCTCTAGACGCCATTAATAATCTAAGAAAATATATATGTATATACAAAAGTAGACATAAATATTGGTTTACAGCTCGCAGCACTTAAGAGCAGCAGCAACAACAACAACAATAAGAAGAATAACAACCAGCCAGACAACAGTCAATTTAATTCGATATATATATATACATACATATATTTATAGGCAAATCCCTAACAAATGCAAATTAAACAAATAAATTTTCGTCCTTTTTAAATTGTAGGTGTAATCATTTCTGTAATAATGCCAAAAATGCCTTGGGCTCTGCGTCAGAGAAAAGAAAAACGAATTTACAAATTGATTACGCTAATTTGTGGTCCCAAACAAACAACCGAAAGCCGAAATCGAATGAAAGAGACATTTGCAGAATGCAAACAATTTTATTGAAAACAATTTAGGCCTAGAAAATGGGCTCATGAAGGCAAATCGAAAGTAATGACTTGGTGGCTTTTATATTGTGAATTCAAAGCGAGTTTTGGCTAAGTGATTTGAAATTATGAAAGAAAGGAAAGGATTCTGAAATTACTTTTGGTTTTGTTAGACAAGAATTTACATTTACATAACAGATGCTGAAATCTCAGATGTTCCGAACTCATATTTTCATCATTAGTTTAAGACAGTTCATTGGAATTAACATTATAAACATTAAATAGCCCAGTGAATTGCTCAGATTATAATATTTCATTTTCATAGATTAATTGTATTCCTTTAGTTTAGATATATGAGTTTAGTTTGAGAGTCCTGATCAAAATTACTCTACAAAATCGAAAACCTTTTAAAAATATATCCATCCTAGAATTTTGAAAACCTTAACAACATACATTTGTACATGTGTATATGTGTTTGCACACCTCACAAACTTTACTTGAGCCAAAAGTCATTACAGAAGACAAACAACAGAATAAACGCTCGATGTAACTAAAAACCCAAAAAGTGACCTGGAGACACAAGAGTAGACACTTTAGATACTTCAAGCAGATAACGAAAACGAGACCGAAACCGCCTCAACCCAACCACAATTCATGACAGCTCCCCCCGCACCCCGAAAAAGCCTGGCTAGACAAGCAACAAACTGTAGTTGTTGCTCTTAACACCTGATTCAAGGCGGCGACCTGCCACTTACGCATTTAGGGAATGCCAAAAGAGTCAAGGTGTTGGGTATGTCCGGATGGTGGCATCCGTAGAGTAAACATGGCTATCAGTTACAGTTAGAGCACACCCAAGGACATTTGTTATGACCGGAGAATCTGTCTGTCTGTCTACACAATGGAACGCCTGTTTGTGAGTGTATGTATGCGTTTGGCTGTTAGGGTGTTTGGGTGTGCGTGTGTATAATTTGTATACCCACCTTGAAGCGACATCTATGAAACTCTTTGGTGATGCTAGCTAACATTCCTGCTGCTGGGTGGGCTATAATTTTCAGTATGTCATGCGGCATTTCTAATTATGCACAAAAACCCAAGAAGCGTTAATGGGCCACAGCCCTAACACGAACACGTGCTTGGAGTTTTAACCCCATCGAAAACTGGGGGAGTCCAAATTAAACTGGTTACCCCAAAGACGACGAGAAGGGTTCACATTTTGCTTTCATAAAATGCTGAAATTTGTATAATTAATATCACAAGCCTTTAAGCCCTTAAATCTGAGATAGTAATTTGCCTTTATGCTTACACCAGATTTGTCATTATATTGCATACTATATTATATTTAAGGGTTTCCTTAAAATGAGTTGGATAAAATAAACAAAATTTGTTGTCATTTAATAATTTTTTATTTAAAATTTGTTAAATTATTAAACTGTTTTTCTTTCTTCATGGCGCTTGACTTGTTAAGCAGAATCTCATTATTTATAAAAAAAATTTTATATTAAATGTTCAACAAAATTAAGTAAATTGCAAAACCACTGACATTGATGTAATTAAAAAACATTTGCGGCCATTAAAATGTCATTTTGCGCATGTGTGTAGCTGTGTGTGTATGTCTGTGTGTGTCTGTGTGTGTGTGTACTTTATAGACATTAAACTCATTATAATTTGATGGTGGACACATAAGTGAATATATCTCAATTTCTCGTTGCACAATGCCTGCGAGATCGGAACACATTTCATGTTGTGTTAGGCCTTCAATTTATCTCCACTCCAAGTAACTCTCAGTTGTGATTAACGTTGCTCTTTGCACTGTTGTTCTGTTGTCTGAGGAGCTGAGCGCTGAGGGCTGTGGTGGTGGATGGTGAATGGTGGATGCTGGGTTAGGGTATGTGGCTGAGCTATGCGTTAATCAAATGTCAATTACGTTGCGGATTCCCAAAATGGATGGCAGTAACCGCGAAGGACTTGAAGGAAGCACCAATTGTACAATGCTCTCTGTCTCTCAGTCCCACCGTCCCTCTTTGTCTCCTCCCGTTCAGTGCTAAATCTTGACGCTCGTTGGTTTTACGTTTTCAGCGTTTTTTCCCTCTTTTGCACAGACATACGTACATTGAGACGTACATACATACATATAGGCAGAGACACACAGACCGGCACACAGTGCCAATCATATACACGGACAGGCATGCCTTTACTGCAGTTTTGTTCTTTTGGTTCCCTTTGCCTTGCCTTTTATCCTTTATGCAATTTGTCTTTTTTTCCTGTCTCTCGCTTTACTCCGCTTACGGCCGTGCTCGGGTTGCAACTTTGAGTGGTTGGCGGTCATGAGATATGCTCTGACTTCACTACGTTGCCTGCATTTTAAGTTCTGTAGCCCACTTTTGATGGTCTTTAAATTTCCCTTCGCTTCATGCATATTAAACTTGCTCTGATTAATATTGCACATACATTTGAATGTTTGGCGTGCGGCGCTTTTCTCGTACCCCAAAGGCATTATAAATTCCGAATATTAGCCTCGAAATATTCGGGGAGTAATTATTATTATTATTGAAGGCCTCTGGGGTGCATTTTAGGTAATCTTACCGATACACATTCATCAAAGCAATTATGTTCCGGCTAAGAGAGGGATTACCTAACCGAATCTTTACTCAATGTTTTCATAGATTAAACTTCTGTTTCAGTTTCATTTTTTTTCTCTCTCTGGTCAATTTTAACCAAGTCACTCAGTGCCCCTTAGTCATTGTTTATCTTGTAGTTCAGCAGCATTTTTTTCTTCTGTTTGTTTTTTGTCTGCCATAGAAAATAAATCGAAATCCAAAAATTTATGATTCAGCTAGGCCGTCCTTTAAATATCCTTTGTAGACAGAAACGCAAAAGGAGTTTATTATCATCACTCGAAATCAGTTAAAGAATTATTATGTGCAATTAAGGAAAGGGATAGAATTACTAAAGATTTGCTAATAGAGAGACTTTTTTGTCTGGAAAGAGTATTTCATTTAACCTATAATAACATTCTTTTCGTCCGAACTAATATGCCTTCTCTCTCATTCTCTCTATGAAAGGGCATAGAAAAACGAGTAGGTTGCAGGAAAGTAAGAAAAAAATATGATTTATTGCCGAGTAAGAAAAATAATGCGATTTATACAAAGGCACGTTCATAATGGCAGCAAATCTATTAAACGGTCTTTAATATATTACAAGATACAAGAAAATAACAAAATAAATATTAACTTTAAGAACTTTTTCGTGTTTCACTTTGTTTTTAGCAATTAACTGGAGTCAATTTCTTGGGGCAGACTTTAATATTAACTTTCTCCCTTGCCATTGTAAATATTTTCTGTTGGAAACTTGTTGAAGCTGCGAAAGAAATTGTTATGTGGCATTAAATTAATTATATTATAAATACATCTAATTTGCAACAATTTGAGAGCGTTCAAATAAGAATAGAATTTGTATTTCTATGATGTTTGTGTTTTGTTTGTTTTTTTTTTGCGTCCCCGTCCAATGTAAAGGGGCAAAAGTCATAAAAATGTTTATGTCCTTTTTATGGGCACACAAGCTGTGGAATATCGCACAGTTAAACAATTGTTATAGGGACTGGTCCTGGACACGGTTTTGTTTCTGCTATTTTATTTGGTGTCCTTTTTTTTTGGTCTCCTTTTGTTGGACATTTACTTTTATTGTTGCAAGTAGTTCAAGGTTCAGGCATTTTGATTATGACGTTGGACGCCAGTTGAACGGAGTCTGCCATTGGCAATTGCAGCCAAAGAGATACAGAGAGAACGAGATGCTAAGTGGAACTCGTGTATTTTGAAACTAAAGGATGCACATACACTCACACACACACTGAGATAAGCGAGAGAGATTGAGAGAGAAAGAGAGAGAGAGAGAGAGGAGTGAGAGACAGACAGTAGGACAAAAGGATACAGTTGGTACTTGTGTAGCAGTTCTTGTTATGTTATCTTTTATGCGGAAGTGGCTGGCGCGGAAGTGCCACAAAGTACTTTGCAAGCAAGTTTTGTCGGTGGCAAGTATATGTATATATATACGTAAGTATTAATACTGGCTTCTTATACGCTAGCAGGGCGTAGACAAGCATCTTTTGCAAAAGGGGCCAAAAATTTGCATGGTTCATCTTGACCCTGGCTCGTTTTCTTCCATCTCCCATCTTCAGTTGGCTTTAGATTCTGAGCTACTGAGGCTTTAAACGTTTTATATACCATAGCCGCCCAAGGGGCCAAGTGTCAGCCAAGTGTACCCGTATTCCAAGTACAGGCCGAAAAATATTTCTTCAAACTTTATCAGCTTGTTATTTCACGAAACACACAACTTCCTCCGACTGCTGCCTGCTGAATTCTTGGTCGTCAGCTGTCAACATTTCTGTCTCATTCCAACAAATATTTAGTCCTTCATGCCGCATAAACTAAACAAAGGACTTGGCCCAATGTAGCTCCGTGTGCTCTGGTATTAAACTGAAATGCGAGCAAACAAATTGTTTATGTTAAGGAAGTCACGTAAAGTGTCGTGTCTCTATGAGAAACCCACCGGAAAAACAAAAACAACAAAAAGGCTGACAGACGGCCCTTGTCCAGGGTCTCTTAGTTTAATCATCATCATCATCGTCATCATCTTGATGATTGCCGCCAAGCTTTTGCTTTGCATTTCGGAGATTGTTTTTCTTCTTTATCCCAAAACAGATTCAGTCCGCTTCAATCTTGATTTAAATTCTAAAGCATTGTTAAATTTTCTGAAACAAAAAGAAACTCTTTTAAGAAATTCATGAGCATTTCAAATTGCGTTTCCGTAATTAAAGTTTCACACAGAATACGCCTAACCACAGAAACCGACACTATTATGACCAATTTTTGGGCAGAGAAAGAAGACAAAATCTTTAAGAAGGAGAAAGAGAGGGAGGGTGCTGGGGGGGAAAGGGAAAGTCGGTTAGACAGAGTGAAAGTAGAGGGTAGAGAGGGTTGTTTTAGTTATTAATCAAAAGAGAAAAGTAATTTTTCACACTGCTTGGCATTAATTTGATTGGTTTGCCTCAGGCCAATGAACTGTTAAATAAATGAAAAGCCTTAGGCCAACAAAAACTGATGAGAAAATCCAGTAATAAATTTTCATTTTAAATCGTTTTTCACACAATTTGATTGATTTGTGGGAAATGCGAATGCATAAGTTACAATTGGAACATACTACTGAATAAATAAAATAAAATAAATATACGATTATCTCTAATCTAATTCTAAATAAACATACATTTTTTATTATTTCAAAATTTATTTACACAACGTCATGTTAAATTACATAAACTGCATTTGGCTAAACTAAAGTATTAGTTCTGCTTAAAGTTTCCCCATCAATAAATCGCAAAGTTTTTGTGTAGTTTGGTAAATTTCATATCAGTTTAGTTACCATAGCTGCCCTCCCTTCTGGCATTATTTCCACTTTATTGCTTTAGTGAAGTGCGAGACAGCAACACAAAACGCCGCAGAAAAAAAAAAAAAAAAAATGGTGCAGAACAAAACAGAAAGCAAAATAAAAAGTGCGAAAAAAAGCGCGTTCAATTCGATTTGAAAAATTCGAATGCCTTTTCCGGATTGCCTTTTTTTCAAGCTCAGCAAAAACCCATCTTGCGCGTTTCGAATGCGTGTGCTTTCATTTGATTTGGTCGACTTTAGTGAGTGTCTGTCCCGCGGCATGTCGGTGGCATCTGCATATTTGCATAGCCAGCGAAAAAGTGGACAGAAGCGGGCGGGGCATCAGCTGTCATGGCTACCATTGCTGGCAAGCAACAATGGCGAAATGCATTCATAAAATGCCTAGCCACTTGCGGGATGGCAATTTTCGACCGGTTTTTTTTGGCTTGGTGGTAAACCAACAAAGCAACAAACATGGACAAACAACTTGTAGAGGCTGTCCATGATGAGGTGAGACACGGCAGGTATCGTAACACCTAAGAGTCAGCCAATTAGCGCAATGTTTATGCACGGCTAAGGATGGCCCAACGCAATTAACAAACCTGTTAACGTTTGTCAACCTTTGACACACACACACATATACGGAAAGGCAGGCACACGCACATATACACACTCAAATGCGGGCACGAACTCTCGAGTCTTGACAAACAAAATGAGAATGAGTAATTGACGTTTTAATAAGTGTCACTTGACAAGCCTGAAGTATCCATACTATAGCATAGCTCATACCCACCCTCATTCCATATATGAACATACTCCTTTCAACCCAGAGCCAGTTACTGCTGAGAGAGAGAGATCTGGTCATGGAATGAAACTCCCATCTGTATGGATTATGTATTCACATTCACTCTCTTGCCATTGTCAGCTCGCGGCTCTGGCAAATTAAATTAAGTTGACACACACACACATTGACAAAAAAAAAAAAAAACAAGAAAAAATGAAAGAAAACTGAGAGGAAAAATGTATTGTTCAACTGACACATGCGGCGTATGCGTAATTTGAGGATATAAATGTTTACTTTCAACTGACAATGCATGAAGCTCATCTCATCTCATTCATCGTCGTCAACGTCGCCGTCGCAGTCGCCGTCGTCATCACCATCGTCTTCTACTCAGTTTGATGGGTCGAATGGGAGACCTGTCACAGCATACACAGGTGCCTTTTACTGACTTGAGTGTAAAAAATTCATAGCGCTTAGTGTTGTGACAGCGCAAAGTCAACGTTGACTGAACGCAATATCAACTTGGCTGAGTTTTCTAGATAAGAACCCTTAAGACATATATTGAAGCACAATTCAAGAGAAATTTTGCATACAAAATATCTATTTAAAGTCTTAAAAAAAAATAAGTTTTCTAATCAAACTTTGCAAAAGGTAAACTACTCTAGAAATGGACAGAATCAACTCTAATCTATATTCATCGGTTCTAAAATTTAAGTTTGGTTTTTATGTAGGCAAAATTTAAAATTTCAAAAGCCATCTTGATCATCCAATTTATACCAATCATCATCCTGAAAAAATAGTTTGAAAAATAAATTAATTATTTCGAATTCCAATGCATGTCAATATCATGTCTCTTAAATGTCCCCGTCTCCACTTTTGTTCTCTGTTGTGTAGCAAATTGACCCAAAAATGTAAAAAAAAAGAAGAGGAAAAAAGACTTCGGGTAAATTAAAAAGAATCTCCAGAGAGGAGGAAGTGGAATGGAATGTTAATCAAAGGAAATTAGAACAAGTGAACTTTTCGAGACGAGTGCACTAGATGAGTACAGAAATTGTTGACAATAAAGGTACAGACAACAACAAACGACACACTAACTTAACCACTAATGAAACCACATAGCACCACAATAGCAACAACAATGATGGCAACAACAAGCAAACTAATTGAGAGCGCGCTTGCCCAAAATACGAATGAGGTCACATGGAAGGGCCAACGCGAAAATGTTGTAAAATTTTGTGGACATTCCTCATACAAGTGAGTGTGTGCGTATGTGTATACATATCTGCACAATGTACATACATATATAGGAGATATTGTTGAAATATTTGGGTGGTTGGCAAACCATTTGGTGCTCTTGGCACATTTGTTTTTCCGCGTAAAATCGTTTAGTTTTAATTAAAACTGCAAACTTGCACTATGTCTGTGTGATTTGTGTGGCTCATGTGTGATAAACATTTTGTATTTTACGAAATTTTCACTTAACAGATATAGACAAATAATTATCTACCCATTAGAAGTGTAATTAACTCACTAAAGCTAATAAACTTTGCTTCTATACATGTTAAACAAATGAACAAAACCGTCTTAATATGATATGCATATTACGTATACGCCATGTGGAATGTAAATTAATAAAAGAAACTGCAGAAGGTGGTAAAGGCAAATAACTGGGAACATAACACTTGAGACACTTGAGAATGAAGTAAGTGAGTAGTCGTAAGGAATACTTTGCCTAAAGTAGGAAAACCAAATTGAAGAAGAACTCGATCTCACATGAAGTCCAATTCTGCCATTTTCATCCTCTTTTCATTACTAAACAGTTTTGCAGGGTATAAAAACAAGTAAAACGAGCTAAACTCTTTCAACACATTTCATATTCCATTCTTTTGGCACAAAGAATGGTAGGCAAAAATTAATCTGTGAATTCAAACATCTGCATTAATTTGGGCATTACATTTTTCTTGTCTGTTCCATTCCTTTTTTTCTTTTGGTCGTAACTGCTTGAAGGCTTTCTCTAATTAAATTTCAATGTGAAAAGTATTGTCCTCAATTAGAAATTAGCAGAAGCAAGATGAAAACTTGTTCTATCCTTCTCTATGCATATATATGTGTACATACTATATCCTTTGGCCTGTTCTACTTTTAGTGGCAAGACAATTTGCATATTTAATTGGTAATCATTTGACTGTCGACGCCCCTTGAGGCCAATTGTAAGGCAAAAAAAAAAAAAAAAAAAAAAAAACCGAAAGTTACGAAAGAAAATCAAAGAGGGAAATGGGATAAAATTCAACCATTTAGTCGCAGATTGCGCAACAATTCTTTCGCCTGATTAGCAGAATATTTAATTTAATCCTTTGTGAAAGGAAAAAAGAGGAAAATGGAAAAGAAAATCGAAAAGCAAACGCAGCAGAACAAAAGAGCTGAGTTTGATTAGCGCATAATCAAATGGCAAACAGACGTCGGTTCCAATGAGGACGACGACGGACAGCATGATGATGCAAATGAAATGATTGATTAATCACATTCAATGTCTGTGATTGAGATATGTTTTAATTGGAAAGCCACTACCAGAGAACAGCACAAAAGATGGCAACGGTTGATGTCATTTGAAGTGGGTCTGGATCGAATGTCTGCAACGTGATTCAGGTATTTCCGTTTTCACTTCAAATTATTATTTTTTGTGTTTTTTTTTTTTTTTGAGGAAAATTGATGTGCATAAAGTTTGTATACCTCGTCCAAATTGAGTTTGCAGTTGCAATATTGTAATGAAAGCATAACAAAAACAGAAGGATATATCTGGTAAGAGACTGAGTTTGCGAGAGGCAAACAAGCGGGGGTCGAATCTTTTCAGCATAAAAAGTAGTATAAACCAAAGCATTATGAGACAGTGGAGTAGGCAGGGCTATGAAATCCGCTTTGAAATAAAGTGAATTCACATAATAACTAAGAGATTGTAAATATTAAAAGAAAGGTTGAACGATCAAACGATGTATAAACTAACTTTATTCTATTATTTTTTGATTATTGTATACAAAAGGTTGATAAAACAATGTGAATAAAAAATATGTACCTATAAGTGGTCACGCCCTGCCCCAATATTTGTGCTGTAGTTTTTTGGTATTTCTGTTCACGTTTTTGACATGAATAAATTGCTAAATATAACTGGGATCAATATATATATGTATATGTATATAGCTTGCTTCCATTCGTCAAGCAGCTACCGAAATGCGAAATAATAACAGCAGTTACAGTGGAAACAATTTCATGGATACGAATATCTGCAACTGCTATTATCTCTGCCAAGCTCATTCTCTTCACTTCTTCTCCCCCTTTTGGTTTCTCCATTGCTTTTCTATTCAGTTTTCCCCTTACAAAGTATGTATATGTATTAGGGTGCTCATACGTATGTATAGAGGGGCACGCATAATCAATGGCTTGAACACACAGCACGAAATTTTTGTATGGCCACACTCGTACTTTGCTTTACATTTCTGCATCATTAAGTGGCATCCACATGGCGGGAATATGCTAATAACAGTGGCGAATATGACGGTCGGAGGGCTGAGGCTGGTGGTGGCATCGTCACGGGTATTGGGTGGAGGAGTGGCTCAGCGGGTGGCAAATGCTGAGAGCATACGCCAAACGAAATGTGGATAATATTTTTGTATTTACTGCCTAAAGGGAGAGAGTAGAGACAATGGCTGCAAAATCCTTAATCGCTTTGGCTTTCATTTTTTCCTTTGAGTAGAGTATTAAAGGATCATGAAGACAGAGATTGGGACGGGAATTTAAACTACTAACATGGATTTTCTTTTCTTTTCTTTTCAACTTGAAAGGTTTAGGTTGATAAAAAGAATATTATATACACATATAATAAAATGAAAAGTTCTTGCTAGATTTACTCAAAAGTTGGTGGATGGAAAAGGAGAAAAAGTTATTAACTCGTTTACATTTTGGTGAAGCGCAAAATGTTTGACTTTTGATATGAGTTTTTGAAAATTCTAAGAAGAGGAAATGCATTTTTGTAGACATTTGCATGCATTGCATAAAATTTTATTTTGCACGTCTTCTTCGATATGACAAAAGAGTTTATTTTTCTGTTTTTTGCAACTAAAAGTTGATGGGCATCGTAACCACATTTACGTTGGGTTACTTTCGTCTTCTTTGACTATGAAATTCAATTGCATTGCGACAGTTGAAGGTTCTAAGCATAAAATTTTATCTGTATGTGTTCCCAGACCAAGGAGAGAGCTATCGTCAAAGCGTTAGTAGTAGATAAATGCATCATGAGTTTTCATTGTTATGACACTGACTGAACGAGAAGTTTAGTCAGCAAGTGTAAATCAAAGTTAGTGCACTTAAATTCACATTAACAGAACTGCAGCATCCATCAATTGCTTGCAACTGCACAGGCCAAGGACAATAGTGAAAGCAGCCCCAGCCAACATCAGTACTAACCAGTCCCAACCCGAGCCCCTGCCCCAGCCTCTTTTTATTTTTCCCTTTTTTTTTTACTTTTGTAAACTTATTTACCCAGTCAACTGTGCTGGCGCATTCATATTTAGCCAGTGATAGGAGGGCTGGCAGAGAAGGAGGAGGGCGGCAATGCCCACTTCTTGACGCATTCATTCAAACACGGGATTTGTATTTGAATTTCACTCATTGTGCATTCATGCATTTTATGACTCACTAACTGAAGTGGGGGAGTGGGTTGGGTTTTTGCACAGCCAAAGCCAAGGCAACGTCAATTAGAGATACAAATTTTAATGATAATCAATAAAGACTCGACTTGGAAATCATTAATCAGAAACTGCTTGATTAGTCAATCAAACTAAAATTATACTAATAATAGTAATTACCAAAATTTATTTTAATTTATCTTAAATAAAATTTATTTGTATTTTCAACTAGACTAGACATTTTTGTCGAAATCGAACCGATCGAATAACTATAACATAATGCCATCATGCCAGTTGTATGTACATAATTCATTCGTGCTATAAGAGTGAGATAAGAGATTAATAAGGAGACAGAGAGAGAGAGAAAAAGGGAATTTTAACTGAATTTCATTATTTCTTATGGTGAATAATTGATTTGAAGTTCTTTAAAAATTAATCGCACCAAGAGTACCTTCGATATTTATATAATCACGACATCATCTCCACTTCTTTGAAGGTCCCTTAACACTCCTCCACGCAGTTAACCTTGTCGAGAGGACTTAGTGCAAGGGGAACTGTGTATCCGAGCTATGTGGGTTAAATAATTGCACGTTCCAATTGGCTCATTCTATGGATTTCAGCCAACAAAATGTTGCAACGAGACAGCCAACTGAGCGAGAAGAAAGTAGGAATCTAGGCCAGCCAACGCTTTGATAACCTTTCTTCTGTTTTGCCATTTCTTTTGTTTTGTCAACTGCAGACAAGTTGACTGCAAATACTTCTCACCATTTGTGATGAATACAAAGGGAAATTCTTTTGTTAATGTGACGTGAAAAACCTTTTAACTGTTGCAACGAAAAGCAGAGAAAAAACTAAAACAAATGAGTCCAACTTGTTGCGGTCTGTGAGTAAATTCGATGACAAATACAAAAAATATATACCTCAAGCATATAAAAGTAAAGGTAACTTATCGCATGGCTTTCAAGTGGCTCAACTAATTGATTAATAATCGTGATAAACCTGAATTCATACCACTCGACGATAAGTACATATAATCGATTTTGTTTTTCCACTCACTTAAGCAAATAAAGGCTCAAGATGAACGGAAACTTTTCTAATAAATATAGTCAGCATTGGCAGGAAGGCTGAAGGAAGGTAAGAAAGAAGGCAAGCTTAATCCATTTATGTACATACATATATTTACTTGATAAAAGGCTTTATTAAATTGACAATACCAAATTGGTTTATGGCAATTGGAACTGAGTGAGTTTGCTGAGGGCAAATCTACTTTACTTTGAAGTTGCATGACAAGTTCCTTTTTGTGATTGAGTTACAGCAGCGAGAAAGTAAATACGAGTGAAGAAAAAAGTATCCATTAAGACAAAAATGGAGAGTAAATCTTTTACCTAATTTACTATGTAGGTAGAACCTTTTTTATTAATTCATAAATATCGCAATGCAAAGGCTTAAAAGCAAACCTTCACATCAACCCTTTAGCCAAAAGGGATTTGGGGGGGGTTGTCTGCACGTGTACATTCTGCAGAAAAAGCATAACAAATTATATTCAATCAACTGATAGATTAAACCTTATATCTTATTCATATTTGATTGTACACTGCGACACATTTATTTTATAAGTGACCCCATAAACCAAATCGCCAGCAACAAATCAAATATATTTTTGCAATAAACGCTTTTTGCCGATATTCCAAATTGCCACTGCAGGGCCATCTCCATGGGTGTCTGTGTGTGTGTATGTGTGTGTGTGGACATAGGTCAACATTTGGCATAAATAAAATTCACTTTTTCATGCAGATAAAATATTTACATATGTACGAAGGATAAAAACAAACATATATGCAATTTATAACCCAAATACTTAGTTTGCTATTTTAGTGGAAGCTATAATCAACATGAGATAAATAGAATAACCAAGGTTAACTACAAGTTGTTAATATATTTTGCAATGGTTAATAAATGCAGATGACCTAACAATCATTGGATCGATATTTCAATAATCCTAGCATTTGAATTGTAGCAAAAACCGTCCTTTGGACTGCCTAAAAGCCTTGGGATGCTTTTTTTAATCGATTGGGAGCCCGGCAGAAACTTTGTGGTATGGTTTTAATTTTCAATCTCTATGAATCCCACAACGTCAGTTTGATGGTGAATCCTTCGAGTGCAGCGACCTCATCACCTCTTGAATAATGGAGTTTTTCTGATTTTAATTGACGTGCTCCATTATTACCCATAGAAGCGTTTCATTTTTTCTTACCACACTGCAAGCGGTTTTCCAGCATTTATAGGGAACGTTAGTCCATTAGAATGCAGTTCTTGCTTAACAACTAGCACCCTATTAAAATAATGTATAAGGGGACAAAAGCAGCATTCGCCCCTTTTATATATTATATTCATTGGAGTGATTCTAAGCTCATTTAGCAAAACATGTATCAGAATCCAGAAACAGAAGCTGTGTATAGGCATTCGTTAAAGTGCCCAGAAAGAGGCGCAACGCCTAATGCCTTCTCTGTAATCCAAGTGCATATGGTTGGTACTTCAGTTAGTCAGTCAGTCAGTCAGTCAGTGTTGTCGGCGAGCCGCTTGGCATTAATGTGAAAAATTTAAGTTTTCAAAGCCGGCATGTCGGCTTCTGTTGGCACTGCCATTAGCAGGAGTTTTACTCGCAGACGCGTTAATTCACTCACATCAAGCTGGCTGGGAGACTGTGCGGCTTGCTGACTGGTGGGCTGACTGGTTGGCTGTCTGGCTGGCTGACTGCTACGGAGCTGTTTGCATAAATCAGAGCCATGAGCTTGCTACTTGCTATCAACATAACAGAAGGGGAGGCTTCTATACTTAAAGCCACAAAAATCTGGCATAGCCTCGTTAGCCAAGTTTCACGTTATCCCTATACGCCCTTAACGGTTTCGCACCTGGTTGGTTATGAGGCATCATATGTTTCCGCATTTATTACACGGTTCGCTTGCTTTCAGCAAGATTTTACAGCTTGTTTCCTGAAAATGGTTTTAATCCTTTTAGCTTTGATCATTTTCGGTGTTAGAGAGCGTCTTCTAATGCTCATTTGTTGAAATCATAATGCGCGATAAATTAAACCAAAAGAGAAGTGTATGAAAGATTATCTACACATCAAGAAAATATGCAATCTTACTTTTTAAGAGTCCTCGCAAAAAACTTATCTGCTTTCGAAACTTTAGATGACGTTGTGAAAGTCGTCCTTTAATGTGTGATATGTGTTCTTAGTTAAAGATTTCTTAATCTATAGAGGTACATTTTCACATTTCACCTGTTACTGATATCTTCTACTGACTTTAGTCGTTGTTCAAATTCCGCAAAATGGTAACTTCCTCTCACAGATTTGTTATATATAAAAACACGTGTTTCGGCTTTGCTTTTTATATATGTATTTGCTTAAAGCTTCTTGAGGGCTTTAAGATCAAATTTTTGCAGTGTGAAGCTGACTTCATTCATGTCCCTTATCATCATCATCATTACAATTTCAATTTCAAGGTAAAAGTAAGTTAAGTAAGTTCTGGTGAAAATCTAACTAAAATGCATTATCTTTAATAGTATACGATTTTAGTACCTACTCTGAATCAGTTGTTGGCTTAAGATTTAAAACAGATGACATTCGACTTATGTAAGGTAACCAAAATGACTCGGTGAATGAAAAGGAAGCATCCTTTTAGCAGCGCGACATTCACTCACATATATATAAATGTATCTTTGGCATTCAAAGGAAGCTGCACCTGCTTTTATAGTGGATGTCTGTGGCATTTGTGGTATTTGCTATATCTCAATTGAACTTTGCAACTAACAAATTATCATGTGCCGAACCTCGATGTGGGATCCTATGACATTTACTTTGGATGAACAAAAGTTTTGGCTGTGCAACTTTTGCAACAAATCATGTATGGGGTTTTGTGGCAAGAAACTTCGTTCCAATTGGGTTTCAGACAACAAAATGGTTTAAATTAGCAATTCGATATGATTTTATTCTCAATTAGAAACGGAAAATAAGTAACAAAACTGGTTAAAAAATGAATCAGCATCATTCTTTGTGCATGGTCGTCTATTCAACAACAATACCTTTAATTTAGCTGTGCGTTTCATTGTGAAATTTATAAACGCATAGTTTCTATACAATTTATGTTCCTTTCTTGTTGTTCATTCAGTTATTTCTTCTTCTTCTTTTTTTGCAGCATCAATTTCAACTTTGTTGCGGTTTTTGGCTTGCCCTATTAAACTGAAAAACCGCAGACTGAAATTGAAGTATGGCCAACAATTACTGTTAGCAGTGTTGCTGGCATTCTCTTATTGTTCTGTTGGCCAAATTCGTAGCTAAGCATTCTGTTTTTTTTTGGTTCTTTCTGTTGGGACTTTCGTGTTTTCTGTATAAATTAATTGCCTGTTGAAGCTTCAAGAAATGCAATATCACACAGATATGACGCATTCTATTATCCTCACAGTTGCAGCTATTTAGTTTATTAAAATGCCTTTAGTGAACTGTACTCAAAACTAAGAATTAACCATGGCCCGCTGTGTGGGAAAGAATCCTTTCAAAGACAATGAAATTTCATAACACATGAGTTGGTATGCCAACTAAGTGAAAGTGTCATTCAAAGACAGACAGAAAGAAAAAGGGGGAAAATAGAGATAGAGAAAGATGGGCTGTGGCGAACGAGGAAGGGGCGGTGGAGGAGGAGAAGCGGATAAAACGCATATCTTGAGATTATTCTAAAAGTCATGGCTTAGACAAATGTTTTATGCTCTACTTGTCTGGCATTAGCCTCGCATTCTACTTATTATGCTCAAGTGCCAAGGGCGTACGCTGCGTATGAGTTATTTATTGTGTATTTAAGCTATTTGCCAGATTTTCTAGCTGGCCAAGTGCAATGCAATTTATGACTAAGCATAAGTTTAGTAATATTTTAAATTCCATTTAATTTTGCAAAGAATCTCTTATATTAAAATCCTAAACATTATTCGGCAATAACTTTCACATAAAATTTGCAAAACTTTATTTTCCTGCCAAAAGGATCAACATAATATTTTGGGCTTAGGCAAGCACTTGGTCTTGCATGTAAATACACAAATACAGATTATTTTTCTCGATGTGTGTGTGGTACATCTTGTTAAGTGTTGATAGTCCAAAAATTTATGGGCCTCTAGCCACGGACAGTTTCTTTTAGTCTTTAATGCTTCTATAAGAGGGACACGCCCAAATGTTGACCTGCTGAGTCCCCAACTGTGCACTGTTTGTGGATATTAAGTTTAAAGAAGGCCATAACTTTTAATAAAATAAATAAATCATAAATATGATATTTTTAACTTGCAAAACAAGATTGAACCACAAGAATGATTTACAGTGTGGTAAATGAATTGAAATCCTATTATCAATTTCACTTGGCCATTCACCCGACAAGTGCACTTAATTTTGGTTTTTAAACTGCCAATTAGGTAGAATAAACAACCATGAAAAGGAGAAGTGGTACAATTATAATTACTCCATTCAAGACTTGCTGAAGCCATAAGAAGAGGTTTAATTTGGTGGTTCGATGAGATTGGGTAAGCTGGCCCATCTAAATTCAAGATGATGACGTCCTTTGCTCGAGCTTAAACATCTAATCTAGTTAAAGTCCTCAACTTATTTCATACATTCTTGTATGGTTTGAATATTTGGGAATGGCTTGATTGGGGTCTGAAGAAGAAGCAAGACCAAGGAATTTAGACTTCAATAGTTACAAAAACTTAATACCTGAAATCATAAAGCTCGTTATGAAATCGAGTGTCTCTTTACACTGTTTAAACCTATTCATCCGATTAAGTTGTTTGCAGAGTCAACTGATCTCGGGGAATCTTTCATAATTCGAATTGATATTTAGAACTGTTTCCTTTCCAAAAATTACATTCATTAGCAATTTTTGTTGTTTCAAATGTTTCCGAGTTGAGAAAATGAGCCTATCCCTTTCTGAAAGGGTATACAAATGCTGAAATCAACCCAACTATCTGCCAAGATAAAGCAGAGCACAGAGAAGCAGATTTCTTCCATGTTCGGGCTTAAAAAGTATAACAGCCTGAGCTTTTTACGCATTTGCCGTGATGTTATTATCATTTCGAGTGCAAATAAATGAATTGCAACGCAACAAAATGAATCCTCTCCGTCCGGTCGTCAACCCACTCAACGAACTCTTGATTGCAATTGAGAATGCCTCGATAACAGTGGTTCGTTAGTGGATTGGATGTCCAGTTAAGTCCTTTGTTTTAACCGATAGCCGTTGTTATGGTTTTTAATATGTATGTATATTTTTTTTCAGCCCACTGCAGACTTTCAATAAAAAAATGTTCATTCGCATAAATGAGAGTGAAGGGAACCTTTTCATTATTTGGTATTTGTTTCAACCTCGAAAGAAAGGACCATAAATACCACATTGGGATCAACCATTCATATTTACATACACGCTTACATACATGTCCTTGTCCTCTCGACTTGGAATTTTTATCAATCTTTTTCTTTTTCCACTTAAAATTTATCTACCCTCTGTGGTAAATTGAAATTGCCCCGAGCCTGCAGCATTTTTTTCAGCTGTTTAAGTGCACTTTACTGTTCTTTCGGAATTAAGTATTTGCCAAAATATTTGGCTCAAAGTGTGCACCCAAATTGCTGTCTTGCGTCTAATAAGCTTTATTTCAGTTATCTACTTTTGCCCGTTTTTTTTTTTTTTTTTTTTTTGCGTCTTGGCAACATTTCCAAGACTTTTTTTTGGCTCACACATTTAGTTAGCTGAAATGGAAACATGATTTCACTCTAAATGAATACTAGAACTTGGTAATTAGTGTTAGACAATGCTGTCAACCATTGGATTTTTAGGTTAAAGTAAAAACTAGAAACGAAATCAGCTAAAACTCAAGGGGAAAAAATAGCCTGATGAAAAAATATTTCATAAAATAATGAGAGACTTTATTTTCTATTAAAAACTACACATTTTCTATATTGCGATTTAAAAATTTGCCACAATTTTCTCGTGTTATGTATGAAGTCAACATATTTTCCTCATCATCTCACTGTGGATGATAAGCTACCAGCTGGTTACACGCATGCATAAGCCAAAAACTTTTAACACAGATCCGCAAACACATTCATTAGTATGCAAATTTTTTGGAAAATTTAACAGTTTTGCCGGTTGAGGGTCCTGGGCTTTAGATTTTGAATCCAACCGCAATGAAGCACCACCACCACACGCCCCGCCATTACCTGACGCCAAGTTCTGTGGGGTGGCCGTTAAAGTTTTCGACATGAATTTGGCACACAGACATCAACACAGATGATAAAACTACAGATATGTATATAACTTTACACTCTTTGAATCGGATAGACTGAAAGTATCGTGCATTTTGAAATTTATGATAAATTATTTAGAATCATTTTAGTCTTTTCAATTATTTCTTGAGCTAATAAAACGACATTTTTAATTTTTTCTCTTCAGTTTTTATTCAACACGTCCGCCCACATTTTGAACTTGTGGACACTTTTGGTTTTATTTACTCGCCTCCGGGTCTAAGCTTGAACATCAAAGGAGGCCACGATAACTGATAGAATGTCCTGTTCCTCTCGACCGACTCTTAACTATTGTAAAATTGTTGTAGTAGTTGTAGTTGTAGGAGGACTGGGGAAAATCGACAAATGCTGCTGGTAGCCATCTCAGACATCAGGTGAGATGAGGTTAGTCGAAGGATATAGACACACAGTCGTCTCTGTCATATTTACACACTGTGACCAAATCCCTTGGCAGAAGAGAAAGGTAAATAAATGTGGCCACAATTTAGTTGAGGCTGGCAAGCAGGTAGATGAAACGACATGGGGGCAAGATAAGGAGACGAAAACGATGAGGCGAACCTGTGACCACACACACAGATAGACACACACACACACACACACGTACATAGTTGTGTCTCTACCATCTATCTATTTATCTGTCTCTCTGTCTATTCCATTCTTCTCTATCCATTGTGTCGTTGTGCTTGTCAGAGCATATCCTGGCAGGATGTTCTGCTTGACAATAATTCAAAGAGTTTTTCTCAGCTTTAAATGGCAACAACAAATAAAATATTTCAGGTATCTACAAGAAAAACGAAATCCATTTAAAAAACTTTAATTTCGATGTTCTTGTTGTTTGTTGTTGTTGTTGTTTGCTGCACACATCCAATGAATTGCTGGTAAACACCCGAGGCGCCATTCTGTTGCCATTGCGAATGCTTTCTGCTGTTTCCTGTCATGGCACTTTTTTTGTTTTTTTTTTTTTAAATTTTTTTTTGCCTGCAGTGCTTAGACAATGGTTAAACGACGCCTCCCACTTCGCTTCTGTTGCCCCTTTCTGTGTCAACTTCCATTGGAATATTCATTTTTAATAGTCAAGCGACGTGGTTGCAGTTTTTTTGCTTTCTCCTGCCCCGTTTTTAATTTATCTCCTGGGTAGGAGACTTGTACGCATTGTGTGGCACAGGATGCTGGGAGCAGGATATTGCGACACGTCAATGACTTTTCATTTCCAATGGGCTCAGCATGGGGTGTGGGGAAGGCAGTGCAAATGGTCGGTGGCATAATTATGGATGCCCAATGTAAATCTCTTCTAATACATATTTGCCCACACAAAGTCCTAATCCTTGGCTCAGTATTTTAATGCCCTTTGGCCTTTGACCACCTTCCATTGAAATGTCATCTGCACACTTGCAAATTAGTTCCATTTAATTCCCATATCTAAGCTATCTCCCACTCCCTCCCTCTGTGTGGTATGTCTACCAGTTAGTCGGTTAGTTTGTTAGTTAGCTGCTGCTATCCAAACAATAAGCTGCTCTTTAATAACTATCTCATGTGTTATAAATTTTGAAACTTGCTTTGTCTTTTATTTGCATTCTAGTTATTTAAATGAAATGCATAAATTTGCCATAAACTGTAGACATTGTTCAGATGACTGTCAAAAGTTATGACACTTTGTTAGCTTTTCACTAAATGCATAGACGAGCATAGAAATAGATTAGATTGTTCAATTAGTAGTTTGTTTTCACAAATAGTTTTATATAAATACATAGAAAAATAGTTTAGAAATTTAAAGTCATTTGCTTAAAAGTGTTAATAAATTAATTTCTAATCAATATAGGGAATAAATTCTTAAAAATAAACTCGATCTAAAAGAGAATGCGTCTATATCGTATATATTGTCAAATTTTGCACATTTCCCTTCCTTTCAAATACTGAGTCTTCAATTCTCATTTTCAATTTATCCTATATCCTTATCTTCATTAGTTTTGGAATTGGAGCATCAAACGCCTTCAGGAAAACTCAAAAGCACCTACACACACACACACACATGTTCTTGGATATTTTCCTACAACAGAGTTGTCATTCGAGCTGTCTTACACTGGCATGTCCCATTTGGGTCTACATCTGGAGCACAGGGCTGTGGATACTTTTTGCGATCCCGCTGACCACGAGACTTTTGTCACCAACTTTTGTCTGGATATGTGTCACGTTTCCATGCGGTTATATAAGTGTGTGTGTGCTTGTGTGTATGTGATCTGGTGCCAAAGAGCTGCATTTCACGTGGATTTTCCACCAACGCAAATCATCACACAGGTTGAAGCACTGTGATTAGCTTGAAGGCACGTAGTCCTAGAGTTGGCACAAAGCCAGATGCTGCCTTCAATCAAATGTCAATTACGTTGGAGATTAACAAGGATTTTTGATGGTGTTGGCAGCGGTGGCGTTAGTACATATATGTAGGTGTTAGCGGTCTTACTTTGTCCGCAGCCTTTTGCATTGATATATTTCAAGTTATTTTCATGTTTTTCTCTTCTTTCTTTCCTTTCCACAGTCATGTCAACAAGTCAATTGCTGAACGTAAATTACGCATACGCCCCGTTCAACTCATAAATAACAGTGAGGCTATCATGCTTATTATCCCATTGGGAGCACTTCTCGTTACATTCTTACACAACTGGTGGCCTTGAAATTGGCTTATCTTGTACTGGGTCGATACAAGTCATTAAAGAGATAAAGAGATGCCGTTCTTGTGTGTTGAAAAGTATCTTAAACCAAATCTCATAATAACACTTTGATTTACTAGCACATTTCTTTTTAATCTCTGCTTATGCCTCTGTTTTGTATCCAATTTTGTCGCTAATTGAAACAAATGCAATAATGAGGGCAATAAAACAAAACCAACTTAGTCAGAACTGGAATTGTTGGTTCTTAAACTAACGCAGCAAACTTGTTTAGCTTCCTTTCACCATGGTATGCTCTCTTCTGTCTTCTAATTCAACAATTCATTTCCGCTCTGCTGCTTTCCAGAGAGTCCAAACTTAACTTACGAGGAGGAGTACCAACTGTTTTTTCTGCCCTCTGACCTCCGCCCTACTGAATTTGCGGCCTGTTGTGAAGTATGCCAGCGGCAATAAAGCGCACAGTGGGAGCATTTAAACAGTTTTCCTTCATTTTTTCTCTTTCTCTCTCTCACTTACTCTTTGGTTTTTCTTTTAATTATTTTCTTTTATTTTTTTTTGCGCATAATTAAAAGCAATTTAGTGTACCTCTGCCACTTCAGGACAAGCACATGGGGCCACTTGTTTAGAGAGCCAAAAACTTATGCCTTAGTGTGTCTGACCCCGGTATATCTAATGAAATTAGTCATAGCACAAGTTGACGTCGGGAAGTTAGTAAGTTATGAATTCAAAAATGCACATGAAAGGGAATTTATAAACACAGAACACTCTAATTAAATAGTTTCAAAATATGTACGCAATATGGCATTGAAGTTGATTAAAGTGGCACCATATTTTTCCACTTCAGACTTTTAAATATACATACATACATAAGTCTGACAGGGAGGGCGAAGCCTTATTGGTAACTTTATGGTTATATCTCCCATTGACTTGACGAAATCATAGTGGGCGCTTCCTTTCAGGAAGACTAAAACATAAACATACCAATGTTTGGGTTTTTGGAGGGGGTTTTGCGGAAACTTTTCTTCCCTATGGCGTAAAATTTGAACCAAGTAGTTATTGGAAACTACAACTGAAATCAATATTTGGACATTCAATATTCTAACATTCTCTCTCATTTGAAACTCTACTGAAAAATATTTTAGTTATTAAAATTTAAATTAAATTCTCTCTCATTTGAAACTCTACTGAAAAATATTTTAGTTATTAAAATTTAAATTAAATTTCATTACTTTACGTACTTTTCACAATGTCAAATAAAGTTCTTATCTTATTTTTGGATTGCTTGTAAGTGAATATCGGCCAATGGACCCCACTGTCAGTCATGTAATATCGGTTGATAACACTGGCAACAAGTTCTGAGAATCGCTTTAGCTTTCGATGCAGGTAAAATAATAGTCTCTCAACTTATTTATAGATTCAATGACTTTATAAACAAAGGAATAGAAATTAATTTCATTTTATTTACATAAACTGATAGCCTATTGCTCACTCTGTGGCTATATAAAGCTTGTAGATGGAGTAGGAGTTAAACAGTGTTACTAAAATGTTTCGTCCAACTGTACTTCTCAGCCTGTTGGCTGTCTCGATGACCTATGATGTTAGGCCGCTGATCCAAGATGGTAAGATCAACTGATGAATAACTAGAACTTGTCAGTTCTTTACAGAAATTCACTGAATATGTTACAGGTTTGCCAGGTTTCGCGGATATTAAAACAGCACCTTTTCTTAAGATTGGAGAAGGCTATTATTATATTGAGACTAAGTTAGAGAAGAACTGGTACGATGCCTATGAAACTTGCCGTCTAATTGGAGCGGAGCTAATCGCATTTGATACAATTAATGAATGGAAGTTGGTTAATCAGTATCTCAGAGATAAGAAAATTGCAAATAAACCTTACTGGACCTCTGGAACGGACTTGGCCAATCAAGGAAAACATGTTTGGTACTCAAATGGTCTAAATAATATGTTTAAGGAGATTTGGTATCCAGGTGAACCGAATAATATCGGAGGTATTGAGCATTGTGATGAAATGTGCTTCACCAGAGATTATGACAAATCTGGCAGAACCGGACTAAATGATAAACATTGCTATGAAAGGAGAAGATATATTTGTGAGGCGCCTCGGCCCAAAACGGCTTCTTTTATAATATGGTGAATAATCATATATGCAAGAACAACAAATTTGTATATTTACTTTTAATATGTAATGACATAATAATGATTAAATTACCAAAATGTATCTCTTTATTATATATATTATTTGGTCAGCATTAAATTAAAAAAGGAAAGTAAGAAAGGACAACGAGTTTTAATATACAGGTGTAAACAGGAGCAAATTAATTTGATTAGGTACCTATTATCTTTTTTCGTTAGTTTTAGCATTGGCGGAACCTACATAAATTTAAACCGAAGCTTATATTGAGAATCTTTGACGGGTTAATCACAGAAGCATCGGTGGTTCAGTGGTAGAATGCTCGCCTGCCACGCGGGCGGCCCGGGTTCGATTCCCGGCCGATGCAAAATAATTTTTTGTTTCTTATCTTAACAGTGATATTTTTATGTTATCAGTGGGATTTTGTTAACTTTTTATAATTACCAAAATATATATCATTCTCATTCTCTGTATTCGTTCAACAACCTGAATAAATTATGTAAGAAAATGTAGTATTCATCTAAATAAGTAAAATTAATTTTACATTTGTTGTTGTTACATTATGTCATGCTAACTTGATGGCCATCATCGACCTTTTAGTAATATTTTCCAGTTCCCATTAGAGAAGAAATGCATTAAGCTGCATAAATATTTATGCATGTATCTAAGTAAAGCTTCAATATGCCTGTATGTGTGTGGGTGAGATTGGTGTTATATATGTATGCGTGTGGTTGTGGCAAAATGTACATAATTCCTTGTCTGGCATTAGCAAAGAGTACACACAGACAGACTCAAAGAAAATACGAGTATGCTCTTTTAGCTGAATCCTTGGCATTCGGTTGCTGGCTGTTCCGTGTTATCGCCATCACACAAAAATTGGCGCATAAAACCAAACTGCAGCCCCAAGGCCCTCTTTGGTCCTTGGTACAAGCACTCGAATGTAGTAAAAAGACTCACAATCGTACGGAAGAGTGAAATTTTATTATTTTAGCTGGTTGGATAACAAATTCCCTAACGATAATTTGCAGTAAGTTTACGGCCATGCTTTCTTCAACAGGCCCGGACAGGATAGCAAATCCATTATTCCTTTAAATTTCAATAAGATAAAAGTGCTGGAATTTCCACAAACTTTACTTGTCAATTGTTCACAAATTATGCCAACATTTCCTTGCTCTGCACGTAGTTTGCCTATAAAATTTCAGTCAATTTAATTTCTATCCTCCCGCCTTGCCGTTTCACCCTCCGACCCTGCGCCCCAACATAATTTACTTGCCACACAGACATACATACAATGCATATTTATGTCACATGGCACGTGCTGTTGTCTTGTCTGAATGTCTGACTGTCTGACCGTCTGACTGTCTGGTGGTGACAAGAATGGAAATGGGAAATACAAATTAAAATGGAGTACAATGCCAACCTCGATGACCGCAAGCGTTTTCCAAAAACATTTTTTTTTTTTTTGTGTTTTTCACGTTATCTGACCATGTTGAATTTACTTAACTTTGCCAGAGAGTTTCTAATCAAATAAATGTTGGTCAGTGTTTGATACCACATAGCTTCACTTTGATGATTTATTAGTCCATTGGCTATTGGTATTTGGTTTTAGTCTATTATAAGTATTGCATTGTTTAAACAAAAGTCAATGTTTGTGCAATCGTGATGCCGGAAGTTAGTTAGCAACATAGAAGTTGATCAAATTACACATTGTTGACAATCTGAACAAAGAGCAAAAGACAAAAGTTGATGTGGAAGAGGAGATAACCTAACAAAGCGCGTGACTTGACTTCAACTTTTGAGTTTTATATATACAATGTACACTTATATACATACATATATGCAAAAGTCATAAACGTCCATCATCAGTGGACACGTAGATACTTCCTGCTGCATACGATATGTAGAAATGTACACTTGAAGGAATTATTTTTGAGTGCCATTATTCTTATATTGAATGTAACTTTAAAATTTCAACAAGAAAGTAGTGAATTTTGACTAAAATCTTAAAAAATGAGATCTTAAATCATTTCAGTTTTGAAGGAGAGCTTAGTCAGATGTAATTCACCAGTTCATAATTGTATGTTAAAATCATCTTCTTTAGAAATTCTTTCAGTTAAGACCATGTCGATTTTGTCCTACACTGAAGTGTCTAGACTTTATCAACTTTTGATGCATAAGTTTTTCTCATTGTGTAGCTCTTCTCTCTTTTCTATCTCTTTTAAATGTCCGAGCATATTTTAATTAAATTTGCATAAAGTTCTTTAGTATTGAAATCAAGAGTCTGAATTTTTTAGACTTGCCAGAAGCCATGTGGTTAATGAAATCACTTATATCCCATAACCTCATTGAAATGGTTTAAAGCGCTGACCATAAACTCTATGCCAAACTTTAACAAAGCTTTATATGCACAGGGTTTTTATATGGGTAACTGTATACCTATATATATTTGTTGAAAAGCAAAAAAAAAGTTTCCGAGTTCAGAGGCCACGTACTTTATTGAATTTATATATATTTTTTTTTACATATTTCCTTCTGGCCAACAAAAGTTGATGTTGTTTGAAAAAGTTAAATTTTTCCATTGAAGAGGTCCTTGCATAGGCCATTTTTATATAACGAAAATATTGATTTTACATTTCGCTTGCATCAAAAAATCCCAGTCATATACTTATATTTATAATACACCAATATATTTCACATTGTGAACCATTTTTTAGTTGAGAAGGGGCATGCGGATTTTGCACCTGCTGCTGTTGGCAGAAACCTGCAAATGTAAATAAGCATAAAATCCAATTTCAGTTAGCTCCTTGGTCCTGTGCGTGTTTGGCTTGCTTGTTTCCTTTTCTTCCAGTTTCCCTGTCAGTTGAGGGAGATTTTTTGCAATCAGCGCCTGAAGTAGAATACTCGGTAAGTGGAACAAGCAAGCAATTGATGCCACTGCTCTTTTGATCTGCTTAACATTCATTTGCTTTGACAGCCAAAAAAAAAAAAACACACACACGAGCAGACATACACCCACACACATACACACAGCACACATCACAAACAAATTGCCAATTTGGGTCGCGCTCATACACTCACACATTGTGGATAACTTTAACATTAAAGTTGTGTTATGTTCTTTTCATTTTTTGTAGTGTCATAAATTATGAGGGATAAAAAGAGAAACAGAAAAAAAGGCTTACAGCAAAGTGACAGCTGTGATGCGGCTAATCTGAATAACATAATCAGTTTTTTTCCCTCTATTTTCTTTTTGGCCACAATGTCCAGCATAAGCATGTGCTGCTGCTTAAATCAAACACATTTGTTATACAAATTTACATATTTTACTTATCTTTGTTGTTGTGCAAATTTACAAATCTGTCCTTGAAAATATGCACAAAACACAACCTGCCAAATGTGATAAATAATTCTTTGTCTGTCGAGTCTAACCCCATCCTGTTGGCTTACAATTAGATTTTATCGTATTTGTTTCTCATAGTTTAAGTCTACTAAAAATATTCAAATAATGTTATCAAACCCTTACCTTTAACAAAGTTTTAAAAATATGATTTTCCTAACTTTATGTGTAGCTTCAAACAACGAAATCCTGAACATTGATATCTGTATAAACATAAACGTATTTATTACCTAGTTTTATACTTAAATATCTTTGATATACCAAAATTAGAAAATGGGTTGTTTAATAACTGAAACGCTTTCCACTTTCGAGAAATTGCAATGTTAAATGGACGTCTAACTGTACATCCAACACAAATAGAAACCTACTATCTATATCAAAGCACTTTGCATAGTAGGAACGTTGCTACAGAGAAATGCTGCTTCAATCAGAAGTTCTACATTCAGAATGCGCCTACAGCCATCTTAGACTCATTGAGAATATCGATTACAATTGCTAGAGGCTTCAATAACAAAGCCAAGTAAAATAAAACCAGTCTTGATAGGCCTAGTTTAACGTTCATAAACCAATTCACAGTATAAATGACTTAATAGGAATAATGGAGAATGCATTCTGATTATTTATTATACTACTTTTTGTGTAACTTTTAATTTCATACTATTCTTTTTATTGTATTTTAATACTTGTATTAAACAAATTTTGTTTTCTGCTTAAAGTTATTCCCCACATACTTTTTACAATAAACTTTTTGCTCAATGCTGATGACAAGAAAATTTCTATAAAGTTTATACAAATGTTAAACAAACAAATGGCTAAAGAGATGGAGTGAAGACAAGAGCGCTGCTCTTTTAAGCACTTCTCTTCCTTTGCTCGAGGGCCACCACCTCAGGACTCAAGGACACTTTAGCCTGTCAAAGATTATCAGCACTCTCCTCTAAATTATTATGATGGTTATGTTGTTGTTGTTTGTGTCGTTGTTCACGAGTCAACCCAACCAATTACTACAACGAAGATGTCCTTGAGAGAAGAGAAGGGAGTACCGCATACTCCATCTGCCATTTTGTTTAAAAACAAAAGGGGAGCGTATATCAATTTACTGTTTGCCTTTTTCCGGAATTTTTTCCCTCTTATTTTTTCCTTTCAGCTTATCTTTTGTGCTTCCTTCTTTTTTTTTTGTATATTGGTGGGGGGGCTTTATGGTCAATTTTAGATTTTATTGCTTGCTGGTTTCCTTCTTTGCTTTGCTGCCAATTGAGCTGAACCCGCGCGTATTTATTTGCGAATTTCTTTTCATTTACGTTTCGATTTTTATCGCTATGCAACTTGTTTGCTTACACTTAAAATGGATAGAAAACGGTTTCAGAAGCTCTGTGCAATTTTTATAGTGGAGAACGTGAAATCAATTTGCTCTAAAATAGTCAATAAATTTGATGACAATTGCACACTGCAATAAAGTTTTAAATTTCTCTGAATAGTGAATAGCATTAGCCCCAATCGACATATCTGCAATATATAGGCCAAAATAGACAAATGATTAAATCCACATTTAGGCTTTCCTCATTGCCACAAACCAAATTTATGGTCTCCTTTGGAAAATTCCACTTTATCACATAATTTGTTGCACTCACAAACAGCCACTCAAATTTGCTATGCAAATTATCTAGGCTGGCGAGTTTTTGTCCCATTTTATGACCAGACATAAAAACAAAAGTGTATAACTTATCGTCGAAGAAGCCATCATTAATCTTGGGCCAGACAAAAAAAAATTCAAATTCAAATTGACAAACCGCAAATATATCACTTCAACAGATTGTATAATTTTGCACCCATATTAAAATCAAATTAAAAGCTTTAATATAAACACAATTAACATCATTTTCCGTCCAAATTTTGTATGTAGTTTGCCCCGCAATCACATAAAACCCGCTTAAACTTAACTTCACATCAAGTTCCATAAACATAATCAAACTTGATGAGGCATTTCATGTATGGTTTTACGGTGTTAAGGCATTTATGACGGTCAGAAATAATTTATGCGTATGCTTAAACCCTTTTTAAATACATCTTCTCATAAATTGTATACAACCCACATGGAAATCTGTGTGCGTCACAGCTTTTCTATGACCCATGGAGCGTATGAGTAATCAATATGGATTTGAGCAATTTTCTTGGCATACTTTTTGGGGCAGAATAATAAGAAGCATTTACATAGAAAAAAAAAACCTTATTAAATTCTTATAAATTCCAACAAGATAAAAAAAAAAATTACTCCTTTTTTGTTTACGTGTTTTTTTAACATTTTTTAAAGTTCAGGTTAATACCACCTCCTATTGCTTGAACCTTATTCTTACAGTTTTGGTTATAAACTGAAAAATATTTCATACTGAACTTTGTAAGTCAAGCATTGATTAACAGCATGACAAATAATATGGGGAAATTCTGTTCATTCGTGGGACATTTCCCCGCTTTTGGTTACAACATGAAACAACATTAAGTGGAACTTAAGTTAACAGAAACACCTGTTGATTTATATGAGAAAGAACATATTTTTTAAGAATTTAAGGTTGTAATAGGTAACAAATTTCATGCTACTATTCTCTTTTTAGTTAGCTACATGCGTTTTAAATATGTCAACTTGGAATCGGATTCAGTTGGCTTAATAAGCTGATAACTATTGTAAGAATTAAGTCCCTGTGCCGTCAAGTTTTAATTGAAATTTATGTGAAAATTCCCATATAAGAAGACTAAGTGCATAAATGTGTTGACAGCTAGAAATGTGTCACAAGCAAACACACACGCACGTACCTACATATATATGAACAGTCTCTCAACTCACCCCCCATCCCGAACTGTTAATGACTGTGACCTCAAGGCTCTTTTTGAAACCAGCCACTATCTTCTCCTCAGACAACACAGCAGCAGGAACAGCAGGAGTGGAAACGATGGGGGTGGCGGTGGCAACCTTTCTAACTTGGCAGTGACGAGAATCAAGCCGTGGCACAAAACTTTTTCATTGCCCTTAGAGTGCAACTAAATGACGATGGCTCACTTACTTACATACTTATGTGGCAAGCAGTGAACATTTTCGTCAGAATAGAAAATTAAATAACCGCAACAAGGACATACCAACCCTCCAATCTTCCAGCCATCCATCCACTTTTCCTTCAATGTGAGAAATTATCTTGCGACATTTCTTCCATTTGCTTTTTATTTGTAGTAATTTCACAGAGCATTTCCATTAATAAACCTCATAAAACTATTAAAAACTCTTAATCTCACTTAGTTGCAACTTTAATTGAGTGTCACAAACAAAAAAAAAAAAAAAATATAGCTGAAATGCCAGCAAAACGAGTTTCACAAAACTTTTTCCTCAAGAATCTAAGTAGGCGTGTAAACCGAAATGTGAACTGTGTTCACTTCCAAGGACAGAAGCAATATTTTCTTTCAAACCAAAAAGGACAACTGCGCACTGTGGAGTTTAAGTTTAATTTAAGTCTTTAGCTAAATATATTACTTTTATCAATAAATAGTCAGCAAAATAGTTCTGAAAGAGTCAAAGAAAGAAAACGTCCAAATGCACTAGAGCGACTAAAGGATGTGGTAGCTTTTTAAAATAATCAAAGGTAATATGTCAAATATCGAACAAATATAAGCCAATGTGGACCACAGTATAGCAAAGAGACAGACAGAGAGAGAGAGAGAGAGAGAGATGTTTAACAAAATAACTCAACAACAAAATCTGCGTAATAATTGTAAATCAAGTTAAGAGAGTGGGAGCGGTTGGACGATTATAAGGATAATCTCTTTAATGTGCACAATTTATGAGATTTTTGTAAGCGTTATCTTAATTAATGAAAGGGTCTCACCTAACCACTAAATTTATTGAGCAAACAAACTTTAAGACTATGGAATACAAAGACTTCTTCCATTGACTAAAGGCCCAAAGGCTGTCGACAGCGCGGCTAAATTGATGAGCTTCTCAAAATGCACCCAAAAGCCCAATAAACCCACACACTTGCCCCCTTGATTGGAGCAATGAAACGGTAACGTTAGTGTCTGCGATTTCTGCCCATCCTGGACCAAATAATAGAATACATGGCAGACATTTAAGCCATCTGCTGTGTAAGTAAAATGATTTTAAATGATAATAGACTTACTCCACTTTGATAAGGCAAAAATTATTAACCAAATATTTGTGTAAAACACTGACTAATCTTATAATTTGTGTAACGACCGAATGAAATTCTATTGAAATAAACAAAAATTTGTCTTCCAGAATGTGAGAAGAAAAACAATAAAGGCAACTTCCACAACAAAAGAAAGTTTGAAGCAAAGAAGCAACTTTTCTTTTCCTGCCAGACGAGACGTTTACTTAGACACTTACATATTCACGCAACTGTGCCGATGAAAGCTACTTACTTACTGGAAAAACGAAAGAAATATAAGAAAATACCTCAGAGCAACTTTAATATGCCATTTACAGGAAAAGTAACAAAAAACTGAATGTGAGAACAGCAAATTTGGCTTGTATGACTTGCTGTCGTCTTCTTCGGGGGGTATTAAAATGGCTCATAGAGTTTGAGCTCTTTGTGGTAAGTAAATTTCAAATGTGCTCAATTCAAAGAATGCATTTTATCAATATAATTGATACAGAACAAGCTGCAGACGGGCAGAGTCTTAGAGGTAGTTGATTGGACATTTCACTCATAATATAAATTGGAAAATACAAACTAAGAAAAGATCCTTATTTATTTCGTCACAAAGTTTCATAAAAAAGGTACTAAACAAAGGCTACGCTTTACCCAAGACAAATACGTACACACGAATATAGTAAGAGCCAACAACGTCAAGTATGTAGATAGTAAAAGTAAAAATGCGCACTAAGTGCTGTAATAAAAGGAAAAATACTGTTATGCATGTTATTACTTTCACGCAATTATCCAATCAGAATATTCTCATGCAATGGCATATCTAGAGCTTTAAAAACAAAACCAATTTGTTACCCAAAAGTTCTGTCTTGTTAAGAGAGAGATATGTAAATACATTAGGTATACTTATGTAGGTCTACATATGTACATTGTAATTAAAATATTTTGCCATGAAAGCAATCTAAATATATTAAAAAAAGTTTTAAATAATGCTATTAACGGTTTAAAAATTAAGAAGCAATTTTTACACAAAGGGCACAGTCTTTTTCATGTAATTACGGCGACAAGTGATGAAGAGCGAACTATAAGCGACCTTGACATACTCTTACCTTTATGTCGAACTCACTAAATTAAATTGGAAGGACATTTTGTATATATAAGTAGCATAATATTCTATTCTTTTGCCGGATATGATTAGCTTGTTTGTGTTTATTTAGCTAATCAAAACATTATATTAATGATTATTATTCTCTCTCTACATGTTAACCAATCCAAATATTTTTATGACTATCATATTTTATGCCATAAAATCAAAAGGTCGTAAAAAAGCAAAGAACCATAGGCTAAGCTATATGGCTTCTATACCCTTTCATTTGAAGGACTCGCCGTAAAATCATTTAATTTATAGAAAATATATTATTTTATAATCTAAGAGTAGTATAGAATCCTGATAATTTATTCAAATCCTCGTGATCCATATATAGAAGGTGTTATGGTTAAACCGTTCCATTTTGTGATTATCAAAAATCTATTTTTATTAAATTTTACAAATAATTGATGAACTTTATATTAGGAAGGGTATTCAAATTTCCTTTAATGATATGCGGAAAACATAAAATTTACCATCTTTTAAATGATTTTTGGCAGATTAAGTATTCTAAAAATTTACATTTTTTCCACAAAAGTCTAAAAAGAAAATAAAATTTATTGGTTTTTTTATTATGACCGACAATTGATATTTTTACATTAAAACAGAGAAATATTCTTAAACAATAAATTTGAAACAACTTTTTGGTTCAAATGTCACAATTATAGCCACAACTTTACCATTAGTTATCATCATCATCATCTGGTCAGACAATAGCACTTGCAGTAGTTGGCCTTGTCCATCATATAAGAGGGGAAAATTTTTCGCAAAAAAAATATGCGCCGAGCTTTTTGGTTGCTGACAGCTTATGAGAAATTGCTAAAGTTTTTCACTTGTTTTAGAATAAAAAACAACGATGAAGGTCCTTTGTACATTATTTTCATTTTTTCTTCCTTTTGTCATAATTTTCTTGGGTCTTGTGACTTGAAGGCGCGAAATTCCTTTCAAAAGAAGCCTGTCAACTGATGGGTGTTTCCCAAGAAGATGGAAAAGAGAAAATACATGAATTGTTTAGCAAGTGTTGTGTTTTCAAATTGTTGAAATTGTTTTACATACTTTTATTTAAGAATTTAAGGAGACAGTTAATTTATTCCTTGCCTGCGGTTTGTAGGCCAATTATAAATTATGTGCGGAGAATTGATGTTGGCCACGAATCGATATTATGATTAGATTCATTACAGTTGAGTGCGTAGACAACTGATTTACTGGGCACTTTGAAACGATAAGCCGCATTTCAAGGCATCAACGAGGGTCAGTCAATAGATAGCTGAAAAATCACCTAAACTAAAATGCATTCTTAGCTTCTTTTTATGGCTTAAAGTCGACTGAAGACATAATTTGAGTCAACACTTAACTCATTTGGATACACTAAAAGCAATAATATTCAGATAAATAGTCTGTTTCCTTAATGACCCAATTGATTTGTTCTGTTTCTGAATGGAGTCTGAGGATCCTGAAAATATCCTTATTTTATTCAGTTTTCTATTGAAACATTTGGCTACTTGGTGAGACATTTAAGCAAATATTTACATTTATGTACGTATTTGAATCAACTTTGGCAAGCAAAAGTCTTTGGTTAGTTTAGTCGCCTGGGTTCTTATTTATACTCAATCCGATTTACCTAGGTATATAAAGGTAATTTCATACCATTTTCTTTTATTGCATTCAATGGCCAAGAGACAAGATGCTTGCTTTTAAAATGCTTTTCGATTGCCTTGTGCCCGATACCTTTGCTGGTACTTACAGAAAGTACATTCCTTTTTTCACAACGGCCAAAGCAAAAATTTACTTTACTTTACATCAAAGTTTTCGATATCCATTCGTCTGCAAGTCTGAGTGAGTGAGTGGGTGTGTGTGAGTGTGTTTCTGTGTGTGTATGCAAATCAAAGTTGTTGAGAGAAAACATATACATTGAATTGCTTTGGCTTTCATGCATTTGCATGTGTTGCCATGGCGAAACGGAAAAACTTGTAGTATAAAAGAAAATTCAATGTGAAAATATTGCATATACAATGGATATGTAAAATTAGGTATTGGCGTTGGAACAACATGGTTTTGTCAAAGGAAACTGCACATATTTACCTATAAAATGAATGAGTTTTAAAGTCAACATTCATTCAAGAATTAATAATCATAGTTGTCCCTTCCGACATCTCTGTGTTCAAATGAATAAATTGTTTGCTATAGCTTACCGTTTCTGGGCGATTATTGCTTTATCGTCTTCCTCTTTAATGCTTTTATAGGTCAGTTGCCTGTCATTGTGTGGTTAAAATCCAATTGAAATCATTCACTTTTCAAATTATTTTGGACACACGTTTTTTGCTGATGCTCGGCAACTACACAGACAAACACACACACACACACACATGCACAAAAAACATGCAGTCGAACACAATGTGTACACAATTAATCAAATAACAAACAAGAGGAAAAAATATTTTCAATTATTCATACGCCATGTTAAACCGAAAGTGTGGCACATAACCGCAAAACATGCGTCACGTGAAATGTATTGGTTGGCCTTTCTGTATATATACACTCGTACATTGACTTGCATTTTATGCATTTATATAATAATGTGCATAAATAACTTTTTGTTCTGCAAATATACGAAAAAGAAAAATAAAACAAGTTAAAAACCGATAGAAATCACAAACAGAATTCCTAGGCGGCACTCTTGGAAGATTTATGTATGACAACAAATCGAATGTCTATAAATATTAATTTTTATAAGATAAGTTTGTTAAATAAGTTTTCACAAAGATGAATATACCCCTTTTGGTGGGGTTTAAATAACGTATATTTAGATAATTGCGTGTGTCTACAAGCTAATGCGTATCGTCTTTGCTGACCACAACACGGAAATCACTTAAAATTGCCACAGGATTGTCAATTAAGTCTGTCAACTGAGACAATATAACCAAATGACATTTCATAAAGGGCTTAAATTGTTGCATGACACAAAATCTTCGCATGAAGGGTGTACGAATAGACTTCTGTCAATAACTATCAATTAAATCTATGAATTCTGTTTTGATTTTCTTAGATTATCTAACCAAAACGAGACAGATGGCATAACAAATTTAATTATCTTGCATAACCACAAAAAAACAACCTACAAATCTTTTATATTTCAGATCTCTTGTTTAAATTTAGTTTCATTGTTTAGTTGAATCAGTCAAGTCAACTAACCTTATTTTAAATTCCATTAAAATGAATCTCTGAAACTGCATCAAGACATAGGAGAAAAACAGTTAATGGCGCAGCTGGGAATACATGGATAACAACATGAAACATGGAACATAGAACATGTTGGGCATAAAAAAGTAAAATTAGTCAGTTGCAATTTTTTTTTATCTGTTCACAATTTGTTGGTCTAAAATCCAATTATAAAGCAACCTAAAAAAACAGTTGCAAGTTAAAACTCCCTAAATATATAGATTAAATTCCTTTAAAAAACTAGATCTGCAGCTGAGCTAAACATTCCTCAGTAAGGTGCTTCAATCCAATCCACACATTTGGATCCATTCACTCTAAAGGAACTATGAACTCGAAAATTAAAATCTACACCAAAAATGAAACCCACATTTATCTTCTGACTGTAATATGCGTTGAATCATTTTGGTCATTTTATCTTTCCAATTTTCCCACATTATTCGTTTTGATGGCGATTATCCGATTTTTAGCTGTTTTTTAGACATAGATTACATTGACATCCCTTTGATTCTCCTTTCACGACCTTTTCACATCAAGGCGCAAAAGCTTGCTCTGGTTGGGGCTCTGGCTTTTGTTTCGTATCTTCTTCTGCGACTAAGCAACTAATTGGCACCTTGACTTTATCCAATCTGTTTGGTGGTACCACACCTGTATGTATAGACAAACTGGACGGTAGAATGGGCGGAGTTTTGAATGTAGACATCATAGAGCAATCCCATATCCACATTTATGCCAATGCATTCACAGTGAAACCATTCATTGCTATTGTGGCAGCATCTGCAAATCAAGTAAAGGATTAAAAAAAGAGATTCATAATCACAAGTACCTGAATATTCTCACAATGTATCCTCTGAGGCAACTGACATTTTCATGCGAATGTCAATTATTTTTGATTTTGATTTCATCGAGTATTATTCGTTATATTTTGTTCAATGATATATGTATGTATGACCGCCTGCTTGGATAACATTTTTATTGTTTTCCAATTGTATTTTTATATGACCTCAGTCAATTGCCAGCGAGAGCTGGAAAAAGGGGTAATAAAGTGAAATTGCCATTCTGTTGCCATTTCAGTTGTTTCTCCCATTGAATTATTCATTCACAACTAGCAATTGGTGGTTCAATTTGCCATAAAAATTTGAAGTACCATGTGCTCCTTGCATCGGCAACAATTGAACCAAACTGAAATGAATGAACATTGATCCAAATTCACTTTGTGATTCCAAGTTTTGCTTCACATGTCGCTCTAATTTGAAATTTTCAGGAGTGTTGAGACCGAAATAAACTCACCAGCAATTGGAATAACTTCGCTAGATACACTACTCTATCGATTTAGTGGGTCTTTCAGTAACTTAAGTTTAGTCAATTCACACATGGCAAATCCATTTCTATAAATAGTAAATAAAGAAAAGAAAACATTTTCTTTCTTTTGTAACAACAGGCATTCGCCACAATAAATCTGACAAAATGCGTAACATTTGTTGGGCTGAACAAAGAAGTTTTTATTTAAATCAAAAATTTCAATTTTGGCACGTCCACTGAGCCGTATACGTGATGCAAACCCTTCCATCAAATGTCCATCAGTCAATTGTTAGCGACAACAACAAAACTACATACAAAGTCAACACACACACATACACACCATTTGCAGATTGCTCCCTTTTTGTTAGTCTTTTTTTTTTTTTTTGTTACAGAATGGGCTTTGGCATTTTTTTTCTTCTTTTTTGTTATATAAATATTTTATTATTCTGCAGGACACATTTATCTTATGGTCGGTGAGGGGATGGATGAAATAACTGCAACCGAAATGAAATATCGGACTTGGTTTTTGGTTTATTTTCTATTATTTTATGGTTGGACTTTTTCACACATTCTGAAATGGATTTTTCCCACCATAAAATCAAGTTTTATCTACAGTATATATATTATTAGAACATAAGCTGTTCGTATGTGTCAAAAGTTTTTGCTAACAATTATTTTTGTTAATACAATCTAAATCAAAATCCGACTTACACCTGCTAAAAGATTGAAGAAATTCGAATTTCGAATTTGTTCTGATTAACGACTGTGTAGACAAGACGAATGTGTAAATGATACATAGAAAATAATACTATGTATCATTCATAACGCAATTCTAGGAAAACGTTTTTTAAGCTTAATAAATAAGCATTTTTATAAGCATTTTACGTACACAAACCTATATTTAGATTTAAGAGCGAAGGAAATAAGAAAAAAATTATGCAAAATCATATTAAAATCAACGAGGATAAGCCATATTATGTTTCCTCTATCACCATGACAATCAATTGTTCAGCCCTCAATAGGGTCACGACAATGTGTAGCATACTTATGTGGGCAAATGTTATTTATTACATTACAGCTTCAGGACTAAAGTTTCATGTTACATCAACTTTTTTGAGCGAAAAAAATAAAACAAAATACAAAGTGGCAGAGGTTTTTTTCTTAAAACGAGATACGCATACTCTTTTATCCAGAGGGAGCAATGTCTTATAAAGATTCAAACAAATCTATATTATTTATAATTCTTAGCTTCCAAAAGAGTTATGAGTGGCATAGGGTCTTGTCTTGTTAATTTAAAGAGCCATGAAAACAAAACCTCTGTGGCCTTTTGACATCCAAGGGCATTAAATCTTCGGCTTGTGAAGAACAGAAACGTAACATTTTATTTTTAATAACAATTTACCCTGCGATGCTGCACGAACTTTTGCTTGCGGCCATATACGGTGAAGGCTGTGAGTAAGTGTGTAATAAGCTACTCTTGCTTAATGCATTTTTATACTCGGTCTCTGTAAAGTGAGCTAAATTATAGTAAAACAAATGAATAGTTTAAAGGAAAAGGACAAATGGCTAACAAGCATCTCCACTTATTTAATTTGGCATTTTGATGGGTATGTAAAATAAGGCAGGAAAAATTCTCTGTCAACAAATTTGGGTTTCCAATTAGTAGAAAAAGAAAAAGCATTTGCATTGAACATTCCTACTGGTTATTCTGTCTTCCAAACGAAGAATACCGAGACGTCTTTTTTTGGCCCCTTTAAAAAGGTTAATTGTGTCTTTTAATGTCTTTACCTAACCATGTGCGTGTCTTACGTGATTAGTTTTCCCAATTCCATGGATGCCACAGAATGTCCTTGTATACCATACACACTCTAGTATTTTTAGTATTTCGTTTTGTGTATCCTTGAACTACGTGATGCTGATTTCTTTTCATTTTCCATTTCTTGCTGCGCTGAGGGGAGAGTAAGTAAATGGTTTTATATGTCATTAGAACGACTGCATTGTTGTCAGAAATGAAGAAAAATTGCAGAAGAAAACGTTTGCAAAATAGCTTAAATTTGATGTAAGAATTTAATCAATGTGTTGGAAACCATTTAAAGTTTTTGCCTTTTGACTCTTTTAACTCATATAACTTCAGGTCTTTGAAGTTCTAGTCATATGAATAAGCACGGAAAATTATCCAACTGAGGAGAAGATGAAAAAAAACATCTGGCCAGAAAACTTTTGAAAGTTTGAAATAACTTTCGTCAAACTTTAAACGCAAACACAGACCAAAAGTTTCAAACAACAGAAGTACCTAAGAAACTATAGTTCATCCACTGGATAACTTAAGTTTGTTGGCATCTTCACAAATTTGGCCATGCAATAAGGTGAGTTCCTTCCTTATTATGTGTGTGTCGAAACTGGGTCTATCTGAAGATTCAAATTGAACACGGCTTAAATATAAATGTAGTAAATCATTTAACTTGGTAACTCACCAACCCGCCAGACCGCAATGTTAGTCGAATTCGTATATATCCACAGGTAAAAGGACCCAAATTATATGTAAATTTTGTGGCCCACTGAAATACAAGACTGTTTGTGTGTGTCTGTGTTTGCTTTTTGTGGACTCTAGTGCGGTATAGCTAAGCATATCCCAACTATTTTTTTCTTCGGTTAGTTGAAATTCGAAAGCTCTGTACACACATATCTATGCAGATGAGGTCTAGCAGCATTTTTAGCATGCGAATGTCATTTAGATATTGTGCACATGACTGAGAGAGATAAATGAAATTTTAATTATATGAATGTGCAGATTATTTTACCTGTACGATAGGATAACACAGAAGGAATAGTTTTACATTTTTTGGCCGACATATCATTGAATTTGTCGGCAAACTTGAACGAGAATGTTGCATGAAAATTTCAACTTAATTTCAATTTAATGCTCTCACTGAATATGTAGGATTTTATAAGAATATATAATCCATGAGCTCGAAACTAAATTAGCTATCGAAAGGCATAAATAAATCAAGGATTCAACAAAAACAACAAATTAATGTCATTATATACAGTCAAAATATTGAAGTGAAGAACTTGAATTGGTGAAGGGAAAACATCAGGGGCTCATCGTCCGATGTGTACCATGTGAAAATGTTACACTTAATTAAAGTCAACACAAAGACTTTTACTTGATATGAAATTGTTCACTGATTTATCCTACGCGTCCTGTTTAGGCCTTCAACTTGTGCCCGTTGGTAACACAATTTCAGTTCCTAAACATTAAGTACCCGCAATTTGGAGTCAATTGCTGTTATTCAAGAGTATACATATTAATGTTTGTATATATAAGTATATTCATATTGCGATGATAAACTCGAGTTGGTAAGCTTTCGTCATTGTGGAAACATTTCCTGGTCATGGATGAAAGCATCCACTTTTGCCTGGTTTCCCATCTTGATTAGCATTTCGCATTTTGTCTAGTTGTTTGTCCGTTTTTAGCCATTTGCCTTTAAATTTCCGTTTCCGGTCGATGGCAGCGCCTTAGCCCCGAAGTGGAATGGAATGGAGTGAAGTGTAGTGTCACCTCCATGGAGATGTCATTTCCTGCGTTACGCCAAGGCAGGCGCCTAGTAGACGAAAATGTCAACATCAAACTCTCGTCATCTCGTTGACGTCCCGTCATTGTCCTTCCTCCTTTTTTTGCTTTGCTCCTATTGCTGCTGCTGCTGCTGCTTCCGCGTCATTTCCATTTACAACTTTCCTTTCTCCATTTTGCCAGAGCCCAGAGATCCGTTTTAGAGGAGAAGAAGTAGCAGTTGACATCTGGCATAGTTGTAGTCGTTGCTTTCGAGTGATGGCATCATAAAAAATGCCATCGACTGCAATTTTCCTTCCACTGATTTATTAATGTTGACAATGGTTGCTGTAGCCGGAGGAAGACAAGAGGACAAGCGAGATTCCTGAAATGTTTTTACGCTTTAATTTATGAACTTGTCTAAATGGATATTCATGTTATTGAGAAATTAGTTCTTTTCAATGCTAATGCAAATAAAGAAATTTTCACATTTTTATTCTGCTTGCTCTCTCACATTTCATTTGGCACCTGTAATTAACACTATTCCCCTTGCTAATTGCACTTACAATTTCAGTTTTCCTTCCTCTTGATACATGTTTTTTTTGCTTCTTTGTTTGTATTTAACGAGTTGAAATTTGCACTTTCAGTTCTGTAATTGACTTTTAATGATACATTAATACAACGCATTAACCTAATTGAGTGGATTGTAATTACAAGTTGCTTGCATTAAGGTAAACGAGTAAGTCAATAAAAGTTCAAATTGCAGTTGGAAACAATTGTTGAACAAGCGAATTTTGAATTTTCCAAAAAAATTGTTGTGAAGAATTTTCATTTGATTTTATTACAATTGTGTGGCAAGCAACATGTTGCATCAACAATTCTCAAAAAAAGCAACAGGTGTTTGGTGTTGCAAATACTTGTATCAATCCGCTCACAACCTGTTTTAGCCAACATGTCGACAAAGAAAGTTCACACCCAAAAATTAAAGCATTTCCCTGTATTTATCTATCTGATGAACAAATTTTGAGCAAATTGTAGGTGGATAAGTCGTTAATTAAGAGTAAACTTTCTTCATATTTAGTAGTTTTTTGTTCACAATTTTATTCCAGACAATTTGTCAAAAAATTTGTATAATCTAAATTGAAGAGTTTCCTATTTTGTTGATTGTGTTTTTAGAGATTTAGTCTTTCCAAATTTAGTTCTTTGTAACTGAAAGACGTCAAACAAAAATAATATCTTCTAAAAAGTAAGAATGAAGATATGTTGCAAGTTTATTCAAATGTTCTTGTCCAATCTGTTCAATCTAAATAGAAACGTTTATCAAACATTCATAAAAAAACTATGATAAAAACCCTTTTTGTCAAAATTTTATATATGGCAACTGTTTGATTAAGATGTTTTCTCTAAGTTTGATAATGAAATTCTCTTCATCGAAAACAAGTGAAAGTAATACTTCAAATACTCAATTAGACTCTAAAATTCTATAATATTTTAATGTGATTTTCTTTTATTATAATATAAGTTTGCCTATATGGTAAACCCACCACTTGAAAAAGATACAACAAATTATACTATCATCTGGCAAAGAAAGTAATTTAAAACCTTTGTTCAAATATAAATACATTCATAATGAAACATATACACACACAAAGATATATAGTAGGCTGTTTGAAAATTTATAGCCATCTGTGTGCATTATTCATACACTTGGTAATTGTATGTTAAATACTCTGAATGTCACGCATTCGACATGTGTGAGAAACACCATCGAGTGTGAATTTAAACCAAACGTGATAAGAATTTAATATGTACAATACATTTAAGCAACAATAATGCCATCGGAATCGATGTGACATTTAAAATGAAAATTGCAGGCAGGAAATGTTATAAATATATTTATTTAAATTTATCCATATCTCGATTGGCTTTCACTTTTTGTGCAGGAATGAGCCTTCAATTGATTATGTGCTCTTAAGCTTCTGTTTTATATGGTCGGGTCTCAATATGAATTCAATAAATATGCGACTCACATCTTTTTGGCTCAGATCGCTCGATTTGTTAACCCCAAATTGCTCGTTTATTACCCCCTTGAATGTGCACAGATGAATGCCAAATTCTGATATACCAGGAGAAACCAGGCAACCAACTTTGGCCTCAAAAGAAAGAAAAAATACATAATTCAAATGCGTCAATTCATCAACCTTCATGGTACAATACCTTTTTATTTACCTTAATGTCTCTATTTGAAAATCCTACGGCACACCCACACGCACACACACTCACATATATTCGTAGATACACACGCACACTCACTCAAACTCACACTCACATTCACCGGCTATGTCAAATTTATGCTACCGTGGCAAGCAACAGGAAACCGGAAACGCCGATTTGTCAATTGTCTGCCTTCACTTTTTCTTTTTGAGTGTGAGTGTGAGTGTGTGTGTGTGTGTGTGTGTGTGTGTGTGTGTGTTGTTTTTTCTTTTTGCTGCCGCACACAAGATTGATGTCGGCTATGATAACTTTGATACACGTAATCCAGAGGGTCAAAGGGCGGTTCGAGTAGGAGGAGGAGTTTTCACAATGTTTTATGGCATTTTTATGGATTTTGTTAAATTTTTGTTTTCGAAATATTCATGGCCTGGATAATTTGCAAAGCTTAGCTTTTTTTGAGATTCGAAGATTACTCACAACATACTTTTAGGCGCCCATCATTCGTAAAGCGTTGAACAACTTTTCATAGATACGAAACAAAGACTGAGTGTTGCAAACCAGCAAAAAATTAAAACTATTCTCTAAAACTACTCTCTACGGCTATGTGGGGGAAGTAATAAAAATTGATTCCTTGCAGGATGCGTTTTGTATATTGCAGTTACTGTCTGACAGCCGGAATGAAGGACAGAAAAGCCAATGTGAAAAACAGTTTGGAGTAAAATTGTCCACCAACCAACTGACAGCGACAGTTTATTGGATTTCCTGGCCAAACGAATTGACTTTGTGAGCGAGTGAGAAATTTATGCGCATACCAAACAGCTTAAAGCAACTGAAACTAACCTATTCTCGCTTACTCCTTTTAAACAAACACACTAGTAACCAATCTTTAATTAAAGTAGTTGAAAAAAGTTACTAACGTCTAATTTTATCTCACATGTACATATGTATGTAGCTTGCCTTTATATGCAACTTGTATGTCTGCAAAGTTTTCACATTGACAATTTGCTTCTACATGTGTGGTGAGTTTTTGAGCAAAGAAAGTCATCCAATGGAGCTAACTATCGTATATCATATATTCTTATTTATTTATTTATCTTAGAGTTAGGACTAATTACAAAGTAGTCGGAACTTAGTTACTAAGCGCTAGCTGCTTGGGCCTTCGGCTTGTGTATTTACATATTTACATATTTAGTTTACCTATTTTATTAACCTATTTTATTTATTTATTTACATTTTGTTTGATTAATTATATTTTATAAATTTAAACCTATAGGATGTGGTAGTAGTTTGACTTTTTGAGGTAGTTTATAATCATTAAGAGGTTTGTTGGAGTAGGGTTTGCAAGGATTGATATGGGGCAAACTTGTTCAAAGATTTCTTCCCTAATGTGGGAGGTTGCAGGGCAGTTTTTTAGTACGTGTTCTATGTTTTGGTCGGATGTTGAGTTGCAGTTTGGACAGGGTGTTATGTCGTTCGGGTTGATGTAGTGCTGTTGAGTGAATCTTGTGTGTCCTAATCTAAGTCTTAGAATTTTTATTTGGTCCATCCTTGTTATGTCTCTTTGTAAAGTGTTTTTGAGATAGTCTCCTGTGTGTGTTCGATTGCTGTTTAACTGTTGGTACCATGTGTTGCAGCTATCTATGTTGTTTTTAAGTTTTTGGGATAAGTTATTTTTAAGGAATTTGTTTATATCAGTGCAATTAAAGTTTGGGGTGTAGTGGAGGGGCATATTTATGGTCGATTTGGCGGTTTGGTCGGCAAGTTCGTTACCTTTAATGCCACAGTGGCTGGGGATCCAGAGGAGTTTTATTTTGGTGTAGGTTTTTGTTAAGATGGATCTTATTAAAGTGGGGTACAAATTATTGTTGTTGATGTTGCTTATGGATTTGATAGCTGACAGGGAGTCGGAGCATATTATGAATTTACCTTTCTTGGTTCTTGTTAGCTTTATTGCTTCAAGAATGGCTATTGTTTCTGCGGAGAGGATGGAGGAGTAGTGTGGTAGGATGCCTGTTTTTAGAACTGTTATATCGGTGGTTATGGCGAATGTGGCAGTTTTGTGTTGCAGGGAGCCATCTGTGAATATATATTTGTGTTCTTTGTGTTTGTCTTTATGTTCTAGGAAGATTTTTTGATATATTTCTGGTGATGTGTCAGGTTTATTAAACTTATGTAAGGAAGTGTTGATGGTGGAAGGTGGAAATAGCCATGGAGGTGTGATTGTTTGTCTGTTGGGTGGTGGAAGGTGGGGAATGTTGTGGTCTTTGCAAAGCGTAATGATTTTTTCTAGTGTGGATTTTAGTTTCTTATTAGTTTGATTTTTTATTTGAATGGTGAATTTATGGATTGGAGAGTTAGCACTGTGGAGGATTGTTTTGTATGTTTTGGCTGTCATGAGGTTTCTTTTTTGCTCTATTGTAGGTAGGTTGGCTTCGAAAAGTAGGTTGGGGATGGGTGTTGAGGGGAGAGCGCCAAGGGCTGTGCGTATTCCAGCATTATATGTTGTTTTTAGTTTGTTTAGTGTAGATCTAGGCGCGTGGCCATAAATGAATATGGCGTAGTCTATTTTGGCTATGAGTGTTGCCTTTGTTATGTTAAGAAGTGTATGGGTGTTGCAGTTAAACTTGGGGCTTGCTAAACATTTTATTATATTCAGTTTGTTGTTAAGGGATGGTTGGATGTGTTTAATGTGTGAGTCCCATCTGTATTTATTGTTTATTGTTAGTCCTAGTATTTTGAGTTGGGTTACTAGGGGGATTGCTATATTGTTGGAGGATAGGGTACAATTGCAGTTTTGTTTCCTGCAAATGTGTAGGTGTTGGCATTTGTTAAGGGATAATGATGCTCCAGAGTATGAGCACCATTCTTGGATGTTTGCAAAAAGGGAATCTAGATTGAATGTTTGGTTTTTTTCTCTATTGAGTGGGACTATAAGGAAGTAATCATCTGCATAGGCACTAAAATGGATTTCTTTTTGTAAGCTGATTATATTGGCAAGTTTGTTGTAGGCAATTAGGAAGAGGATAACTGATATTGGTGAACCTTGGGGAATGCCATTAAGGAGTGGGAAGGGAGAACTGAATGTGTTGTTGATTTTTATTTTAATTTTCCTGTTGGACATAAAGTTTTTAATGAAATTTATAATTTTGGGGCCCAGTTTCCAATCTATTAGTTGGTCAATTATGGAATGCACTCCGACTCTGTCGAAAGCCTTTGAGAAGTCAAGGGCAATGACAGAACAGTGCTTTTTTTGACGCAGCGATTTGGTTATTAGGTAGTCTGCTGTGAGCAGACCGTCTGAAACCGACTTGCCACGTTTGAATCCGGATTGATTGGGGTGGATTAGGTTATTTTTGGTGACAAACCACCAAAGACGTTTGGCTATGATTTTTTCGAGGGTTTTTGATAGGCAGCAGTTTAAGGAGATTGGTCTATAGTTGGTTATAAATGTTTTGTTGGAGGTGGGTTTGAGAATGGGGATGACTAGACTGGTTTTAAATGATTGTGGGATGAAATTTTTAAATACATTGTTAAAGAGGTGGGTAATTCTTGTTTTGACTGTGTTAGAGGTGTTTTTTATCATAGGGTAGGATATTCTATTGAGGCCCGGTGTGGTACCTTTAAGTGAGTGAAGTGCGGATAGGAGTTCAATTTGCGTTATGTCGGCTTCTATTATTTGTGCTGAGGGGTGGGGTATATAGTTCAATGGTTTATTAGAGTGTTTGTTTGTAATAAAGGTTGGATTGAAATTGATGTCTTTGGATTGGTCTGACCAGTGTTGGGCAAATAGTTGGGCTATGGAGGATGTATCTGTTGTGGGTAAGTTGTTGGTTGGGTTTTTTATGCAGTGGATTTGTTTGATTGGGTTGAGTCCGCAAAAGCGTCGGATATTGGCCCAGATTCTGTGGGAGGGTGTGTTCTGTCGTATTGTGGAGGTGAATTCGGTTGTAGCTCTGGTTTTGGATATTTTAAGTTCCCTCCGAAAGAGAGCGTTGGCTTTTTTGTAATTAATTAAATTATCAGTGTTACTATTATGTTTGAAAGTTTTCCATGTGTTTTGTTTTTTGGCTCTGAGTTCGGTGAGAGTTTTATTCCACCATGGTGTATTTTTTTTGAAGCGGTTGGGAGAGGATTGTGGTATGTTGTGGTGTGCAGTTTGAATAATGATTTTGCAAATGTTTGCAGTTTCTTTGTTAATATTTGGACTTATTGGTATTTTCTCACTTAAAGCGTGTGTTGATTGGGTAAAAGTTGACCAGTTGGCTTCTTTAATTTTGAAAAAAGGACGAAAGAAGTTATTTGTTTTTGATTGAGAAAATAAGGAGATAAGGATTGGAAAGTGATCGCTTCCGTGGAGGTCGTCGATAATTTCCCAATTAGTGAATGGGGTAAGCTGTGGAGAACATAGTGACAGGTCGGTGTGTGTGAATGTGTTGTGTGTTGAAAGGTGTGTTGGGGACCCGTCGTTTAGGATGTGGAGGTTAGCATTTTGTAGAAATTTGTGAAGGATTTTTCCTCTTCTGTTTGGGTGTGGTGAACCCCAGCTGTTGTGCCAGCTGTTGAAGTCACCTACGATAATGTGATTTGTGTTGTTGGTTGGGTTGAGGTTGTCGTTTAAGGATTTAAGGGAGAAAGTCTTGTTAGGGGAAAGGTATATTGAGGTAATTTGGATTTTTAATTTAGATTCTATTTCAACTCTAAGGGATTCAAAATGGTCGGTTTGGTTTATCTGGGTGTTTTGGATGGTTTTGTGAACTAATATGGCTGTGCCGCCAAACCTGTTGGAAGCTGTGTTGGTAAAAATTTGGTAGTTAATTGGAATGGGTATGGGTATGTGTGTGTTATAATAGTGTGTCTCTTGAAGGCATATTATTTGTGGTGAGTATTTTTTTATTATGGTTAGGAGTTCGATGTAGTTGTTAGTGTACCCTTTTAAGTTCCATTGTATTATTCTTAGCATATTTTATGTTAAGTAAGGCTTAGTTTAATGAAGTTTGTTGCTTATGTGGATTCGCTGTCGCTGTTGTTGGTCTGTTGGTTTTTGGTTGGGGGTATGGTTTTTGTTTTTGTTTTTGGGGGTTTGAAATTGGTAGAAAGGGGGTTAGTCTTGGGGTCTTTGGCAAAAATTCTTATTTTTAAATCTTTAGTTTGTTGTGATGAGTATGATGTATTTGGGTTACCGTCGGTTTCCATGTCCTCTGGTGTGTCTTGCATTTTATCTTTCGCTTGTTGTAGTGTTGGAGACTTTGTTACTCTTGTTGAATTGGCTGGTGGGTTGTGTCCGGTGGTTGATGCGGGGGTGGGTTGTTTTTGCGGGTGTGTGTTAATATTCCTGTGTAGTGTGTCGATTGGGGTATTAGTTGTGCGCGGAGTGGGACGTCTAAGCGTGTTGGCGTATGTGTTTCCCAATTGCTGGCTGTGTCTTGTGGAGTATATGTGAAGTGCTGTTTTGTGGTCTACCTTTTCGGTGATTTTTATTGCTGTTAATTCTTGTTGTTTGCGGAATGTGGGGCATTGGCGGTCGAGGGGTGAGTGTTGATGGTCTAGTTCTGGGTTATTAATGCAGTTAAGGCATTTTTTATTGTTTGCACAATATTCGATCTCGTCTGTATGGTTTGGCTCTGAGCAGTTTTTGCATGATTCCTGGCTATTGCAAACAGATGTAGGATGTCCAAAGCGAAGACACTTTTTACATCTGAGTGGAAGAGGGATGTAAGGCCTGATGCGTACGGTTTCGTATCCGATTTTGACGGCTTCTGGTAGTTTGGGAGTCGCGAATGTTAGAGTGATGAGTCCGGTTTCGATAAGTATGGCGTTGTTGTTTTGACTGTTGTTAATTTGTTGTGTTGTATTTGGTTGTTTTTTTTAATATTTTTTTTACTTCTGTTACTTTTTGTGTCTTTAGTTCTTGTAGGATATCATTTTCATCTATGCCTCGAAGTTCGTTGCAGTAGATTACTCCTTTTGTGAAGTTTAATGTTTTGTGTTCTGACGCGGAAACATTGATATCAGTCATTTTTGTTAGTTTTAATAGTTTTAATGCTTGCAGTTTGTTTTTTGTTTTTATTAGAAGTGAGCCGTCCCTTATTTTTTTGCAAGATTCGACTTCGCCTCCGCAAGTGTAGTCAATTGTTTTTTTAATTATGAACGGTGATACTTTTTCAAATGAACAGTTATCATTTCGTTTTAATATTATGTATGTTGGTTCGCCCAAATGTTTGTTGTTGGGTTGAATGTCTGGTGGTTCTCGCATGGTTGGTGTTGTTGGGCTCAAGCCCGGCTTAACGGTTAGCAGTGAGTGTTTTGTTTTCGTTTTTTGTTTTGCTTTGTGCTTAAACTTTGTTTGTCGAGTTTGAATTTTGTTGTTGTTTGTTTTTTTGTTGCGTAGAGCGAGGTTTGGTTTGCTGTGACACGTCTTATCTCTGTGGAGGTTGAAGTGTGACTGATCATATATTCTTGTTTCAGCCAGTTAAACCCATTTTCTCTTTGGATTTCGTATTCGTATATAAATATCTTAATCTTGTCTAATTAAATCACAAGCAATGCTGGCAATCCAATGACCATTTATCGCATCATTAAGGACGCTCTTCTATTGTCATTGACGCACAACTGATGCCTAACGTTACCCAGGAATCAATCCATTCAATGTAGCCATGGTCGAAACTGTCTGCTTGTAATTAAGCCTATTAGTTCCCATACTATTGTCTTCATTTCTCAAAAACAAGCAAATTTAAAGTCAGGAAATTACACTAAATTTTTAAAGGCATTTTCGATCGAATTTAATTGTCAACTGAAACAGTTTAATTTACCCGAAAAGTTAATTGAACTACGTCAACTGATCAACTCTCGGGCTACGGCCAATGAATGCACTCAAGCATATTTTTGAGGTCAGGACCATAAATAGTTATTATAGCATATGTCCTGAACCGTAACTCAGCCAGTGCCAGTGCCACTGGCAACTCCCATCGGGACTGGGAATAGTGTGAAAGTGTGAGTTTTGGTTAACTTATGACTAGAAATTTTTGTCTGGCCTTATGTGGTATAGTTGTCTCTTGCCTCTACTCGATTCCTCTATCTTCTCCATCTGTGTATATAATTTGTGCGACAAACTTTGTCATGCGAGTTGATGCAGTTAGCGAAGCTTCCACATCTGTGGTGCCTCTGTCCCCAAAAACTCTCAACCAATACCCAGCGACGGCGACATCAACAGCACCATGAGCAGCACGAACAGCATGAACAGGAGCACTGACTCTGGCACCAGGTCTAACATCAGAGGACCGAGGACCACCAACTGATAAATTTTCAAATTTGCATGCTAATGAATGGTGTGGAACTGTTGCTGGAAAGTTTTTAACTGAAAATGTGTATAGGAGGAGGCTTGGGTCTTTTTTGCTGGAGATTTATTTCAGGACACATATATGAGAGTTTTGCAGCCAGGACATGTTGATGTTGCGTACCAGTTTAGCTGCATTAATTGCATGTCGAACTTTTGAGTGGCTTTCATCATTAAACAGAAGCTTGAGGTGTTTAAATGCTAAACAGTTAGCCATCAGTTGGGATAGGATTTTCCTTTTTTTCCCCCTTTTCTAGTTAAAATTTAAATATGCGTACATAAAATTGTAACTTGTATGAATATACATTTTCCACTCGTTCAACTTCAATAAGTGCAATCCATATTCTGACACACACTGCGTATGAGTTATTTATCCATCCACAAGATAGCCGATGGGAATATAAGACTGAGAAAAATAAATTAAATGCTGTAAATCAAAGTTGTTTTGGCATTGAAATCTCTTTAGTTGAAGAGGTAACGGCAACTGTGGGGGAATTCTGCACAGTTCAAGGGCATTTCAGTAAAAGATTTCGCTTTTTTGTACTCCTCCTTTTTGTTTCTCCCTCATGGTCTTGGTTTCCTTTGCCGTCTACCCCCATCATCATCGTCGTCATCATCATCTGGCCTAGCCGTTGAGTGTTTTATGCCCTTGTTTAACCAGTCAACTGTTCACGCATTCACTTTTGGCCCAGTTCCACTTACCCAAAGCATTCATTCAAATGCCGTTCTATTTGAATTTCTCTTGCAATGCATTCAGGCATTTAATGACTTTTAACTGGAGGCTGTCTAAACAGTCGCTATGAACAAAAATTGCCCCATGCCCTCAACGTAGTTTTTGTTTAACACTTAGTTCAATGCTTTTCTATTCACATCCATTTTGTTAATGAACCCTTTGTACTCTCTCAAGCCATGGCGAAAATGACAAAAAAAAGTCATTGCCCACTATAATTAATTAACAACTGCGAGGAAAAAGTAATGTAAAAAAATATTAAAAGTCCCCGTGGAACGCAATTGACACTCTTTTTAAATTCCAATTTATTTTAATCCAAATTTCTCATCTAATATTAAATCAATTTTGCAAAATGACGACATAAATTGATATATGATTTTTCGATCTTTTGTGCGAAAAAATCAATCATAATCACCCTCAAAGGGCACTCTGAGAAGAAGCTAATAGAAATGATTCACAGCCTATTATGCATAATTGGCATTTATATGGGCTAAGCTGTCTACTGGCAATAAATACAATATAACGAAATACGATTAGGGCCATAGAATACATGCTAAATTATTATTTATTTCAAACTTCATGACAGACCCATAAAATTCAATTTAAATATTTGACGAGACATTGAATGTGTCTGTCGACCCTTTTTCACCTTGTCTATTTACCATGTGGAATTGGTTTACGCTTTCCAGACGTACTTCACTGCAAAGGAGACTGTTTATCAATAAAAGATTTTATACAAGTAGAAAAAAACCATCGAGTAAAGGTTTCTGTTAAAGTGTGAAACATTTTTTAGTAAAACTTTCATCTTCAAACAAATTTTCCAGTTAATCAATTTGGTTTACTCCCTAAAATTGGTTGCTTTTGTCTCCAAGATAGAATTATTCATATCGAAATTCCTTTATACATGCTCAATGGAATTTTGCATGGCAAATATGTAACTAACTAATATGGCGAGAAAATTTGCAATTATTTTTTCTGTCGTTAAGGGCGCTCAAAGCTGCTTTTGAGTCCGCGAGTTCAGCGAAAATTGAGACATTCCTTGTTGCATACCCCGGTACATTGCAGATTGATTGTGCCAGATTTTTTGTTTGCTATTGTTTTTGTATCTCCAGGGGGAATGCATAAATTGCAACGTCCCTGGCGTTGTTGTCAAAACTTGTTCAGTGAAGCGAAGGATTGCCGAAAACAGAAGCGCGGTAGTAACTCGAGAGTGCAGCTGAGTGCCATGCCAAAGTTTGAAGTTCAACTTTCTCTTTGAACGCAACACGCAACAAGCAAGAAAAAAAAGGCAAGAAAAACCGATGAAAAGTTCGCTATATGCATTTGCTACTTCCTATATATATACATCTTTCCCTATACATATGTATACGGATGTGGGTGTGTATATGTACATACATCTCACGAAAATGTTTACGACACAAACTCTCCAAGGAATGAATAATGGTTTTGAGTACTTATAAAACGCATATGTGTTTGTGTATATAACGGAAGTAAGTTTTCGGATGGTCAAACTTTATATTGTTCCAGAGGGAATAAATTGAAGTTTTTTTAACAGTTTTCGAAATTAAGGTTTAAATTGCAAAATAAAAAGTGACCTTTATAAAATGGAAACTCTTCTAGCCTCTAGTCTCGTCCCTTTTCTCTGAAAGGAAGAACAAGTCAGACAAAGATTAAATTTAAATTGTTTATTAAATATATTGAGCAGATACATTTAATTGGTTTTCATTTTGTTTAAACAAAATAATATTAAGAGCATTTTGTCAAATATAGTTGATGGTTATTGAATCAGAAATAGAATTAATAGAAAGGAAACAAACGAAGTCATCCATTTGACCATTTAGATCAGTGATAGGGACTGGTGATTCCACCCCAATTTCATGATTACCTTTAATAATATTTGCTTATTGTCGTTTTAAATAGATGGCAAATAAAAATAATTATAAGAAAATGTTCTTATTTAATTTATTTTAATTGCTTTTGGGTAACACAATTTATAACAGAAAATATAAAGTTTTATACATTCCTTGATTTTAATGGCTTAACAAAGCAGAATCTCATTTTGTCATCGTCTTTGATGAAATCTGATGTAACTAATGTCGTCTCGACCGGCAACACAACAGCTAACTTAGTTTTACCTCACTACCAGAAACTGGGTGGAAACTGGCTAGTCTGTGGATCAGATGAACTAGTTTATATAACAAACTTATTTATTTTGCCAACTTGAAATGACACAACCGAATTGTAATAATATTATATGATTATGGCATTGCAATATACATTGCTTTTCACTATAATTTTGCTAGTGTTTTTTGGTTTCCCTGCACGTATGGGAAATAAAACGAAATATGCGGGAGGAGAAATTGCAAATTCGTCACGCAAACAAAATCAAATCCACTCCACATGTGGAAAAGCAATGACTTGGAAATCATCTGCGAATATAGTAGCTTTATCCAGGGGTTACGATAATGGTTACAGTTTTTGCCCTACCTCTCCCTCCACGCATTTCGACATCATTAGGTGACGAAGTGATGGAGAAATATGCTAATAAATACAAAAAGAGAGAGACAGGCAGCTACAAAATAAAGCAAAACAGCAGGACATTTTCGCATAGTATACAATATATGGACGTAGGTAGAATAAAAGCGAATAGCTGGGAAAATCACTTCACAGCATGGGAAACACATTTTATTCGTCATATATTATTTTCAACACTTTCTCTCGTTTGTGGCCATAAATTTGAGAATGAAAGATTCGCACACAACCACAGCGGGAAGCTTTAAAATTTATTAAACTTTACAAAAGGTAAACAAAAATCAAATAAATATTGTATAGAGTGGGGCAGAGAGAGGCAGAAAGAGCTAAATTCCCTAATGCAATTGCACAAACAAATAACAAACCGCGATGCGGACAGCAAACAGCCTTTCTTTGGTAATGGTCTGTAATGTATAGTATGAGAGGACTCTGCTAAGGAGAGAAAAACTGCAAAGGAAAGCACAAGAAGTGACCTCCATTGAAGTGCTGATAGTTTGTAATTTATTGAAGAGCAAAGTTTGTTTTGGAGAAATTAAATTCAAAAAAAACATAGAAAAAAAAAGTCTATCGAAATAAAGTGATATCATTTAATTGCCTTTGCATATTGAATGCGAATTCACTTTGCATTTAAGTCTTTTATATAACACAATGTTTTCATTTCTGTTGACCAACTAATCTTTGGACTTACATATTTCACTGCCCAATCAAAAATGTATATATCCCACTTAATTCCCAAAAACATAAAATTATTCTCATATAAATAAAGTCCGTCAATGATTGGCCAATTTTGTGCATTCAATAAGCAAGGGAAAATACACATAAAAAAAGAGAGAGAGAAAAATTTACTATCACTAAAAAACAAACTGTCATAAATATGTATTACACACATACAAACATCAATTCAACTGTCAATTGAGCTAAAATTTGATACACGAAAATATTTATATGAATACGATTATTTATATGGTCAAACAGAAAAAATTCAGCAAGTTTCGATACTCTTGTAAGCTTATAGAACTTATTTGGAACAGACTTCCAATGAAGCCTATTTGCTTTAATTCTTGAATCTTATTGATACCCGTCAAAGTTCTTGAGCTCATGTTTCTTTTTATAGTTGCAGTTAGAAATGTTGAGAGAAACTAAAGTTACTTTAAATAATTCACAACTGAATGCCTCTTTGTCTCATGTTATTGCCTTAAGAATTTTTTAGTAGTTTTCGATCAAGTTTTGTTGGTAATTAAAACCGCAATGCAATATTTAAGAATGGAAACGACAAAAAGAAAAGAGAGAGCAAACAACATAGTGAAAAGAAACCGAAATTGCACAACTAATCAATGATGATCCTATCAGCAACGAGAGCGTAACATGAATGAAAAGAAACTATAGGAAAGAAAACATTACGAAAACAATTAAACTAATTGACAGCAATTTATACGTAACAAAGCAAGCGACAAAGAAAGACACAGGGCAAAGGATAACGTGAGACAGGGACCGAGATGTTGGGTAAGAGGAATGGAAAAACTTTTGGTTGAAAGAAAAATTGGTGATGGAAAGTTTTTCAGTTGCAACAAAAAAGTAAACCGCTAAAATTGTTAAATAAGTATGGCTCGTGTGGCAAGAGCCAAGTGACGGCAACTGAAAGTTAAACCGCATTCGCCGATCCATTAACTTGGTCACTAATGAAACCACATTGAAAGCGTGAACCACGGACAAGAGCTCAACTAATTGACACGCTGAAAGGGAAAAATAAAGTATCTTGAGAGATAAATACCAAAGCAAAATTGCTATTAATAGTATTGATTAAAGTTCGAACGATAATATATTTTGAAAAATATTTGTGTTTCTTCATGGTCACTTTAACTCGTTAAATCAGAACTACATATGTGTATATGCATTTGCCCAAATAAGTATGCTGTATTTTTAAGGAACTCGTTTTGACAACAATCTGGCTGTCTCTCTCTCTCTCTCTCTTCACATTCTTTATATATTTGGCCATAATTTCATCAACAACAATAAGTATAAAAGAAACACACACATTAAGCTCGCTCAAGCTGCGTCATCTCACACGCACAGCAAAGCAATTGTCCTGGACTAGACTGGGGATATACATTCTGTTTAGTATTACTTTGCTTCCCATTTATGTTTGCGACTGGTTCAAGGTCTTACCATTTTGGGGATTATAATGTTAAAAGGACAGCAAAGAGCCTTAGGGTAGGTAGGAAGCATAAAGGCAAATGCAGGAGAACAAACTAAAAGAAATGTTAAGTGGTTGATGCACGAAAGGGTCTCTCATATCTGTGAGGGTTAGTTGGGACGGGTAATCACAATAATGGGTCATCTAAGTGTAACAGGAACTCAAGTTGTTGAAACCGTGGTCATTCTATTAGGGTCCTTGCTATATACTTGTATGTGTGGTGGAATTTACTTACTTTCTCCGGACCCGTTTACAAAACTTTTCGTTTCGTTGTATGATTATGAAATTAATTAAGGTAGAGGATACCCACGTCGGCTTTTGAAAGGTAACACATATTCTCAGCTTTTTTTGTTTTTCTTGAGTTGGCTAATTTTTCAGTGCCCGAGTATGAGCAGCTGTTCAGAATGCATTTAGTGGCCGCAAACTCAACTCATTTTATAAATTAGAAAATTTCATCTGCTTAGCATCAATCAACAAAGTCTCCGACACTTTGTAAGAGTAATTTAAGTGCTATTTTTTCCAGAGAAATAAACTTTTCTAATTAACATTGTGAGTGGTGCGAGAAGTAAAATGAGTAACTTTACCATATAGTTATGAAAAACAATGCACTATCTAAACAAAAGTTCTTTAAAGTTATTTTACATTTGAATGTTAAATTTTATTGTCATCAGACAACATTTTTCATTATTTGTCCAAAGTATTTGTTAGCCTTTGTAACTAACTAACAAAAACTAATTCCAACATCTTTCTGTCTGACAATTAGCTTTAGACATGCTAATTATCTGCCTTTGTAGTGGCTTCTAAATGAATTCAGTCATTAGACTTGGTAAATTGTAAACTAAAATCCTTTAACCAGCTCCTTCCCATCCCATCCTCATGCATTTTGAAATAGGCAACTGTTGACGTAAATTGAAGTGTCCTGGGCATACATACTTACTCACTTCGATATATGCAATTTGATCGATTTCACTGAATCCTTTTAGTTGTCCGGAAACAGGAAGCACCGCCTAAGTTGCCGACCCCCAACTGATGCAATTAATTTTGTAATTTGCAAGAATAAAATGAGCGATTGGGTAGCAGGAAATTGGCATATATTAAACGGCATAGTTATATGAGGATAAATCCGACTACATTGAACTTGGATCTTATGTGTTGACAAAAATGTGCAGCAAATTTAATCACAATTTTGCAGGAGACTTTTTACGGCCGCAAAGAAAACGATTGACACTTAAATGACTCCTTAGTCCCTTTCTGGCTAAAAGAGAATGAAATTGAAGAAAATCCGCAGGCATTCAGGTTTCCCTTACATAAATTCGTTCATGCCGGAAATTAATTTCTTTGCAAAAATTTTAAATAGAAATACGTTCAATAATCCCTCATCTTACCAAAATATTTACAGAGCGTTTCCACCCTCGATTGTAAATTATTTTTTCATTCTTTGTCAACATAAATGAAAATGGAATGAATATTTTCTGGTCTAGATTTGACAACGTTGCATAAATTTAATATCCTTTGGGAGGCGTAAATGCAGTTTTTGCATTTTGCAATGCGTTTTCCGAAGCTGAAACATTGCGATTTTCTAGTTACACAAATTAGTTTACTTTCAGACATGTTCTGAACTGTTCTTAATTCAAACATGTTTATTTCAATTTAAGCTTTAAATTCTGCGAGATAAGGACTAACTGCTCCTTACCAAAACTGTAGCCTTTTTAAATTTTTTTTAATAAGCAAGGCCCTTCATTCTTCTTTTTTGATTGGCCTCCTCGACTTGAGTGACTTTCTCTAAAAGTTTCTGGTATTGCATTTTCAACTGATTCACTTGCGATCGTTTTGTATGTCATATCATAATCGGTCATCAGCAAAGGATAATGCATTATGCCACTCTGATGTTTGACCGTTTTGATCTCTTTATGTATTCGATTGGGCTTCTGATTAACGCTATAGATCTGTTCACGTAACTCATTAAATTGACTCGTTTTTATCTTTAGACTCATTTCAGTTTTCAGCAAATTGGATTTGAGTAATTTTCCCCTACATCGCATATGGCTAATGCAATGAATGTTAGAATTTAGCGATGTTTGCAATCTCCTTAATTCATAATTTCGTACTAGAAATGAATGTTTAAATTATAAAGAAAGTTTTAAGGATAGCATACAAATGGATTACCTTCAATTTTGCGATTTAAATTCGTGACTTCTTCCAGTACAGAAAGATTTATCCGATTTCTAAAAACAGAGTGATTAGAAGAAATTATAAATAAAGTTTTTTTATTTAATTGAGTACGAATGCGAATTCTCCTAGACAAACTTACAGAGTCAATACTGGCAAATGTATTCTGTTCCAAAATCAGACGATTCCTTTGCAAAGATATTTTATCACGCATTTTATCCATTTTCATAAGCAAATCGCTTACCAAATGCTGTAACCGATCTGAATGTTGAAACCTTTCTAATATGGTGTTCTCTAGAAGTTCTTCGAATCGTTTAATCATTTCATTTGCCTCAAGTGCCTTGATTCTCTCTTCATTGTAATTGGATATCTCCTGCTGTAATTGTTTATGCAATTTAAAGTTATCGAGCTTTTTGGAAAGTTCGTGTTTACTTTCACTATTATATAATACTTTTTCAATGATCTCTTCAACGAAGCTAGATATAATTTTTACACAGATGTTATGTGTTTCTAGAAATTTCAATCTTTTAGTTCCTTCTAGAGCTTTACTCAATTGTTCCTCAAGTAAAATTTCGTCATGTTCCGTTCTTGTTTTGCCCACTTCAATGTAATTTATGTCTAGATTAAACAAGTCGTCGTCATTAGTTTCAATTTTCGACTCGCTTAAGGTTAAAAGGCTTGGTCGTTGCGAAAGGTATTCCTCTGTGTAGGCATCTTTAGATTCTTCAACTGATTCTTCAGTAGTTAAACCTTCTAACGAATGATCAGTTCGTGAGGTAGCCGATTTCTTGGAATTAAAGTGTTTAATACTTGATTTTTTCAGAGGCAAATCATTTTGGTTACTCGTCAACTCATCAACTCATCTCAATTAGGTAAATTGCGAAAAATTTCAAAGATGTCTCCACTCCGACCTTCCAATGTAAAATCATCTATCTCCGAGCTCCCAGATGACAGGTTTATCTCGAAATTTGTCAAATTTTCTGCCGTTGGTTGTTTAACAACAGATTTGTTTGTTGGCTTGGACCGGTGTATAGTAAAAATTGAACTCAAAGAAGAAGATTGACTTAGAGAATCAAGCATTGGGTCAAATGAAGACTTGTGTTTCTTAAATTTCTTCCTTTTGGATTTTTAATGTTTTTTAGAGCCATACAAAAATCTAATATGTGATGCTGATGGTATACTCTGACTTTTATCAGATAAACCATCACTTTGGAAACATCCTGGACTGGACTCTGACGCATTGAATCCAAGAATATCATTAAAGTTCTTAATATTCGGTTCAGAATCGCGATCAAAATGATTGCTTATCCCTGGTTTTGCTACTACATTAATTTTGGAAAGTCTAGACCTTTCATTTGAAGATGGTCTCCGTTTAGAGATCTTCCCGCCGTCCTTTTTGGCAATAACCATAATATTGACTTTTAATTTTTCTTAGCTAAAGCTTAATCTTAAGTGTAATAGTAAGTAAAAATGTGTGATAAATGCAAATGCAAAAGAAAAAAGTATATATATATTTTGAAATATAAAAAAAAAAACTAATAAACAATTAAGTTGAAAGCAAAAATTTGTTTTTTGAAAGAAACTGCAAAGACATCATGGTTTAAATAAACTAAAAACGAAATCAAGTTAAATTAACAATTCGAAAAGCACAAAGAAATTTATCTACCAACTCACTTTATCTCACAAACTAAACCTTCTCCGTTTTTCTAAATGGTTTATTCATTTGGGATTTTGGCAAAAGAATACACAGAATACCCACACAATGCCAAAGGAATGCAATTGTTGTACAATTTAATTTTGATTTCATTGCATTTTTGCTTTTTGTATTTGCTCCACTCTACAATGCTTTGTGAATTTGTTTTGTTCTTACTTTTCGTTTTAGCCAAAAAACTAACTAACTAAAAAATGTTCAAATCATTTTATCCTTGCGCCAATTGTTCTTTCGTTTGTTGATAAATATTTTTGCAGACACTGCAGCAAATTAATCACAATTGCATAGAAAAGAAAGCTATTTGCCAGATACAAAATAATTTAACTAGTTTTTTTGGAGAAAAAATCAGAGTCAGATCGACACAGTAGAGCAGTCAGTTTACTTCTACCCTAGACTCTCTGTGTATTTTCTTAGTTTTCCATTTTCCAAGCCATAATAGTAAAAGGCTTTATTATTGCACTGATAATTCATTTACTAACTCTCTAGCGATCAAACCTACCATGACATGCCTTAAATACTAAATAAATAGATGTCTATTATCTAACGCTTTCGCCGACACTTCCCTTATGGCTACACAAAAAGTTCTTGCCAACAAATTAACAAAATCAATTTAAAATTTTTGTTAAATATTCGTTGAGTTTGCCCTGAGCTAGGGCCAAAAGCACTTAACACACTTTAACCTAGCACTCTATATAATATATATAGAATTTCTAACGCAGACGACCAACAAAAATTGTGTCTATTTTTTTTTTTTTTTTATTCTTTTCGGGTCATTGGGGACTTGCTGCTAGCCAGAAAGTTTAACTTATATATGTTCTTTTTTGCCAAACGGGCTAAAAACTTTTAAGAGTATCAGCTTTAATTTAAAAATTTAATATCTTCTCCCTTTGGTGAATTGTCTCGATGTCAGTTGGCCTGCTGCGGTTTGTTTGAGTTTTAAATAAACTTCCTTTGTTCACCTCTGGATAACTTTCACTTTTATTTCTGTAGGCCCAGTCTACCACACTTTGTGCCCCTTCGAGAGTGTGAGCCATGATAAAAGTTCTCTCTGTTTAACAAATTGGTTCAAATTTGTTTGGTCAACTTTATAAATGGGTGGTGGGATGACAAAAATTCTACTCCTACCGCAGAGTCTTAAACTGAATGAAATCTAGTATCTGCTAAAAGTGCACAAAACTTCAGACTATGTGCAATGTTTTTTTTCTCTTTTCTTTTCTTTTTATTATTTGTGAAATTTATTTTGTGGCTTGCAAACAGCATCTGGGAAATTTATGTGCCACACTTGTTACACATACGACATGGTGGACGTGTGCTGGACTGGAGACTACTGGCTAAGACAAATCGATTGCTGTTGTTGCAACTTCTTCTGCTGCTGCTTGTGCCTGTGCTTCTCTTACATTTTCTTTTGCTTCTTCTTTGTTGCACAAACAAGGGGAGAGGGCATATAATTTATTGAACACTTTGCTGCACTCGCTACTTGAAGTGTACTAAAAAGGACCCCGAACAACACTTCAACACTGAATCTACAAAGGGAAATATCTGCTGAATTATGAAAGTATTTGTTATTTGCAAGGACTAATAATAAAATTAGGGATTACTTTTTTCTTGTTAGTATTTGTTTGCACAAACTCTTTAAAGACTAAGTTTTATCTTTGATCTAGTAATTGTAAACAAAGTGACAATAAGTCAAATAAAGGAGTTTAGTTATTTACCAAGGTGTGGACTTAAAAACAAAGAGCCAGGTGAATGAATTGGTGAAGTCAAAGTTGGCCTTCCGATTTCTAATAAACAATTTCATTAGAGACAAAATGTTAAATACAGTTATGGGTCATTTCGAAAATTGTCAAAAAGTTTCATTATTGAGAGTCATTAAAAAAAGGCAACGTTGACTCATGGCTTTAAATTTATGAGAGAAACATTGTGCATTATAATTATGAGCAATGAAATATTTAACTAAATTTATCATCATACTATTTTACAACATTTTATGGGCCTTAATTACACTATGTATATGTGTATGTGTGTGTGTGTATCTATGTTAGTGCTGTTATTTTTGTCCAATGACTATATTTAATGCATTCGTGCAGTTTAAATAATTTATTTTGATCATTAACGAAATTATTTTTGGCATTGCATGACCAGTGAAAAATGTGCTAAAAGAGAAAGAAAGCACTATAAATTTTATTGACACTATTTGTGCGAAATATTAAATTATAATTAAGTGTTTTGGCTTAATTACTCAAACATTAATATTTACTTATGGCATGGCAGAACGGAAGTGGGCAGAACGAATTGAATAAATTATTTAAGAATTTGATTATTCATTAAATATTTGCACAAAAGAGAAAAAAATAAACACGAAACATCGTGGCTCCGAAGCATTTATTGATTAACTAAACAGAGAACACATAGTCTGTGGGTAAAATTATCAATTAAAATGCAAAATTTAAATGGAAAATGGCAGAAAGAGACAGCAATGTTGCATAACAACAAGTTTTTTAAATGAAAACTCATAAAAGGTATTAAGATTGCGGAGTTTAAATAAATTTTCCCTTTCCTTGAGGTACTTTTTAATCCTGCATCATATAAGTAGAAACAAAATATTTAGCAATATTATCATTATTAATAAAATATTTAAAACCCAATAAGATAAAGAAAACAATGGCTTTATCTCACATTTTAAATTGATTTTTGGTTTTTATTATACATTATGCAACATTTTTATTCAAGGGGCATTATTTACAATAGATAAATTTATAAACGACAAAGGACAAAGCAAAGGACAAAAAGCATTCTGCGTATTTTAAAAATAAAAACCACAAGCAAAAATCGTCAGACCTAATGGCTTTGACTGGCTGTGACATAATTTCAACCTTTAACAAAGCGTAATTATTTCGATTATATTTTAGATATATAAATCTTCACATAAATCTTTACAGATATTAATTTTATCAATTAAGGTTACTTAAAAAAGAGCTACTAATGGACTACAAAGATATTTTGATTATCATTAAAGCCCGAAATTCAGTTTTATCTCAGCTCAAGAACAAATTCCAGCAAATATCTAAATTTACTTCTGTACATACTTAGATATGTACATATATACACATACATATGTATATACATAGACATATCCATATTCCCCAAGCTCTATGTATATAAATTCTTGCTTAAACGAATTTGTTATCTATCAAGAAACATGGCAGGGAGTAAAATAATAGAATTTCCTCTTCCGAAAGTTGGAAAGCACAGCCTTAGGGCTCACATACATACATATACAAGATGTACAAAAAGCTGCTTTGGCAAAGAGGCAGCAAAACGCATTGCCACACACAGGCATACAGACCAAAAGTGTCGAAGATGCAGAAAGGAAGGACATACACAGTAGAGGACAGCAAAGGACTAAGGCTAAAAACGGCACCAAGTCAGCTGCCAAATAGTAGGCTCCTCTTTATACATACATATATCTCAATGTATGAGTCTGTGTGTGTGCGTGTGTGTGTATGGGTGTGTGCAAGTAATGGCATTTATACGGAAAAAAGACCTTGAATTATGTTAGTGTCAGCAAATATTTATGCTGACAAATGCATACCTCTGCCTAATTGATTTTAAAATCATTGAGACTTAAACAGATAAACAATAAATTGTGGAAATGTGTTTTAATTCTTTAAAATGTTGGCTAATATTCCAACAATAGTTACTTATTTGCCCCAGTGGTTAACCGACCACATGTTGTTAAGAAACTCCATAGAATGTAACCAAAGCCTTTGTCAGATGTCAGAAACAAATGGCAAGAAATAAAAAGGAATACCCGACAACAAAACAGTAGCGCATGAAAATACAAAAGGATATGTTCTCACCATGCTTTATATAAAAAAAGGAAATGCAAGCAAACACACAAACGCCCTCACACATTCACATACACTGGATAAAACAGCGAGCAGTCCCATAGAGAAACAACAAAAGTGTTGCATAAATTCAGGCGCTGCCTTTTGGAAACCTCATGTTCACCTAACAAAGAGATATACTTAAATTATGAAGAAAGCCATTTGATATTTAAGGCACACAGTAGTATTGCCAGCAGTTGGCGAACTGTGCTGAAACTTTTGTGCTCAAGACCCAAAAGTCTTGAAAACTTTGTATGCATTTCCTTTTCGGCATTGATATGAACTTATATATACATACATACATATATAAACATTTCTCATGGTTGGTGAACATGTCATCTGCCTTATTTCCTTATTAAAGCTAAAGTAGAAATCATTTTAAAAACCAAAAGTTATAACTGACAATCGTGACTAATCGGGATTATTTTGAGTTCTCTGACAATTTTTGAATTCATTTAAATTTTTCGTATTATTAGCAATGATAACTGTCATTTTCATTTTGATCACAAACAATCCCCAACACAAAACATTTGGTAATTAAAAATTAACTATCGAGTTTATCAGTTTCTTTAGTGATTGATTTCCTTAGGCAACAGATTCTAAAATTAGATATATCTATATCTGTATATATATATTTATATATGTATATTAATACACAAAACGATTCCAGCTCTGCCAACGTTGATCTATGGCCTAAAAACTAAGAGGTTTTTGTTTTTTGTTTAAACTTAAACATGGTTTTCAATTTTTATGTTATATCTAACTATATAACAGGTCCAATGGTGGTGATAAGGATTACGTAAAAGATTAACTTATTTTGGGATTTATTTCTGGCTAAATGCTGGTCACTTCCTTCATCAAGTTCTTCTGTCTTATTCTCCATTGCGTTTTCTGTGGTCTACATGGCCGCCTGGGCCATGAAACCAGATTGCGCCATTGCCGAAACCGAATTCATATCAATACCCAATTTTTTGGTCACATTTATCTGGGCCAATGCAGCATTGCGCAGAGAGTAGACATGAACTAATTCCGCTTGACTCTTTGAGTAGATTAATGCCTTCTCGAACAACTCAACGGCACGAGCTAGATGCGCCCTTTGTACTTCGACAGTGCCCAGCGTTTCATAGGCCAGTTCACATTTAGGATCCACTTCGATAGCGAGTTCTAGAAGTTGAACAGCCTTCTCGATATCTCCACGCCATTGCAGCATCATGATGGCCTGGTGGACAATCAGAGCTGGATTTGTTGGTGCCAATTTCATAGCCTTATCGTAGTATTGGGATGCTTGTGCGAATTGCTGCTGATCGGCAAGTACCTGAGCCATTAGACTGTAGCATTCCACACAGTCGGGGTATTTTTCAATGGCCTGTTCAAAACTACGCATAACAGTCTCCAAACGCTTCTGATCGCCGGACAGGAGCGCAAGACGATATTCTGCATAGCATTTTTGTACCTGAGCAATGGCATGATCTGGAGCCAAACTCACGGCCTTATCAAACTCAGCCAGAGCAGGTTCAATGTGTTCCAGAAGCAACAAAATTTGCGCACGCTGATGATACAGATCGGCATTTTTGGGATTTAGTTTTTCTGCCCTATCGAAATCGGCCAAACCGTTCTCCCGATCTTCCAATTGAATGAAAAGAGCTGCCCTCTTTATATAGGCATAGGAACGCAGATTAGCATCCGCATCATCTGAAGGGATAACAAAGTTAAGTAATCAATATTGATATTGATAAACCATTGTCATAACTTACCATTTTCAATGATGGCATTGAAGTCCTGTTTGCACTCCTCATAGGAACCACATAGCAAATGGAAAGTTCCACGCATCAGCAACGCTTCTACCTTGTATTGGGATTCTGCTTCCGATGATTCAATTTCATCAGTGCAGGCGGGTATAATTTCATCAAATTTTTCATCCTCAAATGCTTGACGGGCCTTTAGGAAACCACGTAGCGGACCACCATCTGATTTTGGCAAATCAGTTCTTTGCAAAGGATCGGCAATAAAGGAACGCATATATGTATTCACAAAACTGGATGAGGGCACAATTGGTTTTCGATTTTTCATCGATTCCTGGGCATCCACACGGCCCGTTTCTTTCAGGATACGATCGGCAAACATTATGGTATTGTTGTTTTGGAACATCTCCAATATACAAGTGGCCGTGACATCATCCAGACAATCGACGATATCCTTTGTGGCCTCATTGGCCCGTGCCCGTCTATAGTAGGCCTTGGCATAGCGCGGATTATTCTCAAGCGACAAAGAGCAATCCTCTTTGACTTTATTCCATTTCTTTAGCATCTCATAGGAGGCAGCGCGATTCTGATAAAAAATGGCCAAGTCCGAACGATGCTCCTTTGGACACTTATCAATGGCCTTGTCATAGAAACTAATGGCCTCATCGTATTTGCCATTGCGATAGCAATTATTGCCCTCCGTTTTATAGTTATTGGCCTCCTTTAGCGGTGACATTTTCTCACCCAGCTCGGCCGATTTCTTCTTAACCTCCAGTTCTTTGTCGGGCGCAGTGCCATCTATGGACAAATTCTGTTTGTCCAGTTGCCCTTTGAACGCTTCCCCGCACTGTCTCCGTCCACCTTGCTGCTGGTCCCCTTCGTTCCTTTTCGCTCGCCGCTAGCACTAGATCGATTGATGACATAGATCCCCAATCCAATGGCCAAGGGAGTTCCTAATATTAAGGCCAGTTGCCATTTACTGAGCTTTATAGATCCAAAATTGAGTGCCATGGCCATCGTTCCTGTCAGAGTGTGTTTCTTGTGTGTATCTGGATATATATAGAGAGGTGGGTGTGTGTGATCTGTGAATAAACTTACTAATTGTGTAATACTTGGCGGGCAAGCCTTATCAATTAGAACTCCAACCCGCTAAATATACATGCATATGTACATATGAGCCGGCGGCCGCCCTCTCATTGATTTTTCATTACTCACTTTTTTAGATCTTCGTTGCCTCTAAAAACTGCAGTGAATTTTGGAAATAAGAACAATAGTTCTGGTTAGGTTTCACTGAAAACTACAGAATTAAATATATTATTTACATATGCCCGATATCTCTTTAAAACTCAGGAAATAAGCCTACTACGTAGAGCTGGGAAAAAAAATAAAATCCTAGTGGCAAGTAAATTTCACATGAGCGTTCAGTGGCGCCCCCACATATTTACACAGATATAACTTTGAATAACTTTCAAAAGACTCCACAGCAATAAGATAGGAAACAATATTTTAGACTAAAACCTTTATATATGTATTGCCAACACTCAATCGTTGTTATTTAAGATAATTTTGATTTATGAAATTAAATTATTTATTTATTTTACATATTATCTACATGAACCGAGAAACATGTGCAACAACAGCTGTTTGCTTGAACTAGAGATGGACCTAAATCGTGAGTCGTTATTGTGTGAAAAGTTATCGAAAAGCCAAATATTCAAAATTTGAATGCCTATAAATTTAATTCTAAAATATATCGGTTTATTAACATAAAGTATTTACAGATACAGACATAATTTAGGTAAACTGCCTGAGGAAATTATATCATGCATCCATAGGTCTGTTTTTATAAACATGTATGGTTTTTGATTTATTTAATTTATTTATTTGTAGTAGTAATTTATATTTTCCCCCCTTTCTCAAAGACCATGTGAATTTTCATATAATATGTCTGAACAGGCAAGTGCTAAAAATTGTTTGTAAATTTCAAATAAGTTTTACAGTTTGAAGAATAGAAGACATTTTCAAGTTAGTTTTCTGTAGATCCATTGTCATGGACATAAGGATAGTCTTAACATATTCCACATTTTCATTTGGAGGGTGTCATCATCATACAGGAAGTCCTTGTTGACGTAAGAAAGATCTTACACACTTTTGCAATTTACTTAATCCAACCAATATTATTTATACCATCTAAATTATTAGGATAAAAAACATTTCAAGCTAACTTTGTTTAATTTTTTATGAATTTGTTAGGATTTTATTTTTATACTGATGGAATTTAAATAAATACAAAATGTTTTTTTCTTTTCTTTTTGAGGTCAACAAAAATATTGTCTTTTGCTGTTTTGCCAAATTGTGAGCGCATAAAACAAATTATTTGGAAGCAGCGTTTAAAATTAATATTAAAAATTGTATATATTAAACTAATAACTAACTACAAATTAAGTGTTTGTTTGTTCCTTGAACTTTGTTTTATGATTTGTGCTTATTGTATCAGGAATTTCTCTATAGGAACCTGAGCAAAGAAATCATTGATATGGGATATCAAAATGGGAGCCCATTGTTCACGTGTTGCCGGAATGCCAACGCGAGTGATTTCGGGCAGATTTTCATTGACCAAATTCAGGATCATGGCATCTGCAAAACAACGAGATAGAAATTTTTGAAAAATAACTTTTAAGGCAAGTGAAAGAAACTCACTTAAGTTGCGATCCGAAAAAATGCCATTAGCAATGACTTGGGCATTTCCAATATTCACATTTGCATTCAGACGATGCAGACTAAGACGCTGCTGTCCGCTTGGCAACTCTTCAATATGGCCATCAGTCAAAATGGTCGCCTTGATGTTATCTGAAATGCAATTTATACAGAGGACATCCTGGAACATCTTGGGGAAACAACTCACCAATGGTTATATTAAATGGCCCCTTGGGCACCAGACGCAAGCCACCAAATTTCACATCGGCCTTAAAGTGTCCTCCAGCCTTCAGTTGGGGTAATTCTACGCCCAATTTGATTACGAATCCGCTATCCGTGAAATTGGCATTCACCGTATTGACTTGAATGTCGCTAATGCCATAGATTTCCATGTTCTTGATCAGTAAACCGCCTTGGATTCCATCATTGGTATATCGGAAAATTCCTCGCTTATAGAAATATGGATCAATAGATCCAAGATTATATTCGGGTACACCGCGATATTTCAATTGTGGGGCAAACGTCTGAATCAAACCACGAACACATTCGTTAAGCTCCGGCGAACTGAGACTGCAGGGCATTACCACTCCATTCGATAGCTGTGTGGCTGTCGTCAATGGTGTAACTAAATGGCGAAAGTGAAATATATTTTTGAGGATTAGTTCACCACTTACTTCGCACTGATTCAAGTTAAAGCTATTAAGCTCATTGGGGCATAAACCTTGACGCCTTGGCACCTCCTCCTCTATTCTCTGAGGGAATGAGTTGGCAAACCATCGAAGCGTTACAAAGTTCACGTGTCTAAAGTTTGACATGAGTTTACTTTGACATTCGACGAATCTCTGTGTCAGGGTGACACACGCACAACAAACACACACACACACACAAATACCCCCTTTAACAATGATGAGCTATTGTCAAGGTTTCCTTGAAAACCAAAAAAAAATTGTGGCAAGGTAATTTCTTTGGGTGGCAAGTCAAATTTTGTGATTTAACCAAAAATGTTTAAAAGCAAATACGGTTAATCCCGCAATAAACTTACATTTAATTAGCACGAATATAAATTGTTGGTCAAGAGTGTGGGCTTCTTAACAATTGTTAACTGATATACCTACAATTACTGCTAAAAATATGACCTATGGTAAAAATCTTCTAGTGGTCTATGGTGGATTATTACAGAACCCATATAAACGGACAAATCAATTTTTGCTTGCTTTATGTAAAAATAATCCTGAATAGAATCCTTTTGCTATCCATGTATAAAGAACTTAAGACGTCTGACTTTTGAAAGATCTTTATGAAAACTGAGAACTAGAACACCTCTTAAGTGACTATTGTCATGCCATATACTCGAAATATGTATTAGTGAAATATAAATTGAAGTATTAAAAATTACAAATAATAAGACTTAGTTGCAATTCTTAGAATAAAGAAATAGATTGGGCTACCAAATAAGTAAGGTATTAAGAACCTATCGACAAATCTCTAGTTAGTTTTACTATTTAGGAATGTTTTAAGACTTTCAAATGTGTCAGTCAAGTTTGACTTATTCATTTTGCATTCTGCTAAACCAGTAAACTAATTAACTGATATATATGTAAATATTTCAGTTGAAATTGTAATTGGTTAAATAAAGCTTGTATTTTTTTTATCTCTATCGTTGGACAGTTTTAAACTAATAATCAAGAGAATAAAATGGTCAATTAAAAATTTGCATAATTATTTTTTATGTATTTTTGCGAAAAGAACAAACAAAATTATAGAAATGTTATTAACTACGAAAAGCTTTTTATTTGTCTAATGACAGCAAAATGACAATTATTTAATAATTATCTTTAATATTCCTTAAACCAAGATGCCTAATTAAAGCAGGCAACAAAATGTTTTTTGCTGGTTAATTTCCATGACAATTTATATGCCTGAGTACCCCTTATTAAGCATTTTGTATTTTGAGTCTCTCTTAAGCGCTCGAGTGCCCGATGGATGACAAGTTCAATGTCAAAGGTGAAGTGAACACGAAAAAAGAAACGAAAACCAAAACGAAAGACAAAACGAACGGCTATCAAAAATCTGTTTGTTGCTGTTGTTGTTGTTTTATTTTGGTGTCGATTTGAAAGGGTGTTGGGTCAATTTTTTATGTTTTTATATGCCGACTGGTTTTTTTTTCACTCTCGTCTCCTTCTTTTTTTGGGCGAGTCATGCAAGTGAAGTTCGTTGCCTAAGTCTTTTGTTTGTCAATTTAAAAAAAAAAATTTGCTTGACTCTTTGTGGTTGTTGTTGCTGCAGTTGCTATTGCTATTTTGCGCAATTAGAGATATGTTACAATTGCAATAACAACACAACAACAACAACAACAATAAATTTATAAAAGCCCAACAGAGAGGTTTACGCATTGATGTAGGTCAGTTTTTTTTCGAATCTCATTTTCATTTGTTTCTGTTGTTTTTTTTTTCTTTCAAGCAGCAGCCGGTTTTCTGTGAATTTATGCCTCGTTTTTTTTCTCTCTCCCTCTCTCTCTCTCTCTCTCCCTGCTCATGCTGTTGCTGCTGCTGAACTCTTTTCGCAACAACTTTTGTGGTTGATTAAATTAAAGCAATTGCCAATATTTAAATACAAAATGTTGTTTACCTCTTCTACTGTTTATTCTGTTTCAACTTTCATAACCAATCATCACCTGAGAATTTGTATTTACTCAAGCGCAGTTTGACAAGCATTGCCTTAAGCCAGTAAGAAATAAAAAAAAAGTGGTTTATCACTTTTACTCTTTAGTTTTTATGTATGTCAAGTTCAAGCAGCAGAGGCTTTACTTTTTTTGTGTTAAAAGTGTTGGACAAATATTAAAAAATTTAAGATAGGTCTCCAAACATAGATATGTGCAAACAGACTTGCTAATTTCTATTGCAATTTCAGTTTCCACAGTTACGCATCAAGTTTTTATCGGCTTTCGGAATCTCATTAAAATACATATAAAAAAAAAAAACTTGAAGGTTACCGGCATATAAATTTCGTGTAATGTTTGCTTTTTATGAAGAGCTTACAATGAGTCAGCGGAACAACATTTATAGCCAACACACGCAACATAAGCTGAATGGAATAAAAAACGAATTACGTACTTTAAGTTCTATTTGGTACTTCTTTTTTATGTGGAAACTTTGCAGGTGTCTTTTCTTTCTTAGAAAAACTTCTTAATAAGGGGAATCACATGACAAATATAGATAAGTATTAAAATTTTGAAAATGTTCTTACTAATATCTAAATGTTTTTTCAATGAGAATATTTAGATTAACCTTACTATATTTTAAATAGTACCGATAAAACCAAAAAAGGTGTCTATAAAATATATTTTATAATTAGAAAACTTATAGATTTCTGCCCAAAATATATTTATTTTTTGTGATATTCTTAATATACATACTAGACAAGTGTAATTGCTGCAAAATTTCAGTTTTATGGTAAGTGTTGAAGTCACATCATTTAATTTATGTTGACTTGCACTTAGTCTTTTCAAGATTTAAAAAATTTTACATATTTTATAAAGTGTTAAGTGTGTTAACAAGAACCACAACAACCATGACATTATTCTTACAATTAGTTAACCTGAATCTGAACAATGTTGAAAATTATAGATACGCTGCAGCGTAGAAATAGTTATAAAATTACACTAAAATGTTTCAATTAATTTATATTGGGTTGCTTCTTTTAAAAGATGGAAAAAAGGGTCAGAATTTTATTTCCACATCATATTCAAAGAAAAGTCGGTAAACTGCTTCTTTAATGGCAAAACTAATCAAAAACTTATGCCAAGAACTTATAAATCTAAAAAGATCTAAACTCTTAAGTAAGTCGAAAATGATGTTATATTAGTTTAGTTTAGGCTTGGTTTTCTCTTGGTTATTTCCCTAATTTCAGCATACATCGAATAGAGTGAATATTTTCAACTTTCAATTGAGTAGACTCGTTTTCCCTATATTTCTTTTGATTTGAATTGTATTGAATTATTATGATTTTCCATCGAACAAATCTCGCATTAATCATAAAAAGTGAACTGCATTTTGCATTTTGAATGCCAAACTAACATTAAAAAGAAACCATATACAAAGCGCCAACCTCGACAACAATTTTCAATTACCAATTTTTCAATTGCCACAAAAGACTTAGGCAACAAACTTGTTTTTTTTCACTACAGTTCAACTTTGTTTTTGCATTTTCGTATGTTTGCTCTTTTTGAATATCAAGTTCTTGTCGTGTTGTTGTGTTGCAGTTGCATAATAGTTTCAAAAAATAAAAAAAGCAAAAACGAAAACGAAAAGCTCCTTTTTGTTTACCTGTGTCGAACTGCAAGCCTCCGAAATCAATTGGCGAACCAGGGGAGACCACAACAAGACCTCCATCGCCATTCACAATGCTGAGCGGGGACGTGGCATACGATGATCCCGTTTCCACCACCACGTCCTCCACCACCAAAGGATCCTTGGGATCGCTACTAAAGACACTTGGCGCGGATGTGGGCAAAGCACTTCCGACTGCGATCAATAGCAAAAAAATGTAAAGCAACTGCATTTTTCCGAGCATTTTTCTTTTTGGTTTGTTTGTTTTTTACTTTATTTTCTCTCTTTTGCACAATTGGCAAAATGTAAACTTGTTTTAATTGATTACTTTTTTGTTTGCTCTTTTTTTTCTGTGCACAAACAGAAATGTGTCTTTTGTTGTTGTGTTTCGCTTGCTTTTTTGTTTTCTTTGCGTAATTTTTTCAAACCGGCTTCACAAAAATGATAACTGCAATTGTTGCTGCAATTGCCCACACACAGTCACACGGACACACACACACAGACACACACACTCTTGCTAATTGCCAAATATTTGCCCACAAAAATTCAGCCAAGAAACTATTTGTATGGCTTTTGGAGTTGATGCCGTCGCGTTGCTTGCAAATCTTCAAATGAGCACTGCATAAAATTCACGTTTATTTATAGTTTTCAAGCTGCCTAGTTTTTTCCACAGTTGGTTGTTTTTTTTTTCTTTGTTGGTTTTTTTCTGTTTTTGTTTTCGTTTAGCCAAAAATTTCATTCGAAGGCTTTCCGGAGCGGCTGCGATTTAGCTGCAAAGCTTTTGTCTGAGCTAAGCTTTTAGCTGATAGCATCTAAGAGAATTTTTGGGGTTTGGGAGCAACTGGTCAAACAGTTTGAGCATCCCTAGTCAGTGCTCATAATAGGAACTTTGAGAATTTCACTTTAAATGCTCTTATAAGATCGCACATAAGCCATAAAATAAATCGTAGTTCGAAGGTCAAATTCACTAACACCCTCTTTAAATTTATGAAATTTAAATTAAAAATTGTTCTCATTAGAATTAAAGTTTCTGTATGGCCATATACAACAAGTTCTGCCCCGATCTTGGGTCCAAAATCTTTCTCACAATAGGCCTAATTAGAAGAAAGAACAATGCACTTGCATAGAGTTCTCTTGATGAACAAGAATACATATCCTATAAGGGGTTGGAAACAACATCTTCTCTGCTTCACAAACACCTTACCAAAGAGAATAAAAGTACAGCATTTGTTGACCAAACATAATTTCTTTCTCTTATTTGGAATTAGTTGGATAATTCCTATAAAATAAATGAATAAAATAGATTTCTATGTTTAACACAAAACCTCGACATCAATATAAAATTGATAAAATCAATACATGTGTTTCTTATATTATTTTAAACAATGCAGAGATTAGTTGATCTCAAGATACCACTTAAGACTCGAACCCATGGTTGGCCGAATCCTGTCCTTAAAAGTAATCAAGGACAGTAAGAACTATACGGAAGGATGCTATTTTCAATTCAAATCTTAATTAATACTTCACAATAAAAAGAGTAAGTGACTATTTCACAAAAACTGGCAGACATCATTGATTATTTCATTGAGACGATTTCCGGCTGGGTATTTTGTATGTTAAATTGTTGCCATAGGGTCAAAGATGACCTCTTACAAATGTGTCACATTGTGTTTATTTTAGTCATTTGTTACATTTTATCATGTAATTAGCTTCATTTAACGAGATTATATTATCGAGTTTCGCAAGGGACGTTAAAGTCATTGTCGACCTTTAATGCTAGTAAAATTTGATAGTAAATTTAGAAATAAATCCCGAAATCCCTGGGAATGTTCGTTTTATTACTAGGGCAGACAAAAATGTTTCATAAGTAGATTTTTCGAGGAGTCTAATTCTAATAATAATGATATACATTATTAGTCAGCCCAAGTGAACACTCACGACTTAAACTTACAACATAAAAACTAATGTTGTTAACAAATAATATGTTTTGGATAAGAAGACAAAGATGAATAAGAACTATTTAAAAAATATCACGAAAGCCCTTTTCGGTTGTTCTATTACAACGAGTTATGTGTAGTTTTATATTGTCGCTACTTTTAATTCATGGACATAACTTAATTTTTCGTAAACATAATAACAAAATGTAGTTTAGCATAAAGTGATGTAATTTTCCTGTTCAAAACCGTGAACGGCGCCTAATGTGCCATAAATTAGTTTCATCGATTGCATACAATTATTTATTCTTATTGCTTAGCGACATAATGTTTTGCATAACAAATACATATGTATATTGTGTCGCCTGCCACAAGACTGGCTGGGCATAAATTAATTTATTTTCAATTAAGTAAATACAAAGATTTTGCGAGACAAACAAGTAGACCAAAAAGAAGAGTCAATTGGCAAAAGGAAGTGAGGTTGCAGTAAATATTCTCTTGACTTTTTCTTGTTTTTTGCCTTGCAAAGTTTACTTGTTTATGCACAAGTTAAACGAGACAACGAAGACAGACATCACGTCTTTCCATTAACCTTGAATTTTTGATTTTTTAATTGAACGCCTCAAAACTCGACAAGTACATGAATCTACTTATGTGGAGCTTCTTCTTTTGTGTGAATAAAATGGTGCAAAAGTTATATATAAAAACATAAATAAATCTTTTGGTAGTCAATGACCTAGATTTACATTAATCATAAATAAGCTTTGTAAGGTGGCAATGCCCTTTTTTATTGGGCCTTAACCATTATGCAGTGGCTGTAAAACTGTAAGCTGGGATTGGGATGAGGGTTTGGCAATGTGTCAAGTAAGTCTTTCTGTTTCCTGTTCTCTGTAAGACTGACATTTCTTTGGGTGTGGGAATTACTTGCAAACGACATGAGGAGCTATTTCATGTGTGCGTGAAAATATGTTGGGAATTCATCAGAACTCAAAGCAATCTTTCAATTATTCAATTATTATTATTTACATTACAGATAATATTTTTTCTGTTTGTTAAGTATTATAAGCAATATAGTCCTTAAAACCATTTACCAACATAATTTCTCTCTCATCGATTTAGAAATTTAAATTATAAAAATAGTAATGTGGACAATGTTGAAACATTTAAGTATTAACATTTCTTGTTGTATTGATTCCAGTACACTATCTTGAAACATTATTTTAGTTAATACAGAAGATACCGACTTGATGTTTAAGCAACTTGTTACTTTAGTATGACTTTTACTGTTTTGAGAAGGGGAAGATTTAAAAAGACTTTTTTAACATTTTTCTAAATATCATAAGATACATAAGTAAGTTCTATAACTAACTAATATAAACAGTTCAAAAACAATTAACCAAGAAGATTTAGCAGTACGATGGAAATTTAATTATACAACAAAGTGGGTCTAAAAATTGGTTAACATTTTTATATAGAAACCAATCCACAATATTTCTGAGCAATTTAGGCATTAGGAAATTCAATTTGCTTAAATAAAAACCAGAATCTTTGCTGGTATTCTGCATTAATTAACTATTAATTAAGTATTAATGCACTTTCGCTTTTTCATTTTTACGTAGTCATACCTGAATAACAACAAACCTAAAAATAGATATTGCCATTTTGTTTATTTTACTTAACAAGTAGATCAGGGAAAATTAGAGCAATTCTATGCCAAAAGTTAATGTAACCCCGTAAAGTCGGCAACACAATTGTACAAAAACTAGGGACAATGAGAACTTATAATTCTCAAATGGTTCTAGCATTTCCTTCATCGAGAGGCAAGTCATTGGCTGTTTCTAGTTATCGCTTCTCGGCCTTATGGCTAAGATCAAAGTGTAGTATCTGTTCTTATCAGCTTAACATCTGATAGTTTCTCCATTGGAGAACAACAAATGTTAAACTGATTTTTGGAAACAGACGGAGTGCTAGGGGCTTGCTCCACCTCTGTCGCGGGTTGGCCCGGTATTGCAGTACCGCCGGGATTTCGGCCCAACTGAATAATAAATTTACAAATTAAAATATAGTTGCTAGTAGCTTTTGATCCCCCCTTGACTATTCGTTAGAAAGAGGTGAATTTGCCCAATCTCCTCTCGAGTGGCGGCATTTTCAAGTTGTCCGTCAAACCCGGCATAATTGAAGGTCAAACAAGTAATCTGAATTGCTGCTCTGCCTCCATTATATGCTGACCCCTGGGCGTCATTTCGTCAATGAATTTTAAGTTAGTTACGCACAAAACAACAATTTAACGCTGAACTGGGGCATGACAAAATAGTAATAAAATAAAAACAAAAAAAAAAACGTTAAAGTACGAGAAAAACTGTTTTTTTTTTCAATCATTCAGGTAGATAATTGTTAATAATAAAGGGCGCCTAGAATAAATTTAACCGCATTTTTAATTATCAGCAATGCAAGGCGAAATTTATAGTTAATAACTAAATTGCAGTCATAACAACTATCTACGTAAGTTAAAGCTTTTCAATATATACATCAGTTTATAATGTAATTTTTATTCCTTGAGAAACTGATCGATGGGGATTTGTTGCAAAGACTCGTTGAGCATACGTAGAATGAGGGGCTGCCAATATTGACGGGTCTCCGGTAAAATAATTCCATATATATCGCGCCAATACTGATTCGCCACATTAAGAGCAATTTGATCTGAAACAAAACAAAAACATTCGATTAGTACATTGCAACTAGCTTAAAATTTCAGCCCTTGAAGTTATGCTAAGGACACACAAGAAATATTTCTCAACTTTCGCTTAGAATTCCCAACCCGTTAAAGTATATTATGCATGGAGAGGACCCTTGGTTGGTGGTTGAAAATCACTCTGGCTTCTCTTCAGTTGTCGAATAAATCTTTCGCCTTTTACTAAAGATTTCCGTGGAGAGGGGCACTCTAATGAGTCTAAACTGAATTTTTCTCCTAGAGCCTAGCGACTTTGGTTGCCGGGCCAATAATACATACATTTGCACAAATATTCAAAGAAGAGAGAGAGAGACTTACCCAGTTCGGGATCTGGGAAAATGCCGTTAGCCTTGATGGTCAAATCTCCGATCTTGGGAGTGGAATCGATGTCGTCTAGTCGCACAAATCGCTTGCCATCCTTCCGATAGATTTCACCCTCTGTTCCGGTCGTTATTTCAACATCAACTAGAAGAAATAAGAAAATATTTTTATTTAAAAACTCTGTTCGTTAGCTAAAATCTATGTAGTTTACTTACACAATGTGACATTAAAGTCGCCTTTGGGCTTCAATTGCAATTGATTCACCTGCATGTCCGCCTTGTAGTTGCCCAAAATGTTCATCTTTGGCATTTCTCCGACAAGGCGAAGTTTAATCTTGTCGCCCTTGATCTTGAGGCTGACTTCTTTGGCCCTATAGAGAGCAAAACCGTAGATTTTAACATTCCGAACACTAATGCGACCCTTCACTGCGCCACTTTCGTATCGAAAACTTGTGCGATTGAGTAAAAACGGTTCGTATGGAGGTATTTTCAGTTTGGGATTTCCATTCTGTAGACGAGGTATTAGCCCATTAATAATGTCCTTGATGCAATCCCCGACGTGCTCATCTTCTGTAGAGCACTTGGCAAAGTCATCAGTTGAAATGTATTCGGTATCCGTTGCAGGTGCTGCAGTGGCTGTCCTCCAAGCCAGCAAACACAATATTCCTAAAATGCACTTCATTTTGTATGTAACCTGCTATTCGAACGTTTGTCTTCCAACTGAATTGTTGAGGCTCTGTGACGAGCTATTTTATTCTCTCTCTTTGTAACTGAAAATTAGCACAAATATTTTACTTGCTTGTACTAGACTTAGTCAATTTTACTTGTAAATCAATGGAAAACATTATCGACTTACGGTTAGACTTTGACTGATCGCAAAACCGGCTCCGCTTCTCTCTAGCTTTTTAATGTCGTATTATTAAACAAAGTTATTATTGGAAAGAAAAATATCAAATCAAACATGATTTTGCATTTAAGCAGTTTCTTATTTAATAATTACCTATACTACTATATCATGGGCTACTAATTTCTTGGCTGCCATTTAATTGTCCGCATCGAAGGGCTTAGCAGATGATGCCTGAAGAGGGTTACGAACATGACTCAGACTTGTATCTAAAGCTGTTCTAACTACAACTGTTTAAAATTTCCATTTGATTAAACACAACTAGTTTTTGGTTCTTAATAGCAAGGCAAATAAATAATTTTGCTTGTTGAAAGATCTTATTCAATGAAGCCTTAAAAAAAAAAAACGCCATATCACTCTGAGTCATTTAGTCTAGTCTGAATATTTCACTCTTATAAACAAAAGATTATCAAAAAAGAATAAAAAAAACTACTTCTTTATGCCCAAGTTCAATTTCTCATTGTTTCTTCTTATTGTTTGAATAAATTATTTGCGACATTATTTGAAATTGGCATATGTCAGCAAGGTCTTTAAAATAAATCTAATAAAGTTACATGATTTTCACATTAATTTATATTTTACAATTTAAATGACTGGCAAGTGATGAAAGCTATTAAGCATCTTAACTATTTTTCATATAGTAAAGTAATTCAATTTATCATTTTAGCACGGGCAATGGGGCTTCAATTCGACATAAATTAAGAAAACTTTTGGGATCGATTTGGATTCCCCCTATATTAATAACGTCCTCCATTTTTGACGATTATTATAATAACATTTTAATTAAAATCAATAGATAATTCAATCTATTCAGTTATTTATAGTAATTGCAGTTCATTCCAACTTAATAATCAAGTGAATATCATTTTACCTACAATTACAATTTATTTGTTTTTTGACGTTCTCTGATCAACAAATCTGTCAATTTCGTCTCAGTTTTTGTCCGCCTTAAACATTGTTAAATCAAAATTATTGAAAACTTCTCCTCAGAAATAGTCTATTTAAAAAAGATAAAAATGAGGATTAAAGTAGTTAATACTACCTTACTGTCTGTCTGAATTTGATGTTTGGGAACTATTTAACTAATCTTAATCCCATTGAATCTTGAATCCACAGGGCTTAGACTTAGGATTCTTCGTAATGTTGATAATAATAAAATAATGGATTGTTTAATAATCCATCTATGTATATATATAAACCAATAACAATATCATTCAACATTAAAAAAATGTTGCCCAGTTGTTTGGTCAAGGGGCAGAAATAATTTCATTAGCTCGAAATCGAATCATTTTAACCCGTTCGTTACAGGAGTTTTCACTATAGTTATTTAAGGAGTTGTGTGAATTATATTAACTTATGTGAATTTAACTCCAAAGAAATGATCATAATGAGTTGCAAATACAAAACTTATGCTGTTGCAGAATTTTTATTTTGAGCTAGATAACGAATTCCCTACCATATTCCTCTTCCGGAAATAGAGAATGCCAGAACCAATTCTTACCTTATTCTTATCCTAAAAGTATGCTATTCCAGATTTTCAAGGAATATCCCAAATAATAACAATAAAGTGAGATCTAGCACAATAAGAAATGCATGAAAACTTAAAATTACGACAGTTTTTTTTACTAATTTAAATATTTTATTTCGATTCATACAAACTATGTTAACACCAGGATAAAGTTAAAGCAACCATTTTTAATTACAAATCCTACAACAATTGTTTAGTTAGAGAGCATGGAAGTTCTATGACTTGGTCACAATCATATCGAATGGTAAAGCTGCAAAGAAATCATTGGCTGTCTTTAGGATCAAGGGCTGCCAGGTGGCCAGAGTTTCGGGCAACATTGCCTCATAGAGTTGGCGCCAATATTGATTGATGAAATCCAAAATGACGTCGTCTGCAAAGAGACAATGAAAATTTGTTTATTTTCTGAAGCAAAAACTATTTTGATAAACTTACTTAAAGCTGGGTCGGGCACCAGGCCATTGGCATAGAAACGCAGGTCACCGACTTTGGGTTCAGTCTCGAACTTGGTAAGACGCAAATAAGTATGACCATCACGCTCATACAGTTCGCCCATGGGTCGCGCCCTCATGGAGACATCGGCTATTATGAATTTCATGAAAATTATATAATCATTTGTAATTTTTGGTCTCGTTCTTTGTTGCTTACTCAGAGTCACATTGAATCTGCCCTTCGGCGTTAGTTTCAGATCGTTTAGCTTAATGTCCGCCTTGTACAAGCCCTCGACAAACATTTTGGGAATATGCGAGTTCAACTCCATCCTCACACGATTGTTCTTCAATCGGAAATCAACTTTATCCATAATGCCCTCGCTCAAGCCATGAACCACAACATCCTTCATGGCAATGCGTCCCTGCAACAAGCCCGAATTGTAGTTGTACGAACTTTTGCCCAACTCATAGGGATCGAGTGCTGGTATGTTAAGTTCACTAATGCCATATTTCATGCGTGGCGTTATCTGTTGGAAGGCCTGTTTAATGCACTCGTTGATATTGAGATCATTCTCCTGGCATGTGGGTATATCGGCAGCTAAACAAAAACGACAAAAAAACACGCACACATTATATTTGAAGCCGGTTTAATGGTTTTCATTGGCAACCTTGACATATAAAGTTTTTTAACTGGTTATCTCATATCTATTCTATGATCTATGCTCAGAACGTGACAATTTTCTAGTTGAGAATTTGTTTTTTTTTTTTTCAGTTTTCAAACATTTATTTGTATTTTGTTTTTAATTGTCAACGTCATGCGCAATTTATTTGTTGTTGAACGCAACAAAAAAAACAACTAAACGCAACTAAATTCCTACATTCAATTAAGAATCATTTCTGTTTCAGCATTTACTAGATACACTATCACAAGCATTTCATGGAGACTATCATTGACTTCTAGCTTTGCTTTCAAAAGTTCCATCTGGACAAATCTCTAAGAAAGCAAAACAATATTGAGTTGACTAAGAGCAAATTCTTCATATTCGTATGAAAGACACAAAATACAAATATATTAGCAAGAGTATAGGAACTTCGTTGAATTTTCAAGCTCATTTCATTGTTATTGTCGCTAAATCTTTGCCGAGGAGGAAGGTCGTCGAGCGGAAGCGGCAATTGGCTTGAACAAACAGAGAGCGACCCAAGCTTCAACATTCCCACTGACATCGACTTGTCTCATTCTATTTTTATGTTCGCCAAACAAGTTATTATTATTATAAGTACGATATTTTTATAACATTCAACTCATCTCACGTGCAACTTAATGAACAAAATCTCATTGGTAATTGTTCTCCTTGCCAAAAAAAAAAAAAACAAAAGCCCAGACATTTGCTATTGTTCTTGGCTTAAATTTAACTATGCATTTGTCTGGTACTATTTTTGGCAAAATAAATTTAGATTTCTCGACACGATAAGTTTTATTCGAAAGGGGATTTCTTTGAATAATGGTTGAACAAAAAAAAAAACAATGTGCAAGATTTAAGATCTTGCGGCTAAATTTTTATTTTTGGCAAATTATTTGCATCTTTATACGACAAATTATAAAACAACTTCACATAGCCTCTTCTGTGAAATATCTTTGATCAGCATGACAATCCACATTATGTTGATTAAGTAATTTCCTTTTAAAAAAAATGGTATGCTAATAAGTTACACTTAATGTCCTTTGTTGTTCTTTGCAGAGTGTACTTATGTAAAGTTGAGTTATACAAAAAAGTCCTTGCAAAGTGTCATATTTTTAATAATAAAGTAACTTTGTTTAGTAAAATTTTAAATTTGGTCTTTCATTCATAATCAATCCGAATGAACAAATGCAATTAACAGTATAGTTTGTAGTTTTCTCTATTCTTTGATTTAAGTTTCCTTTTTTAATCTTTTCTGAGAATATTTTCTGGTTTTTCGACTTATTTTTCGAAATGTTTTCCCTCTTTCCCTTTTCATTTGACTATGAGCAGCCAAAAATGGCATTGGCAAAGCACAGAAATTACGTTGCAGACATATAAATAATTTTGTATTCCTTTTTTTCTGTGGTTTTCAATTGCCTTTACCATTTAAAGAATTATTTGTCGATTATGTAAATATTCTCAAAATTGTTTGAAAATCTGATTGCCTATCTGGCATACTAATCATATAATTATATACACCCATACTGCCAATATGGACATCTATATATGAACCCCCTTAACACATTATCTCACAAAATATCAATTAGATATGATAATAACGACAATAAAAAGTATAAAATACAAAATGTACTTTGTTAAAGTATAATTTGATTAAATTTAGTTCCAGTCGAGTGCACGAAATTTAACACAATTTTGCTGGACTTTTGTTAAAAAAGTTGTTATCTATTGCATCGATTATTCAATCTACGTAAAAGCAATGTGAAATCTAATTAACTGCAACTTTTTGTCGGATATTCTAATGACAAATTGAGTCATAGCGTGTTTCACACGATTATTTCGAGAGGCTTTGCAACTAGTTAGACAAAGTGCTTAAATCTTTTGGATTGTCAATCACATATAGACTTTAAATCTGATTTAAGGGCAAGGCAAATTGTTAATGAAGCTTATTAAAGCAACGACTAATAGGCTAATATTGACTAAAAAGTGATGTCAAACTAAATTAGCAAAATTTTTAAAATATTTTACAGAGAAATAACTAATTAATAGTTTTGTATGTCATCTTCAGCCAACTGTCTGGAAAGCCGCTAGATTATAAAATCCACAAAATCCTTTTTAATTTTTAGAATATCAATTAGATAAACAATTTTAAAGTATACAAAACTTAATGATCCTTTTTAATACTCATGCTCATCATAGATAAAACATTTAGTTAGTAAATAAATTTAATTTTTATTTTTTTTTTAATCTATTCTCCTTAAGTTTCATAAAAAAGACAGTAAGATCAATCATAAATTTAACCTACATGTAAATTTTAAATGCAATGTTTTAAATCTTATTTAATAAGACTTTTTTACAAAATATTCTCTTTAATATTTTCCATAATGTTACTTTGATCTTAAAAACTTAATTACAATTTTTATATATCTCATTATCAAATCAAGATTACGTGAGACTTTAAACGAATGACTTAAGACACAAACTATATAAAATTCTAATCACTTTTCTACTTTAACTCACGCAATTGTTTGATCGGCTTAAAATCCAAATGTGGTAACTCAATCCCCGCATCGGCTGCCCAGCATAAACAGCCACACAACGTGACTAAAATCAAAGTATTCAATACACTCGACATTTTGAATCAAAAGTTAATTTGTTGCTTTCCTATTATTTCTATTCACACGCAATTTTCACTTTCAGTTTGACGACTCTCCATGCAAATGCGAAACGACTTCTGAGACCCACGACTCGAGGCAGCCTTGTATTTATGGCAAAAGTGAAACAAAACAAAAACACAAATCAAATCGAAAAGAAAAACGATGAAATGAAATAAAATACAGAGAAAACAATAACAATCATCGGGAACCGGGCTCACTTTGATTCACAGCCCAAGCTCAAAGCAAAACAAAGCAACGTAAAAGCAAAACGATAGCAAAGCAAAACGCTAGCAATAAAATACAAATGACAATATTAAATTCCCTAGCAAAACACAAAACAAAGTCGTGAAGTTGGGAAGCAACCAGCCAGCCGACCTGATCACAGATCACCCACGAACCGATCCGCACCGGGCTGAGAAGCAACCCGACTACCGGCAGCTGTCCGATGCGCTTCAAGCCAAGTTGATGTTTCCTCATCTCTTGCCCATTTGTTTTGCTTTTGCTCTGCCTCATTGGTTAGGCTAATGAGATGCTGCTAAAACTGCTGCTGCCCAGGCAAGTCTGACACGTGAATTCGTCTCGATCTATGTCTGACTCTGGAAAACTAACTTTGACTTACATCTAATTGAAAAAGTCAACTGCATAATTTAATCTACAGTACTTGGTACCTGCACTTAGGGTTAGGTTTTCCAATTTGCACAGATAGAGGTAACTTGCGAATTGTAACTTATGGTCAATATCATAAAAGTGAAGCTGGACTTCAGTACAGATCTATTAAATTGATAAATATAGATTAAAAATACTGATGAAAATGATTAAACTGTTTCAAAAAGTTTAAAAAACGCAAAGGAATTCTTCTTATGAGGTCCCAAGATCTTTCCATAATCAGTTTTTGCTCTTTTTCTATAAATTTGCAAATTACATGTATTGAAATAATTTGTGTAAACATTGTCGTTCAGATAATCATTTTTAGGGCTTCTAAACAAAACAACCCTAAGGAATTTAAAGGTAGAATGTACATATTTGGGAAAATAAATAAGTATTACCACTAACCATTAGTGGTATTACCTTACCATTAATTTTTCAATCATCCTCTGGGTAAGACTGACCTTGTCAAGTACGGATATTTTGTTAAATCTAAATGTTTATTATTCGTTTGTATTCTTTTCTTAAGCATTCCATCCTTTCAAAGGGTCCACCACCAAGTATTCTTTTTAGAGGATGCTCAGGACATTTCCCATTGATATAGGACCCATGTGCTCAAACATTTTCTACAAATTGCCACCGTTAGAACTCCCATGACTTTGAATTCAAATTACTAAAGGTTGGTATTAACCAATTCAGCAATGATTTTTAAAATATTTGGACTCATTTTGTTGAAATTCAATTCCAAGTAATTTTCACTTGATAAAGAGTAATTGAAAGTTGCATATATTTTGCCAAGTAGTTACTCTTTTATTAAATCATCATCACACTTGTTAATCTCTAACAAGAAATCTAGGATGACATTGCAAATTGTCCGCTTAATTATAATAAATTTAATTCTTCCAGCTTATTATATTTAAGTCGTTAACTAGAACCACAAGAAAAATACAATTTTGTAACAACAAATAACCGAGTTTTTTTCGGTCTACCATAAACCAGACAAAATCGTTTTGATGCTTTAATTTGGGAACTTTGAAGCATGATCAGCGATTTTTAAATTAGATAACTAATTAATTTAAATCACCGTAAATAGAGATCAAAGGTGCAAACGAGGTAACTTTCCATTTAAGAAATTTTCCGCAGTAGATGACAACTTTTTAACTTAACTTGTAATGGGAAATTTAAATAAAATATTGTTTTCCTGTTATACATTGTATTGTTTTTTTGATATAGAAAAATCCCATTTTAATATTAAACTTGTTTTTTTATTTCTCATAGAAGTGTAAAAAACAAAATATATTCAAATTAACCTAATAAATAAATCTAGTCACACAGTGATAAGTATATAATACATAACTTAAATCGAAGTCTTCAACTAAATCCCGTAAACGGTTTCCCTCTCTTTGCTCCCAATTAAGTAATCTATGCTGAAGTTCTTGCCAGCAACGGGCAGTGGGGAACTTCCACTCTTCGATTGATTTCCCTGCTTCTCGGCCAGTTGGTTGAGATAGTTCAAGTAGACGGTGGCTCGCATACTCTGCTCGACAATTTTCATATGTTGGCTGGTGAATTCCTTGTACTGCTCCTCAATGGCCAAATGTTCCAGTTTCTTGACACGCCGACTCATCCGGCAGGCAATTGTATTTTTATCCCGTCGCTCCTGGTCCTTGGGTGTGCGTTCCTTTTTGGGAAATTTCCTTACCATATTGCCGTGATATTTGCAGATGTCCCGCATTGTGGCAGGACTTATGGTCGACAGTGTGGACGAGGTGGTGGATTCCGATTCGACGGACTCACAGATGGAGCTGTTGAGACGACGACGTTTGACTCGAGGCTCGTAAAAGACACCAAAGTCACTGCAACTACTTGAATCATCCAGTTCCAGTGGGGTAGTGCAAGGCGATGGTACTTCGATCTTCTCCTCTTTCTTAGCAGAGCGTTGAAAATCAAATTTCTTATGGCGGTAGGTTTCCATGATGCTTTCTTCTTGAAGACTTAAACTTGACTGATGTCCTGTGAATCGCTAGCCTAGCTTATATATACATACATATGTATGGACTTGGTGAAAACCACATCGGTGGCTTATCAAGTTTATGACTTTGTTTACACCAAGAGTTATTGGAAGAATTCTCTTGCAAAACAAAAACAAGGTCATAAAATCTGCCGATCAGCTGATTTGCCTGCACTTCGCGCACGCGTACGTCTATTTACCTCTCCCACTCATCTCTATGGTGTACTCTCTCGCACTCGCAGCGATATCTACCTAAGCTTCGGTTGATGGTTTCTCTTTTTTGTGCACGTTTGTTCTTGCTTGCATGACGTACGGATTTCATTGTTTGCCCATCCCCGTAGGTGGCAAAATACTTACCGCACCCTTTGTTTGTTCAATTCATTCAATCGTTGTTTGTTCCTCTTTTGCAGATAATTTTCTATTGTTCAATTTCCATCAGTTTTTGCTCAAAAATGCATGTACAAGTATTTTTGTGGGCTCATTTGTTCTCTCCCTCCACAATTTTAGCATTCTTCATTGTCTTTGCTTCTATTGATAAGATGCTGATCTGGGTCTGGCTTCATGTTGTTCCTTCTGTTCATGCAGTTTCATAGTTTTCTTTTTTTTGCTGAGGATTTTTTTTCTCGGAATTTGGAATGTGTGCCTTAAGATAATAATTTCTGACTGCTCTATGACTTTTACTCGGGTTGCAAAAGGCAGTCGCCGTTAGTTGATAAGGCGAAATGATAGTAATCTTAAATACTTTAGGCAAGTATTAATAATTATTGTAGGTAGAAAAGGGAAGACGAAACCTTATCTATGGCTGAGTTTGAATTACTTGCAGTAATATCTCAATTTGACATAAAGATGTAATTGTTAAACAAAAATCAGGGTAGGCTGCAAAATTTGTATCATATGCACCTCATTGAAGTCTTGTTTCATAGAATGATACTAGTTTTTAATACTCGTTCTATTCATTGTCTAGTAATGACTAAAATTTGTTTGCGACTCATTGCAATAGTTAACATTTAACTTATTTAAGTCTTACATCAGATACATCTCTTAATCAGAATAAATAAGATGTATATTCTTTAGTTTATATATTAATTAGTAAGTCGGCGTTTAAATTTTGTTGATACCTAGAACCATTTAAAAGTTATTTCTGGTTTCATTTTTGTTATCTTGGAAGCGACAAGTAAGCTGAGAGACTTTGTATCTATTCTTATCAGCAATAATTCTATTTAAAATAATATTGCGTAGTTTAACTTTTACTTTCACTTCGGTTCACTTTCTGACATATTAATAAGATCAATGTCTGGTAAATTTTGAATATTCAACTTTACTTTGACAGTAAAATAACCAAATACTTTAGTCTACTTAACTAATTGACTTAAATAGATAAATTTTATTCCTCGACTCCAAATTTCTCGCTTTATCGTTTGTCGTGACAAACTTCAATTATGGCGATATATAAGATTTGCACAGTGACTCGTTTCGCCAAATATGCAACCAAAACCTTTGAAGTAAACAGGAAATTTATCTAAAATCTTATGCATTTTGTCTAAATTTGTTAGATGAGGAAAACATTTGATACAAAAAATAAAAACAGAAAACAATATCAAAATAAAAACAATCACTGTGCGATGGACAAACATTTATAAATAACTATGATAAATTGCTGTTTTCCACAAGAAGGTTTAAACTTCTTAACATTTGTCTTTTTTATTCTTTATATCTTACTTTTAATTGTAGTTAAGTTTGGTTGTTACTAACTAATCACACTAAGTTCCTTTTTTTTTTTTTAATTTTGTCAGTAGTTTAATTAAGGCAAGGAAAGTAATTCCAAGCAAATAAGTTAAATCTTAAGAATTTCAATACGAGAATTAATAAATTTTAAAGCTTAGAGAACAAGAAATAATTTGGTTACAACTAATTTGGCATATTTTCTTAACTTTGTCCATCTAGAGAACTCTCCCGGGATCCGAATCAGTACCTTCTGAGAGAGGTTCTCTGCGACGTAGGAAGTCCTCGTCGTTAGACTCTTCGGCATCATCATTACCATTATATTCATCATTAACATGATCATCATCATCCAAATTATCATCCGATTCATTGACTGACACATCTGGTTTATCCAGAGTTTGAGCCATATTTAAATATTTGACACAATCCTCGTCAGAGAGAGTGATGAATGATTGATTCTTTCCCACAATAGCTATGGAAATTTTTATATTCTCCCCACAATCATTGCCCAACGAACTGCGAATGGCCTGTACGCCATGACAGATAAGCTCATCCTTCGTACTGGACAAATAGCTAGGCAAATTACGTTCCAAATATGTGCGAGAACTCTGAGATCGTGCGCCAATGGCCATTGCTTTGCAATTGATGACATTGGCCGTTGGCATCACTTGGTAGATATACGGCTCTATATCAAATCCAGCTATCAGCATTCCCACTCCATACGGACGGCGATCATAGCGTTGCGTTGTGGGCTGCATTTTGTTGCCCAGATTGGTGACCAGTCTAGTTACTGGATACGTCGAACTATATGAATGGCGATAGGCCATGCATTCGGTGCGAAGATATTGACACACTTGTTTGGCATCGGCAGTTAGACCAGCAATCGATATGCCCACATGGGAATCGATGCCCATTATCTTTCGCTGTATATCATTCGTGTCACCCTCTGTGCGAGAGAGAGCTACCAGGACTGCAAATTCTTCGCTCTTTATTCCCACAGTAACCATTCCCTGTTTCACTGCCTCCATGGCGTATTCGACCTGAAAGAGTCGCCCCTGGGGACTCCATATCGTAACATCATTATCATATTGATTGCGGAACATGGCAACGATATCGATTTAGATTATTCTCTTACAACACTCGTAACAAAGGTGACATTAAAGTCAAGTAACCAAAAACAAGCAAAAGACTTAGAAATAGACTAAGCAGCTGATTTTACACTTTTGTTTTCGAATCAGCCTTCTCAGTTTGCCTGATTTAGGAAGCAACATTCTCGCCAATATTTCGGCTACCAAATTTGTGGATGTATAGTAGGTACTTTAAGTGATTTGCATCCCGCTGCATAATTTAGTTATGGGGCAAAAAGGGCTTCAAGATCACACTTGTCAAATCTGTTGAAGTGCTCTACCTACATTTTATGAAAGACCAAGAGTTTGACAGGCAAACGGAACTCGGCTAAAAATGGGTTTACCAATCGCTTGCAATTTGTATATCCGGATTGTCCCACAACCATTATCGATTATAGTACAAATGCAGGGTGAATACCTACATACATATTTACAAGATGGTCATGTTTATTGGGACAAACTTCTTTCAAATGGAAAAAATTGTCATTAAGATACTCCAATTACTAAGATCAATATGGACTTACAAAACGTGAGTTAAAACCTATTGGCCAAGTGTTCAATCTCCTAAGCTAATCCCAATCTTTTTAGGGGAATCACCTCATACTTATTGTGATGAACTCCTCGATTCGTTTGATATTGCTTCATAATTCCACTTGTTTGAATTTGAAGTTGTAGGCCAACCCTTTTACCTACTTATTGAATGCATTGCACTTGGATCTTGCATAATGTTTAGCCATGTAGAAAATAATGGGTCCCCTGGGCCATGGCATAAGGAAGTTCCCAGACTAAATGCCTTTCAAGTGCAGCCAACTGTACCGAAAGTTGAGTACAGTTGGCGCAAAATATAATTTAACTTGATTATTCATGTTCATAATTAAGTCTGCTCATTTCCCCCTCTTTCTCCTTTTGGCATTGCGCAACTTGCAGTTAATTACTTTTAATTTTCATTGTAGGCCATTTGATAAGTAATGCCCCAAACGGGCAACTTCCTATGGCCACATAGTGGTAGGAAAATCCAAGAGCAGCTGAAAATTTCCGCTGCAACTAACCAACACCACCCCAAATAAACCACTTTGCACTTGCACAGTAAGCCAACTACACGTAAATTTTAGTTAATTACCAAGTTTTTTTTTTGGTTTTTTGTTTTGTTGTTTTTCATTTTGCTCTTTTGGCTCTCTTTTTGTTGCTTAACATTGAAAATTGCATCGACAAGTTACTTTGTTGGTTGCAAAAGTTTTGACCAGCTCGCCCAAGTTTTGTTTGAACTTGAAGCTTTTTCCAGTTTGTTTTTAGCCACTTTTCGAGTCGGTCAATATAAACTATTGGGGCCGATTACACAAGTCGACTGAAACCGAAAGCTTCCTCTCCATCTGATGTTTGTTCTTTTGTAGACCAACTTGACCTTGGATTGTGGTAAGAGAAAAAAATTATAGAAAACAAATGAGAATTATGCTTGGAAAAATCTTTTTTAAACTTGCTGCTAATTGAATTTTGCAATTCTTTGTTGGAAAATAAATATGTAAATGCAAACTCAATTTAAAAACCCTTCACATTTTAAATACTTAATTTGTATGTCATTTGGTTAAGTATTTTATAATTTAATTTATTACTCTATATCTTTATTAAATATTGTAACAAAATGAAGTAAGTAAGTACCATACACCAGTAAAGCAAATTTTCAATTTTATTAAACAAATGCAAATTCACATGCTTTTTACAAGCATATCTTAGTACATCTTATTGCTGGTACTTAGTAGCTTAACTTAATATTTACCAAATTTAACATAAACTTGATCACTTTACATACTACACGAGTCTACATACCAAATTTGGTGGCTCTAGCTTTTACAGTCTCCGATATCTAGTTGTTCATACAGACAGATGGACAAGGCTAGATCGACTCGGCTGTTGACCCTGATCAAGAATATATATACTTTATGGGGTCGTAGAAGCTTCCTTTTGCCTGTTACATACATTTTGGCGACTTTAATATACCATTTCATTTTCCATTAGTAAAAAAAAGGCATCAAATAATTGAATTGAAATATTTTTTATTACACCTAATTTGACATTTGTATATTTATTTAAATAGGTTTCTAAAATTTAAGATTCTGAATAGCCACTAAGAATAAATTACCTGAGGCCATATGGAGAACTTGTAGTCTGTAGTTTTTTGCAAAAACCTTGGATTTGAACCGAGCACACCTGCCCACCCTGAACGCTACCTTTTTTGCATGGGAATTGTGTAATCGACTTGAGCTGCACAAGACTCATCAACAGATTCAAGGCCATTATTTGTGAAGAACATAATTGTGTTTTTAGTCTTAAACTAACCTTTGACTCAAGATGGACTTAAATCGATCCAGAGACAGCTCACGTAGCTACCGAAGTGGCTGTTGGTTTATGATTCAAAATGAACCAAAGTCTTTAAGAGTAATCAAAGATTCACAGAAGACCCACAACACAGTGACTCTAGTACCCAAGTCATTTGGAATCATTTATATTAATCAGCAGAGGAGTATCAAAAAGCCCAACTACAAAGGTCAATTCCGATTCAGTAAATGATAAAACCTCAAGTTGAATGCATATTTTGTCATGTTTTTTATTTCAACAATTTGTTCTTAATATAAATAAATAAATGCTTATGAAACTAAATCACATTTGAGGGCTGTCATAGTCAATAGTAAATGCCACTCGTCATTTGTCATCTCTCCTTCTTCTGGTCACTCCAATTCTGTCAATGCTGGGCACCAAAGATTAGCATTTGCTGTGAAAGGGCCATTTGCTGAAGGAATTTTTGCTGCTGCTGGGGCAGGGCGATGGGCTCGGGAGCACTAACGCCCTGCTGGAAGATGGCCTGTTGCAGCAATTGGCGATAGTAGAGACTGAGACGAACCTGTTGCTCCAAAATGGCTGATTGCTGGGCACGATATTGTTCGTATTGTTGGCCAAGACGTTGCTCTTGGGCCTGCTTGGCCCGTCTGCTGAGCAGGCAGGCCAAAGTGTTGCGATCCCGACGCTGTTGCTCCTTGGGACTACGTTGACGTCGGCACACGGATTGTCGCACCATATTAGCATGATATTGACTGACTGGGACTGGGGCAGTCTTTGATACTGGAGCTGGGGGTGGAGTGGTTGTTGTTGCCACCTCACGATTCTGGTCATTGTCCAGCCATGGACGAAAGAAACCCTTGGTTTGGCGACGTTTGCTGGACGGTTCCATCTTCAATCCTTGTGGTATTTGATTCTCCTTATTCTGCTCCAGCAAATAATCCATTTCACGTTGGCGTTTATTTGCGGAAAACTTTTTGTGGGTGTATGTCGATTGGTTAATTTGAGTAATATTCTCCATTATGATGATGTTGCTCGTTTGATGTTTGTTCTCTGAATGTCTGACCTTAAGTCTGATAAAGTGTTTATATATCCTGGACATATGTCCATCCGTAGGTACCCACCCATCCATCAGGTAGTATCCCATCCCCCTCTCTCTCTCTCCCCTTGTCAACAAACGGATTAACGCACATCTTTATTACCTAATATATGTGTATGGAAAAGGGATTCCATCTCGTTTTTATGACCTGTGCCGCTGTCCGCTAATTAGTCCTTTTTGTCGGTGATTACCTGATGACCGTTAATCCAGCCTGGCATAGGTAACCAAATGTTTCTACCGGAACTGGAAAACACTCCAAAAGATGCAAACTTAGGGATATTTTAAGGATTTTGTGTTCAACATTTTTATTGACCTACTTGACGCCATTTGTTGCGGGTGGTCCCAAAAACTCACTACCACTTGGCTTGTAGTTTTTTGTTGACCAATTCTTGGAAATCTCTTCTCTTGAAAACTGTCCCCTCACCGCATTTAAGAGAGGTTTTCATTTAGCTGGAATTTTCCTTGTAAGGGTCCCATGAGTTATTGCCTTCTTTGGTTTGGTCGGTTCGAAATTTTACAATATGATGATTTCATTCAAGCGGATCTCATGCTATGCTCTAATAACAATTTTGCAACTCAATTCAGTTGTTCAATAGACACAATCACCCTTGAACTTCTAGAATGCGGATTTTCCCTCATCAATTGAAGATTCCACATATTTACATAAAATTAACTAATCGGTTGTGTATACTAACTAATTGTAAGATCGAATGCATATTATGTCACAGCTGAGATAAATGAGTTCCATTTATCAGTGGGTGTCAACTCATAGAAAATTTATAGTTAGCATATGGAAATAAAAATTTACTACTTAATTGAGGATAATAACTTTCAACAAGAGTCATAGTAATTGCCATGGAAACTGCAAACCAGAAATAAACAGATATGAATAGAAGAATAGAACGAACACTGCAAAAAGGGATCACTGGAGAAGGTCGTAAATCACACTTATTTAGAAAATTGTTGATCAATCTAATTATTAGACCAGCAACTATAATCAAATAGGTCAGCAAATCAATTGTTAGTTGTTTTAGCTAAATATAAAACAATTCGATGAGCAAACATGAAATTCAAAATGGAATTTTCTTTTTAAAAATTCGAAGATCTGCATATATTAAAAGTCAAATTTATTTTGCCTTGATAATATAATTTGAAAATCATCACCGATCCCAAATCGGTTTATTGTTGGACCCAAAATGCATGAGAATCTCACTGATATAAATGATTATTGAAAGATGTTGCGAGGAGGCTTTCGGCAAGGAAGCTGAAGGAAACAGAAAGGAAGCAAAACTTATAGAGGGGAAAAATGTTGACCAATTGATTAGACGTTAAAATTATACGTTAGGGATCTTTGACCATTTAAGTTCATTCTTTTTAAACTTAAGAACTTCTGGGTTTGGATTCATGGTTTTCACAGAGTCGTGGATTATAAAGTTTTCATATATTCTATATTCATTTTACATGACGGTTGACGATAGATCATTCAGCTATAATTTTCATATCCTTTGCCTCATGATCTCTAATGGGGATGTCAATCTGGACATAAATTGCCCCTTAAGCAATTTAAACGCTTTTTTTTAACAATTTCATATTTTGTAATGTATTGTAAGTCAACAGGAATATATACAATGCATATTTAAAAAGAAAATTAACTACTTAATTTAAAATATATTTACAATTACTTGTCTACTTTACAGATTAAGACTTCTGCAGTGATGATTTGTGTTGTGTTAAATGCTGTGGGACTCCTTTCAGTTCCGAGCCATCGATGGGATGACTTTGTGCCAAAGTCTGCTGCAAGAATCTCACATAATACAGACTCAAGCGGATCTGTTGCTCCAGATTGACTTCATGTTGGCGTCGGGAAGCAGCATATTGCTGCTCCAGTTGCAATTGTTGCTGCTGTTTGCTGCGACGATGTCGGAGACTGGCCAAAGTATTGCGATCACGACGTAATTGCTCTTGGGGACTTCGTTGACGTGAAGAAATGTGGGCTCTAACCATGTTGGCGTGATATGTAGTTGTCGTGGTGACTGGTGATGTTGGTGGTGGCGATGCCTTGTCTTGTGTTTCAGTGTCATTGTCTAACCAAGGGCGAAAGAGTTTACGTTGACGTTTGGCCAAGGGCTGAGGAGACTCCTTTGTGATGAAGATAACATCTTCATCGTCAGAATCCTCATTTTGGCCACGTTTACGTTTCAAGGCTCCTGTGAACTTTTTATGTGTATAATTATCCATACTCGCTGATGATGATCCTTAAGCTTTGATGTCTTCGAGGCGACTGTGCTGACACTTCCAGTCATCGGAATCTTTTATGCAACATTAGGTAATCAAACAATGCTGCTGCAATAGAGGTATTCCCATTTTAATCCTTTTGGATTTCATGGGTTTTGTCGATTCGTTGGGTATTTCCCCATCGCACTTCATTCAACCTTTCAAGGGGTCAGGTAGAGATCACCCAAAGGTTAGGTAGTTGGTAGGTGCTCTTCTACTAATCCGACACCGGCTGGCATCTTCCACAAGGGTGTCATAAACCAGTTGTCCTTTTCAGTGTGCGTCCTGTTTACATCTTGAGACGCGATTTTCTTCGGAATTACCTGTCATGGTTCTTGTTGTTGACCAGACCTCTGCTTTGTAAGTAATCCTGGCGCTCTCAAACCATTTTTATGACTTCAGTTCACGTCGTCGTGGATGCCAGCTGAAAAATTCTCTTTCACAAAGGTGTTTTCCAGATTCAGAAAACAATTTTCTCTTCTCTAGCCGCCAATTGCTGCTGGCTTTAACCATTATGTCGAGAGTCGACAGTTTTTCTTCTTCCCTGCTTTCATTCAACATGTCTGCCATTGTCCATTGATTTATGCTGTTTCAGTGTCCTAAGCGGATTTACTTGAGGTGGGCTTGAGTTTCGTTGCAGAGTGCGAGCCCTCAAGTCAATAAGCCTCATAGAAAACTCTTGGCTATTGCTTACACTAGAGCCTCACATTGAAAGATTGGTATATTGTTTTGCTTAACACAATGATCGATTGTTCGTTCGTTCGTTCTATTTTCTTTTTGGGGGAATGACCTTATGAAAAGAAATGCACCTACCAGGAAGTGTTGCATCATTTAGAGAGAGATGTTCCTGGAATATTATTCTGAATGCGCGGGGAAAAATGTGGGAAAGTCGTTGCAACAATTGATTTAGTTTTTTTTACATGGTTTTGTACATGCTTTTCCCTATATAAACAATTATTTTTTTATCTAGAGCTAGAGCGGAACAATTACTTTTGTTGCTAAAAGTGTCTTTCCAAAGAAAGGATATGTCCGATATTTGTTTTTCTTTGTGAAATTGTGTCACCCACCGTCGACATTGAAAAGCCTTCATAAACAAGTTTCTCTAACTAAAAACTGAACTAAACTAATCTAAAAACAACTAACGCACTCAAATGAATTGAATAAAACCCATCTGTTGGAGTTCCTCATCCTTTTGCAGGGTTAAAGTTAAAGAATCAGGAGCCATTTGTATGCCTGGAGCTGAGAAACTGAAGATCTTTAATGTGATTTCTAGGGGCAACAGCCTCTCTTGCCATTGGGTCAGTTTTTAAATTACAAAAATTAAACTATATCTGTTAACCAATCCATGTGCACATCCTTGTGTAAGTTGGAGTCCATTGAATTACAAATTGAAGTATCTACATCGAACTCTTATGTCATTCACCTCTGTGAGTCGTATATCCCAAACTCAATTTATGTTATCAATTATACCTTTCTTTGATTGATTCGATTCAATAGAGTGAGGGTCGAAAGACAACATCCTTATCTCACAGAAAATATATCAAGTAACCTTATTAAACTTTTATAGTGATATATCATGAAAATCGCAAATCTGAAATTGCACTTTCTTCTTAACCCTGACAATTTCTATTTCTTTTAACTAAATTTAATTTGATCTTTTTAAATATTCTGATACACTTCAAAAGCATCAACTTTCGATTCGTGTGTTTTTCTTGAGATTATATCGACATCACGAGTAACATCAATAAATTGTCTACGATGCGACGTGTTGCATATTGATATGGGAGGATTTAAGTTGAAAACGAAATGCAGAGACACACGCAATGTCTGAGAACGCTGTGCCGTGATTTCGGGAAAATCCCAAATAAATTTCCATTCAATGACCATTGTGACTAAGCCAACCGACCAGTCTACAGGCTGCCAGAAACTTAATGAGCCAGATTAGCGGTAAGACAACGATAAGAAAACCCAAAGAAAAAATCACAAAAGATAGAAGAATAAAGAATATGAACAGACACTGACACACATCAAAGAGAAGCAAAGCGCAGGCGCTGACCTAGGTACACATCGGGAATCGAGAAGAGGCTTCTAGAGAAAATTTGAAATAGAGGTAGACGACAAAATACCAGGAAAACGTTCAAAATAACAGAACCAAAACCAGAAGACAGTAGAAAGAAGGTGCGAGAGCTGGTAAATGAAAAATTAATTACAAAGGACTTATCAGGTAGACCTGCTCGAGATGTCAGGTAAGGAAATCCTTTCTTTTGTCAAACATGATTTTCCCATAAAAACACAGAAGACCAAGTCGGAGTCTGACCCTTAATGAGCATCCCGAAAATGCTCTTGTTGCGCTGCAGCAGGTAAGAATCGCCCACATATATAAAAACCAGGTTGCGCATTAGTCTCAATCACAGTTCGATACGAGATACCAATAGAGCAACATCGCCAAGAGAACCGAAAAATATCTGAAAAATAAAAATTAAAATCAATACCAAAATCTATACATAATGGCACCCTCAAATGTGGATTATCAAAACAACGAAATGGAAATTATGAATTACAATCATAAGAAATTCGAAGCAGTTAACTATACTCACAAGAAATTTGGCAAAAAATCAAATAAGGAAGTGAGCACAACGCCACTTTTTCGTCCATATGCCCTGAGTGAGAATACGCCAAGGAAACGTCGTCAGCGGGAGGAGCAAACCCAAGTGCCGCAGCATCAGTTGCCGCCGACACCACCAACCACACCACCCCAGATGCAACAGCAGCAACAACAAACACCTCTTCAACAACAATATGCTTATAAGCCACATCCTGACCAGCAGCAACAGCAGCAGCCTCAGCAGCAACATCATCAGCAATCCTATCTAAGCATGCCTATTAATCATCAAGCCTACTCATTGATGCTACAGAAGCAAAGAGCTGTCCTTCAAATGCGCCAACTGCTCAGCATCAATCCAGATGCCAATACTTGGCCATTGGAATGGCGTCAAGCCCTCCAATCGCTGCTGCAGCAGTAGGTCATCCCAATAACTACATATAACTTACATAAAAGGACCTCAAGCATGGAGCAAATGTTGGAGTAGATGCGATGCGTGATTTATGTTTTGCCTAGCAACCAGTGATATAGACTACTAAGTGACCCCCAACACACACAATGATTGTACAGAATTGACATTGAATGAAATACCTAATCTCTTTAGACTTATTGTATATAAAGACTTATAAATATATGAAAATCAAAATGAATAAATAATATTTAAGTGTAAACCAAAAATATTTTTGTGTAATTTATAAATTGGGATAGTGAAATCAACTTGGATTAGGCGAGGGATCGAGTGCGACAAGCAACATTCATTTTAAACAAAATTTGGCAAGTACATATATGAAGTTTGGGAGAAGGGAGTGTCTGTATTTAAAGATATTCTTACTGAACAGTTTGAAATTCAGCAGCCTGAAGGCCACTGTCTATTGCTTATCGCCAATGCAATCTTTTGAACTTGGAATTCGAAGTGTTGGCAGAGGAGCACTTTTTACCCTAGGCCCAAATCATGTAAAGAGCCAAAACATTTATCTACTTATTTTACATGATCCAAATATCCTTCATCCGATAATATAACATTATAATCAAGATCAATTTGAGTTATTAAGCCACTTTTAAATTATGTTACTTAACTTAGTTTTAGGAAATACTCAAGTTAGGCGCTGCCTGTAAAGAATTTTTGATATTTGAAATGATTTGCTTTAATTTGCATTGTTCTGAATTGTAAATATATAGATGTAAAGTCAAACTAAAACTTTTTTTTTAATATTAACTTAAAGAAAAATTATTACTTTTACGAGTTCACTTTTAGGCAACATATTTTGGACTAATTTACATTGAATTGTTAAATCCCAGACGATCAAAAACAGAGCCCGCTTGGTCGCGTGGCTTACGATTAGAACCAGCATTCATGCTATTATGTCGCCGGGGTGCTATGTATTTCTTTTGCGGTTCACGCGGTGCTGAAACTTTGGCGGAACCGCCACCGGAGGCAGGTGTGCTGCCCAATCTTTTATGGACGGGCAGAGTATCCTGACGGGTCAAGAATTCATCGCTGCGTAGGCGGATTGCCTTGCCCTTGACCGGACTTAGACGATTAACTGGATGATTTTTCTGCGATGTTGATGCCTTCATGTTGTAGGTCTTACGCGTGGCATGAAGTTTCGAAACTAAAAAATAAATATTTTTAATTCACGTGTCTTAAGATTTGTTTATTCCTAGTTTTTACCTTTACCCAAACGGGCTTTGATGTTGTGGGCAAAGTTTTTGTTGTCTCGCGTTTTCCAGGTAATCTCTGGAGCAATTTCTCTCACCTCTGCTGTGGAGGCGAATTTAACGATTTTTTCAGTCGGCGTTGAATGCATATCGACATCCACATCACTATAATCAGACTCGCCATCATTATCAAAGAAATTCCGATCATCTGCACTGCCATTGCTCTCATCCTCATCGCTGTCATCGTCGCCGCGTTTCAGAGGAACCTTATGGACAAGCATTACCTTTTGGGCAATATTTTTGGCCTTAACAATGGGAGAATTCTTAGTAGCCCCTCTTGCATTAGGCCCGCCAACACCGCTCGACTTTTGAGTGTTTTTCAATATGGACTTGATTTCCTTAGTTAGGGATTGTTGTTCAATATTTGTAGTTTTTCCCCCAAGACGAGCAAAGACCGAGCTATTACTCGAAGTGGCTGCTACTTTCTTAACGACGCCGCCGCCGCCGCTGATTGAGCTGGTGTGAACCACTGAACTGGACACAATGCCCTCCTGGGATTCATCTTCACTAATGCCAGTTTTTTGTAGACGTGAGAATATATCCGACTTTTTGGAGCTGCTTACACGATCCGAGTACACTACAAGAGATGATGGGAGACGGGTTAGAATCGGATAAATGGATCAAGTGTATAGTTTCTCTTACGTTTTTCACGTTTGGCCAGTATTTGTTTGCTTCTTTCGGTGGTCCCTGATGGCAGGGTTACCTTATATTTACCCTCATGTTCGGGCAGGACACGTCTGGCCGGTTTTGTTGGTGGTAAGACCGCTGTTGTTGTTGTTGTTGATTTGTGGGTCGGCACTGCTGATGTTGCCATTGACTTGACCTTATTTCTCCCTGGTGGAGATTTCGAAGTGTTATTCACCTCTGGCGTTAGCACTTGATCCCTGGCCAGTTGATCACTAACGTTTTTTGAATGCCGCAATATGGCTATTATATCGCCCATCAGCGTTATTCCCATCTCCCGTAAATATTCCTTATTCAAATCCAAGAGCATATCATCTTGTATGCGATTTTCTACAAAGATATGGGCATATCCCGCTGCTGCAGGCGATGGTATTCCAGCGGTGTTAAAAAACTTTACCCAGCGTGCTGTGAGGAGATAAAATCAAATGAAAATATATTTTTGAAAAAGAATTCATAATATTTGTTACTCACCTGCGCTTGTTTTGGACATGATGATTGGTAGTTGAGACAAGCGCCAATCTCAATATTATTTTTTTGATTCAATTATTATTCTATACAGGTTTTTCACAGGTAATACTAAAATTTAAATCAAAATTAGTACAAAAATTAAAACATAAAGAGTTCGTGGATCTTTTAACCTAGTGGAATTGAGAACTAACTAAAATATGCTTCGAATGGCCCCACTGTGTTGAATGAATATCCTGATTTAGTATAGACGGACGGAGAATATATTCTGGCATCAAGCCTCAGTGCCGAAGAAATGCTAGGATACCACTAATCAAAGTCCATTAGATGGGCGCCAATTTTAGTATTGTAGTATTGAATGTGACTCCTACTGAGCGCCTATGATATAGACTATGGCACTGAACTACTTATGCCGAATGTTTGCAAAAATATTGAAAATATAGTTATTCTAGTGAAATATTCGAAAAAAGCAGCTACAGTTTCCATGGTTTTTTTTTCAACACTGTTTGGGTATGTGCATTGGTGCTAAATATAGAATTCGGTCTTTTTAAAATAAATTCTAAATATTTATAGTTAAAGACAAGATTGAACACTTTAATTGGAACAATACTTGTCTGTGTGTATGTGTATTATTGAATCGTTTTGTTTGTTAGTAGTGCAGAATTGAAATATTTAGAGTGCGTGGGTGACCCGCGATGTTATATGTATCTACCCACGCCACAACGAAACACACACCCGCTAACAACAATCTATGGTCCGTTTTCGCACATATAACTAAATTTAACGCTTTTAGTGTCTTAAATTAACTTGAAAATTAACAAAAACAGAAAGAATGGTACCAACAACAACAAACTGGCGATTATTGTTCGATAATAATATCGATTAAAACTACCGATATTTTCCGATTTTTTTCGGGCGTTTTACTCACGCGACTTAAAACCCGCGAACAAGTTCGAGCGGTTCCATTTTCGCGCTTTAAATCGCGTGAGTAAAACGCTCGAACATGTTCGAGTTCGTGAGTAATCGATCGAACATGTTCGATGTTGTGTTTATGCCGCGAATTGTAAACAAATTGCCGTCCACGTGCGTTTTTTTTGTATTTTTATTAAATAAATAAATATTCGCCACTATTTATATTTGATGGCCGCCAACTTTGAGTTACTGAGTGAGCAGGGCCTTCGCTTGGATGGGCGCCGGCCACATGAGTTGCGCCACATCAAGTGCAAGCTGGGTGTCTTTGAGTAAGTGCGACGAAATGGACATGGGGCAGTCGAATTTATGTTAAATTCTTTATTCTGACAGGCAACCCGATGGCAGCGCCTATATGGAGCAGGGAAACACCAAAGTGCTGGCCGCTGTTTATGGTCCACATCAGGCCAAGGGCAAGAACAAGTCCTCGGAGTCCAACGATGTGATTATTAATTGCCAATATAGTCAGGCCACATTTTCGACAGCAGAGCGTAAGAATCGTCCCCGTGGGGACCGTAAGTCACAGGAGTTCAAAATGTATCTACAGCAGGCTCTAAGTGCGGCCATCAAGTCCGAGCTGTATCCTCGCTCACAGATCGATGTCTATGTGGAGGTCCTACAAGCGGACGGAGCCAACTATGCCGTGGCTCTTAATGCAGCCACATTGGCTCTGATCGATGCTGGTATTTGCCTCAATGAATTCATTGTGGCTTGCACAGCTTCTCTAAGTAAATCAAATATTCCCCTCACGGACATCTCACAAGTCGAAGAGATCTCTGGCGGACCCAAACTGACTGTAGCTGCCCTACCGACTTCAGAGAAAATTGCATTCCTGGAGATGAGCGAACGCTTCCATATTGATCATTTGGAGACTGTCATCGAGACAGCCATGGCTGGCTGCAGGGAAATACGAGATATTCTGGAGGCAGCAGTTAAAGAGCATCTTCTGCATATCGGCAGTGCGGCGGATTGGGCCAGAGTTTGTTGAGAGTTCACGAAATATAATTTAAACTACTATGCCTTAAGTGTAATTCATTCAGAATTCTTCAACAAAACATTAAATTTATTATAACAACTCGCTAGGGTTAAAAATATATTGACTAACTCTTTTGGCTATTAGCTAGATCCTCCTTTGGGGGCTGCCATGCTTCTAGCATCTCCACCAGACGTGCCTTACGTTGCTCCAACCGTAGCTTTTCAATCAGCCCAGTCAGCTGCTCGCCACCCTGCAGAAATCCATTTAGATTATGTAAGGTGCCATTCTGTATCCTATGATCTGTGATTCGATCTTGGACAAAATTGTAGGTGCGTATCTTTTCGTTGCGATTAAGGCTGCCTTGCTGGGCTTTTTTGGTTGCCATTTTAGTGGCCTCAGAACTCTCCAATTGCTGTTGGACTAAGCGCGCCTGAAGACGCTTCAAGGCGACTTCACGATTTTTAAGTTGCGAGCGTTCCGATTGCGCCTCCACAGCCAGACCAGTTGGCAAATGGACTATTCTAACAGCAGAATCTGTGGTATTCACATGTTGTCCCCCGGCCCCGCTTGCACGTTTCGTCTCAATGCGCAAATCCTTCTCCGCTATATGAATTTGGACATCCGCTGGCTTGGGTATCACAGTGATCGATGCTGTGCTTGTGTGTATTCTACCGGATTTCTCTGTGGCCGGCACCCGCTGAACTCGATGCACTCCTGCCTCGTAACGTAGCCAATTATAGGCATCCTGATCATTAATTAATATGTTTGCATGTCTCAGACCACCTATATCAGTGGTTTCCCGGGCAAATTCCTCGTAGTCCCAGTCCATGTGATCGAAATAGCCTGTGTACATTTCGTACAGTTCCTGGGCAAACAGCATGGCTTCCTGGCCACCAGCTCCGGAATTGATTCCAAACAAAAGGGACGGATAAATCTCATCATCGGCCAGAGTCAATAGTTCCTGCAACATGGTTTGTTCCTGTTTGGCCAACAGATTCGTATAGACTTCGTTCTCCTCCTCCATCAGTTGTCTCATATCCTCATCCTTCTCCTGTTCCAAGTCCTGCTTGCTGGTCAGATTACGCTCCAGGACACGTCTCTGTTCGAGGGCATTAACCACGCCCTCCAATTGCGAGAGGCGGGCATAGGACTTGCTATTGCCGGCTGCATTCATTCGCAAAGCGTAATATTCCTGACGCAAGCTCTCCAGATACGATTGCAGCTTCTCATTCCGAAAGCTGAGTGGTTCAGATGAGCCGCTGGCCCAGCGCCTAGAAATCCCATGAAATCGTATGTTTCGTAAATGCCTTAAAAACATTTTAAAAACTGTGCTAAATTTGTTGCTCCGTCTGTGCTACGAGATGAACAACTGTTATCGGGAATCGTTATCGAAAAGTGGGTGAACGTAGCACCCGCAGTCACACATACACAGAAAGCCCGAAGCAGAGGATATTGAAAAGCCACGGAAAATAACAAATACAATGTTCAGTTTAAAATTGTTTAGTTGACTTTGCAATATTAGTTAGCATAGACAAAGTTACGTTTTGTAGAGTGCATAAATTTAAACAAAGTATCAATCTTTATATTTGCACTGGGGTGTGGGCGAATGTAAACTTTTTCCCATTGTGTATGTGTGTGTGTGAGCGTTTAAGTGTATTTGTGCATTTTTTTTTATTAATGAAAAATGAACAGCAACAACGACAACAATAAGGCACAGTTAACTGGTGCAGAGTGCAGTAATTAAGTTTAATTAAGAATTATAATTGGTCAACTGCCACCACCACCACCACAACCACCAACAACAACAACAGCAACAACAACTAAAAGAACAACAGAAACAAGTGCATTTAATAGCTAAGAAAGCAAAATATATAGAAAGAAGGAGGAAATCAAAACGAAATGCCACCGTTAAAAACTTATTCCATACACCACCACGAATACAATGCAAATTGTCATAATAATGGCAATCCAGCAACAACAAATTCACAACCCACCAATCATGATGCCGATTTCTATACAGGACTAGGATCAACATCAACAGGAGTTGTCGGTGGAGCAACCAGTTCCTCCTCCTCGTCCAACAGCACACAACGCACAAATCGTCCCTCCTATTGCAATGCCCAATATCCATTCAAAGTTCTCTCCAATTTGAATCAGCTAAGGGAACAATCGCGTTTCTGTGATGTGGAAATAAGTGCTGGCGAAGCCACATTCAATGCCCATAGAGCTGTCTTGAGTGCCGCGAGTGCCTATTTCGAGGCAATGTTTCGACCCGAATTGGGTCTAAATGAATCAAATCCAAATCAAAAATCTGTGGTATTGCATACCATTGATGGCGATATATTGCATATACTCCTTGACTTTATCTACACGGGACGCTGTGAAATAACACAGGTGAGAAGGCGGCTGGCTTCCCTTCCCATCACATAAATATCCTTTTTGAATATTAATTAACCCCTCCCCCTTCTACAGTCGAATGTCCAAGAACTTTTAGCTGCTGCCGATATGCTTCAACTCAACGAAGTGGTCGACGGTTGCTGTGAGTTTCTTTGCCGTGAGCTGCACGCCACTAATGCTTTGGGTATTTTACGTTTCGCTGAAGCGCACAATTGCGAATCGCTAGCCAAAAGTGCAATCAATTTTGTTCATGCCAATTTTCCAGCGGTAAGTTAAAAAAAAAAAAAAAAAAATCAATTCGTTCAAAGTTGGTTGGTTGTGTTGTTTCCGCCCGGGATCGAACCGGGGGCCTTGTGCGTGTGAAGCACACGTGATAACCACTACACTACGGAAACCTCTGGGGTGGGCCCGACAAAGTCATGTTCTCTAAGCTGTGGTCTATATATTTATTTCAAAAAATTTTCACTCAAAGATTTCTCATAACAATTTATGTCAATTAAAGCCAATTGAATTTATATTCAGAAGAATCTTACAGGTCTTTATCACATTTCATTCATAACTTGCAAAGTGACCGAACACCCCAGTCAATATGAAGCTAAATTGTCTATTTCTGTATTATTTACATATTCACTGCTGACACTTTGGTTTTTATTTTCCCATAAATAAATTTTCAATATCATCTCTCTCTCTAATTCACAATCTTATTCCTTTTTTAATGTATTTATTATTGGCCCGGCAACCAAAGTCGCCAGGCTCATCGAAAAATTCAGTTTAGACTCATTAGAGTGCTCCTCTCCACGGAAATCTTTAGTAAAAGGCGAAAGATTTATTCGACAACTGAAGAGAAGCCAGAGTGATTGTAGCTCGCCAACTTCAAGACTCTCCATTATTACTTTGCTAAAACAAGTTGGGAATTCTAATGAATAAAAACGAAAAAATTCATGTATTGCAGTATGTGTTGACCTGAATAAGGGTAGTTTTTACTTTAGAAACTGGATATGAAAAGAAAGTAGGACACTATGAAAAGTAGGCAACACAACTGCTGTAACTGAAATTATAGGACTTATGATTCCTAACTGGTTCTAGCAGTTCCTTCATGGAGAGCCAAGTCATTGGCCACTTCTAGTTATCGCTTCTCGGCCTTATGGCTAAGATCAAAGTGTAGTATCTGTTCTTATCAGCTTAACATCTGATAGTTTCTCCATTGGAGAACAACAAATGTTAAACTGATTTTTGGAAACAGACGGAGTGCTAGGGGCTTGCTCCACCTCTGTCGCGGGTTGGCCCGGTATTGCAGTACCGCCGGGATTTCGGCCCAACTAATTAATAAATTCAACATCTACTAAACTTAATTTTCACCAATTTTCATCCTAGATCACCCTTGAGGATGAATTTCTGGAAACGCCACAATCTCTGCTATCGCAGCTACTTAATTCCGAGATGCTGCGAGTCGACTCCGAATCTCAAGTGTTCCAGGCAGCACTTCGTTGGATTAAACACGATGTGACTCAGCGCCGTTGCTATGTTTTCGATATTCTTTCCCATGTCCGCATGGCTCTTGTTCCAGTGAAGGTCATCGACAAGGCTCTCAAAGATGATTGTCGCGACATGTCGGTGAAGATTGCCCTGCGGTCGATTTGTCGAGATATTGCATCAAAACGTGGTCAGCTTGTGCCCTTGCGGGTTTGTCCTCGTCAACTGGCCAAGAAAAATATTTACATTATTGGCGGATCACATCGCGATACGCCTCGGACATGGAATTCGGCTGATTGCATATTTGAGACAGTGGCCAAATTCGATATATTCCGCCGAGAATGGACTGAAACGGCACCTATGGAGGTGGGACGAATACTGCCTGGCGTATCGGCGCTTAATGGAAAGATCTATGTAGTAGGTGGAGAGCGTGGATCTCAGATTCTTGCCAATGGGGAAGTGTATGATCCTCAAAACGACGTGTGGCAACCTATTGCACCAATGATTGTGCCTCGCTGCGAATTTGGACTATGCACCATGGGTGGAAATCTGTTTGCGGTTGGAGGCTGGATCGGCGATGACATTGGTGGGACCATGGAGTGCTACGATCCGGAAAAGGATCTGTGGAAACTAATAGGCAGTATGCCACAGCCTCGGTTTAGCATGGGTGTAGTCAGTTTTGAGGGTCTGATCTATATTGTAGGTGGATGTACCACAACCACAAGACATTTGCCAGACTTGATAAGGTTTTTATTTTAACTAACAATTAGACAGCTTGTGAAGAATATTTTAAATTCATATTTTTTTTTTAATTTTAGCTACAATCCGGTTACCAAAGAATGGACACAATTAGCCCGCATGCAAACAGCTCGTTGTCAAATGGGTGTAGCCGTCCTAGATCGCTATTTATATGTTGTGGGCGGAAGTAGCATTACCCAGGATATTTTAAGCTCTGTGGAGCGTTATAGTTTCGACGAGGATAAATGGTCAACGGTTTGCGCTTTAAATACACCCAGAGCCATTCCCGCTGTGGCAGCAGCTGATGGCTTGCTATATGTGGCGGGCGGTGATCAGGTATAAAAACACTGCAACGAGATTTGAAAAACTTTCTAATACTTTCATTGATTGTTTCAGCCATGTGAAGTGAACTTTTATCGGGCTCAAGTCACAATCAACGCTGTGGAATGCTATGACCCTCTATCAGATACCTGGAAGAATTGTCCTGACTTGCCAGTAAGCCGTTCGGAGGCCGGTGCTGTCGTTGTCTAAGCTGTCCCAGCCACTGTCCATCCACGTCCTTTCGTTATAAGAATATACACACACACACTCTAACTTTATCTCTCTAGTGCATTGTATACGTTAAACACATCACAAGAAATATCTTTCTATCACTCTGTTCTTATTGAACCACTAATACGAACCAAAGATGAGCGCTCTATAGAATGTTAAAACGAGAAAAAGGAAGAAAGAAACCAAAATCTAGCGCAGCTATTTACCAGTTAGTAATTATATAGTAGTTAGACAGAAAATCATTGAGATCAACATTGAGATTGTTTCCAAACGAATAAAAGATAAAAAAATCCAAAAATATGGCCAACTGTTGTATATCGACGTATCGTAATTGCTGAACATTTTTCAATTCGATTTTAATACATTTTTTTGTTACTTTGCTTTCGAATTTATTTAACAGTATAAATATGTATTATTATAAATGTTATTTTTGTTTATTCTAAGGGTATTAACGGAATGAAAATGTTGTCAGCAATGAACGCGGGCGCGCAAACCTTAAAAAGGCAGCGTCGTGAATATGAAAGAGGCAGAATTTAACAAGTTGTACTATGGGAAAACGAAATGCAAAAAAACATTTGAATCCAAAAACCAAATTGTATTTAATAATAGGTGGATTATCGAAATAAATGTACGATTAAAATAAAAAAAACAAATAATAATAAAACCTAATAAATCAAAATGAAAATTGAAATATTTTTTCTATATGCAAAGGTAAAATGCCTATTAATTACTTTTGTCAGACTCATTTAGTCATTCTATTCTCATTCTTCCATTTGTAAATCTAATAATACAATAGTCTTCTCTTTGAGTAGAATTTCATTCAACTTTGACAATTAATATCTGGTTACTTAGTTACTTTGAAATTTAACTCTTAAAATATCTTTGCTTGCTTTTTTGATGGGTTAACTTGAATGTCCAAATACAAATATTAGCGAGCTCTTTGCACACCATATTAAGCTAAATGGTATGAGTCAACACTCCCCCCTACTATTCTAGCCAACAATGTAGGCTTCTCCTTTTTTGTGTTCAAATTTATTATTCAGTTGGGCCGAAATCCCGGCGGTACTGCAATACCGGGCCAACCCGCGACAGAGGTGGAGCAAGCCCCTAGCACTCCGTCTGTTTCCAAAAATCAGTTTAACATTTGTTGTTCTCCAATGGAGAAACTATCAGATGTTAAGCTGATAAGAACAGATACTACACTTTGATCTTAGCCATAAGGCCGAGAAGCGATAACTAGAAACGGCCTATGACTTGCCTCTCGATGAAGGAAATGCTATAACCAGTTGGGAATTGTTATGGTGCGCATGTCAAAAAATTTTTGTTCAACAGAGCAAAGTCGTTTTACCTACCCCACACAAACTCTGTTGCCTACTTTGAGGGTGAACAATGACGATGACTGCTTCTGAATTTATTCGGTGCATTTGAGCAGAAATAAATACATACACACGTATGTATGTATCTGTGTACATTGATATTTGTTTATTTTTTATGTGTATAAGTTATGAACTCTACCAAAATTATGCAAATGAATCGCAGAAACTTTTTATTTTATTTTAAAGGTATGTTGGTAAGCATTAAACAAAGTGTTTGGAACGTTTGGATCTAATATTAGAGAACGAATATATGTATAAGAATGCCGCTTTTTGGGAATTAGAAGCATCAAGATGTGTTGGCAGCATATGAGGTATACTCCAAGACACAATTTGGTAGATCAAATAACATACATTTATTTCACATACAGCAAAATATGCAATAACTCATATCGTCAAGAATATAAGACGAAATGGGAAACAACTCGCCGAGGCACAACCTTTGATTTCACGAAGCAACTCTGCACTGACGATCTTATCGCAGAATAAACATGTTTTGACTCCAACGAGATTACCTTATGCCATGATGAAATACGTAGGTGTGGGTAAGGTGGTCTCTGTAGCTTCAGCGTGACGAAATTTGTATTCCCTTTCAGTTTTTTTGGGTACTCTTTCCTTACGTTCAGGTGTTAATGTAAAGAACTTTGATGAGCCTCAAACAAAATACCTTAAAAAAACCAGAGTTATAGTCGTATAACGTTCTATTTTATCAAAAGCTGTTAATGGAAATACATATGTATATGATAAATAAACTAATGAAACTATGAAACTGACTTGCATAAACAGAAAGATATTGATCTGCCAGTTAAATTTTGACTAATCGTTTCGTTAGCTTTAAAGATGATGTTTTCTTTAATGCGTGGCACATTCATTGCAAAAATGAACATACCCTGTTTTGCTCGATTCTTTTGTGTTTCACACATTGAAAAAGGGGGTTCCCCACTATGATCCTTAGCTGCTATCGATTTTCGTTTTGCCATCAAACAATTGGTAGGAATAACAGAGAATGGCTACACACAAATTTCTTACATTGAACGAAAAACTCAATATTATTAAAGTGCAAGAGCTGGAGCAACTATCTGTACGCAATTTAGCACGAAGGTAAACCTTTTTTTTTTTTAAATCAAACTATTTGAAATGAATTTTTCGTTTCAATAGATTTAATATTGGAAAAACACAAGCTGCCTACATTGTTAAAAACAAAGAATGCTTTAAATCTGAGTTGCAATCTGGTGCTAATATCGAACAGAAGAGAAAATTTCTTAAATCAAAAGGCACACAAGTTGATAAATTATGCTATGAATGGTTTTTACATGCAAGGAGTAAAAATATCCCTGTTTCGGGACCCATCATTAAGGCCAAAGCAAAAGCAGTAGCTAAGAATGTTAAATATTCTGGATTCTTAGCATCAGATGGATGGCTTCATAAATAGCGCAAACGACACAATATTAAATTCAAATCCATTAAAGGCAAATTGGCAAAGGATAGACCAGAAGATGCGATTGTGGAAATAAGTGATTCTGAGGATGAAGATAGAGGGAACACAAGTGATTCAATAACATCAATTGATGAAGCCCTAAGACAAATTACTCGTTTAAAGCAATTCGCAAGGCATTATGCGGCTGATGCATTGGAAAATATAAATGATTTGGAAAGCTTGTTCATGGAACTAGAATTTGAAACAGGCCAGCAAGAAATCTAATTCAATAAGAAATACTTTTAAAATTTAAAAGAAGGCAATATGAATGTATGTGTAGAGCTTCCATTTGTAATGAATTTATTTGGGAGTATATAAATAAATCTTCTACATAGTTAAAATAAATATCATTCGTGTATTTTCCTTCATTTTTTTTTGTCACAAACATTTACATAGACATTTGCAGATTGTTTATTAATTAAAACTATAAATTTATTTATATAGAACAGATAAAATAAGACGTTGGAGACATACAGTTATTCTAGGCATGGTTGTTGGTGGTTCACAATTTCAACACTGCAATTTGTAAGTGGAACTCAAATTGAAATTGTGAACAACTGCGTTAGATTCATTTACTATTTATATAAATATTGAATGTATCGGTCTTTTTATAAGAATACAAAGTGAAGGTTACATGGTGATTAGAATTTTTGCCTAGAATTGTTAAATTAAACAACAACCACAAAGCACATTACGATTATTGTATGATACATAATTATCATTGTCATTTTCATTTTTGGTTTCGCCTTTTCATACACATATACTTTGTACAATTTTATTGTGATTTGACTTTCACGCCTACAACAATTCTTAAAATATAAAGTAGAATTTACAAATTTTGAGCTTACATCATACACATAAAATTTAGATTTTAGATTATGCTACTAGTATTAAGGTATTACATGTATATGGTTTGTATTAAAAATAAAACATTGAGGATTTTTAACTGAAATTGTACTAAAAACGGTCCTCAAGAATATTTTGGTTTTTCTTTCTTTAGCAGTGACTTAATGCATTAAGCAAACCAATTTAAAAATAAACATAACAAAACTAGAAAATTGAAGAGTGCGGAATACATGGAAAAAGAAGAAATGAAACAAAAACAAACTAATGGAAAACGGGAACTCAAAAATATAAAATAAAATAAAATTTCGGTCGATCATGCTGCTGCCGGTACGATGCTATGCTATATTGCTGATGGCTAGCCTGCCTTTTGGGTTTGCTTTTGTCGCTGCAGGGCCTCGAAGGCCTCGATTTCTTTCTTCTCTTTGGCTTGATTGCGACGCTCGTATTCCAGACGATGAGAAATAATGCGCTCCACAATGCGTTCTGTGGTCATATTATTGCCCGAATCGATTAACTCAAAGATGGCACGAGTCTTTGGCACTGCATAAGGATCGATTTTTCCATCCTCTAGGGCAATGGGTGTGCGACCATGGCAGACAACATCAATCTTAAAATGATCCAGCAGCTCCTCTGTAACGCAGTAGGGAGCACCAATAACGACTTCATTTACAAACTGCAAGAAGAAAAAATTGCCTTGTGTTACTGATTATTTTTTTTTAGTTGGTATCTTTTTTTAAAGTTCTTCAGTCCTTTTTTTCGAATTCTTACCTTACAAGCCAGAACACTGAGAACACGCTCATGTAGATTCATAATGGGATAATTGCTACCCTTGTAGGAGTTGACTACGGGATCTGTGTGAAGACCGACAATCAAATAGTCACCCAATTTGCTAGCCTTCTCAAGGAAATCCAAATGACCGACATGGAAGAGATCAAAGGCACCAGCCACATATACCTAAAGAAATAAGTGATAGAAACATTATTCCATGAAAACATGCGAGTCAGAAATTTATACTCACGATTTTATCACCAGGATTTGGAGATTTGCCATCACTGAACTGGATGATCTTTTGTGTGGTGGGCAAGAATTGACTACAGCCTGTCCAGGGACTTTTGGCTGCGGAATCTTGGCCCATATTCGAAGAACCTAAATGGGAGTTCAGTTGTTGTAGTTTTAAAATTTTTGCTGTTTATTGTTTAATCAAGCGGAATTTTTTGTTGATTTTATATACATGAGATTAGGAGGCGAGCATTATTGATATTTAGATTTGGATTTTTGATTGCAGATTCGTTACGCGGGCGCGCACACGCACGGGATTGGATTGGATTTGGATTTGGATATATACATAGATATTTTTTTGATAAAGATTTTTTTTTTTTTGGTTAGTGGTAAACAGTGCGTACATAGAAATAAAAAAAAAAGAGAAAGAGTAAAAATGTAGAAAGAGAGCAACATAAATCAAAGAAATAGGTTTTTTGTTTTAGGTTTTGTTCAATTCAAAAGTCGTTTCGTCTTGTGCTTTTAAGTCTTACTGAGAGTTTATAAGACATTAACGAAGAATAAAAGACACAAAACTAAAAGCTAAGCGTGCGGTTGGCCCAAAAGATTTCTATAGTCTAAACATCTAATAATATCTAGTAATAAAGTAAACACATATTTTGAGATTTTTAGTTTTTAGTTTTCATACTTGGAACTGTGTGTGCGCAGCATGCAATTTTTAGTAAAAGCGAAAGATACATTATTAGACATTAGACAGTTAGTAGAGGATAGAGTTTAAAAATGAGGCACAAAAGCAATTAATTTGAGCTTTCCGATGTGATTTGCTTTTATTTTTAGCTAGTTTAAACGTACAAAATCCGAATGTTTAGGTAAATGGAAATATGAGAATGATCTATTATCTATTAATTAATATTTAAAGACAATCAAAAATGTACCTTCTTTCTCAATATCGTATTCAGCAGATCCCTGACGAAAATGATTCCGTGTGAGTAGCAGCATGCGGCCAACTAAATCAGTTGTGGAAACTCCTGCTGTACGTTTGACTTCCCTGATAAAAAGAACAAAATTATTAGTTTTAATTAGAAATATTCTGTTTCTTCCGCGATCCCCCATGTAGTGATCATATTTTTACACTTACTTATAACGATTTGCCGACTTGACAAGATGATATGTATCTACACCCTCGGCAGTCATTGTGATATCATCTGAAAAAATATGAAAAATTTGTAAATTCTGCAAAATGGAAACAGTGAAGAGTATAATTTTCAGTCTACTCACCGCCATGGACACAAAAATCACAGTTATTTTGATCGAGTACCTCCAACGTGGTCACATATGGAGCACCAAGTACCACTTCATCGACCCATTTGATGCCTTTCACCATCTTGACACGCTCCTCTTCGGTAAACACGGGCGGTCCTTTGTGTTTGGTGATCTCCTCATCCGTGTGTATGCCCACAATTACTTTATCGCCAAGTGCTTTGGCTTGTCGCAATGAGTTTGCATGTCCAAAGTGTACCATATCGTAACTGAAAGGAAGTTACAAAGGAAAACAACATTATCGATTACTATCTCTTTTAATTAGAAAGTGTGCTAGACTCGAAAAGGTTTATCAAGTGCTTCCTCCGTCTTTTAACTAACAAGTGTAATTTTGGTACATTTTATCTACAACATCATTTTGGCTCGTGGAGTAGCTAGACGATGTTAACAAAAACTTCCATTATATGATAAGCTTCCATTGAAAAGGCGTGACAACTATCGACCTTGAGAGTTCAGTTCAACTTTTTTGTATGAAGCTGAATCAGCGCACACATTTGGCGGTTCTGATCGATTCCCATTTAGCAAATTGATGCTGACCTCGATCCTCGATCTCCTATCATGCTAATGCTAGTGCTATATATAGTAAATTATCACTACAGTGCTTATATATTAGTGTAAAGTTTTCCATTCAGCTTAAAAAACCGAGTTCAAGTACCTCAGCTCAAGTCACGCAATCCAAAATTGATTACAATATGTAATCATTGATTGATCATTCATTTTATATTTTGTTTTTTCTGGAATTTCCCAATTTGGAAAATGTGCTTTTCAAAATTTACACATGAAAACAGATGTCAAATTTCTAAAACAAGTAATTAAAACTGTAGTTAAAATTCTCATAGACATTTCTCATTAACCGCACATGCCAGCAGTTCAAAGAAAATTTTAAAGTGTAAAGATATTACTATAGGAGCTTATGAAAGAAACTACTACAAATCGTCAAAGCCCAATTAAAGCTGTTGTTTGTCAATTAACTGTCAATTAACTGTCTGTCAATTAACTCCAACGAGATTACCTTATGCCATGATGAAATACGTAGGTGTGGGTAAGGTGGTCTCTGTAGCTTCAGCGTGACGAAATTTGTATTCCCTTTCAGTTTTTTTGGGTACTCTTTCCTTACGTTCAGGTGTTAATGTAAAGAACTTTGATGAGCCTCAAACAAAATACCTTAAAAAAACCAGAGTTATAGTCGTATAACGTTCTATTTTATCAAAAGCTGTTAATGGAAATACATATGTATATGATAAATAAACTAATGAAACTATGAAACTGACTTGCATAAACAGAAAGATATTGATCTGCCAGTTAAATTTTGACTAATCGTTTCGTTAGCTTTAAAGATGATGTTTTCTTTAATGCGTGGCACATTCATTGCAAAAATGAACATACCCTGTTTTGCTCGATTCTTTTGTGTTTCACACATTGAAAAAGGGGGTTCCCCACTATGATCCTTAGCTGCTATCGATTTTCGTTTTGCCATCAAACAATTGGTAGGAATAACAGAGAATGGCTACACACAAATTTCTTACATTGAACGAAAAACTCAATATTATTAAAGTGCAAGAGCTGGAGCAACTATCTGTACGCAATTTAGCACGAAGGTAAACCTTTTTTTTTTTTAAATCAAACTATTTGAAATGAATTTTTCGTTTCAATAGATTTAATATTGGAAAAACACAAGCTGCCTACATTGTTAAAAACAAAGAATGCTTTAAATCTGAGTTGCAATCTGGTGCTAATATCGAACAGAAGAGAAAATTTCTTAAATCAAAAGGCACACAAGTTGATAAATTATGCTATGAATGGTTTTTACATGCAAGGAGTAAAAATATCCCTGTTTCGGGACCCATCATTAAGGCCAAAGCAAAAGCAGTAGCTAAGAATGTTAAATATTCTGGATTCTTAGCATCAGATGGATGGCTTCATAAATAGCGCAAACGACACAATATTAAATTCAAATCCATTAAAGGCAAATTGGCAAAGGATAGACCAGAAGATGCGATTGTGGAAATAAGTGATTCTGAGGATGAAGATAGAGGGAACACAAGTGATTCAATAACATCAATTGATGAAGCCCTAAGACAAATTACTCGTTTAAAGCAATTCGCAAGGCATTATGCGGCTGATGCATTGGAAAATATAAATGATTTGGAAAGCTTGTTCATGGAACTAGAATTTGAAACAGGCCAGCAAGAAATCTAATTCAATAAGAAATACTTTTAAAATTTAAAAGAAGGCAATATGAATGTATGTGTAGAGCTTCCATTTGTAATGAATTTATTTGGGAGTATATAAATAAATCTTCTACATAGTTAAAATAAATATCATTCGTGTATTTTCCTTCATTTTTTTTTGTCACAAACATTTACATAGACATTTGCAGATTGTTTATTAATTAAAACTATAAATTTATTTATATAGAACAGATAAAATAAGACGTTGGAGACATACAGTTATTCTAGGCATGGTTGTTGGTGGTTCACAATTTCAACACTGCAATTTGTAAGTGGAACTCAAATTGAAATTGTGAACAACTGCGTTAGATTCATTTACTATTTATATAAATATTGAATGTATCGGTCTTTTTATAAGAATACAAAGTGAAGGTTACATGGTGATTAGAATTTTTGCCTAGAATTGTTAAATTAAACAACAACCACAAAGCACATTACGATTATTGTATGATACATAATTATCATTGTCATTTTCATTTTTGGTTTCGCCTTTTCATACACATATACTTTGTACAATTTTATTGTGATTTGACTTTCACGCCTACAACAATTCTTAAAATATAAAGTAGAATTTACAAATTTTGAGCTTACATCATACACATAAAATTTAGATTTTAGATTATGCTACTAGTATTAAGGTATTACATGTATATGGTTTGTATTAAAAATAAAACATTGAGGATTTTTAACTGAAATTGTACTAAAAACGGTCCTCAAGAATATTTTGGTTTTTCTTTCTTTAGCAGTGACTTAATGCATTAAGCAAACCAATTTAAAAATAAACATAACAAAACTAGAAAATTGAAGAGTGCGGAATACATGGAAAAAGAAGAAATGAAACAAAAACAAACTAATGGAAAACGGGAACTCAAAAATATAAAATAAAATAAAATTTCGGTCGATCATGCTGCTGCCGGTACGATGCTATGCTATATTGCTGATGGCTAGCCTGCCTTTTGGGTTTGCTTTTGTCGCTGCAGGGCCTCGAAGGCCTCGATTTCTTTCTTCTCTTTGGCTTGATTGCGACGCTCGTATTCCAGACGATGAGAAATAATGCGCTCCACAATGCGTTCTGTGGTCATATTATTGCCCGAATCGATTAACTCAAAGATGGCACGAGTCTTTGGCACTGCATAAGGATCGATTTTTCCATCCTCTAGGGCAATGGGTGTGCGACCATGGCAGACAACATCAATCTTAAAATGATCCAGCAGCTCCTCTGTAACGCAGTAGGGAGCACCAATAACGACTTCATTTACAAACTGCAAGAAGAAAAAATTGCCTTGTGTTACTGATTATTTTTTTTTAGTTGGTATCTTTTTTTTAAAGTTCTTCAGTCCTTTTTTTCGAATTCTTACCTTACAAGCCAGAACACTGAGAACACGCTCATGTAGATTCATAATGGGATAATTGCTACCCTTGTAGGAGTTGACTACGGGATCTGTGTGAAGACCGACAATCAAATAGTCACCCAATTTGCTAGCCTTCTCAAGGAAATCCAAATGACCGACATGGAAGAGATCAAAGGCACCAGCCACATATACCTAAAGAAATAAGTGATAGAAACATTATTCCATGAAAACATGCGAGTCAGAAATTTATACTCACGATTTTATCACCAGGATTTGGAGATTTGCCATCACTGAACTGGATGATCTTTTGTGTGGTGGGCAAGAATTGACTACAGCCTGTCCAGGGACTTTTGGCTGCGGAATCTTGGCCCATATTCGAAGAACCTAAATGGGAGTTCAGTTGTTGTAGTTTTAAAATTTTTGCTGTTTATTGTTTAATCAAGCGGAATTTTTTGTTGATTTTATATACATGAGATTAGGAGGCGAGCATTATTGATATTTAGATTTGGATTTTTGATTGCAGATTCGTTACGCGGGCGCGCACACGCACGGGATTGGATTGGATTTGGATTTGGATATATACATAGATATTTTTTTGATAAAGATTTTTTTTTTTTTGGTTAGTGGTAAACAGTGCGTACATAGAAATAAAAAAAAGAAGAGAAAGAGTAAAAATGTAGAAAGAGAGCAACATAAATCAAAGAAATAGGTTTTTTGTTTTAGGTTTTGTTCAATTCAAAAGTCGTTTCGTCTTGTGCTTTTAAGTCTTACTGAGAGTTTATAAGACATTAACGAAGAATAAAAGACACAAAACTAAAAGCTAAGCGTGCGGTTGGCCCAAAAGATTTCTATAGTCTAAACATCTAATAATATCTAGTAATAAAGTAAACACATATTTTGAGATTTTTAGTTTTTAGTTTTCATACTTGGAACTGTGTGTGCGCAGCATGCAATTTTTAGTAAAAGCGAAAGATACATTATTAGACATTAGACAGTTAGTAGAGGATAGAGTTTAAAAATGAGGCACAAAAGCAATTAATTTGAGCTTTCCGATGTGATTTGCTTTTATTTTTAGCTAGTTTAAACGTACAAAATCCGAATGTTTAGGTAAATGGAAATATGAGAATGATCTATTATCTATTAATTAATATTTAAAGACAATCAAAAATGTACCTTCTTTCTCAATATCGTATTCAGCAGATCCCTGACGAAAATGATTCCGTGTGAGTAGCAGCATGCGGCCAACTAAATCAGTTGTGGAAACTCCTGCTGTACGTTTGACTTCCCTGATAAAAAGAACAAAATTATTAGTTTTAATTAGAAATATTCTGTTTCTTCCGCGATCCCCCATGTAGTGATCATATTTTTACACTTACTTATAACGATTTGCCGACTTGACAAGATGATATGTATCTACACCCTCGGCAGTCATTGTGATATCATCTGAAAAAATATGAAAAATTTGTAAATTCTGCAAAATGGAAACAGTGAAGAGTATAATTTTCAGTCTACTCACCGCCATGGACACAAAAATCACAGTTATTTTGATCGAGTACCTCCAACGTGGTCACATATGGAGCACCAAGTACCACTTCATCGACCCATTTGATGCCTTTCACCATCTTGACACGCTCCTCTTCGGTAAACACGGGCGGTCCTTTGTGTTTGGTGATCTCCTCATCCGTGTGTATGCCCACAATTACTTTATCGCCAAGTGCTTTGGCTTGTCGCAATGAGTTTGCATGTCCAAAGTGTACCATATCGTAACTGAAAGGAAGTTACAAAGGAAAACAACATTATCGATTACTATCTCTTTTAATTAGAAAGTGTGCTAGACTCGAAAAGGTTTATCAAGTGCTTCCTCCGTCTTTTAACTAACAAGTGTAATTTTGGTACATTTTATCTACAACATCATTTTGGCTCGTGGAGTAGCTAGACGATGTTAACAAAAACTTCCATTATATGATAAGCTTCCATTGAAAAGGCGTGACAACTATCGACCTTGAGAGTTCAGTTCAACTTTTTTGTATGAAGCTGAATCAGCGCACACATTTGGCGGTTCTGATCGATTCCCATTTAGCAAATTGATGCTGACCTCGATCCTCGATCTCCTATCATGCTAATGCTAGTGCTATATATAGTAAATTATCACTACAGTGCTTATATATTAGTGTAAAGTTTTCCATTCAGCTTAAAAAACCGAGTTCAAGTACCTCAGCTCAAGTCACGCAATCCAAAATTGATTACAATATGTAATCATTGATTGATCATTCATTTTATATTTTGTTTTTTCTGGAATTTCCCAATTTGGAAAATGTGCTTTTCAAAATTTACACATGAAAACAGATGTCAAATTTCTAAAACAAGTAATTAAAACTGTAGTTAAAATTCTCATAGACATTTCTCATTAACCGCACATGCCAGCAGTTCAAAGAAAATTTTAAAGTGTAAAGATATTACTATAGGAGCTTATGAAAGAAACTACTACAAATCGTCAAAGCCCAATTAAAGCTGTTGTTTGTCAATTAACTGTCTGACTGGCCGACTTACTCCAACAATCAGTTAATGACCAACTGAGAGTCGTGGCGTTTGCTCTACTTTGTGTGCAGAATGTGTAAAGTTGGTTAAGTTTGCACTTTGGACATGATCATCAGATGTGCCTGGGAGATACTATATTATGTACAAACAAAAAGAGGGAGAATGAGAGAGAGAAATAAACAAAGATGGAGATACGAGTTTTGCTATTTAGCAATATTTTTCTAATTGCATTTGTCGAGAGATGTTGCTTTCAAGTGTTTACTGGTTCCGCTGATTCTCTCAATAATGAAATAAATATTCAAAATCAGTATATATCGGATGATAACTGCACATAACACGTGCCCACACCACAACGACGTGATGTGATGCCAAAATTGAGTTTTACGCCATATGCAATTAAAATTATTATTGTGATAATAATTACTCTGAGTTTATGAAACAGAAAATTTTCGCTCTCAATATCAGATGATGCAAACGATTGCCATAAAAGAAAATTCCACACGTTTTAAAAAAATAGTTATGCAAACTCCTACTAATGGAATATGATTCTTCAATAAAACATTTTTCTGGCAATATTTCTTTTTGGGGACTTTTAACCTTCTTCCATCTACATACATACATACATATGTACATGTTTAATTAGCAAACAACTTTTGATTACTCATCATTATTCGTAGATGGCCATTTTGTCAAATATTTTAAGCCCATCACACAGAGTGGCAGTTAAATACATATGTAGTATTTTGTTTTCAATAGAGTATTGCCCAATAGATCCCAACAGAAATATTGTAATAGTCTTGATAATATTACAATTCTTAAAATTAAAGATCTAGAAGTCATTACAGAACTTTTCAGTATCTACATCCAAATTAATGACTATAATCAACTTAAATATCACACAAACATTTGAATGTTTCTCATATTCCATAGAAATTATTGCGAAATACATAAGTTAAAAGAGTTCACATGTGCTAAACTAATGACACTTTATAAGGGGCGTTCTTTTTATGTTAATTAAAATATCAAATTTTTTAGCAAGTTAAAATTTTATATTGTTTGCTTTTCTTAGTAGCCAGACTCATAAACATAGGACTTCCTTTCTCGCTCTCTCTCTGTCTCTACGCCAAAAACATATGATCAATTTGCTTATAGAAAAGGTGAAAATATTTCCTGCGTCATGACAAACACACTTCATTTTTATGGCTAATAAGGTAAATAAATATTGTTCTCACCACAAACGCAATGATGATTAATTCTAGATATCATACAACAACAACAATAAAAGGTATTCCAAGGGCCTCCAACCGCAGACGACATCACTCATACGCCACCCCAACCACAAACAAACACAACCACACCTTACGCCAGACATTATCCAATCAATTGTGTATTGTATGCCAACCGATAAGAAACCCCCCAAAAAAGGAGACGTCATCCTTATCAAATCGATAATTTAACTGTTTAACTGTTAGACATACATAATGGCAGCAAACAAAAAGTTAGACGATTGTAAATGTGGGTTAGTATACGCATATATATTATATAATAATTACTAATATTTATACCAACTCGTAGACATTCTCTCTTCTGACTACGCCAAGCTCCCCCCGTCTCCCTTTTTCTTTTCCTCTCTCTCTCTCTCTGTTTTCATAAGATCAAGGTTGTCAAATTACCTTGACAATAAAAAAACACGACTACGAAAATATTAATTTATTTTAATACTGAGCTGGTTGGTTGATTTGCTTTGCTTTGCTTTGCTTTGGTTGTGGGGGAGATGGATTGTATTGGATGATAAAAGCAAAAGTTTGCACGTCACTGGTAATTCGACAAAAATATATACATAAATATATACACATGTGTATATATATACATACATATATAAATATATTCAGCCACAGCTGATAGTAACAGCAGAGAATAAAATTCAAAAGAGGGCAGCTAGTAAAAGCGTGGGCCATTCATTAAATGACAAGAAACCTTTACTCCCGGAGATTTTTTTTCGCATTATATATATGTATGTATATGTGTATTATTTATATGGAAATCTGTGTCGTATACAAAACATTGTTATTAATATTGTTGTACTTTACGGACCCTGGAGCTGCTGGCTGGCTGCTTGGCTGCTAGGCTAGCTGCTTAATCAATTGAGTTGAACGACGCCAACGACGACGTCGACTACTGCCCCAAGTATTGTTGCTGATTAAAAAAATATCACGCGATTCTTTGTAGAATTTGTGCCCACAGCCATAGGAGTAACCAGAAGGAAGTGCCCCCGCCCACATCACCCTCTCTCTGCACTTACAAATTACAAAAATTCAAATGAGAATTAAAGTTCATTGACATTGACATAAACAGATTTAGAACACAAACAAATAGACGAAAAGCAGGCAGAGAGGCCTCCTCTCTGAGATAAAGAGGGAGATAGGAAAGAAGGGTAGAGATTTCGTTGGATTTTCACTTGCGTCAATCATCCAACCCAACGGCAGAGATAAGAGTTCAATCCGGACTTTTTTTGTTTTGTGTTGAATTCCTACCTCCCCCCTGCCTAGACCTCCTAGAATAACATCTTTAATCTGTTGGCCATTTATGTAGAGCATCAGGAGCAGCTGATTATTGTATGCTCTGCACTTTGGGTTATCAACGGTTTTGGGTTAAGTCAGGCACGAGGCTTTTCGTATTGTTGATGGGAACTACTATCTACAGGAATTTGTAACCGGAAACAATTCAAAATCGTCACCTTAACAGCAAATACTTTTAGTTGCGCAAATATTATAATCATTAAATGCCTTTGACACCCTTTAAAGATTGGATTCAATCTTTTGAAGGCACTTCATAATCTGCACGAATCTTCCTTCGATATCTTTATCGATCTGTTTCTTGTTTCTCAATATTTTGAATATTTTTGAAATACAGGAGAAAAAATACAGTTTTTGCAGTCCAAAACAAATGTGATCAAAATTAATAAGTTTAAGCCTTGTATTATAGCTTACAACTTGTGCTTCCATCGGAAACTTTCTAAATTTTTCTAACAATTTTTGTTAATACTTTTCCAGTACTTAATAGATACATACATAATTACTTTGCTTTAACTTAATATTCTATAAACCAATTGCTTAATGACTGGTCCATCTTAATTTGAAAAGGGGTGTATTGCAGTTTACTCGGTTCGATTTTTAACGACTTATGTATCTTTGCCCTTGTGCGAATAGTTAAGGGGTTTCAGAGCTCTGACCTCCAAGGTTCCAACGAAATGTCAATTTAATTATATACAAAAATGCATACAAAAAGAACCTCAAACCTCAAGTTAAATAGGAAGATGATGACGTCGCCGCCGCCGCTGCCGCCTGAATAGGTCAATGGCGACAGCAGCCGGCCGGGGCATGCGCAAAATGGGAATCACGTGATGTTTCGGGACAGACCGACCACACTCAACGGATGGCCACGTAAACGTGTCAAACAATTGAGAAACCGAGAGACAGAGCAAGAAAGAGAGCGGGGAAAACGAGAGAAATGAGTGAATTGGTTTACCGTGGGTACATACACAGAATCATGCCATCATATGTATGTACCTCTATACATATGCACATACATATGTATGTACATACATATGTACATATGTATTGTTTGGGTTGGGCGTGTGCAGCAGCAAACATAAACAATAGATATAAATACATATATAAATGTATATAAACATTTATAGAACCAGCTACACCACAATTGAGGAAGTTCTCTTAGATGTTGATAAAAAAAAAAAAAAAAAACTTAACTAAATACAGCAAACTTGTTATGGTAGGCCAACCCATATAAATCGGTGCGTCATATTCTCTCTCTCTTTCTTTCTATATAGACTGAAAACCAACGAACAAACGGTTAAGGCATTGCACATAAGAATTTAGTGATAATGCTTTAGAAATCAGCACAAATTCACTATGCACATAACAATCTTTGTTATTCATTTGGGAACAATAGGCAACGATTAGGGGCAGGATGCATACTATAAGTATTTACATACAAACATTTGAATTCAAGGTCGAGTTTGTTTCCTTTTTAATGGTAAAACATTGTTAACAAAGAGAAGATGAGACATCTTTGTGTGTTATGAATGCAATGAATAAGTCTAAGAACTCATGAGTAACCAAAGTTTTAATCTTGAAACGGTTATATTATCTATCTATATAAATATCATATCACACTCTCCAACGTGCCTAACATACATTTGTCTATTAAAAGGGCTAAAATATTAATATGCATCTAACAATAAGATGCAAATATCCGTTAGCATTGATAAACAAGTCCATGTCCATGTACATAAATATGCTAGATAAAATCATAATGAATCGTTTGATCAAACCATGAGAGAACATTTGCAATTGCTTGTCAATTTTTTGGCGCAGACATTCTCTCCATTGACCTTGATCTTGAAATAGGCAAACCAGGAAAAAAAAACCGAGCAGTTGGTTAAATTTAAAAAGGCAAAAATGATCAAATGAATGTAGTTTTTCTTGTCGCACTTAAATAGAAAAAAAAAACCTCAAACTCTACTCTAATCGAATTGTGATATGGTGGGCCCCGAGTCGGGGCCGACAAACGAAATCAGTTAGATTGCCAATGAAATGCCACAGTTTTGACTCACTGTGCTCTCTTCTCTCCCTCTACACCCCCATCGCACAATAACAAGCAATGGAAGGAAGAGTGACGCAATATATGTACCGCTATTTGGGAGAGTTATCAATATAAGCAAGTCATATTTACTTGCACATGCTTTATGTGATTTAAATGATGTTTTAATACACGTAATTAACTATTAACGATGCCACCCCCTTCACCTTTTGACACCACCCCCAACCACCCTAGGATAATCCACTGACTCACCAGCCATCACACCAAACACGAATGTCTTTTCCTTTGCCGTTGCCGTTGCATTTGTTGTTGTGGTTGTTGCTGCTGGTACCATTGCAGGTACCGTTTACCAGTTTGTCACTCATAATTAAATTATTAAATATTTGCCGAATATATTATTTTTATTATATTTCCCTTTTGTTTTGATTTAGACGCACATTTGACCGATCGAAAGACGAATTTATTTTTAATTTTTTTTTGGAAGCGAGATGCGGCGAACACGTAGTTGTTCACACTTCGAGCGACGGGTGTTGAATTGTTCTGAGTTCTGGACTGCGTCCAATATTTATTATTTTTTTTAATATATTTTTTCAAAAGCTACTCAGTTATCGCCCAAACGCACACCCACACTCACGACTTAAAAACAAAACCTACACTAGAGATGGGAATTATATCGATGTCACCATCGATACTATCCGCGGTGGAGTGCCAGAGATATTTAGAAGGTACACTTGAAAAAACTGGCAAAGATTTAAAAAATAATGTTTATGAAATTAGAAACTTGAGTGCTAAAAAAAAACAGTGTAGTTAAGTAATTATTACACAAAAATGAGAATAGTCTACAGTTGCAAACACTAAATTCTGTGATGTCTACAAAATGTTTCTTTTCGACGATTAATACTGGGGAAAGTAGCTCCTCAAAAATCTCAACATATGTGAGTCTACCAGAACAGACAATTAATAACGTGATGAATCTTGTTTTATATTCTAAAACAGTATTTAGTGAGGTTTTATTCATAAACCCATTTTTTCAAGTACTTGAACAAAATGAAATACATATGTACATAGTATTTTGGAAAAACACTCGATAGCCTAATTGGAACATCGTGGTGGTGCTAGTGATGAGAAAACAGCCGATGCTATCGATGGCTTAGTCTATATCATACCAGCTCTATTTTACACTATTTATTTGTACAAAACAATTTGACAATTTTTTTTGTTGTATAAAACATGGCCCCGGGCAATAGCCACTAAGATGATGACGATTGGACAAATCCTAACTAGGAGGCACTAAGTACACAGTTCCAATGACGTCGTCAATGTTGTTTACAAAAGTTATTACGACTACTCGGCATTATTTAGTTAGACAAGATACGAAATATACATGAGAATATTGTATTTTATTTCTAAAAAATTTCACGTGCGAAACAATTACACAAATGTACAATATATAGTTTTGATCTAACCAGACCTCCGCGATTAAACATCAAAGCAATATCAAAATTTTCAATAAACAAAAGGAAAAATGTCAAAGCCACATCTAGATCCGCCGCAACGAGGAGAAGCCTATGCAGCTGCCGAGGAGCGATTATTGGACATTTTGTCTCCGCTGGCTGAACATGCCGGCCCGTATGAGAATGCGAGCCAGGCATACGAACAGGAGGAGGAGGATAATCAGTCAGTTGTAGACCAAGATGTTGAGGAATCTGTTGATCCCGCTGTTGACAATATGATGCACATCATCACAAATGATTCGGATATACATAGTTTGATTTCTAGTAGTGATAGTGTTGGGTTCAAGGGCTGGGAGGATTCGGCTGATTATGACGATCTTGTCGGTGATGGCCAGGGACATTTGATTTATGGCGTGTGCAGGAATGTTTTAGTCAATGATCAAGACGATCAGGCCAATATTCCGGATACTGCTGGTGATCAGTATGTGGAATATATGGATTCCACACCATCAAAGCGTGGTCATCATCTTAGCAATGAGATTATAGAAATCGATGGTGAGCCTCCATGCTGTTATCTTTTTCCAATGCCTTTTTAAACAAATCTTTTTGTAGATTCACCTGAAACAGCCAGAGAGTCGGCAATGGCGTTATTCCAAGCGGTGGCAAATTCACAAGGAATGTTGACTAATGGTCAGGATCATCACCTAGTCGAGGAAATTGAGATGGTGTCTCATTCGCAGGAGAATGGAGACTTAGCTGATGGTACCGAGTGTGTTATCTATGATGAAAATATGGTTGTCGTGACCACTGAGGAACACTGTTGCGAAATCATAGTAACCACTCATGGTGTTGCTAATGAGCAGGAAATGGCTAGAGCATTCCTAATGGGTGGCAATGGAATTACACCTGGATCCATTCCAGCTTCTGCAATGTTAAATGGCAGGGTATATATAACTGAGGAAGAGACGCATGTGGAAATGCAAACTGATGGCAATGATATATATCTAAGTGAAGCTGCTCTGGGACAGTCAATGATGTTACAGCATCAGCATCATAATAATGAGTTGGTTGTCGCCGAAGAAGATGTCGAGGATCCAACATTTGTAGATGATCAACCTTTAGAGGAGGAACGACCAGATATTTGTCAGGTTTATGATCATGAACTCGAAGATCATGATGATGAAGAAATTGAAGAAGAGCAAATCCATGAGGGTCAATATCAGCAAGAAGTAGGGCAATTTTCCATGGATTGGCAAATGCATCAACAGCAAGAGCAGGAGCAACAGCAGCATGGACAGGAACAGCAATATGAGCATGAGCAACAGCCTATTCTAATAGCCAGCGATGTCGAAGAAGAGGTGGAGGAGCAGCAGCATCCACATATGCAACAGCAGCCACTGCATTTCCCATTTAAAGAGCAGGAATCTGAACGAAGCAGCCCCACCGAATTTCCAGTGAGTTCGTCTTCCCCACCCAATGGCAGTGATCGTGATGATGATCTAGATGACGATATGGCCGGTCATCCTTCGCCAGCTCCACGCAAATATCCGCCTCTACTGAAAAATACACTTTTCGCTGAGGCTATGGACCGACGGTTAGCTTACATATGTCAGACGCAGCCCCAGATGAGCCTTACGGAAAAAGTTTTTGCATGGGACACAGCCGTTGCCCACGATTGTGAAGGTGTTGAGGATGTGGAGAATTTCCAGACAGCCTTTGAACAACTCGAGCCACACAAGGAACACAATTTTCTGACCTTTCGTGAAAGTTTGGAAAGAAATTTAAAAAGAATTGGCCGGGATATAATGCACATGAATGAAGAAGTATCCATACCCACGCCCTCTAAAAGAGTTCAGGAGAGGTTGAAACCACAGAGACGTCTACTTCATCATCCCATACCTGCCGAGGACACAATTATTTTGGATGATGACGATGAAGATTGTTATGAGGTTACGGGCGGCGGCAAAGATAAATCATCGATAACCACTCTGATACCAGAAGAAGAGCTCGAGTGTGAAGATCCTGATACGGTGGAGCCTGAAGTGAAAACCACTGAAACCCAAACGGCAGTTAATCTAGTTACCAAAGAGACCTCAACAACAGACTTGATCAATTGCCAGGGGATGATGCCACCTCCAGCCGAATCGGGTGAAGTTCCTGAAGATCAGACGCTGTCGACATTTCAAACTGGTCATAAATATTGTGAAATGGTTCGAGATGTTTTTCAAGGTGTTCGTCATCAGCAGTATATGGAGCAACATAAGCAGTTCCAGCAGCAACAACAACAACAACAGCTGCAGCACCAACAACAACAGCAGATGCAGCACTATCAGGAGCATCATCAGCAGGAATTCCAGCAACAACAAAAGCTTCAACATTTTCAGGAGCTACAGGAGCACCACCACCAGCAGCAGCAACAGCATCATTTTCATCAAATCCCACGACATCAGCAATATCAGCCGCAGTATGTGCCTGAGATGCCAGAGAATCCGGGTAAGCTTTTAGTTCTCATATAGATTTAAGCTTTTCCGTTCTAAAAATTTGAAAATTCAAATGGGTAAAGGAGTTAAAGAAGTTTGAATCTTACGTTAGAATTTGATTTTAAAACCTATTAGGTATGGTTTGAAAAGTCCGTACGATGGGGTTATTCCTGCAATGGCTAATTTAGAGTAGATATACATTTTAGGGGGTGGATCGGTCTTGGAAACACTTCATACAAAGAGAAGGGGACGATAATAAGGCACGATCTCTAAATTTGAGGATTTTTTTTGTTGGTCAATATTCAATCGAATGAATCAATATTAGAGATACAAAAGTTCGGCTAAGTTCGATTTAAATTTCAATAGGTCGTAATCTCTAACCAGATATTAGAGATACATTTTCTTCTGCTTATTAAACTTTGGGAGCTTAATAGAAACTTTTCTTTCATCTTAGCAATGGTAACAACAAATCAGACGAGTGCTTCCTATGGTGATTACCCCAACGATGCCATGTTCTATGAGCAGCAGGAATTTTGCAACTATCTTGGCCTCACAGAACTGGCCACAGCCAATGCGGTCGCCTCAGCCATGCGAGAGTTGGCCAATAGCACAGTTGCTCGTCGTTCCCTGAGAGTAAGGCCACAACATCAATTGGATAGAATGCGCAACGATGTCAGGGGCAAGCATCGACGGGAGAGACAAGAGAAGGACAAAGATAAGGACAAGGAACTGAATTCAAATCATCATCATCCAATGACAACAATAAGTGAGCTGAGCAACGATAGAAATGATAATTCTGCTGTACCAACCGCCTCGGAGGTAACATTAACTATGCCGAACGAAAATTCCGATGAGGCAGACAAAGATGAAGTGGAAGAGGAAGAAGAACCCACGGACCAACGTCAGACGACACAATCATCGACTGATATGTATGATTACTATTATCAAGCCCAAGGCGATAGATCCGAAGGTGCAGGTGTTAAACCCATTGAGCAAACGGCTCCATCATCCAATAATAATAATCCTCAAACAATGGAATCAGCTTTTGCGAAGGTTTATGCTGCAGCACCACCAACGCAATTACTTGAGGATATGCAACGACGTTTACGTGAGGCACGCGAGGCTCAGCCGTCGATCTACATAGTCCAGGCGATGAATAACTATGCCACAGGCAAAGAAAGAAAATCAACCAACTCAATTGAAACAGTCACCTTTGGGGAAATAAATGCACCGCATCCATCACTGGAGAGCACTAAACCGGCGTCGCTGCCGCCCCCGCAACAGCCGCCCCCGCAACAGCCGCCGCAGCAAACAAAAAAAGAAGTCCGGGCCAGCTCCTCGTTCAAAGCGCACAAAGAGTCAATATCATCATCATGTAGAGGCTAAGGTGCAATCGAATGCTCCAATAAGAAGGCGTAGGACAACAGTTGGCGGTGGAGCCGCGCATAATGTTCGCGATTTGGTTACACGTTCCACAACACATATGAATTCCAAATTGTTGCGTAATCGTAAGATAAATCTACTTAAGACTTATGCCCTCACAGATGCCACAGGGCCGAATGGCAAAAAGAAGCGTTTAAGCGGCGGCGGTGGTGGCTCCACCGGAATGAAACAAAATAAGGTAACAAAGGCCGCAACCAAGACGACGACAACGACGACGTCACCTTTAAAGAACGCCTCTGTAGAACCTCAAGAGAAGAGTACTCTGCCGGAACAGCATCGTTTGCAGCAACAGCAATCACCAGTAGTTGCCCACCCGAACTCACCAAAAAAATCGAAAAATAAAACAGTGGTAATCACAGAAGGATCAAACGTCACGACAGCAGGCCGTTTATCAGTTACGCCAACTAAGGACAAGCATGTTAAATCCCACAAGTTGAATACGAGACGTTGTCGAGCGAAATCTTTGCCCACAGCACTGAGCAACAAGGAAATCGATGAGCCACTCCAGCAGGACAAGCAACAACAAGCACAGAAAGAAATTCAACCAATGCCCGATAAACTAAAATCCCCAATTTTGATGGATACACATGAATTTTTAACACATCATGCTGCAGTGCATCCACCAGTCTGGAATGATGTGGCACGTCGTTATGCTCATCACATACGCCAGGCCAATAGGAAGGCAGAAGCCGATACAGAAGAGACTGGCGGCTCAGTCTATGCACGACTAGAGAAACCTCCTTCCATATATGAGCATCCAAACCAACTCAATCGCCGTTCCCCCCATCCAACTGAAGAGCCGCATTTCTCGCGCCGTCGTCGCCAGCAAGCAGGCACAAGTCATAAGCAACAACAATCTGACAGTGGGTTGTATCCGTTTGATATCAATTTGACACCACCTGGTGGCTTGCTTCTTCTCAGTGAGGCGTCATCACTGCTGCGCAACCCGCTGGCGGGTGAAAATGGAAAAGTCTTGTATATGTACTATGAACTGGATCAGTTAATAGTGCTACAGGAACGTTCCATTACCTTCTGGAAGTACTCCCAACTCTTCAATGTTCTAAGCACGCCAGCTACAACGCCAACAAGCGATGGACCAAAAACAAAATCTCCGCAAGGTGATCCAAAGATTTGCGATTCAGATCATTCGAGCATGGCAAGTCAAAGTCAAACGACCAGTGGGCCACACTGGGTCAACTTGGGACGTCTACGGCGAACAACCAACGGTAAATTATTTCAGGTCTATGTCAAAAGTTAATGGCAATTAATTTCACTCTCTTGGACTTCCAGACATTGAGATTGTTGCTCCATTTGGCAATCGATTGTGCGTGCACAATTCAACGCCCGTTTATATAGAGATGCGTTGCCATTCCTTGGATCATCATAGACGCGAGGGGAAGCTAATGTCGCTATATGTCAATGTGTACTATTATTGCGAGGAGGAATTGCGACCCAAGATGCATTCCGTGCATCTCGATGCAGTCAATTGGTATAAGTTCATTCGCAATTTTTAACTTCTCCATATATCGAATGATTATATTATCTTATTTTTTAGTGAATGGAACAATGTAATCTACACAAGCATTGCAGAGTCACGTTACTTTGTAATGGCCCATCAAGCAGAAATGATGATGGGTAAATCAAAAACGGGAATTTGCAAATATTCGCTCACTCCCACTCTCGATACACTGGCTTCGATCCGTGAGTTTAAACAATTGCGCCACGAACTAAAACACATTGAGTGCTTGACCGAGGATCGCCTAATTGGCTATGGTGTTTCACGCATAACCATTTGGGATCATCGCAGCGGCGATACTTTAATGAATTACGACTTGAATATGCCCCTGGGTCGTAATCTTGGAGCAATGCATTTCCCTAGCTTTGAAATAGATCAAAGTAGCATATTGATCCTCTATCAATACATACAAATGCCCACGAAACCATCTCAATTGCATGTGATTGCCTGTGAGATATCTCATGCCACACCATCGCATCGGCTGCTGCATGTACATAGTCTGCCATCGCCACAATTCGATCATATTGTAGTGTCCATCAATACGGGTGATCACTTAATATTGAAATCAATGACAGACGATGAAATATGGCTAAGTGCCGCCGATCCCAGACAGCTGACATATGTCGCTCCCCAGGGACAGGGAATCCAGCGATTCTATGCTCGTCAAAAGTCTCAGGTTGTTGAATTAACACCGCATAGCCTAACTGTGGATAGTATTGCAAATCATTTTATGAAATTGGCAACCAAACAGCAGCATATGGCCATGATATTGCAATCAGTCAATTCGTTACCAGTAAGTCCGTCACCAGTGTAAATGCCAATTCCAATCCCCATACAAATATGCAACAAATGTGCACACGAAATTCTTGTTGTTGTTCTCAGTCTGCAAATTTTTGTATTCAATCACCAAAAATCCTTGTACAACACCCTTGGCGCCTTAAACACTTTAATCCATTGTCTGTTTAATCAATCTTAATCTTAGGTATAGTGTTTAGCCTCCATACATACATTTGTGAAATGAAAAATGTAATTTCAGCGCCACGGGAAAAAAATAAACTCATCATTAGTCATAATTTATTAAAAATTGTCTTTAGATTATATCCTCAATACTTAAATTGTTTTTTTCCCCTCCTTTATTTTTTAATGCAAGTTATTCTTCTAAAAGAGAAAAAAAAAATGAATGGTATCACTAATTTTTTTTTTATTATTGGCTTAGCTGTAATTGTTAGTCTTAATGTGAATATTTTTTTTAGATACATATATTACTATAATTATTAATAATACACACTTTTGATGTACGTCTGAATGTACAACAACTGCAACTGCTGTCTGCGGACTGCAGTACCCCCGGGACGTGTCATATACATAAATTAGGAGTAAAACTACAACACCAAAATGTATACAAAAATTGAAAAACTTATTAAAAAAATACAAATATGTTGATGAAATTTGTAATTGTTTTGCGTTCACAATATTTATGTAGCTTTGATAAAGCTAGTTTTTCAGGGTAGAGGAAATTTTTGGCAAAATGGGTATTATGCTTCAATTAAACCTGAGTTGAAGTTTTTATTCTACCAGTCCTCCCTTTCTCGATCGGAGAAAATCGGTTTAAGCAATTATATCATAGAGGATCCAAATCGTTTACCATTTACTCAAACATTTTCCAGTATTGCTTTTCTGCCTAATCTTTTGTTGATCTTATGGTGTGTTGTAACACTCTCTGCTCTCTGCTATGGAATGAATTGTACGCTGTTATAAGGAAATCAAAAGATTTGGTCAATTTTGTCAACATCTGCTTCAAAAACTTAGGTTACTTAATCGTGTTTTTAATAGAAACAAAACTAATCCCCAATGTAACGCTTCAATATGCACATCATTAACCGAGAAAATGTATAAATTGTATAATCATTTTTTCATATATTTTAAAACTCATTTGGTAGGTATATATGAACTAAACAATTTCAACTACACACATTCCTTATCTCATCTCTCTCACATTACAAATTACAATCTAATCATTATTATTAATATATAGTATTTTTTTGTTTTTTAGTTTTGTCTCTTAAACGAAATCTAATTATATATATATATATATATTTATATACAATTTGTTTTTGTTTGTTAACTTACACGAGAGGAAATAGTAAAATTCATATAAAAAATTGTGAGGTTTATGGATGCTACAAAATTAATTATGAATGTAGATATTATCAAGAAGCTATTCAGGAAGTCGCCGATCACATAATTGCGCACTAGCCTGAGACCATGATCACGATATGATCGAGAGTGGTTCGCTTAGGTGTCTAGTAAAGTACACGAATTTCATTATGTAGTTTTTTACGATTTGGCCTACAAAATAATTTACAAGATATAATAATAATGCATATACATATATGTATGTAAATTTTTGTATATATATAATAAGGAGAACAACTTTAGAACTTAAGAGCCGCCGCCATGGTAATTGTAAAGCTGCCACTACAATTCCTTGTCGGGCTTTTGTGTTGTTGTAGTTGTTGCTGCTGTCTCATTTTGATGTGCCTCCTTGGCCAATTGCCATCGCTTAAACTCGACCATTTGCATGATACGGACACGCAGCGGCGCTTGCGGCCTTCTTTGCATGGCCGTCGATAGTTTGCCAAATTCAAGGCTATACATAAAGACAACAGGTATAAGAACATCATCGTTGCCATCGCCGGACATGGCAAACATCGGTTGCGTTTCGCCGGAAGAACCTGGTACATTATCACAGACAATAAGAGCCGTAGCTCCGGCTTGTTGGGCTAATCGAGCCTTGCTCACAAATGTACAATCGCCACGCTCGGCCACAAGAATTTTTCCTTTGACCTCCTCGGTATTCGTAAGCTTCTCGTTGCAGGCCCGTATTGGTTTGGCCAGCACCAGATCACCCTCCACAAATTGTTCGCCAATTAGTTCGGGACTAAAATGCGATGGTCCTGCCATCAGGGCAGTCCAATCCTGCAAATGTTCATCAAGGGCAAAAGCGACAGCCTAAAAAGAAATTAAAAATGAATTAATTAGCGATTGATTCAATAGATTTTGTTTTTAGGGCACACCATGGTCAAATCCTTGTGTTTGCTACGCACCTGCAGTTGAGCCAATTGATTCATGCTCTGCAATTTGGTCAACTCTAGCATCTCCTGCATAAACTGCAAGCCCATTTCACCCTCCTCGTGGCTCTTTGCCTGCATGAGAAACAAAAAACAAACCAAAATTCTATTTGTTAAGAAGACTTGAAATAAAGGAAAGGATTCGTATAAACAAAATATATAAATGAAGGAAACAGAAAATAGAAAAACAAAAGATACAGAAATAAAACTTACATTATAGAAACTATGAAACAGTCGCACCTTGCCTTGACTGCGATCCCCTACTGATACCATGGTGATGCCCATGTCGTAAACAGCTCGCAAATGATCCGCATTGCTTGCCTGAAAATCCAAGGCGCTGAGTCGCTTGCCACCACTCCCGCTGATTGTGGTGCGCGGGCACGAGCCCGTAATGAAGTTGCGCAATGGTTTGCGTACTTTTTCAGGAAAAAGCTTATTGGAACTGGGGCAAGTGCGCATGAAGTCGAGTACGTTATGATCGTCCGATTGGCGAAAGCCTACAAAAAAGAAGTCAAAAAATAAATATTATTCTTTCTTTTTTGTTAGTGCACTTACTAAACGTAGAATTCCCTAGTTGAGCAATGGAAAGCGGCAGCAAATGGGCCTCGGTGGTGAAGACAAACTCATCCACGTTAATAATAAGATCCTGAGGCTCCGAAAAGAGTAAATAGAGATATTTAAAAGTCTCGGAGAGGACAAATGAATCCATGCGATCGTCATGTTTGCCAGTACGGACATCACTGACTGCGGCATAGCCACAGGCGACTTTCGCATATTGCTGGAGGGTTTTCAATGCCCGTTTGCCCACTTGAAGATAATGATGATCGCCAGTTGCGCGATACAGAAAGTAGGTAGACTCTATGAATTCGGGACGCAAATGATGTTGACCCCAATGGATTTGGAAATCGACGGTAAATGCCTCTGGGATGAGTGTATGCATTTGCATGACCTAAAAGGGGGAATTAAAGGTAACTTTGGCCTGTAAATAAATACGATTTGACTGCTCACCTGGTAGAGCATTTCATGCGTTTGCACTGCTGGTTTTAAGTCACCCGATAGAACTTGCAATCCCGGCCAAAAGGCCAGCAGTGAATCCATGAAATTTCTGGACTTGGCATGCGGCCTATGCATAAGAACATCCAGAAGCATTGGTCCCTCACTCACATACTTCATGACGGCATTGTAGTGACGATTAAATCGCGCCAAATACTTGTCGTCGCCAAGCAGCACATACGACTTGAATAAATACTCATAGTAGCTATCAATTCCAGCACCTACTCCAGAGTCTCGACGCACCCAATCACCGGAGTGCACATTCAATACAGTGCCCATCAGATCTGATCCACGATGACGTAATTTCCACAATGCATCCATGGCAGCATGTGCACGCACCTCAAAAATGGGATCTCCTGTTAACCGCGACAAAGCAGCAAACTCCAGAAGTATTGTCCCCGCACAAGCTGTACAAGTTTCACGCGATACTTTCAGTTGCGGATCCTTCATGCCTAGTCGGAGATTAACCCGAGCATGTGGTATACCCGTTGAGGTATTAAATGCAGGCAATAAACGATAGCCCAATTCGCGGGCCATTTCCAATAGTTCTCCCTTATACCAATGCATGACATCGGCTTGCTTTTGCAAATATTCCGAAAGTATGTGGGCAGACAGAAGGCCACCCACCATACGTATATTTGTCTCGAATACAGAGACAATAATATCACTATCGAATTGCACGTCCCTTATGACCAATTTTACTGCATGTTCAAATTCAGCGAAATCTCCAAGTAGAACCAAAGTGTCCAATGTATCCACTAACGTCATCGAGAAGCTACAAAGTGTTCGGTAGTCTGTCAAAATGATTCACAGTTTTGTATTTGATTCACTTACTTTCCCAAAATGTCATCCATGTCGCCACGTGAGGGCGTCACTCCTCTATATCGTCCCTTACATGAGAGGGGCATCAACTCATCGGCTGGATAGGCATTCTCCATATAAGCGCGATAGGCATGATAGAACATCTCACGTGCTTCTTCCCTATAATAAGAGCAAAGTGGTTTTAACAGATTTAACTTAAAAGTTCCTGGTCCTCGTAAAGGGTTACGTTGAATTTTTTTTCACATATTTTGTGACGTTTTGGACAACTTTTGTCTTTATGTTCTACTCAATGTAACCCCTTTCAAGTGTTTCTTGTAGATGTACTTTAATTCGGTTCTCTCTTTGTGCGACATATTCTGGGTAGGCATTGAGCTCTCCGTGCTCAAGACACTAGCCACAAAGATGACTAGCGCTAAGAGAACTAGCCAAAGCTGCCGCTGAGGGGAGCAGGATAAAGAAGAGGAACTGGAGGTGGTGGTCATCATTATCACTATGCTAGCTCCAAGGTTCGTCGTGAATTGCTAAATATGCGGCAGCCAGAGTTGTTGTCGTTGTTGTGACGTTGACCTTCACTTTGAGCGTGTTACTGTTGTTATTGCCAGGCACTTTTTTTCTCTTTCGTATTTGTTTCGCTTTTTGTTAAAATTTTTGATTTGTTGTTGTGATTATGGTTGTTTAGTTTCCTCTTTGGTCTGGTGTTTCGGACAGAAGCACACCGTCTAATTAAAACTGTAAGCGCACATAATTAATATTATATATACATATCTTAATCAACAACAATTTGTACACAAATAATTTATGCCAGAGTAAAGGAAAAAGAAAAACTTACCCCCTCTTTCAATGCCGTCGACCTAATTTTAATATTCCAACGTCACCTTGTGTTCGTGCACTTGTGCTGCAGAAGCAGCAATTGTTTAACGATTTAGCATTCCTTCTTGATTGTGTTTTTATTAATTTATTGCAGTTTATTTTTAATCTTCTTTGCTATTTTACGCTACCAGTGACAAATCACCACGACAACACAACAAAAGTCGCAAATTATGCAACACTGCCGGTCAGCTACCAACTCTTATAGAGTAAATGTAATTCTTATGCATATTTAATCATTAAAATTAATTCAATTTATATACACAAATCTTTTCTATTTACTATAAAACAAAAAATCAACGTTCTTTGAATGTTCTCTTTGAATTTTTGGTAAATATTTACTTAAGCTACTCGAGATTTCAGTGTTGAAAATTTTAGTGTTGGCAAACGCTATTTTTTATTTGGCGCGTTGTTTGACCGCCTTGGTAGCCAAATATTTTAATCTACACTCTAAAATCGAGGAATATCGCTGAATATTGTATTCTAAACTAAATTTGTTCTATAAAATCAAAAAATATTGTAAACTCAACAATATTTTTGTTTGTTGAAAATAGTACGAGCAAAAGATTCAAAAAGCCCGCATATTCGAGTCTCCAAAATTCGGTATCTGGCAACACTATCTCAAAATTGAACAGTTTTTTTTAGCCGGAAACAGCTACTTTCAGCTATAATCCCGCTAAAAAAATAATTTTCCTTTGTTAATTACACAATAAATACGAAATAAATCGCCAAGGCGCACCTGAAATTGTGCTTGTGGAATTTTGATCTTTCGTTTGATACCAAATTTATGAAGTTTAAGCCGATTTTGGGCCCGAGTAACTTAAGTAAATATTTATCGAATTTTTTGTTAAAATACGGTAGCCTTTTAAGTGTTCAATCCGATTTAAATAAAGTGTTCTAAAATAGACAAATATACAGGACTGCATAACAACACAGCTGTTCGCGCTTCAACTTTTGAAATTAACTAAATGGTCTGTATATATCATTTATTTAAACTTTGCATGTTAACCAAAACGCTTTTATTCACACACAGCGTCGCAGTCTCGCTCCGAGTCAGCGTCTCGGTGTACGCCTCCAGCCTAATCAAGACTTTACGCCACCACTTTTACAAAAGAAAAACAAACGCACCTGCCAGCAGGAGCAGGAGCAGCAGCAACTTCAATGTCAATTTGCTTTGCGAGATGCCACCAATTCCAATGGGAGCATACCATTACCCATTCGTTTTACGGCCAATAGTGAGTACGAGCTGGCCATAGCCAAGGTTCTGTCCAGAAAGTTCAAGGTGCCAATCGCCAATTATGTGCCGGATTATGGTGGAAATCGCTGTCTGGGAGTGAGGCGTTCTATTGTGCGGCGCGCTCTACATGATCCCCAGGCCTGCAACGCTTTGGTTCTACACACGCCCCCCACTTACTCGGAACATGACAGGATGAAAATGGATCCAACGAAAATATTAGTTCATGTTGTGGTTGATCCACTATTGAGCAATATTTTACGTCCACATCAGCGTGAGGGAGTGCGATTCATGTACGATTGTGTGGAGGGCAAGAAGGGTAATTTTAATGGCTGCATTATGGCCGATGAAATGGGTTTGGGCAAGACGCTGCAGTGCGTTACTCTGGTTTGGACTTTACTGCGTCAAAGTTGTGAATGCAAACCGACCATAACTAAAGCAATCGTCGTCTCACCCTCATCGCTGGTAAAAAATTGGGAAAAAGAGTTTACTAAATGGCTCCATGGACGTATGCATTGCCTGGCCATGGAAGGTGGTTCAAAAGAGGACACCATAAAAGCGCTTGAACAGTTTTCCATGAACACATCTACTCGGTTGGGTACTCCCGTGCTGCTTATTAGCTACGAAACCTTTAGAATCTATGCAAATATTTTGTGTCAAAACGAAGTGGGCATGGTCATTTGTGATGAGGGCCATCGGCTAAAGAATAGTGATAATCTAACATATCAGGCATTGATGGGTCTTAAGACCAAGCGACGCGTTCTACTCTCGGGAACACCTATTCAAAACGATCTAACAGAATATTTTAGTTTGGTCAATTTTGTCAATCCCGAAATGCTGGGCACGGCAGCCGATTTCAAGCGTAATTTCGAAAATCCCATACTTAAAGGTCAGAACGCCGATTCCACCGATAAAGAGCGAGATCGAGCTTTAGAAAAGACCCAAGAGTTAATTGGCCTGGTTAATCAGTGCATTATCAGGCGAACGAATCAAATTTTAACGAAATATTTGCCTGTGAAATTCGAAATGGTTATTTGTGTTCGTATGACCAGCGTACAATTGGAGTTTTACATGAATTTCCTAAAGTCTGATCAAGTGCGGCGAAGTTTGGCAGGTGAGTCAATAAAAAAATAATGCAGTTTATTAAATTAAACGATTTTTTTTCCAGATTGCAATGAAAAGACCTCCTTAACAGCTCTAGCTGATATAACCACATTGAAGAAGCTTTGCAGTCATCCGGACTTGATTTATGAAAAGATGCTAGCCAGAGATAAAGGTTTCGAGAACTCGCAAAATATTCTACCCACAAACTATAAACCCAAGTAAATGATGAAATGATTGCCCTCATGTAAAGTTATCTAGTCTTGTCTTAACCATTTGATATTTTTCTTGCAGAGATCTGAATCCGGAGCTAAGTGGCAAATTCATGCTTTTGGACTTTATGCTCGCCGCCATAAGAGCCAATTCTGATGACAAAGTTGTTCTGATATCCAACTACACACAGACATTGGATCTCTTTGAGCAATTGGCGCGAAAGCGAAAATATTCATTTGTCCGTTTAGATGGAACCATGACCATCAAGAAGCGTTCCAAAGTTGTCGATAGATTTAATGATCTACAAAACGATTGTTTTCTTTTTTATGCTAAGCAGCAAAGCTGGAGGCTGTGGTCTGAATTTAATTGGTGCTAATCGCTTGTTTATGTTTGATCCGGATTGGAATCCAGCCAACGATGAACAGGCCATGGCGCGCGTTTGGCGTGATGGACAAAAGAAACCATGCTATATATATAGATTGGTGGCGGTAAAAAAATATCACACATAACCTATTCCAAACATAATTGTGTTCTTTCTTTTTTAGAGTGGTTCTATTGAAGAGAAAATTCTACAGCGTCAGACCCATAAGAAATCATTGTCCAGCACCATTATAGATAACAATGAGTCGGCAGAAAAGCATTTCACGCGTGATGATCTCAAGGATTTGTTTAGTTTTGATGCCAAGATTCTATCGGACACGCATGACAAGTGAGTAAATAATTATTAAGACCGGGATTCTTCAAATGATCAACAGATAGATTAAACAAATCAACAAGTTTTCGATACCTTAAAAGCTGATTGTTTGTGTCTTTTGCCCGAAAAAGTCTAATTTCTGTAATTTATAAAAACGTTTAGCTTTAATCAAACAATCTAATCAATCTGTACAACTTTACTTATATTCTTCAACTTTTTCAGACTAAAGTGCAAACGCTGCTTTCAGAATGTTCAAACAAAGCCACCTCCTGAGGACACAGATTGCACTTCTCATTTATCCCAATGGTTTCATTGCTCAAACAATCGTGGCCTTCCCGATGACATACTGGCCCAAGCGTGGACAGCCAGTAAATGTGTTTCTTTTGTCTTTCATCACCGATCGCAGGCTCAGGCGATCAAGGAAAGTGATGAGACGAAGCAGGAAGCTGAAGACACTTCAATCCCAGCAAAATCGAAACGCAAACGCTCAACCACACCGGAAAGTGATGATTGCAATGATGAAGATTTCAAGGGATTTTAGTTTTATTGCCTCTTTCAGTTTTTGTATTTACTATAATTTAATCATTTATTCATACCTGTATTTCTGGCTGCTCTCGAATATTAACAATTACGCTCAAATAGATTAGAATTTAGGATGCTACATCTGGCAGATGTTAGTAGGAGAAGAGTTCGATAATTGAATTAAAGTTTCCCATTGTATATTAAGTTCTAGTTTAAATGAAAAAAAAAATGATAGATTTATAATAATTGAATTTAATCTATACTCGGCTAATCTCCAACCCTTTTTGTCTCAGCATAAAATACAACTAGCACAGCTTACAATTAAAACTAAAGCAAAGATTTAAACGTTTTTAAAATCTTTGTTTTATATAGTTATCAGGGAATGCAACCGAAACGTATTACTAGTTTCAAAAGCGAGTTTTTTTTGTTAAGATTGGATATTGATTACAGCTTTGGATCAATTAACTTTGTATTGTTGCAGCGTACCGATAATTTTTCTTAGTGTGATAAATATAATAGTTAATCAGTGTAAAAGTAAGATTAAGATTGTAAAATTGCATTACGGACTATAATTCGTAGCGATTGAATTCCCAGATGTTTACAGACTATTTAATAAGTAATTTAAGCCCAATTCGCAGTGTTAACACAGTCAATAGAACACTTTTTAGCGGAATGGGATGAAGAGGAAGAGCATTTGGGGTAAATCCGAGCAAAGGTTAAACATCAATAATTTTATGTTCCAACTCGACCCAGACATTACTCTTCTCTGGCGGCTTTTGCAATGGTGAGGGCTGTTGCTGCAGCTCGGCTAAAAAAGCCCGCAATGGCCTGATAGTAACTACAATATACAAGTGCAAAAATAGGTTAACATTTTTATTAAATTGTATACATATTTGTAAAAGGAGTTCCTTACCCATCTACTATCCAGGTATCATTGTGTGAGCCTCCTGGGAATTCCAGAGTTCGCTTTATCTCACTACCGCATTTTGTATACAAGGCACGCATCATGCGCGGTGGCACTAAATTATCCGCAAGGCCCGATATAAACAGAAATGGCACCGAGCACTTGCTAATTTTTTGTAGAGAACAATACTGCAGAAACAAAAAAAAAAGTAATCAATATATTTGCATCTGCATTTTGTAAAAAGCAGACTCGACTTTTCTCATGTAAAATCACTGGTAGGCAAAAACCCATATAGCTCACCTTATTCTTATACAATACATTTGGTATGTACTTCATTGATGGGTGCACTAGCTCCACAGCCATTTCACGTATACTGGTGAATGTGTTCTCCACAATGGTACACATAAGTTTTTGACCATAGACTGTATCGGCAGCCACATCGATCACAACAGCTCCGCCTAAGGAACGGCCAAAGAGTATCAATTGCGAATGATCGAGATCATGTCGTGTATGAAGATAATCAATGGCAGCTCTGGCATCCGAGCAAAGGCCACGTTCGGTAGGAACACCAGTAGATAGGCCATAGCCACGGTATTCCACCATCAGAATATTGCAATGCAAATGATGGTAGATGCCCCAAACCTTTTTAAAAAACAATTCAAATTAAAAATCACTATAAATTATTTATCTGATTTTCAAATTTTAACTTACATTCTGCATCCGATGTCCCATATTCCCAGCATTGCCATGAAAATACAACAGTGTCGGCACCGACTTGCATCTCTCCTCGGGCTGGCTTATCCAAAAGGCATGCAATGTGACATCAGCATCGGTTGGCTTTATGTTTACCGTTATGTGGGGCAGGTTGTGCATCGTGGGAATAGGTATAAAAATGCGTGAATTTGTCGGCAAATCGGGATGATATAAAAGTAAATCTTGGGCATAATAAAATATCACTACAAAAAATTGAATACCATTAAACAGAGTTTATTAATAGATCTCCAAGAATTCCATACGTACAAAGCAAAATAGCAGCAAATAGAGCCAGCGTCATGTAACCCCCGTAGAAATAGTAGAATATGAAGCACAGCAGGAAGGCCCCAACTACACCCACTCCTACGCCTCTGGATTTGGGCAGAGCTATGCCCACTTCTTTCATCTTTTCCACTTGTTATCAAATCATTTTACATTTCAATTTGTTAGAAGATTAATTGCACATAAAATCAGAGGAAATAGTTTATTAGAGATGACACTTTCTTGGTCGATTATACAAATAATATCAGGGCTGGACAAGCATTGTAGAAAAATAATTTAATTTAATTATTGTTTTGTAAAACGAATAATTAACGAATAATTAAATAAACACTAAACCAACATTAATGTTATTATTAATATGACGGTAAATTTTTAAGCCATGTATTTGGTAAATTTGCGAATGTATAATAAAATGTTTGTGAATAAGAAAACTTGATTAAATCTAATTTTAGATAATTAATGTATAAAACTAAAGTTGGTAAATAACATTTAATTAGAAAATACTTTTTTTTTAATTTTATCGAACGATAATATCACAAATGCAACCCTGTTGTCTTCCTCTTCTACTTTATCGCCATCTTGGATTCAAGAACGTGAAAAAGTCTTTGTGTGTTTGGAAAAAAAGTGCATTTAAAAACAAGTGGCTTGATTTTTGGTACAATATAAACATTAACCAGACCCGCAGGACAGAGTATTAATAATTTAATGAGCGCTCAACGGCAACTTGGTGTGCTACGACTACAATATAATGAGCCAGGTGAGTAGCAGCAGCTAAGGAGGCCTTGAAAAAGTTGTGACAGTGAACTAAACGTCAAAGAGTGTGTGGAAAAGTAGCAGCAAAAAAAAAAAAGTATGAAATTTCTTCATTATTCGAAACAGGGCATTGTAAATCAGTTTCAATCGAGTCGTGTGAGTATAAGCTGTAAATTCAAGTGCTATATGAAAAATAATATAATGTTGCTTGTGGGCGTGGCAGCTGGGCTAGGCGAGCGAACCCCAGAGGAGTCCCAGTCCCCCTATTGACTGTGAAATCCGCGTTTGTGTGTTAACCTAGCTGCTGCTAATAAAGTGGGTGCATTTTGGTAAAAGTTGATATTTATCCTAAATAACGACATTGTTTCAACGTTCTGTCAATGCCAGTGACTTGCCAAGGCTTCTACGTGGCAGCCAATGTGGATTTTATGAAAATCCATTGGGTACCCATTTTTGCAATTTTCGTTTAAATTTGACCATTTTGGTTTGTTTTTATCGTATGCAGATGGCAAAATCCTTTAAAATGTCATTATTTCCTTAATTTTCGTTGCAATTTGTAGATTTTCATCGATTACGTAATCACTCATTGCTCGTGGCAAAGTTTCTTCCCATGGATTTTTGGCCAATTTTCTTTGATTTTCCATGGCGCCAAAAGACAACCGGCGAAGCATTTCAATAGTTTTCAATGATTTTTGTATAAAAAAATGTATATTTTCCATTTTTTTGTGTGTTTACGTGAATTTGAGCAACTTTTTTATGGGGTTTCCTTCAGAAATCCAATCCAGAGGCTATGTAACTGCTGAATCTTCAAGGATTTCAATGGTTTTTTGTCCAGAATCGGGTATTGGTGGTCCACGTGACCTTGCAACGTGATGTTCCTTGGCCTCGCCCAACCAGACAACCATAAAAAGTGAACAATGTGTGGTAAAGGCTGTCAAATTTAGCTATTCTCTTGCATTTTCTTGCATCTCTGGAGTGGATTGACTGCATCAGTGGGAGCCAAAACCCATATTCACCAAATTAAGTTGTGGGCAACGTTGTGTATCAAGTGTTCCTTCTCTACGAACAGGAATAAAGGTTAATTTTGGTGTTTTGCTGCATAAATTTGTGGATATCAAGCATGCTAATAGTTCTGGAGAGGATTACCCTACTTTTTAATAAGTCGGTTTCTTCATTTCATGCTAAATCCATTTCAAGTAAGGAAAAGCTTGTACGTGTTTTCTGTGGATCAGTAAAAAAGTAAATCGAAACTAAAGAGTTTCTAAAGAGCTGAAGCATTTCTCCATCCTAAACTTGTAGAATAATTTCTTGCCAGGATTAGGCAGGTCATTTGCCACTTGATAGGTTTGTTTTTATTTCGGTTTGTGGGGATAAAGTGAATAAACAAAGGAAGCTATTTTTTCAACATTTTTCCATGCATTTTCATTGAATTTTTCGGCTTTTTCTTTAAATTGATTTGGTTTCCTTGCTCCTTTGCCTCAGGCACTCAATGAATCGGCGCAAAGTATAGGCTCAGATGAACAAAATGACACACGCGACGATGAGGCCAATGACACGGATAATGGAAGTGCAAGTGGCAGTGCCAGCGGTTCCTCTGGCTCTGATTCCGATTCAGACAGTTCCTCGGGTAATTCAAGTGATGGACGGAGCTCACCAGAGCCAGCAACAACAACAACAACAACATCAGTGGTGGCTGGATATCCACCAACAGCAGCTGCAGCCCAAGCTGACACTAAAACAAATGGATTCACAGAGGATGAAAGTTCCAGCGGTGATTCAAGCGGCAGTGATTCCGACTCAGATGGAGGAGCAGGAGGTGACCAGGCCAAAGTCAATGCCAGCGTTAACACAAGCACCAGCAGCTCGAGCTCGGGCTCAAAACCAGAGGAAAATCAGCAGCCAGAGGCCAGTGAGGCATCCGCTGAGGATGATGACGACGACGAAGATGATGAAGACGACAATGCCAGTGATAGTTCTGAAAATGCATCGCCGTCTTCATCCAGCAGCAGTAGTGTAAGTAAAGCCTTTGTTCCCTAGTTAACATCTAAATTACAATTTACACTGTGGACTTTCACAGGAGGACGAGGAGGATGACTACAGGCCGAAGCGTACTACGCGTCAGGCTCGCAAGCCAGCAGCTGCAACAGACAAGTCCAAGCGACTGCCGCCAATCAAGAAGAAAAAGAAACAAAAGTAAGTTAGTTAATTGCTGGGAAATCAAATGTTAATTTCCTTCTTCTCCTGTTCAGTTGGGACTCGGATGAAAGCGACGAGAGTGAAGCTGATAGCGAGGAGGCCACTTCAAGCATACAGAAACGAAAGGCAGCAGCTGCCTCCGCTGCTAGGAGTAAGTCAGCTCAGCAGCAGAGGCGTCGGATAAAGTCATTCAGTTCGGAAGACAGTGATGATGATGATGCCAGCAAACGGTAAGTGATATTGATATTATCAGTTTTACATATGTATCTTCATCGAATTTTGTTTTATTTTTAGATGCGCAACCAGACGCACTGCCGCAGCAGTTAGTTATAAAGAAGCCTCTGAAGATGAGGCCACTGGCTCTGAGGATTTGTTAGAATTTGAATATGATGAAAGTCAGGCTGCAGCATCGGCTGCCGCAGCCGAGGAGGATGAAAAATGTGAGACAATTGAAAGGATTCTGTCCCAGCGAGTGGGTAAAAAAGGATGTACTGGCAATCAGACGACAATGTATGCAATTGAAGAAAACGGCTGCGATCCCAATGCCGAATTCGAAATGGAAAATACAAAATCAATGTCAACAGATGGAGAGGTGCAATATCTGATTAAATGGAAAGGATGGTCCTACATCCACAATACATGGGAATCCGAGACGACATTGCGCGAAATGAAGGCCAAGGGTATGAAGAAGTTGGACAATTTTATCAAAAAGGAACAAGAGCAGGCCTATTGGCGCCGCTGTGCGGGCCCAGAGGATATTGATTACTTTGAATGCCAGCAGGAGCTGCAGCATGAGCTACTAAAGTCATATAATAATGTAGATAGGATAATAGCAAAGGGTTCGAAGCCCGAGATTGGCAGCGAGGAGTATCTATGCAAATGGCAATCGTTACCCTATGCCGAGTCAACATGGGAGGATGCATCTCTAGTTTTACGTAAATGGGCACGCTGTGCCGAACAATTTCAGGAGCGTGAATGTTCCAAGTGCACACCATCGCGTCATTGCCGTGTGCTAAAGTACAGGCCGAAATTCTCGCGTATTAAAAATCAACCTGATTTCCTTGTCAGTGGACTAGTCTTGCGGGATTATCAAATGGATGGTCTCAATTGGCTACTCCATTCGTGGTGCAAAGAGAATTCGGTTATCCTGGCCGATGAAATGGGTCTGGGCAAGACCATACAAACCATATGCTTCCTATATGCCTTGTTCAAAATCCAACATTTATATGGTCCCTTTCTTTGTGTTGTCCCATTGAGCACAATGACTGCTTGGCAGCGGGAATTCGATCTATGGGCTCCCGATATGAATGTTGTCACCTATTTGGGTGATGTAAAGTCACGTGAACTGATCCAGCAATATGAATGGCAATTTGAGGGTTCCAAAAGACTGAAATTTAATTGTATTCTCACCACTTATGAGATTGTCCTCAAGGATAAACAATTTTTGGGAACTCTGCAGTGGGCAGCTCTACTTGTCGATGAAGCGCATCGTCTAAAGAACGACGATTCCTTACTGTACAAGTCTCTAAAGGAATTCGATACAAATCATAGACTGTTGATTACTGGCACACCGCTTCAGAATTCCCTAAAAGAGCTTTGGGCTTTGCTACATTTCATTATGCCGGAAAAATTCGATACGTGGGAGAACTTTGAGCTGCAGCACGGTAATGCCGAGGACAAAGGCTATACGAGACTGCATCAACAATTGGAGCCCTACATTTTAAGGCGCGTCAAAAAGGATGTGGAGAAATCTTTGCCCGCCAAAGTGGAGCAAATATTGCGAGTGGAGATGACTTCGTTGCAAAAACAATATTACAAATGGATTCTCACCAAGAATTTCGATGCCTTGCGCAAGGGCAAACGTGGATCAACCTCAACCTTCCTCAACATTGTCATCGAATTAAAAAAATGCTGCAACCATGCGGCATTAATACGGCCATCGGAATTCGAACTGATGGGTCTGCAGCAGGATGAAGCTCTCCAGACGCTACTCAAAGGCTCTGGCAAGCTAGTGCTGCTGGACAAGCTCTTGTGTCGCCTGAAAGAGACTGGGCATCGCGTTCTAATCTTCTCGCAAATGGTTCGTATGCTCGATGTGTTGGCGGACTATCTTCAAAAGCGTCATTTCTCCTTTCAACGTCTGGATGGTAGCATTAAGGGTGAGATGCGTCGTCAGGCTTTGGATCATTTCAATGCCGAGGGCAGCCAGGATTTCTGTTTCCTTTTGTCCACTCGTGCCGGTGGTTTGGGTATTAACTTGGCCACAGCCGATACGGTTATAATTTTTGATTCGGATTGGAATCCGCAAAACGATTTACAAGCGCAGGCTCGTGCCCATCGTATTGGCCAAAAAAATCAAGTGAATATTTATCGTTTGGTCACCGCTCGGTCTGTGGAAGAGCAAATTGTTGAACGAGCCAAACAGAAAATGGTTCTGGATCATTTGGTCATTCAACGCATGGATACCACGGGACGCACTGTGCTGGATAAAAGTGGAAGTGGCCATTCAACCAATTCCAATCCTTTTAATAAAGATGATCTGTCGGCTATTCTGAAATTTGGCGCGGAGGAATTGTTCAAGGACGAGCAGGAGCATGACGACGAATTGGTCTGTGACATTGATGAGATATTGCGAAGAGCGGAGACGCGCAATGAGGATCCAGAGATGCCAGCCGACGATTTGTTATCTGCTTTTAAGGTGGCCAGCATAGCTGCCTTCGAGGAGGAACCAACAGCATCTGGAGGAGGAGATTCTGGAAACAAGCCTGACCACGAGAATCCCGACGATGAAGATGACAGCAAGGATTGGGATGATATCATACCGGAAGGTTATCGCAAAGTAATCGAAGATCAAGAGCGCGCCAAGGAAATGGAGGACTTGTATTTGCCGCCACGAAGAAAAACTCAAACAGCTAATCAGAATGAAAAGGGGAAAAGAGGAGCTGGAGCTAAAGGTAAACAGGCGGGCGGTGAAGATTCTGCCGACTCTGACTATGAGATGGGCTCTGATGCCAGCGGTGATGAGGGCGGAAGACCACGAAAACGTGGTCGTCCCGCCATGAAGGAGAAAATCACCGGATTTACAGATGCCGAATTGCGGCGATTTATTCGCTCGTACAAAAAGTTTCCCGCTCCTCTATTGCGCCTGGAGGCAATTGCATGTGATGCCGAGCTACAAGAGAAGCCACTGGCGGAACTGAAGCGAATCGGTGAGCTGCTGCATGATCGTTGCGTGCAGTTTCTGGAAGAGCACAAGGAGGAAGAGCTTAAGACTGTGCCAGAGGACAAGGATACGACGGCGGGTGCCAAGCAGCGCCGCAACCGGGCCACATATTCGGTTAAGCTGGGCGGTGTCTCCTTTAATGCCAAAACGTTGCTCACCTGTGAACAGGAGTTGCAGCCGCTCAACGAAATTATGCCCAGTGCAGCACAGGAGCGCCAGCAATGGGTGTTCAACATACGCACCCGCCCGGCCACAACTTTCGATGTTGAGTGGGGCGTGGAGGAGGACACAAAGCTACTGTGTGGCATCTATCAATATGGCATCGGTTCATGGGAGCAAATGAAGCTGGATCCCACGTTGAAGCTCACCGATAAGATATTGCTCAATGACACACGCCGTCCACAGGCAAAGCATTTGCAGCAACGCGCCGAGTACCTTCTGAAGATGATAAAAAAAAATGTTGAACTGACAAAGGCTAAAAGCGAGGGAAAGCATCGTCAACGAAGGCCACGTAAAACACGAGCGGCTGAGATAAAGTCAGGGAATAGCGCCAATCCCACAGCGAATAGTGGAACTCCTCCAGAGGAATCAAAGGACTCAAATAAACCAGAGCCCTCGGCTGTGACGTGCACGGATGGCGAATCCGATAGTGCCAGTCCCGCCAGAAAGAAGGCAAAGGCAAAGAAGACGAAAAAATCCAAAGCCCGCTCATCAAAGAAAATAAATGCCTCGGATAATAATGGTAATAAGCCGATGCATTTTACAGCCAATAATGAACCGCGTGCACTAGAGGTGCTCGGCGATCTCGATCCAAGCATATTCAATGAATGCAAGGAGAAAATGCGTCCGGTGAAAAAAGCTCTTAAGGCCCTCGATCAACCTGATGTTAGCTTATCCGATCAGGATCAGTTGCAGCACACACGCGATTGTCTTTTGCAAATTGGCAGACAGATTGATATATGCCTGCAGCCGTATGGTGAACCAGAGAAGAAGGAATGGCGTAGTAATCTATGGTACTTTGTATCCAAGTTTACAGAATTGGATGCCAAGCGTTTGTTCAAAATTTATAAGCATGCTTTGAAACAGGAAACTGGGGGAACTGGAGGTGGCGGCGGCGCTGCAACTACAGAGGCGGATAAGCCTAGCAAGGAGAAAGCAAAGGATGGCAAAGATTTGATTGAAAACAAAGCGAAAAGAAATGGTTTACCATCCGAGAAGGAGAAAGATCGTGATAAGAGCGCCAAAAAGAAAAAGAAGGACAAAGAAAAGGATCGGGAGGGTGTTGGCGGTGGCGGAAATCAATCCCGTTATGGCCCTGGTGTTGGTGGGCCGAACTCAGGACGTTTTACCAATGACTCGCCCATAAAGCGTAAACGTGATGAAATCGATTCCGAGGCCAACAGTGCCTTGGGTATACCTGGTAGCGGTTCTGGAATTAGCGATAACCTTAAATCCATGTCGTTTAAGCGACTTAATATGGAGCGGAGCGAGGAGCGTAAGAAGCATCATCGCAGTGATGATTATTATGCGAGCGGTGGAGCTCATCCTGGTGTTGTTTATGAGGCGGGGTCACGCCGTTCTGGCTTGAATTCGCCATCGACACCGAACAGCCGGGGAGGAGGTGGTCGTGGTGGCTATGAACTCCCACCCACACCATCGGGATACACGCCTGAAATGGAGCGGTGGCATGCCAGGGATCGGTAGGCAAATGAATATTTTAAAAAATTCGTTAACTTTCAACGATAATCTCTTAATTTTTAATGTGTAGGTACAGCCTTGACTATAAACGCGATCGTTACGATTCTGGATATGCCCGCAGTGGACCTTCAGGTGGATATCATCGAGATCACCGTGATCATCGCGAGCGTGATCGAGACCGTCGTCCAGATAAGCGAAGGTAAGTCGGTGCAAATATAAGCAATAAAATCTTAAACTCTAATCATTTTCATTCCTCTTAATGGTGTTTAGATACCCATCTGCTCATCTACCGCCGCATCCATACTCAAGTCACTACCTGCCACCCAGTTACTATATGCCGCCAAATGGTGTGGTCTCCGGACTGCCACCGCCTCCGGGCTATCGTGGTGATCCGCGTGGCTATCCAATAATGCCACGTGACTATCCAGCCGACTACAGACGCAGTGACTACGAGCGACGTACTCAAACGTGAGCAGTAGCAGCAAATACATTGGCGTCGATTGTACATATTGAGAGATTAGATTTAAGTGTGATGATGATGATTATGAAGAGTGCTGCATGTTAAAAACTACACACACACACAACGCATAGAAGAACAGTAAGATGAAAAAAAAAAAAAAAAAAAACAAAAAACCTACATTGCAGCTCTTATAAGATGTAAAATCTAGTAGTTATTTATATTGTACTATAAATTATAACAAAACTGATATCGATCGCACATTGCATTGTAGGTAATATCAACATTAAATCTAATCTTACATTTAAAATTGTAAAAAAAAAAACAATCAGCATAGACATTAATTTTGTTAATTCATTTAATTTTTTCCCCCAAAAATGTTTCTTTTTACATCATGTACAGTTCTGACAAAGAAAAGAAACTGTGCTACGTATGAGAGGAGAAAGCTTTTAAAAACAACAAAATTCTCACTATTTTTAAATAAACACATACATTTTGAAATACACAAAAAAGCTAAAGCAATTTCAGGCTATTGTTGAACTGAAGCATGAAACAAGAATCCTGTAAAGATTTGTTCAATATCTGCATTCTAATTTTATATTACCTAATAGAAAGGTAAACAAAAGAAACGGAGTCGAAGGAGTGTAATTAAGCAAACTTACAAGCTATTAATATATTTAAAAATAATAAACATATAACGGTATATACATATATAAGATGAAAATTACGTTGTAGTGTCCGAGGAAAGAAATATATATATAGATATATGTATATCAAATAAATTATAAAAACAGAACCGTTTAAGCTCAAACTCAGGGGGGGACATAAAGCTTTATTAACTTAAGGAATGATATCAGCGGACTTAAAATGTCATTAAATTGCTTGCTTACATTATGAACATAGTTTAGATGTATCTATAACATGTTATCGACCTTGTTGGTAGGTTTTTGACTTCGTGACGCTAATTAAAACATTGACATTGTTTCTAATCTTGGAGTAACTGTCATGGATATTAGAAACGGAGACTTCAAATTCAAATTGTGGCGCCTATCGATAATAAATCGATACCGTTGCTCCGATGACGATAACTGGCAACGCTAATCCATGAAACACAGCGTTTGCCAGCACTTTATCTAGCTCTAGACAATTTTCCACTTTTAAACACTAAAATTTCGAGAAGCTTAAGTAAACATTTACAAAAAAGTATATAAATAATGGACACTGAGTTAAATGGCTCCGAACTGGGGACCAAAGATTATTGGGAAAAGAGCTATACTAGAGAAATAAAAAACTACAAAAGCCATGGGGACGTGGGTGAGATTTGGTTTGACGAGGACTCGCAAATACGGATTGTCGATTGGCTAATGGAACAAGATCAAATTGAGCAAAGTGCACGTGTTCTGGATCTCGGATGTGGCAATGGAATGTTTTTGGTGGCATTGGCCAATGAAGGATATAAGCAGCTGACTGGCGTCGACTACTCACCCAAGGCAATTGAGCTGGCCAAGAATATTGCCGAAAATCTTAAGCAGGACATTAACTACAAAGTTGCGGATTTGACCCAATCGCTAGACCCGCAGGAGCAGCTGGAGCTCGGCAGCTTTCAGGTGGTGCACGATAAGGGCACGTACGATGCCATTAGTTTATGTCCTGACAATCCTAAAGAGAAGCGATCGCAATATCTTGCAACAGTGGAAAAATTACTTAGCGACAAAGACAGTTTATTTATCATCACCTCATGCAATTGGACTGAGGAGGAGCTGGTGCTTGGTTTTGGCGAGAAATTTGTTAAACACCATACAATACCAACGCCCACATTTAAATTTGGTGGAAAAGTGGGTAGTGTTGTTACCTCTGTAGTATTTAAGAAAAATAACTAAATATACTTAAATTTTATATTTATATTTGGAGGATTCTTCATAAAAAGGTGGATTTTCAATCTTGATTAAGACTTTATAAATATGTATGTCTAAACCTTCTTAGACAATACATTTATGTGCACTTTTGGTGATGCACATTGCATTTGCGCTACTCACACGGAGGTAGTAATACGTACATATGTATGTACATATATACCTACCCCAAGTATACAAGGCGACCTTAGTAACCATCTGAGTCGGACCATCAGAAAAGAAAACTGTCCACCCCAGCTATTTCAAGCGATTCTTAATGATTTGTTTACAACTTTGTTGCCCCTTGCAATTTACCGCAAAAGCGTCTCCCCTTCCACAACAACAACAAAATCCTGGTGGAAAAGCTTTTGACAAAAATTCAATAAAAAGGAGGCTCGTTGCTGTTTTGGCCTACATGCAAACGAGGAGCCGAAGCCAAAGCAACCGAAGTTAACTCGGCAACGCTAGTCGGAACTTGGTCACCAGGCGAAGCTTCCAAATGCAGTCGGAAAATAAACTTTTGTTGCCATACGCTCAGTTGTGAAAGGACACTCGTCGAAGCGATAGTTAGTCCTTGTCAGTGTGCGGACTAAAAAACCAAAGAAGAGTCCGGGAGACGAAGTCCTGTATTTTGGATACGCGTTTGGTTGCCTTGGTATTGGCGAACAAGAGTGTGGTGTGTGTGTGCGTGCATCAAAATATTTGTCGTGAATTATTAACAGAAGTGAACTGGAAAATTTTTAAGTGCGAACGTGGAAAAACTGCGCAAAAACAAAGAAAACTCCCCACAGAAGAAAGAAAAACAAAGAAAAGTAAGCTAGTAACGTTTTGGACCTAATTGGATATTTGATGACAGTCTCTGGCAGCCTCCAAATGGATGCATTTCTAAAGCGCAGTACTCAATGCCCCAGTGCTTATTCCTTCTTCTAGTCTGTCCCTCAACCTTGGCGCTTTCTCATTCGCACTCTCACTTCTGTGTTTTTTCTCTCTCTCTCTGTCTCTCTATCTCTCTGTTTCTCTGTTATGGACAGAGTGTAGAGTTTCGATTTCGTTAGAAAATCGAAAAACGAAAGCGTGTTATGATGGCTACAGGGGAGTGTTTGGGGGTGGGCGTCAGGAGGAGTTGGTGGAATTGTGGGTGTCGTTGCTGCGGCTACCTGTAGATGGTACACACCAGTCATTCATTGGGTATTATTGTGTATGTGTGTGTATGCAGGGGTGTGTATATCCTTGAACAAGGTTTTTGATTGTTCCAACAACGACACACTCATCATTCCGTTCCTCCTGGTCTCAAACTACGCTTTCCGACTCTAATTAATTTATAATTCAAGGTCCAATGAGCTACCATTGAAGGTTAAACATGACGAACTGACTTATGCTGGACTCTTGACCATAAAAGCAATGCAAAACTCGAGTTCAAGTCTCTTGTTAGACAAGAAGCTTAAAACAGTTTTAAATTGTTATAAACATCTCTGCTGAAATTATTTATGAGCTGCCTACACAAGATTAAGCAATTTTTAAATTTATTCCAAACTCTTAATCCAAAATGTCTAAGTTTTCAGACACACTTAGATGTAATGAGTCAATTAATGTATTCTTAATTTGCAGCAGAATTAAAAAAAAAGTTAATGAAAGAATTTTTAAAGAGCTTTCAGAAAGTAGTTAAATACAGTTTCAGAGAAATAAATACTTAATAATGTTGAAACAAGAAAAGTTTCAAACTTTTTTTTTATGGTCTGGCCATAATTGAGATGCCATCCAACCATCCATCCCTCCAGTCAACCACTCAACCAAATGTCGATATATATTTAAATCGCTGTGCTGTGAGAGTCATGTGCCCTTCACTGGCTTGAGCATTAGCAGTATATCATTATTATCCTATCCTCCTCCAGAATGAAAGAGGAGTTATGAAGCACATTACGCATACGCCACATTGTCAGTGTGGCACAGCAGTTTTGGAAACTTCGAAGCCGCAGCAACGTAACAAAAACAAACAACAGCCGAGCCACAGCCAGCAGCAAAACTATGAGAAAAAGGAGGCAAAGACAAAGAGAGCTTTAGTAGCCATTTCATTGATTTAGAAATTTGGTTACCATAAAAGTTGACTAACTCTTGTTTGGCGGTGTTATCTGCAGGGGTATAGATTGCCAAGGTTTTAAATTCTCATCATGGGATCTGATACTACGATATTCTTTGTTTTAAGTCATTAGTCCATGACATATTGGACTGAAAACCCGTAGAGAAACCCGTATTAGCTCCAAAAAATACGATTTTTTGATACATTTAGGAAGCCTTGAGTATTTTTCCCTATTAAAGTTAATCATTGTCGGCTATACAAAAAAAAAAAAAAAAACAGTTTCGACTTAATTTTGTTTGTTGACAAACCCTTTTCTTTGCCGCCAATTTGGTCTCTTGAGAGCTTTAATGAAGCCATGTTACAAAGGTCATAAAAACTCGTCCAGATTGCGCCTATTTACAAAACCAAACACTTGCTTAATGTGTTGTTGGGATTGTGAAGTTTGGGAAATAATGTTGGTGTCTTGAGAATAGATTTAAATACCCCGATGGTCATACAAAATCAAAGTCATTGAGTCATGTCATATACATATGTCTAAACCTATCATAACTAAGAGTCGTCGCAATAGTAGATATTCCTTGTTTATACGAATTTTTCCATAAAAATAATACTTATCTAGAGTAAATGGAATTCACATTTTCCTACCTGGATGTATTTTATAAAATTTCTGTCAAATATGACTTTTTGTTAGTGATGAAGGATGTCTGAAGTTTGACAGTTGTGAGACGCCAAATTAGACGCAGAAAATTAAAACCAGAGGGCCGGGGCTAACTTCGACCGCGTCAAAGTTTGTATACCCTTGCAACTTTTTTGGTAACTCTATCCTTACCTATTAGCCATCAATGTGGAAGAACGTTTTACCTAAAAAGGCTTATGCTTGCGAAAGAAAGGCCTACAATCATAGGAAATAACGAAGATATTGATCAAAGTCACTGTTTCCCACCGATCGTTCCTATGGGAGCTATATGATATAGTCACCCGATCTTTATCAAATTCGGCAGTCATTAACATATATATTAAATTAAGAAATGTTTAATTTAAAAGCAATCGCGTTAAAAGTAACGAAGTTATTTACAAAAGTCACTGTTTTCGACCAATCGTTCCTATGGGAGCTATATGATATAGTCACCTGATATTGATCAAATTTGGCATAGTCGCTTATAGGCGTAGTAAACTCTCTAATATTAAGTTTCACGACAATAGCTCAGAAAATAACGAAGGTATTGAGAAAGTCACTGTTCGTGACTTGCTCGTTTGTATGGGAGCTATATTATATAGTCACCCGATCTTGATCAAATTTGGCATAGTCGCTTATAGGCGTAGTAAACTCTCTAATATTAAGTTTCACGATAATAGCATAGAAAATAACGAAGTTATTGAGAAAAGTCACTGTTCGTGACTTTGGGGTTTGTATGGGAGCTATATGATATAGTGGTCCGATCCGGCTGAATCCGAGATATACAACGCCTGCAGTATATACAAGCCTACGTGCAAAATTTCAGCTCTGTAGCTCTTACGGTCTAGGAGGAGTTTGCGTTGATCCAGACGGACGGACGGACGGACGGACGGACGGACGGACGGACGGACATGGCTAGTTGAACTCGTCTCGTCGTGCTGATCAAGAATATATATACTTTGTATGGTCGGAGATGCTTCGTTCTATGCGTTGCACACTTCTGACCAAAATTAATATACCCTTTTTGCAAGGGTATAAAAAGGAAGGACTGAATTGATAAAATGGATGAATATTAAGACTTGGCTTATGTTTTGATCATTTTTCAAATTTAGAAGATTTCAAAAGAACACAAATGGAAGACCAGGCCATGCAAGATTGTTATAAAGGTTTTTCTTCTATTGTTTTTTATTTAGGAACAGCTATTTGCGTAAATTCAAAAAATTAAATTAATTCATTGTTAATGGTTCATCTCTTGTGATAAGAGTTCAATGCTTAACAATATAATTAACCACAAATTCTTATTGACTTTGAACTAAAAGTTAATAATAATTTTATTTTGAATTTAAAAGAGAACGCCTTATACCTACTTGATATTAATATATTTCAAAATTTTGTTCTGTTTGTTAGTGTATTTTTCTATTCTTTATTCTCATTCAATGAGAACATTCACATATTAATGTACATATACATATACATATGTATGTATATATATACATATATATGTTTGTCTGTTTACACATACATACATACATACATACATACATCGCCAAGTAGAAATGTTTATATTCTTAAACCATTTCGCTTGAGTAGAAAATTTCAATGATTTTCAATTCGCTTTAGTGTGAAACGAACCAACAACCAAAACGAAACGAACGCGCGTGTAAAAATACAAAAGAATATTTTTGAAAGAAGAATAAAAATATATATTCCAAACTACACGCACTTACAAACAACTTACACATATTAACAATAATCCCAAAAAAAAAAAAACCTCGCCCATCTTCCCATCTCCCTTTTAATAAACATTATCGAAAGTCAACAAATAATATTAACAACAAAAGAAACAAGAACCGAAAGAGAACGTCTGAGAGGAAGCAATTTCGAAAATAATTATTAATGAGATTGCAGCAAAAACGAATGAATCCACAAGTAGCTGCAGAGCAGAGCGGAAAGGGATATTTATAAATAATACAAATTAATAAAAACATATTCACAAATACTCGGTGCTCGGTGTTTAAGATACTAAAATATCGTAAGTGTATCTGATCATAAGAATATACATATATACCTACATACATTTAAATATGTAGAAAACATGAAAGTGTAATCGGTTCTCTCTAGATATCTCTGGATAATATTTGTGTGAATGTCAATTGTGATGATCTATTGTAGGTCTAATATAAGGAATAAATTGAAAGAAGAATTCCAAGTAAAGGTAGTCTTTGGTCCATTTTAACTCAATTTAACTTTGCCGAATGGGTTGTATATTTTTGTTACTATTTCGCTTACTTTGTGTCAATTCCAAAAAGGGGAAGTTAAAAAAAACCAGTGCCAGATAGATAATTAAATTTTGAGTACATATTTTTACAATTTTAGTAAAGTAAATGTTGAATATTAACTGATTTTGAAGGCGCAATGAGAATCGAATAAACAAGAACGAAAAAAAAAACACGAAATTCTTGCCTGGCTTTGTCCCTTGCCCCTCCGAGCTAATGTATGAAACTAGCAGCAGAGTCAGCGCGCACACACAATTATTTGTCATTTGCTGTTGCTGTTGTTACTGGTACCACACGGCGTATGAGTGTTATATACTTTTTATAGCCAGCAAGAGTCATACTCAACGTACAACAAGCCACACAATCAAGCGCCAGTGTCTGTGTTTATGTCAATTTGAATTTTGCATGCGGCCGTTGAATGGTGATGTGTTCTTTATGTGTGTGTTGTGTGTGTGTGTGTGTGTGTGTGTGTGTGTGTGTGTGTGGCAGGGAGGAATGTTTATGTACGTATATGTATGAGGGAACCGGAAGCTAGCGCAAACTGCGCTTCATTGCAAAACTTGTGGACCTTAGAGGGGCAAGTACTTGTCACAACGGAAACGGATATCCCGTGTGCTCTTTTTTTTTTGTTGCCCAGTTTGTCTTTAGGCCCCCATCAGGCCCAGGCCCAGCTCCAGTGTCCTGTGTTTGGCATTTGGCGTTTCGTCAAAGTAGAGCCATGTCCTTGGCTTCTTGTACCATTGTAGTGAACCAGGAAATTTTAAATTGAATGTGCGCCCCTTCTTTGCTATCTGTTTCCCGTCTGCCATGTTGGTTTGTTTGCTTATTCGTCGTATGTAGAAGACTACTACACTTAGCCAGCGGCTGCTGGCCAAGATTTGTGGGCCAGAGAAGTCAAGAAGACGACGTGTTGGCTGACTGGCTGCATGACTGGCCTGCTGGGGTGCATTAGATAGTAATGACTTTTCTAACCAACAAACAGTGCAAAAGCTAGGAGCAGCAGCAGGTCATACAAAATGCCATACAAAAGCTTTAAGAATTAAGGATTTAACTAGAAAACTGAATCCAGATGACATGGCAGAATACATAATCTGCAAAGGATCAAGTAATGAAAGTCTACATAATTGAAAGATTGAAAGGAATTAAAAGTTTGCTCTTCATGTTTAAGTTTAAACAAAAAGCAATTATTTACAGTGGGATTTCTAGGCACTTCAAGGACACAACTTTCTCTATAAAGTTTAGATCTTTAAACGAATATATAGACGACTACAATAAATCAATTTCGTGGCTGTAAATTTTGATCTCATATGTTTTTCGTCTTCATGCAATGAACTTTTTTCATAATGTTTTCTGTCACGCATGTTAACAATATTGAATATAGAGGAAGAGACTAATAAACTTTAAGGAACTCTTGTGATTTCTAACTACAAAAAATGAACTACTGTTCGTTATTGATTTAGGATTTCCATCCAGGTGTGTTTTCAGTTGTTTATTGTGTTTATGCATTAAAGGAAAGCTCGTTTCTCTTTAGGTTTTGACTATCAAAATGTTTATGCACCTTTCATTGAATTGTGAGATACATTCGTCTTGATAAAAGATTTCCGACTTCTGCTGTCAAATGGCTTCAACATTGAGATTGATTAGAAATTCACAAAATGTATCATTTGCATGGGGCTGGGAGTGGATGCGGGGAGGTGTAAGGAAAAGGGTCGGACGTTCTTCAAGAACCTACTACAAGTTGACACATTCGTTTCGCCTAGTGTCGTTGATTCATGGGCCCACCATGAGTTTCTCTTTTGGCCGGGTTTTCCACTGGTTTAGTGCGTAGCCCGACAAAACATGCATATTTGTGGAGATTTATAAGCAGATACCAAATTCCTAATGCCAAATGTGGAACAGTTCTCAGCAGTAACCCAATTTTTTGTTCTCTCCTTTTCTCTCCCATTTTGTTTCTTCATTCTCTTGCTTAGTTTGGCTTCTGTTTTTTAACAAATTTCGGCATTGCACATCCGTTGGCCTCATTTACGGAATTTGTGGGTCGACTCTGTCCGTCTCTGTCTTCTCACCAATCTGGCTTTCTTCGTTGTGTGTGGCACACAGCAGGATACGGATATATAGAAGTTGTTTTAGTTTAAATGCCCAACTTATACTCCATTCCGATGCGTGTGAATGTGTCGTGTGTTGGCTGACTTTTGCTGCTTTTAGTGTTATTTGTTAGTGTTATGTTTAGCTGTTGCCATTCACATTCCCTCCCCATCCTCCTGCCGCTTGCTGTTGTAATCTTTGCGGCTCACTAAGATACGCACATTATACGTATTATCCCCATAAACACTTAACGTCCTTCCCATTGACGTCGATTTTCTTTTTGCTGCTCTCTGGTTGGGTATCCTTTGTCTTTGTCTTTGTCGACAGGCATTTGTGTGCTTATCGCACCAATCATGGCGACAGCCATGACTAGGACATGGCTCTAGCCAACTAAATATCCATATTCATGTGCCATAGATTCACTTGAGTAAGGCAGACGCACTCAAGTTGTTCGCCTTTCTCGTTATTCGTATTATCCTGCTGCCCCGTTTGCAATTTACCTCCTTTACCTTCTGTGCTCTCTGTGTGTATTTCAATCCTTTTGTATTTGGTAGAACAATAAAAACACACACACACACACACACATGCATAAATATTTTATTATTTATATCGGTTTTCTTTTTTTTTTCTTCTGCTTTTCTTCTATTTGGATCCTTGTTTGCATTTGCCACCCAGTCACCAGCTGCGTGAACTCGTTAAGTCCCCACCAAGTTTTCCTGCTGCAGTTTGCCCTGATTTCAAGTGGTTTTCCATTAAAAATTCACATTCCACTTTAAGCCGCTTAATGAAATTGATTCTTCAATCAAACGAACAGTAAAAATTAAATAGAACAAATTAAACATACATGTGTATAGAGTAATTTTGCTTCATGTGGCAATCATGTTTGGAAATTTCCTTAAATTTCTTAAGCAAATGAAACCAAATAAACATGGCCAACCAATTGTTCTCTCCATGATGTATCATAATTAATAATAGATTCTTATCCCTGGTGTACATTTCCATTCCCATGGCCCATATAAATGGCACATCAATCAAACTATGTGAATGGATTTATCATTTGCCCATCAGTCTCCGCCGGAATTTGGCCAACTAACTGCGAATCCAGCATACCAATTCGAAGCAACAGAACGGAACCAGCCTCGACGTTAATCGGATATCTGTTGGAAAGTTTCTAGACTATGTTGGACTAAAATAAGATACAGACCACACGAATGAGTTTTACATGCTCTCGATATTGACAAATTTGGCTAGAAAGTTAAATTAGGTAGTCATCAGTGATCCATACCAAGTCCTTTGAACAATTGTGATATTCCCCTGATGATGAATTTGGGTCTCAAACAAAGCAAGTTTTTAGCCTTTGCAGAAACTCATCGTTTACTTTAATATATTTTTTTTTAATATTTGTGTTTTATTCTTCTCTTTTATTTTGCCCTGATGATGATGATTGTTTTTATTTTTCGATTTCCGTTCTTCACATGAAGTTTGAGTGATTCATGGAAATATTTCAGACTTGGACCATAATAAAATGCTTAAAAAACGAAAACAAATTAAATGTCTACAAAAATGAAGAAGATAACGTAAATAATGCTCAAATTGAAATAAAAATCAAAAATATGCGAAGCAATCAAACTGTACAAAATGAAAAAACCAAAAGCATTTAAATTTATAATTTGGCATAAAGGAAATGGAAATTGGCCAAAATGATTCAATTGCAAGCACGTGTCGGTCGCCGGGGTCAATGCTAAAGAGGAGGATAAAGGGGAGAAGAGGAGGGTGCTCTGGCCTGATCTGGAGGGGGGATAAAAAAGAAAAGTAATTGCTTTCAAATTGAGAATTTCTGTTTCACTTTGGTTTTTGATAAATAAATCAGTTTGGTTGGCCTTAAAGGTTAATAGCCATTCTGTTTGTTTTTCCCATATTTTCTGTTCTTGTTCTTTTTCGCCATTAAAAAATTTCAACAGAAACATTACATTGTAAAAACGGGCAGAACAAAACTCATTATGGAAGCTAACAAAGATTTACAGATCATTAACATTGAGGCATTAAATTTTTGAGAAAAGAATGATGCTGCCAGTGGCTCTCAAACTGTCGACCAAATATTCTCATTGTTCATTGTTTTTGCGGTCAAAAAGTCTCTTTTTTCAATTATATTTATACGGAAATCAACTCACAGCCGATTTGACCGACAGCTGACACCGACCCCCAAAAGTTGCCTGCCCCCCTCTTTCTTAAGAACTGACAGGCCCCGAGTTACACCTGTGTCTGTATGCGTGTGTGGGGTACAACGCCCCCAATGTGGGTGTCCATTCGCAGACAATAGGCCAGGGCAAAGACGGGTCTAATGCAGCCCACAAACTGAATGGGCCAAATAGAAAGATTTGTACAAGCGACCACCCGCACATTATCTATGTATGTATGCACATAAATATATAGCATTCTGCATTGGCCGGGCCGCCAAAAAAATGCCACAAATTTTTGGGCTAGAAACAGAGAGAGAGAGAGAGAGCGCGATTCTCTTCTGCATGGCTATATAGACAATGGGTCAGAAGGGGGGATTGGATCTGTGTGCTGGTCTTCGTCTTGAGTGCGTGTTATGGGAGCAACCGATGGTCAGACCTCATCGTCTGCCTTAGACACATTGCGTGCCTTTAGAAAACAATGAAAATATACGAAGAAAATGATTCGTGGGATTCGAAAACATTATACATATAAAACATGGGATTTCAAATGCTCTAAGTTTTCTTCCAAAAAATATACAGAAAAACTCGTAAGAGACTTCACAAGGAAATCTTTGAATGAAGTCAATATAAGTCAATAATAAGTCAAGTTTTTAGTTATAATAATAATAATATGATTGTTAGTTTTTAGTTCGAAAGTGATGGATTGATCGAAAAAAGGTATATGACTGGATCTAGCGAAAGTTCTGCATCTAAGACAATGACCTCTTCAAGGATAAAATAGTTGTGAATAGTCAGAAATCAGGCATCCAAAAGCACAAGACATCCTTTTTCATAGATTCATTCTGTAAAGTAAAACCAGTTGATTAAATGTTCCTTTGTTGAGCGGATAAACCCTCCACATCACATAGCTAATATATCATAAAACGAAAGGGTATTCTAACTAGCTGGCTGGGAGTTAGGGGGTTGAGACTATATTATATTTGTGTATGTGTGTCATTTGTTTTGTTTTTTAATTTAGAAATTGTATAAGCTGTTTACTTAGGAGCCTTAATGTCACTTACAATTTCCTTCTCGCTCACACTAATAGGTCGCACTTTTTTATTCTTGATGTCTACCTTTTTTTGCGCCTCGGTTGTCAGTGTGCGTGTTTAGCCCGGCCCCCTCTTTGGGGCAGAGTATTGCGGAATATCTCATTTTATGTTAATGGGTTGCGACGTGTCCGGCCAAAAAGGCAAAGTTAGCAATTTAAATGGGCTTGCAAGTCGATTATTTAAAGCAAAGACCATGGAGGACATTGGCTATTGGCCGAATCGAATGACTGGTTGCTATATGAATCCCGAAGGAACGATCGTTCAAAACTCTAAGAATATGGCGTGTCCGTTTGTTTGTTTGTTGACCCATAAGAGCACTCGATTGCATGAGGTGCGTACTTCTATTTGAATTGTTAGTTTCTTTAAGCCCGAGGGAGTTCAACCAGCCCCCGAACCCAGTCGCTGGACGCTTTGCAACCCCATGTTGTTGAGGGGTTTTACGAGTCTTAACAACATTTCTGTTCCATGTACATTATTAATGCAACGGATGGGAGGGGTAATTGCATTATTGCCCCACCATACCAAAAAGGATAACAAAAGTGGAGCACATGACATGGTCCGTTGCATTTCCGAGTCGATATCGAGACCATGGGGAGAATAAAATGGACACTTAAGCACTTATATTTTAGCTTAGTAATTGCCAAGTATAAGTTTAGTATAATAATTGTTGAGAGTCTACAATTAAGCAATTATCGAGTATTTCATTTGATGTGTTTTCGATTTGCAATTTACGGGGCGTATACATAATTTATAAAACTAGAATCAGGTGGATCTACTTCGCACTATATCAGGTAAGAGAGCTAGGAGACAGAACAGAGTAAAAGACTGGCAACATAGCACAGACAAGATAGATTCAATACCTTTCGAATGCATTTGTTTAATACTCTCTTTCTTTAGAGAGAATATATTTAATTTATACACAATTTTCAATCATTATAGGACAAGTCAGATAGAAACTACCTTTAAAATGGAAAAATATGGCAGTTAGGCCAAAAAAAAATGTATCATGTATTAGCACGGGGTTCAAGGCTAGCCTTTGGGTTAGACTCGAAGTTCAGCTGGCTCACCTTGCGTATACGTTATATACCCAACCAACTCTAAAGAAATAATAAGTTTTATGCTTATTTCGGTTTCAACAATTATTTAAAATTAGTTTCTATCTTTCTTTTCTAAGCAATTTATAACTCAGTCGGCATATTATATTAATTGATATCAATTTCATATGTACATGCAAAAAAACATAAAAATTTTCCCTTTTTCCGACCTTTTATTTCATATATAAACAAAAGCTAAAAAATCGCCCACTCACCCCAGAAAAAAAACACCTTTTGGTCTATGTTGTTGTTGTTTGTTCATCATTAAGTCAGTGAGTCATTTTCCGAACATTACCTGCCTGTCATTTAGCCAATTACCCTACACATATGCTATATACATACATACATACATCTGGGCTAACAAAGCGCTATAAAAATTCGTACGATGTACATATATATATCTAGATATTTTAAATTATTCCCAAGTACTTAAGTATGTGTGTAATAATCGAGATCTTCAGCACAGACAGCGAAAGAGCCACTCATTCATTCATATTTTAATGTCTATATTATGTTTGCCATGCAGGATTCTAAGGCATATATCTCTATATACATGTGTAGAACCAATTTATGGGCAAAAACTCGCCATTAATAGGGCAACAGCTGTTCAAAGTAAGATGCAAAAGAGAGGAAAATCAACGAGAAAAGGAGAGAGAAAGAATTCTCTCATTTGTCGCGTTGTGGCACATCTCGATCCATTCCATTCTCTCTCTCGCTCTCTCAGCCATTTTGGCTTTCCAGTCAACACATTTTGAATTCAGCGCATGGCGGAATCCCTGACAAAAAGAAAAACATTTTGAGATATTTTCTTTTCGGCAAGAGCAACAATTAGCTTTGATCTCCCATGGTTGGCCGCTTCGGTTTCTTTTCGCTTTGCAAACGTTTGGCGTTTGGACGTGTCGCCTAGATGTCGCGTCGATTTACTTTATACTTGGGCCCCCACGAATAACCCTAAAGCAAAAGTTAGTTTTTACTGGGTGCCCTGTGAGTGAGAAAGTTCTATTCTGTTGGCCAAGGCGAGTACTCGCGTCAGTGTGTGCGTTGTCTGCGTGTGTGTGTGTGTGCGTGTGTATAATTTGGTAGTGGTTGTTGTTACTACCGTGCGAATGTGGCACAATTTTGCCTCGATCGGCAAATTGAACATTTTCTCGCCAGTCTCTCGATATCATTGCGCCGATGTCGTCGTTCCGGCCGTTATTGTTATAATAAGAAAAAACCCATCCGTATTGCCAGCTGCTGTCAACGGACTATGCCAGTAATAATTGAAAGAAAAAAGCCACAAAAAAAACACAAATTTAATAAATGAAACACGGAATCTCCGCGCATTTCTAACTTGACCAACAAAGTTTTAACGCTTTTTTCCCCAATTTGCTATTTTTAAAGTGTGTGTGTGCGCGCCTCGCAATACACACAAACTCGACACACACACACACACACTTATGCACATACACATGGATATACGTAGAATTTTTCACATACTCAAAAAGAAAATTCGCCCCGTCTTTTCTTAGTAAAATTGTGGAAAATTTTAACGTGTTGAGTTATAAAACAATATCGGAAAAAAAATACATATAAATGAAAACAATTTACCTTATCAAGAAATGTTTATAACTAATATATGTGTGTTTATATATATTGAATTAAACAATAACCAAATCACAATAAATAAAAAACATATAAACGACTTAAGAGAAGAGAAACGAAGGAGAGGAGAAACCCGCAGGGAAATCATTTGAAATATAAAATAATTTATTGTTTAAACTATTAGCAGACTAAAACATGTATACATAAATACAAATTTTATTAATTTTTTAGAAATGAGAAGAAAACTTTAAGGAAACCAATAAATTTTCGCTACCAACTTTTTGATTCTCTTCAAAAATATAGAGAATTTTGAGGATTTTGTTTTGAATAAGTACTATGTGTAAGGACATCGGGAAACTTGGAACTAAGAACTACAAGTATTTCTCCATATAGACAAAATCCTAATCCGATATCAGAAGATAGAAATATACAAATCAGGATAGAAAGTTTATAAAATTAAGCTCCTCACTTCGAAAACGTTCAAATCAAACAATGTTAGAAAGTTTTTGAACATTATGGAGTTTTGAGAATTGTTCCCTGATAATTTATTCGAAGAAAAACAATATTTGGAGTTATAAGGGTTTAAAACTTGGAAATCGACAAGAAAAACTTTTTCGCTATAACATTTCTTTGCAACTTAATAGGATATCTTAAGGATTTTTTGTGGCAATGGTTAAATTGGGCGCCTAACTGGGGGAAATCCCAAATGGATCGATGAAAAAGTCAAAAGGATTTGGCGAAACTTCAGAAGGAGAATAGGAATAACAGAACAGTTAGTTAGAGGAGAGAGAGAGAGAGAGAGAGAAATGTAGCTACTTGTTGGCGGGGTGTTAATATTTAATTTATGTGAACCTATAAATAATTTCAATTTAGAGAATGTGTTTGGTTTGGCTCTCCGTTGCCTTCTGCGTCGTCGTCCGTATATAATATTATATAGTGCGAGTTGTGTGAACAAAAACAAAAACAAAAAAAAGAAGAAAAAATATGCTAAAAATACCAAAAACTGAAAGCGTACATTTGTGTGTGTGTGTGTGTGTTGTATGCGTATGTGTATGTGTGTTAGTGTGTGTGTGTTGCAGTTTAAATTGATTGAAATGCAGGCAAGTTTTCAACTAAAACAATAAGTAAAATAAACTAAACGCATAAAACAAACAAAATGCAAAATGTAACAAATACATATTACATATATATATGTATATAATATCTAGATATATATGTTGATACATATATCTTGAGGTCGAACCAACAACAACAACCACCACCATTCTGCTCGTTGCCATCAGTCAGTGGACTATTATTTAATTTTCTTCTTGCCCGTGGCGCACGGTCCGAGGCAGCGACAGATTTTGCTCGAAAATGAAATACATAGAAAAAAGATAGATGTTTTTTTTTTTCTCTATCTTTTTGTTCAGTTCAAACAAACATATGTACATGTGGACATACATACATGTATTACGAGTATCTTTGCTTTATATTTTATTGGGGTTTTCTTTTGCTTGGCAAATTTTTATTATTTTATTTGCTTTGTTCAAGAATTTTTAAAATAACAATGATACATGCGGCCGCTGGGTTGTTGTTTATAAATAAAATACGCATACGTAAAATGTTCTTTATCAGCCACAGCAAAGGAGGGAGAGACAGAGAGAGAGAGAGTCACAGAGAACAGAATGATAAGTTGTCTGGGAATATGGGGAATGCAACTGCAAAAGGACAATCCATTTCGTTTACCATGCACTCAAAAGGGTCATGTGTTATATAAAGGATAAAGCCAGATTCGTCTGTCTAGATCATCTAGTACTTACAGACTAAAAGAGTTATGTTTGATAGTTATCTTTGTCATGTAAGGACGGTTTCAAGGAGGCAATTGTGTCATATTGACCTGGATTCGATTTCGCATTACTTTCAGTTCAGCTTCGTTTTGGCTAGCATGGACTCTGGACTCTCTATAGATGGGATATGGATAGATAGCTGCGCGAAGTCATTTTTATCATATTCTGTTTGAAATGCAATACAAACTACCACATCGGTTATTAGTCCGTTATTAGCCCGTGCCCTCTGCCCTTTTTATCTAACCCCACACATGTTATGCAGCCTGTTGCTCAAAGATATTGTGTGCAATCCCAAAGAGAGAGAATTGAACAGAAAAAGAAAACTGACTTTGTTTAAAACAACAGAAAAATGTTTCCCAAGTGCGAGTACTCCCGATAGCAACGGGAACAGCAACATTTATATAGTTGCGTGTATTTTCATCATCGTTAACGTTTAAACAAAATAACATTGGCAGGCAGCAAATGACGGAGAGACAGTTGCCGTAGTCAGCAAGTCCGGGCCGGGAAGAGTCTCCTCCGCCTCTCTTTCTCCGTACGGTGTGTGTACGTTTCTATTAATAACAAAAGCTTTAGAAGAATTTGCCTCTCATCTTGTTTCGTAAAATGAAATCGTTTTTGGCGTCGACCGCAAAAGAACAATAAACCAAATGGCAAAAAGAAGAGAAACCAAAAAAAAAAAAAAGAAAAAAGAGCCAACAGAAAAGTGGCTAAAATGTTTGCGGTAACAAGTAACAAGTAGAAGGCACATTTTTTGGAATTGTGGGGCAATATTGGGGCTTACATATGGAAAGAAGAATCTGAATACAGGAAGACCGATACATAACCACATGAATTCTCACACTATTTGTTTATGTACATTTTGTGTATCCACAATTTGTAAATCGCATTTCAAATACTTAGACTTTAATGCAATTGAGTTAAATTCTAACAGATGCATCTGGCTAAATGTATTTGATAATTCATTAAATAAACATAAATTCATATTCTCTGCAACATTGATGAATATTTTCACGAATTTCCCATTGTTTCTGCCAGCAGGTGACCCATTTGTAGATTGGTTTTCCGTTTCGTGGTCAGAACTAACTACGTTAAAGCCATTTTGATTTCCCATTTGCAAATCGTGTTAAACTGCTCCTAAAAGTGTTAACTATTAAGTGATTTCCGCCGAATGTTTTAGTTTATTTCGCTTTTATTTTCAAAACATTTCCATATTTCCTGTTTCCAATGTGGTCAACAATCCCCTGGGTAGATCCGTACCCATTATTCTTTGAGCAGGAAGGCCAAGAAAAGAAGCATAAAAATACTTTCACAAAAATATACTAAAATCTTTGATAATTGTCAAGGCTTGAATTGACTAAAAGTGGGCTTAAATGTGATTTTATCATTTAACTTCTTTTTCAGAATCGAATGACTCTATGTCTGCCTAACATTTAGGTCCTAAATCCTAACAGAACATAAGAGTATCCAATTAGATCCAAGTAAACCTTACTTAATACTATTCATCTGTATGTTCATGGGGTCATATACCTATATGAAATAGACATCAAATAAGTTTTAAAGAAACTATCCAATTTTGATAAGCAAAATGATTTAGTAATTCAGATTAAAGACAATAGCTAGTTGGTAAGCAGGAGAAAACTTTTGGATAACTTTTCGGTTAGGTAAGAAAGAGACTTCTTAAGGTTTAACTAAATTAAGAACATCCTTCTTACCTAACTTAAAAGTTTTTGAAAAGTTGATTTTAGTCTTACTATTTACTTAGTTTGCTACTTCCTTTCCTCATTACTAGCTCATACCTGTGAGAGAGTCACAGGTGTTCACTTTTGTTATCAATAAATGGGAATGCAAATTGTTTGTATGAATGTAAATACTCTTCTATACTCATGGCAATATATAGTTCATTGCAGATTTATAATTTCAAGGGCTGCAAATTTAGAGAACCATAAATTTGAAATAAAAATAATCGATTTTTGCTAAATGAATCATGAACCAAAAAAAAAAAAAAAAAAAAACGCTTGTCCAATTTAGTTCGCTTTACTTTAAATGCATTAAGTATTATTTCATAATTTATATATTTTTTAATGTTGTTTCCAGTAGCATTTTTTAAACTAATTGTTGCTCTTTCTCTGGGTTTAAAAAGAATCTCCACATGGCCCATGGCCCCAGTCGGAATTACACATCTTTGAAGAATTATTGATGCCAACGTAAATAAAATTACTTGGCAATAAAAAACAACTATACACACACATACACACACACACACACACATGTGTATATACGGCTAATGGCCATAGAGAACTTTGGCCAATCGATAAACAAATTAAATGAAATATACTTTTTGGAAAATATGAGAACATTGCAAGTATTGGGCATAGCATTTCTTTGCTACTATGCACTCTTTACAATATATTACTATTATCATCGTGGATATATAGCCAGAGCCAGCAAGAGATCGCAACCAGAACAATAGGCCCACAGTCGGTCTAAAAAAACAGCTGAGCTGAAAAATCAGAGGCCAGCAACCAGCAGCCAGCAGCCAGCCGCCGAAACAGTCAGAGGCGTCAGCGTTTTGGTCACCCACTCAAAATCAGCCCAACCATTGAGAATTTTCGGCCTTTGACGTTGCTCCGATACATACAAACATACATACTTATACGTACGTATGTATGTATGCATGTATGTATATATCTCAATCTATATCTGTAAATAAGTATAGCTAAAGCTATACTGTATACACATGATGATGCTGCCTGCGATGTGTTTATAAATTTCGTTATTCGCCCGGTGCCGAGCAGAAAAAGTTTAAAAAAAAGAAGCAAAATTAAATGAAAATTGCTTTTGTAATTAAAAAAACAGAGAACTAGAAAACCGACATACATAATCTTTGCATTCACACAAAACTCATTTTTCATTCAATCTACCTACATCAACAAATTCATCTTGAAGCCACATTATCATCATAATCATCATAATCGAAAGGTATTTTTCTATTTCCCCAACTTTCCCAATTTATTTCATATTGCCAAAGTTCAAGTTACAAATTTATTGAGCAATTTTTATTCTAAATTGATGAAAATTAGGAAAGAATTGGAAATACCAAAGCATTTAAAGCCTTGAAAATATCCTTAATAGACCTTTCTTACTCTCTGATTGTCATGAGAAACATGAGAATCCGAATTCGTTTGTCCTTTCCATAAGTTAATCGTTCTTTCTCAGTTTAAGAGCTTGAGAAATAAAACTTTGTACTTTATATAACCATAATTAAATAAAGTTTAAAGGGTTTTCCGATTGGAGCACTATAACATATAATGCCATAATAACTATTTATAAGAAGTAAAGACTTTCAAAGGCTGCAAGAGTTTGGGTACTTTGATTTTTTGGTATTTACTTATATTTTAAAGGTATATTCCTTTTATCTAGTTTTGTTTATAGTTTAAGTCAAGTGATAGATGTATTAACGTCAGGGATTATTACTTAAAGAGTTCAATTGCTTTACATATGTAGATTGACTCGACCGTCGAAGCTGATTATCTCTTTATTTAAACGTAGAGAATTCATCTGGCAAGGAAATAAAAATCTTGTATGCCATGGATTACTGGAATCTCTGGAGATCTATCGTCCTCGCATACATCATTACACTTTTCGTTACGCGCGGGGCAACACAGAGAAATGCATGCAAAACTTTGTGGCCAATAAAACTTTAGCCAGATAAAATTCAATTAAATATAGTTATAAGTCATTCGGCATATGTTTAACAAGGAAATCTTTGCAGGGATCCCCCTGTGTCTCTTGATCTATCTATTTCTTCCTCTTTTAACACTAATAAAAACTTTGTTACAAGTAAAAGTCATGCCAAAATGAATTTATGATTAATGAATTTTAATTACTTATCGAGAAAAATTGAAATGTGCTCAAGAAATGAGCCAACTAAAGAATGTAATTAACTAAGTAAATGTCAGTCTGGGAAATTCGATCGTGTTGGTGAACTATGATTTGGGAGGTGGCGGGTCTTCGGGGTCTTTCCCCCATTAAAACTGAGATTCCATCTACGACATGGTCAAATTTCGATATTCTAGAACGAATAAATTATAAATTTTCCTGTCATTGAATGTGTGTATATCAATTTATGCCAGCAAATTAAATTTGCTAATAAAATTTGCAGCTGACAGACATATAATTACAATTATACTTTGAAAGTTGACAATTAAGGGCCCTTTTACGCATATAGACAGTGATAAAGGGGTAATTAACCCATAAAAGTTTAGTCTGCCATTAATAAGTAACATTAATGAAAAGGGATTTATACCACTTTCATGTGTTTCAAAAAGTTTAAGTTAATCGATTTGGAATATTTAATGGTTGACTAATCTAATGTATATATAGAATAATCCTTTGTAAATGGCTTAAAATGGATTGGAATATTTCAATAAATGGTTATTAAATTTTCAATATTTGTTTTGTTTTTTTGCAGCTATCTCTTCCGTTTATTAATTTTATGTTTGTTTTACGTTGTTTGCCCTCTTACTGAAATCGAATGACGATGGCCTACGTTTACAGTGAGCTACAGAACTTCATGCACATAACAATAGATACTTGATGGATGCAATTGTAGCTAGAAGGACAAAAAGAAGACGTAGAAGAAGATAGATAAAGAAGTCAAGGAACAATAAATAGAATCAAACAAAGGATAACTTTTACGTTTCAGTGGGAAACTGAACAAGTAAACATATTTTAGAAGTCATCAACCCTCCATTCTATACCTTCTCCTTCTTGTGTGCTCCGCAAGGATAACAAATTACTAACTTTAAGCTAATGACACGCCAATAAGCAACAAACACAACCAACAAACAACTACAAGAACAACAACAATACAAATTTAAAGAAACGAAACTAATAAGCGAAACGAACTACCAAAATAATAACTAAATTAGACTAGAAATTAGCAAAACTAAATGCAAATGAAGCATCAGCAACAACAACAACAACAACAACAGCAGCAGCAGCAGGAGCAACAATTGATCAGGAAATCAATGAACAGCAAACGAAAGCATAAAAAGCTCAAAGCAAAACAAAGTAGTAAACAATAGAGAAAGAGAAAGATAAACTAAGCAACAAAAAAAACCAAAGAAAAACAAAATAATAAAAACAACAACAAGCTTTGAGTATGCAACAGGCTGGTCAATTGACGCAACAGCAATTACAACTCCAGCTACAGCAGCAACAACAGCAGCAGCAGCAACAACAGCAACAAAATGGCGGTGATATGGCTGCCTATGCGGCTGCCCAGGCTCAAGCAGCAGCCGCGGGCGGTCGACGGGCTCCCATGAGCGGCGGTCGCTTTGATTTTGAAGACGGTGGCACCTACTGCGGCGGCTGGGACGAGGGCAAAGCCCACGGCCATGGCGTCTGCACCGGGCCCAAGCATCAGGGCGCCTATGCCGGTGCCTGGAACTATGGCTTTGAGGTGTCCGGATCATACATTTGGCCCAGGTAAGATGCAAATTCGGCTCGCCTCGTTGGGTCTTATACAAATATATCCATCATTTCTTTAGCGGTTCACACTACGAGGGTCAATGGCAGAACGGACGTCGTCATGGCTTGGGAGTTGAGCAAATTGGCCGGCAATTGTATCGCGGCGAATGGTCTAAGGACGGACATAAGGGACGCTATGGTGTGAGAGAGAGTACTGTGTCGACGGCCAAATATGAGGGCACCTGGAATGAGGGCTATCAAGATGGCTCCGGCTGTGAAACGTATGCGGATGGAGGTAAGTCAAAATATTGCGTATACGTAACGTTGTCTTTCTCTATCTCTGGCATGAGATCATTTTGCGTTTGCTTTTTGTTTTCATTTCTCACTTTTTTTTTTTTGTTGTTTCTTGGCTTCGTTTCAAAAACGACCAAAAATGAATTCGTAGTTCTGTTTTACTTTTTGACGTTTCTGTAATAATTTCATCCATGTATGTGTGTGTATCTTGCACACACACACACACTCGCAACGGGCAGTCGCACTCGCACCCATCAAACGACTGACCAAACCTGACGTCATATTTTAATTTCTCAGCGCGGTTCAATGATATTTTGGGTCTATTCTCTGTCGCTTTTGGCGAGTTTATCGTTTTGTTTCTTACATTTTTGCAGCGTGAGTGAGTTTTTTTCTGGGGGAAATTCGGTTAGCCAATCCCAGGCAGATGGACAGCCCCAAGAAAATTCAGTGGGGACAACACATGTTTTCTTTTGGTGTGTGTGCGTGCGTGTGTAGGTGGGTGGGTGCAAGCGTATGCAATCATCTACGTACATACACAAATCTATAGTATAAATAAATTAGGAAACTATTGAAATATATTTTGCATATCTTTCCCATCTCTCATACATTGTTTGCACTCATCTACACAAATGCAGTTAGTTGTTCGATAAAATATGATGTGATAATAAATAATTGACTTAAATAATCCTCCTCAAAATGATGTGGAATAGAAATATGTTGGTCCTAATCTAAAATGAATCTAAATCATTTGTATTCAAATTCAAACTGTTTTATATCTTAAAGCAAGTCTCCTTATAGGAAATCAACACCAAAATTAAAATGATATCCATTTCAATACCATCCACCTGAAAGGACACAGTCTGTTTCCAAATTTTCCCTAGACCAGATTTGTTCACTTTCATCCTTTTTGTAATAGAAGAATTCATTGTCATAGAGAAGTAGTTCCTTGCTATAGAAGAAAGTAAACTTGGTTAAATTTCTTTGAAATTAGATAGATAAATTTAGTTAACATTTGACACTGGCTAATATAATTTAGTGTATGTAATCGAAATTCCAAGGTATGAACATAAATTAGAAACACTTTTTACTGCCACTCTGAGACACAGTTGACCTTCTTCTCCCTCCTATGGGCAGACAAAAGCCTATATAACTATTAATTATCATTAACTTAAAGGCAAGTAACATTTCTTAATCAACTTTTTGGCCTTTCTTAAGCAGACTTAACGTAACCAGCAAATGCAAATAATATAATGTAATATATACAAACATTTGTGTGTGTGTATGCTTGAGCACCTACCTAAGCCTTGCTAGGAAAAGAAAACATTCGTAAAGAGCCAAAGGGGCCTGAGGTGGGGTGTCATGATGGGGAAGTCAAGACACGTGGAGCCATTAATAGAATAGCAAAAAAAACCTATAGGAAAATAACAATTTGGAAACATTTGTGTGGAGTGGGAGTGGGAATAGGACAGTGAGTCAACTAGGGAAGGGGAAGGGATGGGATATGAGGGGAGGGGACTCGGGTAAACATTCCGCCCCATGAGAAGGTCACATATTGCGGTTGCATTTATAATTTGCATTTTGTATTTTGCATTTTAATTACTTACCTTACCCCAAAAATTGGACATGTTGTGACTGCATTCTGTTTAATTGTCTGCAGGCAAGTACCAGGGACAATGGCAGGAAGGCAAACGTCATGGTTATGGTATACGCACCTCGGCGCCCTTTGGCCTGGCCTCTCACCATCGTCGCAAGAATCTGCACGCTTCCTTGAGTTCGCTGCGCAGTGGGGAGAACGGGAATGCGGCCAAAGCTGTGGAGAAAGCAGAGGAAATTCGCGGTGGTTTTGTTCTGACAGCCAAATCGGATAAATTACCAGTGCGACGCAATAGTCTAACGGAGAAGTCCAAAAAGGGTTTCCTTATGGTAAAACAATTGTCACTAACATCACAAGAATTCAGTTTTGAAATGTAGACCTCTTCTCCTCTATTTTAAAGGGCCTGAAAATGCGCAAGCAACGCAGCACTGGGGATCTGGAGAAACGTGGCACAATTGCATCAGGTAGCATACGATCCACAATGTCATCGGCCTCTTGGATAAGTACCGGATCGGAGCAATCCAATATGACTGCTAAGTAAGTGAGCAATTGAAAACCCTCAGAGGAGGTCTGTTGGCTGTCTGTCTAGGACTCTTCTTCACCATCAAGGTTGACCCTTTTGACATTCTAAATAACCAATTGGTTCATTTCAGATCCACACACACAGAGTCCAATGCCAGTTTTACCATGGAAGATGAACAGCTCGATCCCACAGTGGTGGAAACGTACATGGGCGAATGGAAGAAGGACAAACGTTGTGGTCACGGTGTGGCCGAGCGAAGCGATGGACTTAAGTGAGTAGTGAACATTGAGATTCAGAGTTTCGAATCAGTATAACTTAATTTGGCGTATGTTTATATCCTTTTCAGGTATGAGGGTGAGTGGTACAATAACCGCAAACATGGCTACGGTGTGACTACTTTCCGCGATGGCACCGTCGAGGAGGGCAAATACAAGAACAACATTTTAATCACCAGCCAAAAGAAGAAGCATTTGTTCCTGGCGCGTTCGCGCAAATTCCGTGACCGCATTACGGCCGCCGTTAATTCAGCCCAACGTGCCCTCAAAATGGCCATGCAACGTTCCGACATGGCCATTTCACGCATGGCCACTGCCGCAGCCAAGGCCCAAAACGCGGATGTTGCCGCCGAACAGGCACGCATCGATTGTGAGAATGCCGTACGCATGGCCCGCGAATTTGCTCCGGACTTTAAGCCATCGGTTTTGGAACGTTTCGAAAAGTTGCGTTATCGCGAACGTGAACGGTTCCGCGGCTCGGCACCGACCGCTGCCGATTATCTAACAACGTCGGGAGCAACAGCTGGCATTGCTGGTGGAAAATCCACACAGGCGCCAACAATGACATCGTCGGCAACACTGCAGCAACAGCAGCAACAACAATTTTCGCCAACGAGCAGCAGTGGCTCCGATGCATATGCCACGCAGGCGCAACGACATCAACAGTATATGAATATGCAGCAGCAACAACGTCGGATGTCCCAGCAGAAACAGGAATCAGAGTGCCCGGTGCCATCGTCCATGTATTCCCAGCAGTTGCCCGTGTCGCCGCAAACGGATCTTTCGGCAATGGTTAATCAAGGTCAGCCAAGTCATGCCCAGGTGATCAGTGCTATCAATCAAATGTACCACCAGCAGCAACATCAGCAGCAACAACAGCAGCAGCAACAACAACAACAGAGCAATCCCCAAATGAATCCTGCATATCAGTTTCAGCAACAGCAACCGCCCGGGCAGCAAACGACGAAGCTGAATCAGACACAGCCTCACGGCCAGCAACTGCCCTTTGGAGCCGGTACCAATCAGATGAATCTTACGGCGCCCAGCAATTTGTCACCACAACAACAACAACAACAACAACAGCAGCAGCAGCAACAACAACAGCAGCAACAATTACTGGCACAACAGCAGCAACAACAAAGACTTTACCAGCAGCAACAGCAACAGCAACTCCAACAACAGTCCTCTCTACAACCCTCGCCCAGTCACAATGCCTCAAATCTTTTAAGGCGTCCCTCGCAGCAGCAGCAACACCAGCAGCAACAATTGTCAGAGGCCGCTGCAGCCGCCAATGCTGCAGCTATGGCTGCTGTGCAGCAGCAACAACGCGGCGGACGGCCACCCATGTTGGGCCAGATGGGTCAGCAATCGTCCATTGATCACTTCGACCATTATAAGCGTCCACCCAGCAGGGATTCATCGATTGATCGCTATGCCCGGGCTGCTAGTCGCATGAGTGGAGCCTTTGCTGGGTCCCGTCAGACCTCGCTGGATCGTTCCGGACTGACTGATACGATGACCAATGGAGGCACAAGCACACCGGACGGTCGACCCAGAGCTGGCTCAGTATTTCGTGGCACCACGCCAGTGCCAGGTGGTGCTAACACAGCTGCAGCCGGGACCTCAACCATGACAGGCAATGGGTCGCTGCCCTCGGGCTCTGGCCGCTTATCGCGAGCCGGTACACCAAGTCTGGGCGGTGGTGGCGGTCGTGCTCCCAGTCAAACTAATGAGCCACTCTTCTCGTCGCCCAATCAACCATTCGAGGATGTACTGCTGCGCCAGCGTACGCTCGGTCAGGATATCATTCCCTCGCCCTCGCAACCCAAACGCACGGAGAGCTTATATCTGCCAGCCAAGCCAGCAACGCCGGTGGGCATGGCAATGGGCGGTAAAGCTGGCGGTGGAGGCGGCGGCAAGAAGATGAAGGTGAGTTGTATCCCCTTGGAGTAGCTGATAAGCACGCATCTGGTTCAAAAGCAAACTTTTCGACTACCTTTTGCTCACTTTAGGGGGAAAGTTCCTTTAATTGGCCTACATATATCCGCCCTGGCAAAAGTTTTCGAAAGATTTTCATTTCTTTCAAATAGCAAAAATTCGATATTGTTTTGCCTACTTTAGGGAGCAAATTGCTTTGAATTTACCTATGTATATCCCCAATTTACCTATGTATATCCTCCACTGGAGCCATCTGAAGCAATATCTGAATGTTACGTCTCACTTCCTCTTACTCTCTCTCTTTCTCTCTCGGAATCGGTGATGGTCATTTCCCGGGCTACTTTCTCCGTTGGCCAACAATATATTTCATAATGCGCACAGTTAATCCGAACAATTAACTTAAATCAGAGTGCCGAGCAGATTTATTTCAATTTGAAACATTTGCTCGAACAGAGTCGAACATCATCGCCATCATCCATCTCTTCACCAGAGAATGGAAGTGGACGAACATGTGCCCAATCTTGGCTATTTATAGGCCAATACGAATGCACGCCAGGCCAGCTAAACATTGGAATGCAATGTGCCCCATCTCGGATCCTCTCTGCTGAATTTCCCAATCCCAAGAGAGGCAAAGAGAGAGTGTGGGAAGGAGAGCACACTTCACAAGTGTCCATTGGAATGGTAGAGCTACAAAACGGAAAAAAAGCATCCCAAACATTTTGTCGCCTCACTCAATTTTGTGGCCCGAATGGCGACAACTTTGAATTTGTCTTTGGTAGTAGCAAACGACGCGTTGGCCGTAATAGAGGCACACAGAGAACTCAGATATTCACATTCTAAAGGCATTTTCTCGTTTTGTTTTTCTACTTTTTGTTTTCCGTTTCTATTGAATGCCACTTTCGAAGCAATAGAAAGCAATATAAATATATATTTTGCCGTTAAAAACAAAAAAAAACAAAAAAGCAAAAATTCCGAAAGCAATTTTCCTCCTCACAAAAGAGCAAATACATATAGGCGCGCGGAGGAGGGTAAATCCCATCGCATCGGATCGTATCGGATCGGAAGAAGGAGGCGGTTTTTGTTGTTATTATTTCGTTGGCTCATTGCCGTGCGTTGTTCGACTATTTTTGGGGTCGACTTCCCTCTGTGCTCTGCTCTCTCTCTTGTGCGCTGTTTCTATTTGACTTTTGCGTGTCTCTTGTCTTGTCCTCTGTCACCCAAGTAAAAATCGAAAGAAAAAGCCATGTCCAACTCGTTTACAAGTTGAAGATTATACATACAAAAGATTGTTTTCATTCAACAACAACTTATGCAAGAGCAGCAGCAGTCTCTGTAAGACTATAATATTAAATTAACAAGTGTTTTGAGTAAAAAATGGATTGGTATCCCGAGGAAGATGAAGAGGATTTGATGTTCTCGCCGGCTCTTTTGGCGCGTCGAGCCAGCGAGAGTTGGATCGTTGAGCCACCAGTGGAGGTTTGTCCAAAAGCTAATCAGAGTTTAGTCGTTAAATTTGTTAAAAAGGCCTTTCTACGCTTTAAGGCAAACTTTTCTGAGACTCCATATGCATCGTCCATCTTTTAGAATACTGGAAACCTCAGAAGACCTTTAAAACTAGAACAGAACAACATTTTAGGGTTTAAATTAACTCCAAAACGCCTCACCTTGATCTCTGTTCTAAAGTTGGATCAAAATTTAGTCAAAAATTCCAAAATGATGGCCAATGCAATATGATTTTGAAAAACCTTTGATGTTGTGGATTCTGATGTAAATGTTATCTTTTGTTTAGATGGCGCCCATTAATGTGTCGCTGCAGCGAAAGAAGTCAATGCCAGATTTTCAAGAGCTGCCGCGTGCTACCGAGGCGATGAGTCGAGAAGAGGTCTCGGCCTTGGGATCAGCCCGCCGGGAGGCAGTACGTCGTCAGATTGAAACAAATGAGCGTTTGAAAGCGAATCCCCTGCTGTACTTAGTTAGTCCACAGGTTAAGGTGAGTTTAGATATCGAAGATGATCTCTATTCACAGTAATATCCTCATCCATTTTGTTTCCAGGATTGGTTTGTCCGGCAACAATTGATGCTGTTGGTGTTGATTTTCAATGCGGCATTGGCGCTACTCTTTGTCTATATGCTTACCTAGCGCCGAAGGATCCAAAGGATACCCAGGAACAGGAACATATGTCATCAACGGGCAATCGAATGTCATAACAATACAGTTGCGCAGCCACTGTTAGTTCTCGAGCCATTGGCAACAGTTTGACATGGACTGTTTCCTGTCCGAATAGTTCTCTTTTATTTTCTTTAAACTTTTTCCTTTCTTTTTTTTCTTCTTTGTTTGACTTTGTATTGACGGGGCTAAAAGCTAAGCTAATAATTTTTTTAGCATTTGCAGTAAAAACAAATTATCAAAAGTTTATAAGTATATACATACATATATTAAAACAAGAATACCATATATTTAATATATATATATATATCATATGTAAATCGAATTAAAAACTAGACTGCAGCCAAATGAAAACTAAAAACTAAAAAATTAAAAAAATGAAAACAAAAAAAAAAAGGAAAAAAACTTAAGCAGAATTGCAATGCACAAATCGTAGTAAAACTAAATATTTAAACAATTATTATGGCTGTGCAGCCGATAAAACTTAAAGAGCCATTTTTCTAGCCAATTGAACAATTTATATTTGTGGCTAACAAAAAAAAAAAACATATAAACTAAACCGAATCAAATCAAATAAATATAAAAAACAAATATATATTTAAAAAATAAAAAAGAATATTATATAGAACATGAAATGCAAATCAATTTAACGAATTTTTCTACACATTTAATGTAAAAACCAAAAAACCAAAGGCATCAAATCATTTCAAACACACACACACACACACACACATTTACATTATATCAAATGTTTAAACTATTTCCTATTTGCAATTTGAATTTAAATTTAGCCAGCAAAATGTAATCAAAAGAACTAGAGAACAAAATAAAACAAAAGGCAAAATATATAAGTATATACTATATATTTAATAAATTGTAATAATGTGAATAACCGATATTTGTATAATTAGCGAAATTGTGTGGGACCCAAAAGCAGCAGCAGCAGCAGTAGCAGCAACAACAACAAAAACAAATTTCTCAGTTTTGGGCTTACTCTAAAAACAAATTTAAAGAAAACAATTAACAAAACCAAAAGTTTTGAACGAAAAAAAAAAGAATATTGAAAACAAAACTAACCATAAATTGCATGTAAAAGCAAAAGGATTGAGGATTGTTAAATGAATGAAGCTGTATATATAAATTTTAAAATTATCATTATAACTTTAATTATTTCTTTTCTCATAGATGCAATTTTATGATACCATTTTTTCGTTAAAAATGTTTTCGAAACTTTTGAACGTTTTTAATACCATGCAACCTTAGAGTGAGATTATATTTAAAAGTCATTAAAATAATGTGAAAACCTTAAATGTACATGTCCGTCTGTATAAGCAGTTAGATTTCGGAAACCATGAGAACTAGATACATCAAATTCAACATTTAGACTCATTTGGTATATTCGCAAAACAAGTTTCCAATATTCTAACTAATTTGGGACACTAACACTTGTTATTGATATCTATCCCGAATCTGAAGGGGCGAAAAGTGCTTATGTGAGTGAGTGAGATAGACTTACATATCAATTTGGTCTGATGAATTTTAAAGAACTCAATCCCTTGGTGCATGGTATAGCAAAGTCGGAGCAACGACTTATTTCATTTTAGTTTCATTTTATTACATTTAAAACGAAACAGATACTATACATATTTAAATTATTTTTATTATCATTTACATTTTATTTGTTATTTTTTATGCATATTATTATTATTATTATGATTATGATTATTATTTAATGAATAAATGAAATAAAATAAAAAAAAACGCACACTTAATCGGTGTGGGAAAGTATTGACTATGATTTCTCATTATAAAATTTAAAAAAAAAATGAAAACCAAAACTGAAAACTCTCAAGTGCAATTAAAGTAAACTATATTTAAACAAAAAAAAAAAGAAAATAAAAGAAAATACCCTTTCTGCTTTCGTCAGCTGCTAATTATGTAAGTGCTACATAAAGATTCTCCTTAAATGAAACGTATATATTTTTATTTAAAACTAATAAATCATTGATAAATATGCAGAAGTACTTACTTAAATTGAAAGACTTGATATTGAAAATTGTTGGCTGATGGAACAAATGGAAATTTAATTGAATTCGCTTTGGCGCCATAAAGCAAGCGAGAAAATGCTAAATTACATGATATATTTATATTTGCATACAACAACATAAACGAATCAAGTAATTTATGTATATACCTACATATATACAAATATATACATACATACATATATCTAAATAAATATTTATAACTAATTTGCAAGCATAACCAAAAAATTAAGAAAGCTTGAACAAAAAATCTTACATGTTATCAAATCGAAAACGAAAGGAGTAAAACTTAAATCATAAAACTTTTTAAGTCCCATAAATAAAACAGAAGGAAAAATTCACTAAAGTTGTATTTCTAATGGCAAGGATTGGAATAGATTATGGTGTATGCATTAGACAACGTTTGGAAACTTGCAAAAAGGTCAACAAAGGTTTTTCCTCCCGGGATAACACTACAGGTAGGTGGGAGTGATGTAGACAGTGACCGCGGGTTACGCAATCACGTCTCTACCTGATCCACTTGTAATCCTTTTTTTCCAATTTTTTTGCGAACATGCGCTTACAATTCCCAAATAGTTAACGATTCCAGAAGGGTTATAAGCCATTGCAATCCTTTGATCGATACCAAACTTGTGAAACAGACAAACAACTGTACAACCAACAAAAATTGTGATCAATATGGCAGCAGGATCTTGGTGCACTGAAGTGGAGCGGGAAGTCATTTATCATCTGAAATCTCTTGGGAACTCAAATACAAAGATTGCGAATAAACTTGGATGTTCCCGGCGCAAGGTGTACAATGCTCTCAATCATATCAAGAAGAGAGGAAGCTTTAAGAATGCCGAAAGGAAACCCAGGGCGCGCAAAACCACCAGCAGAGAAGACAACCTTATCAGAAGGATGTCTATTAAAAATCCCTCTATGACCTCCGCTATGATTCAAAGGAAAATTTCTGTTCAGTACGACATCAATGTTTCTGCCCGGACTATAAGACACAGGCGTGCGGAGTTCAAGCAGCAGGAGATTTCCAAAGGAAAAGGACCAAAAAGCCGAGTCTCTAAAGCAAAGCAGAAAGACCGTCGTACAAAATAAAGAATGATATTCCGCTATACATTAAGTTACATTTAAGATAGTTTTTATAACATTTAATCAGTTAAATAAACTATATTATTAAAATCGTTGAATTTGTCTTCCGCTAATAACGTCTTCATAACGAAATCGAAAAGGAAAATCTTTTCCAATAATGTGGAAAGATATGATTTGGGTGTAAATCTAGATTACAATAAATTAGCCCAATTTTTGGATTTTTAAGTAATATTTAGAGTATATACATACGTTAATTAATAAATCATTTCGAAACATCAAATTTCCCAATTTTAGACTGTTTGTGATGTAATTATTGCTGTTTAAAGTTTAAATTTATTTTCTTGAAATATCAAAAACTTGCAAATACATATTCACTTTTTTTTTTGTATGTTTTTTTTTTGTTTTGTTTGGTATTTTGAGTTAATTTTCAGAATTTTAAACAATACGATGCACTACATTTAAATTAATGTATATTCATTAAAACGTCTCACATTGTATTGGTGTATTCGTTTAAAAAAATATTGTAGGTAAATTGCTAGCATATTGTACTATTTAGAGCTGCATAATATGTCCGATTAAGTGGCAATTTTGAAAAAAATTTCAACTATTTTATAATAGTATAAATATATGTATACAATGAAAACGTAGAACCCCGAAAACACTTTGATTGCTTTTGACGACCACGTTAAGCGTTATATGCAAATAAAAATTAAATTAAATTAAGTGAAAAAGAAAAAAAACACAATTGACAACAAGGGAAATGCTTAAATAGTTTCAATTACAATCAAAGTGTTGATGAGGTAAAGAAGCAAAAAGCTATTAACAGGGAAACACAGACGCGCGGCCTCCTATGGGACTCATAATGCACCGGGTTTGAGGGAGAACGATAGCTTTGGCCTGGAATTATTTTTTCCCAATATGACCTTTTGCTCCTCTTTGACACGTTTCTCTTGCTCCTTGCGCATTCGCTGCCTTTCCTCATCCATCAGACGTTGCTCTTCAATAATAGCTAAGCGTTCTTCGGCCTGTTTAGAAAGACATAAATTAATACAAAATGTTTTTATAGATTTTTCAAGATAACTTACCAATTTTCTTTGCGCCTCTTCGATTTTGCGATTATTTTCGGCCAAAATTTCTTCAAGTTCTTCGCGTTTTTGTTTTTCTTCCTCCTATAAAACCCAAATTAAACAACGTATTAATAAATGATGTTCAAAGTTTTGACAGTAGTCTTATAACTAATTGTAGGATATATAGAAACAGTTTATTTTATATTTGTATGTTTTTCATTTTTTTGTAGTTTCTTTTTCTTTTTTTGTATCATTTTTAACATCAGCGACTCGCGGCGACGTTTTGGCATTTGATGGGAAGCTGCAAAGGCAGTTAAGTCTAATTTTATGTTTTACAAATATGTTACATAAATATAAATAGAATTTTGTGGTGAAAGGTACAAAAAAAAAATTATATATATTATATATTAACATTTAGTAGGGTCTAATAAGAATGAAAATATAAACTAAGTGTGTGGTATTTTATTTTAGTTTATTTCGTTCACAATAAAGTAAATTACATATGTAATAAAAGAGAAATAGAGAGCACACAACATAAACAAATGTACTAGATTTTGCTTAAATTTTGTCTTCTTTTTGTTTAATTCAATTTTTTTTTTTTTTTTTGTTTTTTTGTAGTTTTCTACTTACTATTTTAAATAGATCATATTTCCAGTATAAAATGGCTAAATTGTTTTATGTTAATTTCGTTTTCGATTCTTTGGTTTAGTGATTTTTTTTTTTTTGTTTGCAAGAGTTTGCTTTGTGAAATGTGTATGTAAATAGGGCAGGACGGCGCAACTAGTTCAAATCCATCCATACTTAAAGTAAGGAAGATATCTGGCGTATCCGGGCTTATAATACTGCTACTACACTAGGCGGAGCCAAGCAAATTGGCCAAGAACAATTTCTTATTGTTCACATTTGTTGTTGTTTCATGACTTTTATCCATTCCGCTAATGTTGGGTTTTTGTATTGATTGTATCGATGGCTTTGTGGAACTCACCCGTAATGTTATCGTTAGCCGCACTTTTTTGTTATTGTGTAACATTCTGTTTCTTTTTTTGCAATCCCCCCCACGAACAGAAACTAATTCAAGTATTTCTAACTAGAATCTAACACGTTTTCCCCCTCTCTGAGGGTAGATTTTTTTGGCTTAGAAGCGACACTTCATCCAGTGGAGCCGCTTAAACTTCTGTGGTAACGAAATTTGAGTCGAGCACCTTAAGTGGGTGTGAGTTTCGGGTGAGTTTGTAATCTCAGACACGCACAAGCACACGCATACCGGCTCTCACATATATGTACATTATATATATATATACACATCCATACATACAAAACGAACGAGTTTATATAGAAGGTAGCCTCGCTTCGTTTGTTTACAGTCTACAGGAAGCGTAGTAGTTATTGCTCGCAGTAACAACAAGTTATACGAATTCAAAAAAAAATTTAAAAAAATATATGTATGTATATATATGGAACCAATAACAAAAGTAATTATGTCAAATGAAATCAAAAGATGAAGCTAAAAAGGTATGCAAGAATAGTTCTGGTCTTCAAAGTTGCAAAAGACATGCGACATTTTAGGTTTTTTTTTTTGGTTTGCTTGGCAAATGTCGCCATATTTTTTGGCATTTCTCTTTGGTAGGAAAAATAAAAATTACAAAATTATTGGCAAGAAGATAGAAAAGAAGGTGAAATGTGGCAGCCATCTGCCCAGTGGCTCAGTGTTGGTATAGGCGGAGGCGAGGGGAGCGGAAATCGAGCTGAATTGCCCAACCCAAATTGTTGAAGCTAATGCAAATAAAGGTGATTGCAACAATCCATTGGTTAGTAAATAAATATTCATAAATATTGTGCTGATTTGATTAACAATGTTGCTTAGTTTATTAGACTATATTTTTGTAGTTTGCAGAAACCGCAGAAGAATTTTGATAAACAGACTTTTACTTTGTAAAAAAAGTCGTTACAGGACTATGTATATGGAAGACTATACATTAAGAATAAGAAAACCTGAAACCTTAACATTAAAGGTATTTCAGAGTAATCGAATAAAGCACAATGCTAGACGGCTTTGAAAATATTTAGGCTAATCATCTTATAGAAATAATTGCTGATTTCATAATATATGTATATAGTCTTCAGCACAAGGAACAAATGAGGGTGGGTTAGTATAATACAGTGCTGGTAATAGTATTCGGCCGGGGCCATGTTATGTTATGTGAAAACAACAGCTCACTCCCACACGAATCACACTGGGCCACCGTCACCACCGTTGACCATAGCTGCAACAATTTCTGGTAGCATTTTTTTAAGACGACTGTTTGCAACTGCTGTGTATTGTTTTTTGTGTTGGTTGGTTGGTTGGGTTCGGTTCGTTTTGCTGTATTTTGGTGTGAGTTCAGTAGTAGTGGATAGTAGTAGTGATAGTAGCAGCAGTCGTCCAGCGAAATCTGAATACGAGCACCTACCTCGCGACGGCGTTCTTCTTCGCGTATTTGTTCTCGCCGCTTCTCCAGCTCCAGCATCATTTCTCGTTCCATTTCTGCTTTGGCAGTCTCAACGCGCCGATTCACCTCCTGTTCGATTTCGTCGCGTCGTTTCTCGAGCTCCTCCTCGACACGTTTTTTGACAAGCATCTCAATGCGTTTGGCGGCCTCCTCTTCGATTGTTTTTTGTTCTGCTTCTTTTTGTCGGCGTTGGCGTTCCATTTCAGCAAGACGCTCTACTTGCAATTGATTTTGCTGCAAAACGAAAGGAGCCTTAGACTGGAAGTCAAATGCAAGATAACCTAACCGTTGACCTACCTCATCGAGCTTCTTAAAGCGGGTGCGCTTGTGTCTACTACGCTGGGACTCGTGATCAGAGTAGGGGCTATCACTGCTGGAGGAGGAGCGTTTCCGTGACTTTGAAATTGATGGCGAATGCCTATAATCTCGTTCCCGTTCGATGTGCCTTTCACTGCGGTGTCTGTCCCTTTCCCTCTCTCTGTCGCGGTCGCGTCGCCCATGATGGTTTATCTCTGAGGATTTATGGTCCCGATCCCGTTTTTTGTGCTTGCTTTTGTGATGTCGGCGTTTCGCCGTGGGACTAGGACTACGCGAACGTGATACCATTTTTTTTTTTTTTTATTTACTGCGTACACAAGTTTATTGTTTTTTCACGCTCTCCAACAAATCAATTTTGCCAGAAAAAATTTCCTTGAAAACAGTATTGGGTGACGTAAAAAGCGGTTTTGCTCGCCAACACTGTTCGGTGTTTTGTGTTTATTTTTTGCAGGGCTGGATCGTTTCACTAATTGAAAACAAATTACAACACACGAATGGTGTGACTTGCTTGAATGTTTTGATTTTATTGTTTATCTTTAGCTAAAATCAATTCATGGAATTTATCAATCATATCTTGATTATCTTTGAATCCGACGCATTCCTTAGCCGCCTCCTTGGTTAGCCACTTCAAAGCGGTATGTTCTTCGGAGAGAATGGGCTCCTGATGAGGATCCCGCAATTCAGCGAGCCAGTAGATAACAATTTTTGGTTTTCCTTTAACCTGATAGTTTAAAGTGAGCGGTGTATCACGGTATATAATTAGATCCTTTTCGTCATATCTGGAAATACAAGCAGTTTCATTGTATAACTGAACTAATTGCTTTTGTTACTTCATGAAACACTTGCCCGGCTTCTTCCTTGGTCTCACGCAGCGCAGTTGTAAAATCATCTTCTCCTGGGTCCACGTGTCCTTTGGGAGAGCTCCAGTGAAAGTCGCCATACGATGCCTTTAATAATAGGTATTCTATTTGCCCACATAGCCGCCTGAAAAGGACAAAACCTGCCGCCTTCTTCATCTTGCCGGTGTGTTTCACAGGTGATTGAACAGTGTTGGGAAACGTCAAAATTGGATTGGACTAAAAAACAAAATTACAACGTATAAATTTGAAATTGTTGATATTTATTTAAGTAGACACATACTTATGTCTCAGTACAAAGTAACTCCGAAATTAAAATATTTAAATAATCAGAATTCTCATAATGTTGTGTGCTAAGTCATATTTTAAATGCTATTTTCCAGATGTGATCAGTAAATCGCAAAGGATTCTAATATTTCAGGACATGGATGTGAATGCATTTCGTTGGGTTCCTGATACATACTATATATATTGCGAATGTGAAGATGTCTTGGGGGGACAACTTTTATTAAGCCAGCGTTTGCATATAATTCGTGAAAGAGTGGAATCATTTGATGGTGGCCGATTTGAATTGCTATCAAAGCCCGGTATGGTCGATGGAATAGAGGCAGAAAATGAATATGAAGAACATTTGTTCTAGCTATATCTAACGAGATTGATGTCTTCAATTGAGTTACATGCAATCATCTTTAAGTTTAAATAATTGAGGATTTCATTAAAAAGTTCTGTAATAACATTTAAATTCAATAAGTAAGTTTAGTACACAAGAAAGATTAGTGTCATACCAACATATTTTTAACTAAAATTTTATATTCTCCAACACTGAAACAGAAGTTAACACTCTCGGGGCGCACGTTTTTGTTTTTAGTGAATTCATTACATAAATATTACATACAATATGAACGGTTTACTCCGCCGCTTGGCCGCAGTCTCAATTAGTTCCAGCTCCAAGGGATATGCCTCCTTTACACTCCGAGATGTGGTACGGGAAACCTCAGATGAAGCCGGCACTTTGCTCGCCCGTTTTGCAAAGCACATTGCCGTGGAAAGGTACAAGGATGAAAGTCATGTCCTGTCGCCGACCACCATTCGCTATGCTGACTATTTTCCCATAACAGATGATCGTTATTTCCAGCGTTCGGTAGAAAAGACAGCCGCCTCCCAGTTACCAGCTCTGATTATTCATGCTTCGAGTTATAGAGCTAATGCAGCGACTCCCAAATATGCCATGGCATTGAATGCCCTGGATGCTCAGTGTGTGAGTCAGCTGGATAAGATGGATACAACCACTGTCCTGGAAACATTGTATGCGTTTCTTTTCCTGATTCCCAACTGGCTGAAACGAACGGATTTCTATTACAAGGCAGTAAACCGGTTGGCCAGAGAATTTCACCATGAAGACAGCAAAGAGAGATTCGTTCAAGTTTGCTTCTATTTGGGTCTCCAGAAGAAGTCGCAGAACACCAGTGAATTGAGATCTCTGCTGGAATCTCATTTGGAGAAGCATCTACCTAACTTGAGCGAAATGGATTTGGCTGTTATTTGCAATGCCGCGTATAAGACATCAACTTTGGTCACTGGAGAACTTAGAGAGCCCTTCGAATCAGCTCTAATAAGAGGAATTTTAAATATACAACTCGGCAATGGCCAGGATGCTTTACTTGTGTCATATGTTAAGTCTTTGCGCCTACAACGGGCTGGAACTGACGAAGTGTGCCGCCATTTGGCCAATATCTGCATGAGTCCTGCAGAAATCTCGCAGCTTGAACCTCGTGGACTTACCCATATCTTGGCATTTTTTGCCGAGCAGCTATGGGATCAATCTGATTGCCTGAAAGTTATAGTCGATCGACTGAGTCCCCTGAATATGCGTGCCAAGGATTTTGCCACTTTTCTTTGGGCCAGTGCTCAACTAAATATCCAGTTTAGTGCTTCGCAACTTAAGCAATTCGAATTGGTAGCTCTAAGGAAACTGGAAAATCGGGAGTATGACTATTTCCCAGATAATCTTGTGGACACTTGCCTATCCTTAAGTTGTATTGGCCACTATTCCAAACAGCTGATTGACGCTGCTGAAGATTTAAAGGCGTCACAACGACGTCAACGTGCACAACCGAAAGTCGATAGCCGGCTAACAACTCTGCGATCTGCCATAGCTATAGAACAACCATCTTGGTCCGAGCTGCAGAGCCAAGAAATCTTCAAAGAGTTTGCCCGCACCCCCAACTATTTACTAAAGGATCGTTCAGACTTAACCGCATATGCAAGAGAATTAACTTCAGATGCTGAAATCGAAGGTGTCGATTTGGTTTGTCCGATCAGTGGTATTAACTTACCCAGTTTACGTGTTCAAACGGTCTCTAATCCTTCCAATATATATTTCGTTGAGCTACTCACTCCCCAGCAGACTTTAAAGTTCAGCCAACAACCCACATCGCTGATGCGTCTTAAGCGTCGCCTTTTGGAGTCCTTGGGTCAAAAAGTTGTTGTGGTATGTTAATTTATGGAAAACTTGGTTAATTGCAAATATTATTAAATGTTATATATTGCAGCTTCACTCGGATAAAATGGCATCCAATGCCAAAGAACTGCAGAAACTTTTGGAGGCGTCAAGCGGGACAAAAAAAGATGAAACCAATTTGGCTTTAGGGCTCAGTAATTAATGATCATGTGATATGAAATAGATGCTATACCCCCTAATAACATAAGCTTTAATTAACAAAAATTTATGTACATGTACATATTTATTTAAATATAAATCGTTAGAACTAAATGTAAAATTCAACAATTACTCTTTTTTTCTTTTTCTTTGTTTAATGTATAATACAAGGCAAGGATTTTGTTTGAAATGCATTTCGGTTGGATTTTCATCTGCTCATCTGACAGACTTGATTTTGGCTTTGAGCACTATAAAGGATATTAATCTAAATATAACAGTCATTGCGCTGAGGGCAAGTACATCGTTCCAGAACTGATCACCAGACATGGTGATCTCTTCCAGAAACTTCTTTGGATATCTGCAGAGACAAGAGGTAATGATAAATATACTCAATTTGATGTGAAGGTCATGTTTTCTTACCTATAGTGACAATAGGGCGCCTCATCGCAAGGCAAAACTCCGCGATCCAGACCATAAATGGCTGCTATAAAACCCTCTAGGCCATATCGTAAATATGATACATGACTTCCCCATTTTAGATAGCTTGGCAAATCTCTCAACGTTACACCAAAACCGGCAAACATCATCTGTGGAATGGTTAAAACTGGAGCCAAGAATGTGCCATTCGTCACATCGAACCAGGCACCAATCATTAGGCCGAAACTATGGCCCACGAACACAGTAAGCAAACTAATGGCAAAGAACATCCAGAAGCGCACCCATTCCATGGGCTGATAACTCCATAAATATATAATGGCCGTAAACAGGAAGCAACTGATTACCTATACAAATTTAAAACAATAAAATAAGTTCAAAGTGGTGAAAACTCAAGGGATTAACTCACCGATATGGGCAGATCCACTAAAGTCATGGATGTATAATAGGCCTTAAGTGAATACCAGCGATTAAAATGTTCCTTTAGCAAAATTGACATCTCAATTGGGACTAAAATAGTGAAATATACCCATAAATATTCAGCCAGTCAGCCAATCTTTCTACTGCATTTCACAGTCCTGGATGATTCTAACTTACATGTTAGCACCGTCAACATCATGGTTGTCATGGAATGATGCATCAGTATGGCAAATAGTAGATTATAATTATCTAATACACGTGATCCTTCAGCTCCTGTATGATCATAGATGGCACCAAAGAGTATGGCCACAGCAATATTGACGCCAATGCGCAAATGTGTCATGGTGGTATCTCGTTTTGCCTTGATGTAGCCACGTCGCAGGAGCACCGAACATTGATTCGTATAGCTGGTATTCTCCAGTGAACGAGTTTTAGTACGTCTTGGAATGGGATTCTTGCGCATTAGAGTTTCAGCCCGCATCACAGCGCTGGGATTATTGAACCAGGTGAGACAACTACCATTCTCTGTGGCACTTTTTAGTGTATCTATCTTGTCGTAGCCATACTCGCCACAGGCCAACTCGATGACTGTTAAAGTAGATAGTCACATCATAATTAGATAGTTTCATCATACAATTTTCATTGACTTACTGTAATCAGCGGGATTGTGGTACATGGGGCAGGGTAAGTCTACTGCCTGCAGGAATGGCACCAATTTTTCAGTGCCTCCCTGATAGACACAATTGCCGGCGGATAGAACATACACCTGATCAAAGATCTGGAATAATTTGGCCGTAGGTTGATGTATGGTGCAAATAATTGTGCGACCCTGGGATGTTAATTTCTTCAGCAGTTCCAGAACTTTGGTGCAGGAACTACTGTCCAAGCCGCTGTAATTTGACAATAAATTTCATTAGTGTTCCATAAAAAAGGGAAATCTTTGAATAACTTACGTTGTGGGCTCGTCCAAGAACATAACTGTTGGATTATTGATTAATTCCATGGCAATGGATAGCCTCTTTTTCTGGCCACCAGACAGACGCATTGTCAAAGTCTGATCGTGATCGTAAAGACCCAAAAGTAGCAAAATATCTTCAATCTGGAAAAACGCCAATAATTGTCAATGAATTTTCAAACATTTTCCAAAAAGTTTAAAGTTACTTACACGACTCTCTTTCTCCTCGTAGCTAACATTCTCGCCCAATTTCAGATCAGCGGCTATATGCATATTCTCATTGACGGTTAACAAAGGCTGCAAACGATCATCCTGTGTAATATAGCAGGACATGCGCCGGAATGAAGCTAAAAAGTAACAAGTAATTAAAGTAAATAAACACAGTTGTACTTGTTTTTCATCGTTTACTTACGCAAGTCACGCCGCCTTCCATTCAATAGGATAGATCCATCTACACCAGTTGTCTTGAAACCTGATAAGGCATCCAATAATGTCGATTTACCAGCTCCTGATGGACCCATAATGGCAATCAATTGGCTACCCGGAAATTTTCCATTGACATTGTGTAAAATCTCTTTGGAACCTGCAAAATACAAGTTTAATGAAACGATAAAAAATGTATTTAACAACCATTCAAGACGTTTATGACAAGCGCATTTAATTACCCCACACTTAATCATTATATTTGTCGAATATATACATAGAGATTCATCTTAGTTTAAATAAAGTTCATGGGGACAGCTTTTGACCGGTTAATGCATAACGTTGAACATATTAAACAAGGGGGAACAACTATTTTCTAGTGTTTCTGATCTCGATTAAAAGTTGACCGTGTCGACATTATGCATATTAAAAGCAGAGACAATAGACAAATCTAAACAATTAAGGTTGTGGGTTAATAATGAAATAATGTTTATATTTAATAAAACAAACATGTACTTTTGCCATGACCATTGTTAAATGAAAGGATTTTAGAATTGAAAGCTATCATGGGACTAGCAGTGAAGGATACACCCTATAACCATAAGAGGATTTTTAGTTTTTAAAATTTAGTTTTCCTATCCCAAATATATACTATTTTCAACTTTTGTGATTATTTAGCTTATTATGATTATGTTGTTCGAATTTTCGGCATATCGGGCGTATACTTTATTTGAGGCTACGTGATGGCAGACAAAATGGAGTGTCTTATGTTTCAAAGCTTTGGAAACCAAGCAACTATTGGCTTAGAGGTTTTCTAATGCCAAATCTATTAAAATAGTCAAACTTAATGATAACTCTTATAATCTTACACCAATTAGTCTGTTATAGTCATGGAATATTATATGATATGCACCAAGTGTATCATTTATTATGTAACATTAATAAACCAATTGTTATATCGTTTATTAATTATCACCACAAGGCAAAGAATCTAACTGTAATCAAATTACAGTTACCAGGGGCACATTTATGTATGTACTATATCGATAGGAACATGTTATATGCCTTTAAATGAACTTTGAAATGTGTATTTTATATGTACCATTTATTTAACTCAACTTCAACGTTAGTCGAATACCAAATACCCTTGACATTTAGGCAAAATGTTTAACATTGTTTAATGGTAAGGATTTCTTAACTATTTAAAAATATTCGAAAAGTATATTATACGTATATAATACTCATATGAATACTGCAAACTACCTTAGATGCTATTTGTATAGTTCCTTGTTTTACGTTTAAAAGTTTTGCTTAAATCATATCTAAGAAATTGTTTATACCCTTTAATAGTTATAAACATAATAAAATGAGTAATTGATTAATTCCCTTTGTCTTTCCCCAACTGCCAACGGCAGCAGCGGTGGCAGGGGCAGGGGCAAGGCTATGCTTATCTTATCAATGGTTAAAGACTACCAAAGCAAGCACTTACGGTTGGTATGTTGTTTAGTTTCAACCTTGAAAGAGTTTTGGCAGAAGTTTGAAAACATTGGATATACCATCATCCACTATATATCAGGCCTACCTAGAGAGTTGCTGGCGATTTTTCCCTTTTAAAAGTAGCCGATACCAATAAATACTCATAAAAATGTGTTTTAAAAGTCACATTTGGCTGGCAAATTTTGTTACCGTTTCGTGTTTTTTTTTTTTTTGTTTTTTCTGCCAATCTTATCACAATATACTCATTTATTATACCGAAAATGTTCATGTTCAATCATAAATGCCTTCAGCCATCCGGCGACTTACCTCGATTGAAACCCAAATTCACTGTCAGCGACAATTCTTTGAATTCAATATCCACTGGATCTCTGGCTGGTAAATTTGATAGGGCATCTGTGTCGAAGTGGACTTCCTCTTCGGCTACAGGTTCCAAAGGCGTCTTAGTTACCACGGCACCCGAGGAGACCTGAGCGGACGTAGGCGTGGTCGAGGCTGTGGCATTGCCTGTAGAATTTGTTGTCGTCGTTGTTGTACGCCAACTGCTGGCACTTGTCATGGGCACTGTCGTCGTATTATAGACACGTCCGCCATTTGATCCGCCATTTTCAGTAATTTCTATGCCCAGACCAAGGCCAGCAACGTTTCCGCCGCCATTGAAGAACTGCTCCCTGGCGTTTAGCATTCTTTTGGATTAACTGCAAGTTAATAAAAAGAAATATTTGTATTGAAAACGTAACAGATTTGATTCAGTATTTGTTGTTGAAGGAAAATTTATGTAAAAGGATTTTAAGGATTAATTGATTAATTGAGAAAAATTAGTTAATAATGTATGCAATATGTGGTCTTATAATTTTTTTTTTTTGGAAAATTATCAACACTTTGAAAATCCTCTGCATGAATAGCATACTTAAGGGGCAATTTAAGATATTTAACATTGCTAGATAGCCGCAGGCCCAATTTTAATTTTCTTTCTCATTTCAATTGATTCAAAACACAAATACATATTAAAGTAATATTAACTAATATTTATAATTAACAATTTTTAACATTATTCAATAAGGTAAACTAAAAGTTTTTTGATTGCCTCGGATACCAATCAATGTTCAAAGTCCAATTTGAAAACATTTCATTCAAAACTCTTTTGCCTAACAACCTATCCACCTCCAGTTTTGTTTATTTGTCACGAATATGGCTAATTCTATTTAGCCAGTCCATCGCTTGATTGATTTCTGTTTTTTTTTTTAGAATTATGCAACTGTCGTCATGCTCGATGCGTGTCCCAATTTGTATTACTCTATCTTTATTTTGGTATTTATTTTCATGTGAAAAGTCGATGTTGGTGGAAAACGGGTTTACTTTAAGCCGACAATTGCACTTTGAACGTACAAACAAACTACTTTAATATTAAAAATGTTAAGTCGTCATAGTTAACCTTTGATTTGCTTAATTAGCTCAAGCTTAACACAACAAATAACTTAGGCTACACTAGTCATAGATAATAGAACCAGATTTTAAAGTGCAATTGCAAAATACCTTGGAAAAAATGCAAAAAAGGGTATCAGGTGGGCAAATAAAAGTAATTATTTATAATTGTCTATAATACTTATTTTACAAAATCAATGAATGATTGGTCCATAAACTCAAAGTTCAATTTATAGAACCTTCGAAGCATTTGTTAAGGGAACTAACATTAAGATTATATTGAAAGTAACCCTGTTTAATACAAAGTTTTTAATGCCTTGTGTTAACTCTAGTCTTGTTTAATCTAAGCCTGTTTAACCTAGCTACTGTTCCCATTCTTAATCTTTGGTAATCCATTCAATCACACAATAAAACACTGTTTCATATGCATAATCTCTCTCTTAGTAAATACATATAAACAGCTACTCAACTTACTCCACATTTTTGGATTAAAATAATGGAAAAGACATTCCATGTTAATTCCATATACATATGATCCATATATGAAAAGATCAAGGTACAATGGAAAATAATATAAGCACAATTGAATGTAATTGTAGAAAAAAATCATTCTGCGCATCTGCCAAGTTACTAAATAAGTATGTACATATGTATGTGTGTATGTATAATTATTTTATTTAATCAAAACAAAAGCATTGTTCCAATATAAATATGTAAAAACCATTATTAACAATAAAATGCAATCACAAGTGGCGAATGACGACGAAGTTGTCATCATCTCAACCCCCCATGAGATAACATATGCAATGATGATCAGAATTGAAAAGTGGATTATGAACTCGGGGAAGATTGATCTGGTTTGTTAAGAATAATCGTTAACTTTATATACCTCGCCAGTTAATTAAATTAATCACATCTCTAAGTGCAGGCAATGTCAATGCACTGGACTAGGTAAGGGCTGCGGCTTGGGCTAGACCTACGCTACCTAAATATGACGTTGATAGCTCTTAATCAGCATTATTTCAATATTGATTAATATGAGTAGTAGAATACGAATGCAAGTGCTCAATACCTATGGACTATATACCTTCGTATATATTATATATATTTGTTTTTGTTTATATATACATACACATATAAAAGTATTTCTCTCTGGCATTGTCACGTTTCGTTTGGCTAGTATTTAATTGTTTTGTGTCTTGTGGGTTTACATTTCGTATTTGCATGTGATTCGAGTATGTTTTAATAACCTTGACTATGGATCTCTCCCTTTTAAGACCTTTGTCTTCTTTTAGTTACTTTTCTTCATTCTCTCTCTCTCCGTCTTAAAGTGTAGTATGTATGCTGAAAATATTATTATAAATCAGACAAACCATGTTTCTATCTAGGTACATACATACATATATGTGTATACATTTTATATGTACATCCATCGAAACCGGTTTAATGATCTCTTGCTGCAGCTGTGAAGAAGAGCAGCATCGGAGGAGACTCACCAGCCAAGCAACCAACCAACAAACAAGCAGCAGCTGTTCATGGAGGGCAGAGGGAGGGAAAATGATTATTTTTCAAAATACTTTACAAAAACAAAGTAAAAACATAGCCAAACAGTTGTTTTGTTTGTGCAAGTAATATTATGTGTAAGCTAACGATTCAATTTTAAATTGTGACAATTTCACACAAATTTCAATATGCAAACACATCAAATCCAAAGAAGCAAATTCATTGGATATATGACACGGTGACTCAGAATTCAAAATACATAAGTTCAGAAATCAAAAACTAAAGTTAAACTTCTTAATGACGATCTTATTGTGATTTATAAAGGAAACAAAAAGTTACACTTGTTTTTGCCATCAAAACCTTTTTTAAAGTTTAACTCCAGAAACTTCAGAATTACTATTTTTCCCCCAATTTTTTAGTATTATTATTATTAGAGAAAAGATAAGAATTTATCTTTTTGAAGGATTGATGTTTCATAACAACGCGCCATATTTATAAGCCTGGACAATTTGATGGATATATCTTAATTTATTATTCTTTCTATATCCAAAAGCTTAAATAATTCGGCAGATATTTATATTAACATAAAAATTCCAATAAAATTTTGTATCTTTTATTTTGGTTCCTTTTAATTTGATCAAACAAATAGTTTATTCATTTTAAAGCTAAAGATTATATAAAAATCTTTTAATAATTGGGTTAATAACTTTGGCTAACACGTATGATTGAATATAACTTTATTAAAAAGAAACTTTTTTTTGTTTAAATTTAAGCACAAGGATTTCAGTTTTTGGCCAATAAATACTTTGATAAATCAATCTCGATGAAACTAAATTGTTAAAAAGGCGAAAACTTTTTTTATTTATAATTATTTTGTATTCTGAGGATCAGGAGAAAATTTTGTCCATCATTTTTCCTCCACTGATAAGATACAACTTGGGATACTTTAAGCACACATAATTTTTCGTCAAAATTAATCATTATAGAGAATGACAATTATTTTTTAGTGATAATATATTGATGATTGGACTATTTAACAATAATTGTTTAAACTTTCAGTTATCAATTTCATTTAAAAAAACTTTGCTATTTTGTGGAACAGTCCATTTAAATTTCTTGTTTTTATTTGGTCAGCACTTTGTTTTTATTTTAATATTATTTAATGTTTTGGTATACACACTGCTTCATTTGCTTAATTACTTAATTAAAATCAAATTCACGTTTCAAAATATTTGTTTCTTGCACACTTTGCACAAATTTGAGAAGTAGGAGAGAGTGAGAACGGTTTTGTAGCCTTACCCGTTCGAACAATCCAAAATGGAAAGAATTATAAAATGTTTATCCCGATGGAATAGAATAAAAGTATCTAAACTACTTCTTCGACCCGAAGGAGAGGAAAGAGACCCCAAACGTCTTGGTCGATGTGAAAAACGCGACTGGCAAACGACCAAAAAAAAAGTATTAATCCCAGCTAGCGGACAGCAGCGCTTCCCTTAGAATTCCCAGCTGACTGGTAAGAAAGAAAACCGAACCGACTGATCGCCGAACATCGGTGTCAGCTGGTAAAGTTAGTCAGTGCTTGTGTGTGTGTGTGTGTGTGTGTGAAAGAGTGTGCGGGTGTGTGTATCTTTGTGTGAGAAATGCAAGCTTTATCAGCTATCAAGACGCAAGCTGCCCGAAGTCCGTTCGTTTGAGGTTCGTTTTGGGAGAACCGCTGCTACTGCGCCGTTGATCAACTCACTGGCTGGCTAGCTGGCTGGCTTGCTAGCTGGTTGATTGTTTTTGTTTTTGTTATTATTATTAACACATTTTGCCATCGCATTGGTTATTAATGTTTTTAACGTTGTTACTGACGAGTATATATTAGTTTTCCTTCACTGATAAGGCTCTCTTACCTGCGTGATGGCAATTCGCGATCGCTTGAGCTTGACAACCGAATGCCTTTGGGGTCACAAGTCCATCATATCGAATTTCTCACTCTCTCTCCCCCCCTCTCTCTCTCACTCACTCGCTGTTTCATTTCTTTATACTCAATATACGTAATACGTAATAAATTGTATATTGCCGTTGTTTCAATTACCATTGTTGTTGTTGGATTTTATTGTGTATGAGCCCAATGTTGAAACAAAAACAATGGCAAGCTTCTATATACATACATATGTATATACTTACATATACTTCTACCTGCGGCATTATCTTGCAAGTTTACAATGTTCCGTATGTTTGTATGAAGGTTTTTAGCGTGAAAGTTCTTTGTGCTTTTTTCATGAATCAATCTTATACATACTTCTTAGGCTTGTTTTGTTGTTGTCGATTCGCTAATCAATGAAATATGTAATCGTCGAAAATTTTCATGTACATAAACTTTAACTGATATTTAGCCAAAATGTGGTTGAAATCCTTTTTTAAAATAGGTAAACCAGTTTGGAATTAGAAAGTTTAGCTTCCAATAGGTAAAAAATTGAATAAGCGAAGAAAATGTCATTTCCTCCAAAATCTTCTCAGTATTCAGTTTTCCGCTTAATCTGGCAAACCGACTTGACTCCTGTATCCTGTTTCGATTTACGACATATATTTTTATATTTCCAAATGTAAACCTTCAAAATACTTTGCCTTGTAAGGGAACGAAATGTTTATATCTCATTTAAAAGTCAAGTTTATGTATAAAATTGCATCTCAAATTATCTTTTATTTTGAATTTCGGGTATTCCCACACAATTGTTTGAGTCGGACTTACACATTTTCCTGTATTTTTACCTGACCTACATACACATGTCAAAGTCATTGAATAGATCACTGGAACACTGAAACTTGTTTTATAATTGCTATGATAATTATTAAGTACGTTTATGAAGTTCATCTTGCTCATAATTTCTAAAAAATAGAATAATAATAGAAGCAACTTGGGCAAACTGACTCAATGAATGAATCTTTGGATTATTTTGTTAAAACACCATCTTAAAATATTCTTTCATCCGATTATATGCATTTGATCAAACATTTTGGTAAAGTACTGAAACATAGCCAACTTCCCCCAAAGGCAATTGATTGATCGTTAGACTTTGATCATCGTTTACACAAAAAGCATTGAGGTTTAATTAATCTGATTCATATTAGCAACAATCTAGTTTTCCATAAATATACATACATACATTCTTATGTATGTATGTATACCAATGACATTATTTACATAGTTATTATCGTAGTAAATTATTTTCCACATTCAATAGAATGAATCAACTTTGGACTTTGTATTTAATTCAACTTTTGACTCGTCGTTGCTTAAACAAAACAAAACAAAAAGTCACAGATACTTACATAGTACATAGATATAGTATTTTATTTATCCAAGACAAAAAGCAAAACAAATTTTATTCAAATAACATACAAATCGACTTTGTATAATAGAAATTACATAAACGTCATGACATTTGTTGGATTCCAATCAATTTTGATTGTTTCAAATAATTACCTGGGAGTGTTTCCAAAAGGTTTTATTTGCAAAAAGCTAACTCCTATAAATAACAATTTACATAAGTATTTGATAAGTTTAAATAAAATCTACAATCATGTGTAGGTAGATAAGATTAAAATTGATGTTTATGCCTTACCACTTATCCCATGTGTACATATGTTCAAGGAAATTATAAATAATTTACTTTGGAAAATGCATTTTCAATCAGAGCTGGACGTTGGTCAAGTGTGCTCGATGTTGCAGTCATCAAAGCTTCCCCTCGATTACATTTTGGGTTACTACCACCCACCGGATACACCTTATCATCCATTTCGTCGACGTCGGCGTCGCCTAGGCAAAGTCCAATCTTTTGTTTCTTAGCGGCTTCTTTCAAAGTTTTGTGTGGGTGTTCATCGAATCTTTATGCTTGTACATGGTAGAGGGCATTTGGTTCCTGAGCTGATTAGCTGATAGCTGCTTATTGGCAATTCTTATCAAGGTTTGTACCCATATAAATACAAGTAAACACCAATTAAGCCAAATTAAATGTGCATGGAATAGATTCGAAAGTCACATCATTCTCTTTCATCGTTTGGCGACGGATGGCATGATTTTAAATATAAATTCTATAAACCTTTAGCAGATCATTTATATGACTAATAAACACAATCGCGATTAACAAAATTCATGTTTCAGGTTCATTATCAAACTTGAGCATTTGAAATTATTGGGCCGAATTGTGATATGAAGTGGCTCTGGATAAACAATTTGTGTTTGGAGGTACGATATACATATATTCTAAAATATGCTCTGGTGGATCTTTATTTCTCCTGTTCTATGTTATTCTTAACCCACTGAAACATTTCATTAACCATTTCCTGAAGGTATTGGTTCACTTATGACATCATTCATCAATCGGCTAAACTTTGAAAGGAAAATTAATGTAAATGTTTGATAAAAATATAACATAAATATGTAGTAAAGGTTTATTATCCCTAAATCACCAATCACTTCTTTAGTTCAGATGTTTTTATATACATCTTTCTATTTTAAAAGTTAATTATCTAATTTACTAAGTAGCATCCATAATCTAAAATAAATTTCGTTTGATTTCCAACTTTCTAATGATCTATTTACTCCAATTTATTTATATCCTTTTCATTTCTTAATTATAATTATTAGTACAAAACAGTGAAACAGTCGATAAATATATTTACCATAACGAATTTTGAATCAATTTTATGGCTGTGAACGATGTTTTGAAATTTCTTGAAACTGTTTTAATTAATTTATTGGTAAACAATTCGAGAAGATCTGAAATTGTTTTCGTTGTTTTGAATATTACAATTTTTATGTATATTTTATGTCTATTCTTTCGGTATTATTTTTAGATTGAAATTATCTTTAAACAATTTTAAAAAATTTCAATTGGGAAATTATGATTTAAGGGATTCTTTAGGTTTTTGAAAGAGCAATAATTGTTTAAAAGAACAAGTTTATAATATGTTCTTTTGAAGATTGACTGCGGCTGGCTAAAAGACGAGGGTTGATTGAAGTTTTAAAAAGGTCGTGACCTAAAGGAACTAAATAAATACTTTTGTAAAGAATTCATTCATCGGAACCTTTTAAAAAAAAAAGATCTCTCGAGTTAGTCAAAAAACTAAAACAATATTTTAATTGGTTTCTTGACCTTTATATGCTTGAAAATCTTTAAGAATTCTCGAAACAAAATGTAATATGCTAAATTTGTGTCAAAAATTCAAAAATGGTTTCTGATGAGCTGGATAAGTCTCGCCCGGACTACTTTGGAAATCGCTGATCTGATTCGCAATCTTTCAGATTTGGAACAAGTATTCAAAAATGTATCACTTTGTCATTGAGAGTTAGTTTTATTATTATTCGTTCATATTTATGCATTTTCAGAGTATTTGATCACTTTGTTTAAGGTTTTCCAATGATGTTACCGTCACAAATTTCTCACACACCTGAAATTTTGCTCAACCGGAAATGAAGATCACAATTGGTAACGGTTCAGCAAGATACAGGCGCGAATGAAATATGCCGGCTAAATGTTAATTTTGATTGGAACCATAAAGGATACACTGGGACACAAACACACCCACAAGGTAGAAACTAGAATCGGAACCGTAACCGCAACTATTCCTGACAACGTTTGGATTTGAACTGATGACCAGAAAGTAGCGACAGTCATAAGGTAGCTTCCCATTCTGGCACTTGATCGACTACCAAAATAACCTCCCGGATGCCTGGTGACTATGTAAAAGCATTTGCTTTTGTTCGCATTCGCTTTAGTCGGCTCGGGGGAGGCGACATTAGAGAATTAGAGACAGCAAGAGAACACAGAGAGTCAGTCGGAACAAAAGGAACTAACTGGTTGGCTAACTGGGTGTGGGTGGGTCACTAAAATGTTGCAACAAACGGCGGCGGCGCATGCTTTCTAAACGCCACCATTATTATTGTGGGACGCACCTTCTAACTATAATACAAATATCTGGCTAGAACGGACAGAGCCCCTGCGACAGCTGACACCAATGCTAAAGAACGCGCCTTTTTAATGAGTGGCCCCACCTATCAGGTATATATGTAATTACTATATACATTTAGGAGATACATAGGTGACTCGAGCATATAAGGAAAACGCTCATCATTGGGCGGTTGTCTAGTTCTTAGGTGCACAGTCTTATATAACACTCTGTGTCCTGTCATATCCTTTTTCCTCATACATATTTAGACTAAATGGGTTAATGACTAATTAAAATTTGTATTCCCAAACGTAAAATATCCCCTACTTATGTTACATTTATTTTTATAACAACCTAAACAAAGAAGTTTCTGCTAATAAGTTGTTCCTACAACATTTTATGTCAGCTAGATATGTTAATCAAAATATCAATTTCAATTTGGTCCTTTGAAATATATACATAATTTAGTTTTTTGTGTATTGAACTGGAAATTGATTATGTAGCATCAACTTTCAACTCCTACTGAGTACATTTATCAGTATTTCACAAATTAAATAAGGATATTATTAGAAAAAAGTTAATAATTGAATGAAATTCCAATGTTTCAGCAACATAAATTACCTTTTTGTGTGTCTTCAGGCAATATATAACTTTCTTACTGAATGATTAAGTAACTTTACATATTTGAATGGAAGTATTTCTATCCCATCTATTTTTTTTTTTTTTTTGACCAAGATTATTTTCATCACTAAAAATCTATATATAGATATAGTGAAACTTCTGATAAACTTGTGTATTAAAATTTCAATGTAACTTTCTCAATTCTCTTTAGGATTTCCTTCGCAGTCGGGAAATTACGAGCCTCCTGATAATATATTATATGCACATTTTCCAAAATAATAAGTGCAAATATCTTTTTCCTATCATGGAATTTCTTTTACGACCCTGAATCTATTTGGTAACCACAAGAAAATGATTTTGTTGCTCATTAGATTTCGATTTAAATATACATTAATGCATTGTTTAAATACAAATTTCTACATAAAAATTCTTATTCCTTTATATGGTGGAACAGCCATTTATTTTCAATATTTATAACTCAAAGGCTCGTTTTATATGTACAGTCCGTTGGACAATAACACACCTTGTTGAAAAGCCAATCCCTAAAATCATATATATACACACATACACAAAAAGATACTTATGGAACAGTTGACACACCCAGGGAAACCTCACATTGGAATCAATGTGCCACATTTCGCGCCCCACAATGTTGCCCTTTTTCGAACCCAACTCCTCCATGTTCATGCTGTACGTAATGCCATTTGGCCACGCAGGACTTAACGGGGATGATCTGCGGTCGTTAAAAGGGCGCGTTTCATATTAATACACACTCTTCCGTACATCCATAGAAGTGAGTAAGTGAGTGGCCAAATGTCAGTTGATGTCGGTGACTCCTTAGTCTATCCTAGAGTAGTTGATATATACAAACATGTATCGTCTTTATTGTGTATTCGAAACAAACTAGGATTGGCCGACTGGTTAACGTATGGACACATTGTATCTAGTTTTTCACTAATAATTAATTAATTTTTTGGAAATCCTTGCCAAAAGAATAACCAAAATCTTTAATTCATAATTATGTAAACTGACCGTTTTTCACTAAAACCAATTCAAATTTACAATACAGACTCAAATATTGTATCTATCATTAATGTACATGACTTGTTAGCTTATGGATCTGCAAGTTTATGCCGGATCCACAAAATATTCGTAACATAAATTAATATTTAGCAACATCTACAAAATGTCTCGTTGCTGAATTATGACATTTCTAATGATATCCTTGACAAGTCAAAGAAAAATCTTTTGGGAAGGCCTGAAAATCAGAGAGTGAAAAGACATTAATGGTGGGCGTGCTGACAAGGCTGACTGTTTTCTAAACATAACCATTATGTAAAGGCCATATGAGGTATCTATCTATCTGTGACATAATACTAACAAAATTGAACCAAAAAAACCGCGACCAACCCAGTCGCATCTGCCTTTTCACTTTTGTCATTGCTGTCATTATGTGAGGGTGCGGGTGACGGTTGGGGGCGAATGTGCTAAACGAACGTTAGTAAAAATTTACTATCAATGAGCATGATGAGGCTAGTTTGAATGTATATGTTGGTGTATAGGCTAATTTAAATGCAACAATTTAATTAATTTCAGTTCCACCCGCAATGATTTGTTTGCACATAATTAAATCGACTAATTGGTTAGCAGTTTTTAATGCCGATTAACTTTTAACAGGGTGCAGCAGCAGCGCTTAATTAATTTGTCTTCTAAGTATACAAAACATAACAATAGCTTAGTTTATGCCAAATCGGATTGCTCCGTGGATGAAGATGTATCCGAGGATTTTTGTTGTGGTTCTCCAAGTACCATGGGTAGACGATCGCCCCAGCGACTAACTTTGGCACAACCATAGGCGTGTCTGGATTAAAATTAAAAACAATTATTTAGGAAAACCCGTTTGCAAGGGTTGATACTTACTTGCCATGTTTGGCCTTTGTAAAGATGACCTCCTGCAGTTTACCGGCCTCTGTGCAAAGGCGGCAAATTGCATGTTTCGAACGCACCAATGTCGGCCTCACTATGCGAGGCCATTGACGTGAGGCATCCTCTGTGGGAGCTGGGCCCTTTTTTAAAATTGCATAGCTATAGAGTGAAATCTTGCGATCTGGCGTAGCATTATTGGTTAGACGCAATGGAGTATATGAGATTTGAAAGTTACAAGGCGTACGATCAGCCAAATCGCTTAAACGTGGACACCGCAAATCATGGGGACACTGAAATATAGACAATAATAATTGATCAGTTAGTAAATTATTTCTCTTTCACTTACTGGCGCCACCGTATGACCCTCAAGCTCTTCATCTGGTTTCTGTTTGCCTTTATTCACTTTTAATAGAAATCTTCTAGCTTCATTGACCAATTCGCTGCCTCGTCGCGTACCCTCTTCCGCTATAACCATATAACCATCGCACTTGCGCCACAAGTTAAGCAGCACCTCCTCTCGCTGGTTCCGATCACCCAACTCGAAAAGTGTGTGGGACAAAATAACCAAATCGTATTTTGTGTCAATGGCGGGTAAAAATTGTCTGTAGAATACATTTCGCAATGCAACTTGTTTATTTTCGTGACCATCTCGTAGAATTAATTCGGATATATCATTCATTTCTCGAGATCTGTCCACGTTATAATATTCAAAGATACTTTCGCGCCACAGCTCACTCGCTGCCCACATGCCAGTTCCGATGCCAGAGCCGAAATCAAAGAAACTTCGCGGCTGAAACGATGGATCTTTTTGCTGTAGTTCAGCGAGAATGCGTCTAAGGACGGCATACTCCTGGGCACCACGACCAACTGCGTAGACAATGGCTTCGTAAGCACCATAATCAATCCTTTTCCAGGCATAGGTACGCTGACCCAGACGTTTGTTAATCTCTAGATCTCTTTTGCGTTGCCAACGAGATTGTTCCTCCTCGCTAAGAGTGGCCAATCGCTCTAGAGGCATTTTGGCATTAACCTCCTCGATTATAAGTTGCCGTTTATTCTCGATTTCGTTTTGGGTTGGAGGCGGGTGGCGGGACTGAATATAACGATTCAATAATATACTATCTCTTTCTACTTTTTTCACTGGATGATCCCCGACAATACGCTTAAGGGTGCCAGTCAATTGGGATGTAAGCTCTACATGATTGGGCTTAACGATTCCAGGATGTTTCCTGGGCTTTATATTTGCTTGCTCCAAATCTGCGAGAAGTGACGGCTCCACATCGACGGCAATTTTACTTGTATATCGATAAAATTGAAGTGGAATCTGTTTGGCTGGATTACTCCTTGTGAACTGCATTGTTTTCAGTTATTATTAAATTAAATTGAAATTATAGATTATTTACACACGCAACAGGCCGGTTGTTGTTGTTGAATTCAGTGCTGTAAAATACATTCACTAGCAACAGCTGATTGATGCAATTGTACTGAATTAATAGTTCCAGCATAAATTTCTGATGAACTAGTTTTGCCATCCCTCGTCATATGAAAATATAAACAAAAAGTTTTTATTGAAAACATGAATGAATATGAGGCTCAGGTGAGTGTTTAGCTCTTTGTTATTGAGTTAACTTTGATACAACCTTATCATTGCAGTTGCTTGTGGTGGAGCAGGCACTGAATGCCCCAGAAACAGACGACTCACAAAGAGATGAGCTATTATCCCTAAAATGCAGTTTACTGGAGCTGTTGGCGCTAACGAAGGACACTGACGTCGAGAATGATACTAAGGAAAACCAGGTTGAAGCTCAGCAACCAAGCGAAGCCGACAACAAGGGCTTAGAAGATGAACTAGCACGTTTTAAAAATGAACTAAACGATTTAGAACAGTCGCCCCATTCTGCAAATGCCGATGAGGAGAAACAATTGGAGGACTTGCGTACCAAGTACCAGGGAATGATGGGCGAGAAATGTTCGGCACCACATGAGCACAGTTGGGGTGCTATAAGTTATCATAATGCATTAATTTGTGGAGTTGATGATGAAGTGATTGTGAATAGTAACGGAGTTTTGGACGTTCGATTGCGAGTCCTTTACACAAATCCTACACATTGTGAGATGCTGCCTTGTACCTTTTATCTGGAGGGAGAATGTCGTTTTGACGAGATACGTTGTCGATACTCCCACGGCGCTTTAGTTCCCGGATCATCGATTAGAGAGTACCAGCCTCCGGATTTTCATAAATTGGCACGCAATTGTCCAGTTTTGGCCAAGCTACCGGATCGCCTGTGGCATCGTGGACGAGTCTTATGTGTGAACTTTGTGGAGCAAAACTGTCATGTCCGTCTTGATGGGCAGGAGCATAAAGAACGCGAAAGAGATTTTAAATTCGAGGATGTGTTTCCTCTAACTACAGGGCATAACGAAGACGAAGAATTGAGCAGTGCAGATGATGACAGCGATTACAACGAAAGTGATTCGGAGGATGTCGATGATTTGGAAGCAGCTAGACAAGCACGTCTAGTAGAACTAAGTTTATTCACTATTAAATCAACTGAACGTTTGGGCGCTTGGGAGCAATACACAAAAGTAAGAATTCTATTTATGCACATAAAATGTTATTTAATATAAAAATTCACTGCTTCTAGGGTATTGGTTCAAAATTAATGGAAAAAATGGGTTACATTCATGGCACTGGACTTGGCTCTGATGGTCGTGGTATTGTGACGCCAGTAAGTGCTCAAATTCTACCTCAGGGACGATCTCTTGATGCCTGTATGGAGCTGCGTGAGGCAGCTAATGGCGACAAGGATTACTTTAGTGTGGAGCGTAAACTAAAACGTGCCCAGCGACGACAACAGGCTGTTAATGAGAAAGCCTACGCTCGTGATGCGCAACGCACTGATGTCTTCTCTTTTTTAAACGAGAGTGTTCTCGGTGCTACCTCTAAGGCTGGTGGCGACACAAAAGAGCCTGAAGCCAAAAAATCAAAGATCAATGACCTCCAAGAACACTCCACCAAGACACTGAATGTGGAATCAGTGCGTTTGGCTGATGACATTCGACGCAAACAACGCGACATAGCCAAAGTGAAGCAATCACTAGATAGAAATTCAAACGATAAGCAGCTCCAGAAACGTTTACGAGCCCAACTCCAAAGTCAACAAGACGAACTTACATCGTTGAAGGCCCAAGAGCATAGTCTAAGTAAGGAGCAACAGACTAGAAAAAGCAAAAATAAAATGTTTGAATTTTAAGAATAAGTTTTCATAAGTATAAAAGTTTAATAAAAGTAGATAAAATATGGTAAAGAGAAGTCGTCTAGACACAGAAACTTTAACTACTGTATGTTTATACATGCCGTTTTTAGGGCAAGCATTAAATACTAATTAACAAAGATATTATTTACACATCTAAAGTTAAATTCTACTTAACATATATTTACCACTCAACTAAATGCCTCCAAAAGTTCCTGCTGTCAGTATGGCAGTCATATACTGCTCTAGCAAAGCCTGAGCCAGATGTGCACCATGTTCCACGGCCAAGGCATAGGCTGTCTCTCCATTCTCATTGGTAGCACTAAAATCCAAGTCTCGGGCGAGCAGTTCGTTGCATGTATGGGGATGATTGCCGGCCGCGGCATACATCAAAGCCGTATTTCCCACAATATCCATGTGATTGGAATGAGCACCGCGCTCTAGAAGAAAGCGCACAATCTCGTTGTGGCCACCGGCAGCTGCCAACAGAAGAGGACTAACCAAATCCGGGGCTAAGCTATTTACATTGGCACCAGCAGACACTAACAGCTGAACGGAATTCAGCTGACCATAAGAAGCGGCCCAGTGAAGAGATGTAAAATCGTGGGCATCTTTAAAATCAATATTCTGACGCCTTCCCAACTCGGTCTTTACTTGATCTTCTGTTATCTCGCCCTGACCGGCTCGTTCGTGAAACGATAGTGTCACTTCCACCGGACAGAATGTAGCCTCTGTGTTACCCCGTTGAAGATTAGTGAGGACCGTAGACTGGGGTCGATACGGCAGGAAAGCGCTCTTTCGCTTGGCATCCAACAATAATGTGGATGTGGGTGCGGCACGCACAGAAGCTGACGAGGATTCATCATCTGAATTTGTATTTGGTGGCAATGTGTTAGGTGTAACCATTACCATTGAAAGTTGTCGCAGTCCCTTACAAATCGTCAAAGGAATGTGTGCTTAAGACCATGCAGTAAAAGAATTCGCGAAAAGCCAATATTGTGACCAAGCTTTGCGAACAATTTTATGCCGAAAATCAAAATTAATATTTTCTAAATTAAAAGTATTCAAATTAATTTCACCTAAATGCCACATTTTCTAACAAACAACATGTTTACTAATATTTGTATGCACGTTTTAAACACATAATTATTGTTGATCATGATCATTCATTATCTTCGTGTAAACACTTTTAGTGATGGACCAAATGTATCGATAAAATCATTTTCAATTGTTTTTTATTTATTTTGTTTTGTTTGATTTTCTGGTTTTGAACGCTGATTTGCCCGTCTTATTATGTAAATATATATTTATTAACGGTGTATTTGTGTGTAGTGTTTCATAACAGGTTTGAATTGTGTCGCAGTTAGAACAAACAAAATTCAACCCGCGAATTTAACCCGCACCTGTTGCTCGTTGAATAAATCGAATTGCAAACCTGCCTGCGTGCCCTTTACTTTTTTTACTGTTCGGAGCGGGGTGAGGACGCGAAAAGGAGAAGTGTTTTTTTTTTGCAACTCAATTGCGTCGAAGTTTGACTCACACGGCAGCAGCAACAACAACAACAAAACAACGAAAGTTTCCATACTATAGGAATATGGGTAATAATACCAGTTCGAAAGCAGGCGAAGGAGATGGCAGCGAACCGCCGTTAGATGGTGGGAAACATAAACATCACCATCAACTGCATAAATCCAACAATAGCACCAGCCAATCCCATTCTTCGCTGACAACAACTGGCACTGGGAGCGTCAGCGGGAGTGGAAGCAACAACAGCCTCAAGGTGCAGCAGCAAGTGCAAACAATGACCAGATCGGCTTCGGGTGCGGATGTAACCGAGAAATACTTAACTCAGCTTGTTCCCGTGGAAAAGTTGGCCGAAATCTTAAGGGATCAGACAATGGCCAAGTACAACATTAATGGTATTGTGGCAGATGTTTTTGTGGTGAGAATTGTGAATAGTTTCATTATTAATATTATGCTGATATTATTCTCCTCTACTTCCAGACACAAGTTTTTCCCCAGTATACAGATTTGGGTCAACGACTCTTTAACTTGATGCACTCGCTGTCCAAGGCCACCACAAAACATTTGGGTACTGTGGCCTTTCGTCAGCAATGTGAACGTTTTCTGGGTATTATGGATGATGCTAAAACATTGGAATTGTATATCAAAATGTATGCCCAAGAGGATAATTCCGATTTCATAGACAAGACAGGAGTGACACGTCTCCTGCACATATGCTATACAATTGCCATGCAACACTCGGGCAATGCTGTGTTGTGTTCGGCCATTAATCGAACCTTTGGTTCAGTCACCAAATCGATATTCCTTTGCCACGATAGCCTCAGCTTGGGCTATGTGTGTCGCTGGTTTGAGCAGAACCTCATTAGATTGGTTCTCCTTGTGCACAAGTATTGTGTGCATACATTATCCACCGCCTATCGCGGCCTGGAGCAACAGTCACAATCCTGCGGCATTGAGCTGCAGACGCCAGTGTTGGAGCAACGTAATCCTTTCACAGACACCACAGATCATAGCAGTGGTGGTGGTGGTGGAGCAATGGACTCGCTAATGCCACTCTCCCAGGCTTGGTTATTGGCTGGAGCATTGCCACCATTGTATTCGAAACCACAGACAATTGCCCCGCCTCCATCGACAGCATCGTCAAATAGTGCGTCGACAGCCGTTCAAATTTTCAAAGAGAAACTCTCGATGATGCCATCACACTGGACCCTGTTATACGACTCTAATGAGCATGGTGTTGGTGCTAATCGTTTTTTGCATCATGTTCTTGGTTATCGTGGACCAACACTGGTACTTCTGCATACAAAGGACGAGCAGACCTATTGCATTGCGGCGCCAAGTGAATGGAAGGAGACACATCTGTTTGTTGGCAGTGAGGGTAGCTGTGTCATTCAACTCTTGCCCAAGTAAGTGCATACTGAAAATTTGCACAGCAAAATTTACATAAATATTTCCTGCAGATTTGTGATACTCGAAAAGAAGCCCAACATTTTGTACCTTAATACCAGTATACGTGGTTATCCCAAGGGATTGCGTGCCGGTGCCGATCCCCGCAAGCCGATCATAGCAGTTGATGAACATTTTGAGAATGTTGATTGCAAGGGTCTGGCCGCTGGACTCATGTCCATTGAGGTATGTTAATGATAAAAATTAGCAATTCATAAGAACTAGCGAAAAATACTTAACTTGGAGATTATTTGTAAGCTAAAAATCTGTCATCTAAACTGTAATGACATTAAGAATTTATGCTTGCCAGCACCAAGTATAAAAATTGGTATTAACTTAGCTGATAATTATTCACAATTAAAAAGTCATACCCTGTAACCTGTCATACCCTTTTGTATGTTGGCAATAAGAAAGTATTCATGTAAATATAAAACAATCTAAAACGCTCTTCCACTATAAAGAAAGCTAATTGGAACGATCTCACAAATCATTTAGTTTTAAATATATATTCAATGTAAAGTTCAGACAGCTCTGGCAGCTAATAATAATATCTTATTAAGTTAATTTAGAAGTTATTACTCATAAATAAACATTTGCCAATCATATATTCATACTAAACTTCACTTGGTCTCGAATAATATCTATAGAAAACATTTAATATTTGTTTCCTACTTGAATTACGCAACATTGCAATGTTGATTCATTTATGTATATAAATCAAACAAAGTTAAGTTTTTCAATCGCCTTGATCTGTAAAACGATTTTGGGTTACACAACCTTTAACTTTATGATTGACACAATATATGATTGTGCTAATTGAGAGCACACAAAGAAAGCAAACATTTCAACTATGATGATGACGACATAAAAATTACAGAATCTTTAACTTGATTTTGGTAAAATTGAAAAAGAGATTGATCTATCATCTTTATTTGTATTCATGTTTAATAGGCCTTATATAACAGAGTATATATATATGTATATTTTTTGTATATTTTATGTAAATTCATAGACATACATATATCGTATGTTATATATTTCGTATATATGTATAATACCAGTCTAAGCAGTTAAAACAACACATTTGCGTTTATACGAATTAAGTCTACATTTCTCCATAGTCAAAAGCAACAAATTTACCAACAACAAAAAAACCACACAATGCCATTTTTTTAAGCAATTGTTCACCTCTTTATATCTTCTTTAGGTCTGGGGATGTGGTGACAAATCATCACGTGAAGTGCAATTGGATATTAAGAAATGGCAAATTAAGGAGGCGGAACGTCAACGTACAGTCAAGCTAACAGCCGCCGATTGGATGGATCATCCGGATCGTTATCTACTCGAGTTGGGTGGCAGGCAAAATTATAATAATTAAACTTACAAAAAAAAAAAAAAAAAAAACCCAATGTCTGCAGCTGTGCTTAAAAAATATGCAATCGGAGTGCCTTCATAATGGGAAATACACGTTGATATCATCGCAGCTTGAGAAGTGATCACTGGACTGAATTTGTTTTTTTCTTTCTTTCTTTTACTTTACTTATTCTTTTTTCTTTCTTTCGTGTACGTAATTAATGTTGATTGATTTGAGTTTTCGGTTTAATTGTTTTCATTCTTTATCAGCGTATTTGAATTGATTGATATTTTGTATGTATTTTTGTAGCTTGTATTTTCGTTTATGTTATAGTATTCCAATTGTCCGTACTAAAAACAAAAAACCCACAAGAAATCACAAATTTTGTAATTTTCCGTTGTCTCTTACTGTTGAAAGTTTAAAATAATGCAAGTATTACGAAACGACAAATAAAATATTAATGCTTAAACTACAGTTAAAAAAAAATCCAATAATAATAAATAAAATGTTATAAAGTAACAATTACTACTTTTTTAATTTTAATTTTGGCATAATCATCATCATTAAATTTTTGTAAGAACTTTGTCCTTATCAGTTGGGCAACAAAAATATACTTCCATTATAAAGGTTCAGTCACGACTCTTCAATTTTATCTTATAAAGTGTGCTTGATAAAATATTCACAGATTGCGGGCTACGAAGGTCATGAAATGTTGGCAATTAATTTGTAAGAAAATAGTGTTCCATCTTAAGATGTGAGATTATTTTTAGATGATTTTAATGGAATCAATCAAATTTAATTGGAAAATGCTGTCCAAGCAGCTTCACATCTTTGATAAAATTGAATGAACACTTCGGTTTTTTATATCTATGTATATCTCAAGCAGGATATAAAAAATTAAGACTCTTATTATACCAATTAATACTTTGAAAATTTACTTTTCAGTTTGCGTTATTAATCTCTGTAAAAATTAAATGCAAAAATAAATTTATAAAAAATATAAGTATACATTCAGCCAATAAATACAAATGATTAGTATAAGTAAAAAAAAACAAAAAAAGGCAATTATAATTTTTGTTTTGCTTCATTATATTATCGACAATTAGATGTATGTGTATATATTACTATTACAATGCTTCTTTCTAAATATTTTATATAAGTTACGCCCTTTTTATCGACCGGCAGTCACAAAATTCTCATTCTATATAAATATCATTTTATCTAATATGCATAGCTAGCCTAATCAAGGTATCAACTACAACTACAAACGGTCAAATGGGAAAAGTTCGAGAAGTATTTTTTACATATATGTACTTATGTATCAAATTACGAAGATCTTTAAAAAAATAATGGTAACACATTTGACCGCAATGAGACTGGAAAACAATGAGAGTAACAATGGAATCCTAATAGGGTTTAAACATGTAGGGAAACCTTGTAAAAAGGAAATTTGCTGCTCTTTGCTATACAAAAAAAAACCAATCTAGTAAATAGGCCATTATTATGTGAAAACTCCAATGGTTTGGTATGTAAGAAGCACAAATAATTATGAAGATTCTTTGGAATTACATCAAATTTTATAGGTTTAATATATCTAAAGCTATATATATATATTTATATACTTTTTTTCATGATTATGATGTTGGTTTCGCACTGAAAACTAAGGCCACAATAGCCCCCATCTAATGGGGATTCTCCACTTCCTCGAGTATTTCTTAAGATTTTTAAATAAAAATAAATTTTCCTCTGCAAAGAAGGGCTATTTTTTGCTTGGGACAATAAGAAACGGCTAAAAATCAAAGACTATAGAAAAAATCAATTGATAATAGCATAAATATGTATAAATATTAAATTTAAGAAACAAGGAAAAATAGATATATGACTTATTTGCGTTCGTCTAGGTGATGTATTCTCTGTCACGACGACGACGTGTGGTAGAGGCCACAACTACAATTGGTTGCTGTTCATTATCATCATCATCACCATTCTCGTCCTCATCTTCTTCATCGTCATCTTCTCCGCCCGTTGAGTTTGACCACTCGGATGCAGTTTGATTGCTGCACGTGGCGCTAAACTTTAAACTACTCGATACCCCAAACGAAACAGATAGCGAGGCACTCTGACTAATCTCTACATCTACATGTCATCTACCCGCTCCAGCACCCAATAGCAGAGCATAATCATCGTTGGACTCGGGGATTGGTGCTGCCGCTGTGGTAGCCCCCAATGCTGGTGGCATTCTCAAGAAATTCTGATGCTGATTGCCCCTGTCTCTTTCACGTTCCCGCTCGCGCAGATGTATATCACGTTGGCGTGAGGTCGACAGTGGCGAAGTCGCGATGGGCAAGTGCAATTGTTGTTGTTGGTAGTTGTTGCTATGGCTATGGCTATCACCAGCCCCAGAAGATTCGGCGCCTGCTGCTAAGGGAAAGCGAAATTGAGATTGAGTTGGTGAATGCTGATGAATTTGTTGTTGATGGGATTCGGTGAGAGTGCTAAGCTTGCCAACATTGACGGGCACAATCAAACGACTCGATGTTGCCCCATACATGTTACCTGATGACTGTGTCGATGTGCTACCACCACCGCTTTGCATCTGCTGATCCTGTCGATTTCTAATTAAGTACTCCGATTCACTACTCGAGCGTCGAGGTCCTCTGGCAAGTGGCTGATAGGTGCTACGTCCCTGAAATCTGCGAGTTATTGAGCTACTGACAACACCTAAATGCTCGGTGACATCCTCTTGCATATCAGAAATGTCCATCATCGATAAAAAGGCGCCCCACCAGCTATGATTGGTATTGTTCCAATACTGTGGGGAGTTAATGTGAAACGGATGATGGGGAAAACTGTAGATATGTGCAACAGCAGCTATAAACATCTCAATGCAAATGAGAAAGTTCTACAAACAATAAAGAATACAAATGATTAAAACTCTCTACCATTCTGAAAGTAAATTTGTGATCCTCACCTGAAGAATGGATGCCAAATCGGCATTAACCACTTCGCTACCAAAGATATCCTTGATAATGCCATAGTAGACCAGCATATTGAGTATAACACCTTGGCTAGAAGCACAAACGATCAAATTAAATGTAATTTGGTGAAACTTTAAGCTACAAGTCCTTACAAAAAGGAAAAGAACACAACAGCCTTGATGCAAAGAAATTTGGGGAAAGGCTTCATAGGCCTCAGATCATCGCGGTTAGCACGATAGAACAGAACCAGGCAATACATGGCCACAAATTGTGAAATATTATTGATGACAATAATGTAAGGGAATGCAACATTTCCAGCAAATTCACCCTCACCATAGACTCCGCATAGTTCACAAATGCTGCAGGTGTACAACAAAACTAATTAGAGTTAGAAATAGTCATAAGCGTATCCCAATCAGTTATACTTACACAGATATAAAGGTTGTTATGGGTCGAACTACTGTATATTGCAAAATTCCATGCTTGCAATTATGAATAAATTCTCGACCCATTATCCACGGACGGAGACAGCACAGGGGAAAGAAATGTGGCACCTGTGGCCTGAATTCCATTGTTGCCTCCAAATCCATATTCAAATTGAGATAATTTAACAGATATACCATAAAATTATATATCACATAGGCTTCATAACATTCACGCAACGAATCCGCATAGATCGAGTGTTTGGGAAAAAACAAACCAATCCACTGTAAAATAAGAAGATTAGATTTCGATTGTGTCAAATGTGTCTCAGATTTCCAAATCGCAGTCGCTGTCAAGTTGTTTGACCCACTTACCGCATTCGTAGCATAAATCGGAACCATCCATAGTATACGAATAATATGCTTTTGCAGTATAGGCCTTGTAAAATGGATGACGTGTTGAATGATATGCCAAATGGATATGGGCACAGCGGCAAGCACAAATAGACCGCCAATCAATATCAATTGATCTTTACGTTGAAAGCCATCCTTTACCGAGTTCACAATAAGCAGTGGCACCACAATAATTGCAAAAATCACATATGTAAGAATTAACAATGGACGTATCCATAACCGCCATTCCCCGCAGAAGCGGCGTATATCCAGGCGGCACATCTTCTAATCTCCACAAGAGATTTTACTTTTGTGCACTTTATTTTTTGCGCACAGACACGCTTGCCGCTGTATACAACAATTTTTTTGCTTTCGTTGTCAACTAACTAAAACAACCCACGCAACAAAGCAACAAATTTCCTGTTTTTGTTGTTGTTATTGCGCCGCCCAGTATCTGTGTTTTTTTTTTTCCTTTTGTTTCGCTTTCTCCTCGTTTTTAGTGTTGATTTACACGACATTAGCTCTAATCGAAAATCTTAAACTTTTTATAGTCATTTTAACTGAAATTTATTGTTCTCTTGGGAGTAGAAAAGATCAAATTGAATTTATGAATTTTGTGTTGCAATTTCAATACGGCCTAACCGACTTATCCGATAATATGGGGCGCTGTAATATCCAGAAATAGTGGTATTGAAACAAACAATGTTTTAATGCATTACATGCAAATGACACTGCACTTCAAAGATGTTTTGTAGTAGACTTACATATGTATGTATTTATGTGGTTTTTAATAAATCTGTGAGAGTATGTCATATAAAATGAGGACTCACTAAACAAAAATGAATTTGGGAAACCAAAAAAACATGAGTAAAATTAGACTCAGATTAATGTATGTATATTTTCATTTCAAAAGTTTCATGATTGCGAGTGCTTGCTTTTATTTCCTTGCTTATTGGCTCATTTTTCAATCTTCTTCTAAATTCCATTATTTCTTATAGTGGAAACTGAAATGATTTTAAAAGATTTTTTAATGGTTTGTTATATTATGATACAATAATATAGCTTAACTTTTTATTGATAATTAGTCAATTAAAAATGCATTACCTTTTAATGACAGTTGCTTAAATTTAGAATAAAATTTGGTAATTAAAGATTAAAATGTTGAAATCACTTATTATATTTAATTGGGTCCGTTTGCCAGGATTATAACAATTTGGGTGGTTTGAAAAGTAATCGTTTAGGGTTAAAAGTTTTCATACAAATGGAATAAAATCTACAAATCTTTTATCCACAATTTTTGGTAAATATTTGTCCTTATCTTGACAGCTTTCTTTCATGATCTCGTCTGATCTCACACTTAGATTAAACCTCTTATGGAATTTCAGACAATATTCAAATAAACTATACGTTTATTTATACTTTAATGTTATATGTATACATATATATATATATATTAGGTGTATAAAGAAGAGTGTGGCTTAGGTTAAAACATAATTGCGTTAAAAGTTACAAAAAACATATACAATTAATTGCCGAATCCAGGTCGTTTCCATGCGTCTAATTATTGTGATGATTCAAGAATAGTATCGCATCGATTTGGCTTCCAGTTAGCATAAACCGCTTATTATAATCGTAAATCTGATCCCGAAGAGTTTTTTTGAAGTTAAGTGTAACCACACCGGGAACTCCATGATATAGGGCAGCCAGATCACGCAGAGTTCCATAGATATGACCCATTTTGGACCACCATTCAATGGGGGATTCGTCCAGCTGCACAATAACTTCATTTCGATAACGTTTCAAATCAGTTTCCACAGTGCTATCAGCATCTCTTTTGGGTGCACTCGGAATTTCCGCAATGTCAAAAAGAAGTTCCAATTCTGAAAGATAAAAACAAAAAACGCATAAATTTAAATCGAATAAAGTTTGGAATTGTAATCCCGTCTACGTACTTGACTTTTTGCTGATGCTACCCCCAGAGCCTCCACCATTCTTTGTCTCCGCTTTGATGGACACTGTGGGCGTAGTGTTTACCGATGTGGTAGCTGCCACTTCAGTTGGTTCGCTGGAGCCACCGACACCTGAGAGACTGCCAAAAGTTTTGTTATATTTCTGTGTTAGCGACCGCACAGTTCTATCCAAATTGTCAATGGTCGTTAAGCGATGGAATCGTGGATCAAGCAAAGCGGCACTGGTTAAATTGTCATTAGAAATGATGTGAGTTTGCAAGACACTGGCAATTGTGCGTTTAATATTCATCATAAGCGGATCATCCTGCTCGGCAATGCCCAATTTTTTAATCAATATTTTCGATGTGATTGGCGATAGCATACTACACAGTGGTATATCTTCGCCCCGCAATGTATCTAATGCAATCTAAAAGAAACAAATTGATCTTATGATTGAATCCATTTTTTGTAAGTCCTTTTTTCACTTACCACTAGGGCACTGAGTGCCTCTGTCACTGACTTTGCCGACAATACCAATTGATCCATATCCTCGGACCACGAAATTGATTCGGCAAAGAATTTCAACAGCTCATAAAGTGTCCATGGAAAATGTTCATTGTACGAAGGCAACTCGGATACCTTAGAGCTGATTTCTGCTGAATGACGTTGTATAATATCCTTGACCTGTTCCAATAGTGAGGACACGTCTTCCAAATCGAAGACACGTCGCAAACACTTGTCAATCACCGAGACATAGCAGAGTACAATGGGAATATCTAACAAATATTTACAAAATAGTTGAATTTAAAAACAACTCTAGTTCACAAGATTTTAATCGCGACTTACTTTTCTCTTTTAGAAAGTTATGGAGTAGATCCTCGTCATCCTCGTAATTGACAATGGCCAAAGTGCAATTTGGCAAATAGAAATCCGCCAAGACATCATCAAATACCAAATAATCAATGTACTCCAAGGTACAATAAAGCGCACTGCGTACAGCTTGAGTCTCCTCGCTAAGATAATGATGATAGATGCTTAGGAAACGACGCTGCTCCACATTCACCCACAATTCGAATGCCAGTGAGAATGGTTTCTCCGTACTGAAGTCACGTACATGATCTCCAATTTCCAAGAACTTTGAAGCGTGCATTTCACTGATCTGTGATTCGATCTTTTGAGGATCGGGCAAAGCCATTGTCGGATTTCCCATGGCCGAGCGGATAAACTCACTGAAACCCACATCATACAACGACTCGATATTCCGTAAATCTTTGATTACAATGTCAGTAAGGGCCTCAGCCAGATTGGCAATAGTGTGATAGCCACCGCCGGCACTGTTGCTGCTTCCTCCGCTAGTTTCGTTCTTGACGGGGCGCGCATAATGCATTGCCGCAGCGGGAGCGGGGCCCTTACGTTTACGCACAGAAGAAGTATACTTAATCTCCCTGGGCTCATAGGCAATCGATCGCCGTTCGTCTTCCTCCTCCACCAATTGATCGGCATCAGCCTCGCCGTCGTCATAGGTCATTGGGACTAAAGTCTCGTACAACATCGCCTGACCCGAACTGCCATCTTCTTCTGCTTGCATTGCCGCTGCGGCCATGGCTGCCTCATCTATATCCTCATCACTGGCATTTTCGTAATTGCGGCTGTTTAACTGCTCCAGTTTAACCCGCCGTGAGCTCACATTTCGCTTGGTTAGCGGTGGATGCTGGACATTACGCGGCGTCTTGCGTGGCGGCACATGGATGTCATTTTCCTGGCACAGGGCCTTGAATAAATCCTTATGCCTATGCTGCAAATGAGCGCGCAAGTTGGTCGTATTGCCATGGTTGGTCAATACCTTGTGGCACTTAATGCACACAACATTTTGCTTCGTGATCACCTCATCGTTGTCGTTTGATGGGAACCCAAAATACCGCCAATAGACGCTCTTCATTTTCGGCGAGTACAGTTTGGAGAAATTTAACTGGGACACATCCTCATATTTGAGGTCCGCTACTATCGGAGATTCGGCCACTTCCACGTTCATGTTTTACAATTTATTCCAATTACCAATTACCAATTATTGTGATAACGGATTTCGCTTAAGAAAAATAAGCGCGCAATTTCTCGATTATAGATAGTCACAAACCAATAGTCAATAGTTTTCTTTTTTTTTTTATCAGAAAAAGTACAGTTAGGGTCAATCGATAAAGCTGTCCAATGCTCAATCGATAAGGCTCTCGCGACTCGTCATTAAATGCAACGCTCTAAAAATTCTCCAAAGTTTATTTAGTTAATTTGCGATTAAGTTAAATTCTGTCAATTAAATTGCAATGACCTTTTTTGTGCCTGCCACACAAAGCGAAAATGTCTGAATTGTCAAAAAATCTAAATTTTTCCCTTTTCAACACTGATTGCATCATCAATCGATAGCTGGGGAAATTTTGTAGCGAGAAAAACGTCATTGGGGAAATTATGTTTTGTGGGTTGGTCTATCGAAATACCAAAATAGGGGCGGGTTAGTTAGAACAATGAATAGGGGGATGGTATAAAGGGCCAATAAGCCGGCCGCTAGGTAAAAATGCGTATAGAAATAAATTTACTAGGTACCAATTTTGAATTTTATATAAATATTCATTAATATGCAAAGAATATTGTCGTTAATTGAGCAAATTGCTTAATTTAATACATTATTGTTTAAAAAAGGTATACTTAGCAACCCTATTATGGATATTCGATAATTTCGAAAATATCGATAAATCGATATATCGATACGAAATCGCGACTCAACCCTAATTTCATTTCCTTTTTGATTCGTTGTTGGGAAATAAAGGTGCGTAAAATTTTGTCGGGCATGAAAATAAATGAAAGAAAATGGAATTCTACTTGTCGAATGATGGCAAATAACCAGCAGAGATGGCTGGCTAGGTTTAAACCATATAAAACAGTTGAAAGTGTTTAGATATTGCCTGAGAAACTGATAAAACTTTGCCCCGGCCACGTGGGGCGCTTGCTTGGTTAGATTTGTATACTAATGTGTGTTCATATGTTTGTATGTTGTTTATCTATAGCCAATCTTAAACCGCCAAGATGGGTAAGGGTAACAATATGATTCCAAACCAGCACTACCACAAATGGTGGCAGCGCCATGTGAAGACCTGGTTCAACCAGCCGGCCCGTAAACTGCGCCGCCATCAGAACCGCGTCAAGAAGGCTAAGGCTGTGTTCCCCCGCCCAGCCAGCGGTCCCCTGCGCCCAGTGGTCCGTTGCCCCACCATCCGCTATCACACCAAATTGCGTGCCGGCCGTGGTTTCACTGTTGAGGAGCTGAAGGTTAGAGAATCTCATCTCTGCTTAAAGGAAAATAAATAATTAATCTGCGTTTTTTTTTTCTTTTTCCACAGGGTGCTGGTATCAGCTATGGCTTCGCCAAGACTATTGGCATTTCTGTCGATCGTCGTCGCAAGAACAAGTCGCTCGAGTCGCGTCAACGCAACATTCAGCGCCTTAAGGAATACAGAAGCAAATTGATTCTGTTCCCCATCAACGAAAAGAAGGTCCGCAAGGGTGAATCTTCTGTTGAAGAATGCAAATTGGCCACCCAGTTTAAGGGACCAGTTATGCCCATTAAGAACGAAACACCTGTTGTTGAGTTCCGTGAAGTCACTCAAGATGAGAAGAAGTTCAAGGCATTCGCTACTCTGCGCAAGGTATGTCCACATATAATTTCAGTATATTGAAAGCGATACTATTTGTGTTTATCGTATTATTTACCAGGCTCGTACTGATGCTCGTCTGGTTGGCATTCGTGCTAAGAAGGCCAAGGAAGCTGCTGAGAGCGAGGAGGGAGCCAAGGCTGATGCCAAGAAGGCCAAGAAGTAAACAGCTCCATCTCCATCAAGACCTGATAATTCTGTCTACAATAACAACAACAACAACCAGAATAAAGTTTTAGTTTTTTCATAGACATGGAAGATTATTCTTGTTCCTAATCATTTTCTGGTGATAATCAACTTCAATATCTTTGGTAGTTTACAGAATTTGTAAACAAATATAGTAAATCGTAAGCAGAACCGATTGGATGTGACATCAGAATGTGCAATGTTTCAAGTTTTTACAACATAATTTAATCAAATGCCAAAATGATAATGACCAAATGTGTTCATAATTTATTTTGAATATTTGTGTTAACTGTCTGAATCAGTACATAATCATAACAAGTTGTTCAAATTAATATTTCGTCGCGACTTAAATTATAGCTATAGCATAGCATGCTTTTTAATGTTTAGTGCATGCCTATTTCGCCCATGGCTTTTACTAGCTTTTGCATTTCGTTAGATAAATAGAACATACTAGACATTTAACCCATTCGTTGGCTAAATAGTATGTACTAGAATGAAACTTTATACCTACTGGCATTGGGATTTAAAATATTTGCCTTAAATCTGCTGACAGATTTTTCGAGGAATATTGACAATGGTTTGACCAGGTTAGTGGAACGATTATAAGTATGCATAACCAATCCAATTAGTTGATCAATTTTTAAATCTATTCTAAGTACATACATACATACATGTTTTGGAATTTTTCGGCAAACCTCACTGAAACCAGTTAAAAGTTACATTTTACACAAATGATAACAATTTTATTATTTTACTCTGATGTGTTTTATTTGTCCATACAAATTTACTTAAACCCGCAAAAATACTGAGCCTACAAGATGTCTCAAGAATTTCTCATCCAAATATTTTCCAAACTTTATGCAAATGCTCTCTTCTTTTTATTGTTGACTCCTCTTGCATATCGGGTTATTTCAGGATAGAATGACAGCTGTGAATTGTATTTGCTATTTATTATGATATCCTTTTGTATCCTGCACACGGATGTCAATACAAAGATTTTTGTTTGTCTCCATACATGAAGGTTACATCATTTCAACTTGTATTGTGTGTGTGTGTGTGTGGGTTTTTTGTTTCGGGGTTTTCTATTTTATACAGCTGGAGCTGGCAACGGTTGACATTTTGGGCAATGTCATCGTCTTTTGGTTTTTAACAATTTCGCAGTGACAATGGAAAGGACATAAAATAAGAAACTGACAACAGGAAGATTAATTTATTATTATTTTAAGGTTTTTCAAACTTCTGTTGGAACTCAAGATGAATTCGCCATCCGAATAAAGAATATTTCCAGGTTCTTCGATTTAATTAAAATGATAATCCTTGATTGAAACCTATTTCCACCATTGTAAGTATTGATTGTCTCTAACTAAATGCAGCACGTAGTTATAAAACTTTCAACAAGTAGTTTTTTTATTCCTTAATGCATTAGCTGCATAAAATCAACTTTCGCCAATTATCTTTACTCAATAAAGTTACAACAAATTCCATTTAGTTATTTAAACTCAGTTTAGTGGGGCCTTAAGAAGACTTAACCCAATTATCAATGGGAAATGCATAAAGAATTTACATATGTTTTTTATCGATGGAACAGTAGCTTAAGCCTTAGATCCTTCAAATGTAAATCACAAAATAAGTAGACACTACAGGCAGGGGTAGGACCAGGGGAAGTCCTGCTGCTGCTGCCGTCTGCATATTTGCCTGCAAGGCATGGGCACGAAGGACTAATCCAATTGCTGTACGGATCATTAAGCAGTGATTGCGTTTATGGTGCAGACGACTGAGACGCATGTAAATGCATATACAAATGCAGATGAAGAGCCATCGATTTCCATCGTTTCCATCAGCCTAACCATATGCAGATTAAACCACCGACTCGGGAATGGCTCTGGGCCTGTTGTTGGCTGGTTGATGGCTTCTCACTTCCCTCTCCGTCGTCATCAATTATGTTTTGATAGCACTTGGATTTTATGGCAAACTGATTATAGTTTAAAAAAAGTACAAAAAAACATTCAAATGGAATTTAAGGTTTTAGTGTTGAAATAATATTCGGAAAGTTTTCACCCGCATGACCTAGCTCCCCTTTATATGTACATAGTACAGGGGTGGAATTATGTGATGGCCACTACGAAAGGAGACTATAGGGAAGTCTCGTAAGACTATCGTGATAACTATGACGCTCAACTAACTAGGTTCACTTATTCTTCGTATAGCCCTGCTTTTACACTAGCAGCAGTCGAAATGTGGGTCAGGGGGTATTTGAATACATAAAAGAGGGTATTCTTTACATAATTCCTCATTCATAATTACATATTCCCTCATTCTACATTTCCATAAAAAAATAGTTTGTATAGTTTTTCGTTTTTTGTAATTTGTTTCAGTGTTTCTTCTTTATCAATTTAACAAAGGATTATTTGTTAACTCTGTTCGATTGCCAATCCGCTCCTGTATTTCTATTCACCTCTATTCAAATGAACCGCAAAGTAGCAGAAAAAAAAATCTGCATTTGATTTGCTGAAAGCGCACATGTTACCAATAAAAGTGATATAGAATAGAAAAAAGAAAAGTGGAAAAACTTTCGGCAGCAACTGCCACCAAAATCCAACCAAAAAAAAAGGTGACACACACAAAAATAGAAAAACAATTGCCAATTACGAGGCAGAACCAAGCCGACGCCTCGGTGGTTACTTGTTTACCAAGGCAACCTCCCCTCCGGACATGAACAGCCTCTCTTTGGAAATCACCACCCCGAAAGCAATAAAACAAAACAACAAAAAAAAAAAAAAAAGAGAAAGAAAAAACCAAAGGGACCACAGGAAAAACTATGTGGAAAATCACTTTTGCACTCATAAATTTCAATAATAAAAATTTGAATGCATTTGACACGAAACAAGCGACAGACGAAGAAAACAAGGTTAAATGAAATAAAAATCAGTGAAATGCATAAACAAGGTTGAAGGTGCGGGCTGGTTGGGCGGGTTAAGCACCACCAGCAGCAACTCATCCGCATTCGCATCCGCAGCATCCAGGCCAGATAATTGAATTGGGTTGTTCCAGTTGTTTGAGAAGATGCGCCTCAACCCTTTTGTTATTGTTTTGTTTCGGTTCTTGCTAAAGTTTTGCCTTTGCATATGTTAAAGTTGAGCATAAATCTTGGCTGTAATTGTTAAATTCACTTTTTTGTATATTCATCAGCGTGAATTGTGGTCAGATGTTTGCATTTAAGAGTGAATAGCGAAGGGAGTGGGCGGATAGGGTTAGGGTAGATTAATCTCCAGCAAATGAGTTGCTACTAAGGTCAATTGGAAAGCGAGAGGTTAAATCTGATTGACCCTTTCGTTGTTTTTGGCTTTGGCCAATTTCAATGCACATTTTGTTACAGAGAAATATAAATTTCATTTGGATATTTTATTCATTCACCTGTTTAAAATAGGTACGACTTAAAGTAGGACTTCTTTTTCAAAATAACTAAACTTTTATTTCATAAGAATATTCAAATATCGATTCATCTGGACAACAAATTTTGGATCCATTTGAATTCTTTTTAGACACTTTGTTTCATAAATAGAAAACCTATTGACTAAGCTGACGAACTCAAAGTCATTCTTTAAAAGAAGAATTTCATTACATAAAATGTTAATGGGATTTTGTATGCCAAAGATAATGCGACTAATCTTTCATCTTATGGCTGCCAGCACATAAATTTTACAATGACTAATCGGAGGTAAAAATCCAAAAAAAGAGAGAATTTTCGTTCCATTATTTTGCCCTCGCAGTCAAAAAAAAAAAAAGGTAACCCTCATGCTCTTGTACCCCACATTGGACAAACAATGAAAATGCTTATTATTTTTCCATAAAAAATTACCCAAAAAAGGAGAAAAAAAAAACATTAATTTGTTATTAATCAAATATGCAAATAAGCAGAAGGCGAGACAGACGAGACACTTATGCGCCTAGGACTAATATGAAAAAGGGAGAGTAGCTCTTAGCAATTGGGCAATATTTTCACGCATCATCTATCAAATATTGGCAAACCATAAAAAGCGCATGAAAATGCTAATGAAAGGACCCTCTTCAGAAGGGCCAAACACCTCGCAGAGCGCTGGATATGAATATGCCCGCTGGTTCGAGGCGTAGTCGATTATGAGATCAATAGAGGAACGACTGATGTCTAACGAAAACAAATCGTAAAAAACGCAAATTGAACAAATGGGCGTGAAATATCAAAATCGAATTAAAATAAACACAATGGAGATGAAGGGAATTCATTAGGTTTGCTTTTTTTCTTCTTTTCAGGCATATGCAAAAATATAATTGTGCGAAAAATATGCAAATGAGATGACATGGAGAGAGGGTGGGTGGTGGTGGGAGGGGGAGGAAAAGTTTTTTCACTCTATGATATGGAAGAGTTGAATGTCCTTTTAGATGAATGACGTGACAATTGAAAACGGGAACAACTTGTGCACTATATTTGGCCATTCTGGTGACACGAATAGCCAATGGCAATGCCACGCCCATTTTCATAATCAATTTGCATATGTGCATGAGCTTAAATGGGCGTATTGTTATTTGCAATAACAATGCAATGCAAAAAGCACCACCTCCCCCCCAAAAAAGGTTGTGCCCCCCAGGATGAGCAAAATTTTCGAGGGCATTGTGCCAGAAAATTACAAAATTTTGCATGTCAGTGGATAATCCAAGTCTAAAGTTTTCCTACACTCGAATCTTGTGTTAATTAATGACACTATATATAGTTAGAAGGCAGTTTAGCCAGAAATGGGAAGGAGTTGGCTAGCTGCACTTGATTTAATTGCATTTTCGATGCTTTGTCATGATTTTGCATACAGGATTGACCTTTAATCTTTGCTGGGCCAAAAATCTTTTATTTAACATTAGATTAAAGGATAAACTGTTGTCCCATCGTTCATTTTGTTGTCTCAGGTATTGAAAATAGTTTGTTTTTGAATACTTGGAGAATCTCTCCATTAATGATATCCGAATGTCCACTTGGGCTTGAGGATCGTTTTAGACGGAAGTAAAAAGTATAAGCTCCAATAAGTATAAATATACAAGTAGAGAGTTCAAGCAATGAGTTCTTAAAGGTTCAGAGGAAACGTTGAACCCAAATGAACCCATTTATAATAAGAAATAAATTAGTCTAAGACTTGGTAGCCTCTTTTCTTAAATTTGATGTATAAAGGTATCCAGAATCCGTAATATATAAAATACAAACTAACAATAAGTATTACATATCCAGATTTTTACGTATATATTATACGTTCAAGTGGTATAAGTTAAAAAAAAATATGGAAAACCCTTAGGCCAAAAGGGCTTTGACTCTTTTGGGCTTTGACATATGTATGTAGGTGAATAATTTTTGAGTCCTTAAATATGAGTTTTATTGGTGTTATTCCTAATTCCTATTTGTTGAGCCTTGAAAATTTAAACATTGTTTTAAAGTAATTAAAGTGACAAATCTAGATGTTTTGCTTATTTGTTCTCAGAAACCTCCTAACTAGAGCTACTGCTAGATAAAGCTAATTACTTAAGTTAATTTCATGATACTAAAATGGTTCCTTTATCGTTTATCCTAGTAGTAATTACTTACTAAATGCATAGTGGATGTTTCATTACCTTTAATACCAATGTAGTTAGTTTAAATCAATTTATTTCAAATTATGCAGCTTGCTGTGTACAGTCAAATGAAACATTTTATAGTACAGTCAGTGCTTATCACACTTACCACATCAAGTGTCATCCACGAATTAGGCTAATTTTCGAAAAAGGGAACAGAAATGGCTTACCAACCAATTGAAACTTTCAAACCCATTACCCAACTGTCCGAAAAGTCCCAACTGACTACAGTTTATCGCATAATCGGGCAACTCAGCAAGAATAACAGATTTTAATTTTCATACTAAAAAACACATGTTGGAAAATTGTCCAGAGACCAGAGAAATTGATATTAGACAAGCCACAATCAACTCCCCCCCAATCCCACACACCCAACAGACACAACAGACAAACACAACAAGTGAAACATTTAAATGCGGTCGGCTTTAAAATCAAGTGTCTGTATGTAATGCGATATTTAAATTTCGAATAAAAAAAAGATTTCCAAGCGAAAAAAAAAACGGTCAGATAAGGGCTAGATCCTGGGCTAGGGCAAGTGGTGGGTTGGCTAAACCTGTTAATCAAAATACAATAGAGCTACTTGAGGCAAACCGCTGGCGGACGACCCTCCTATCGAGGCAAACGATCATTTAATCAACCCTCGAAACCCTCCTCCTCCCACCCCACCTCATCCAGTCCCCAAAAAAAAGGTCGCCTGACTTTCAATTAATCAAATTATCGCGCGCCTCGGGGGTTGGCCGGATCGGAGCAGTCGGCGAACTGCCGCCACTTGAAAATTGCAGACAGCACCGCAAACATTTGTCCACTTTTTTTTTATTTTTGGGTTTTCGCAATTTGTACAGGTCAACCAACATTTGATAGTTGAAGCAAACATTTTTTGATTGTTGTTATTTGTCGTGTGCATCAATAAATTTAAAAAAAAAAAAAAAGAAACTGTCAAAATTTTTAATGACTGTGTGACGCTTAATAACCGAAAATCAATTTGTTCAAGGCTCGCCATACATAGATCCTTTAGCTAGGACTACTCCTGCCACATACATTTTTATGATACTGTGAACGTTTTTATGAATTGCTGGGCCGAATCGAACAATCGACCAAAATCTGTTGGTTATTTTAGAGTTTTTAACGTCAATGAAACATTTTTCATCCATTCAAGAAAATTAAACATGTGGGCAGTGGAAGTTTCAAGAGTAAACATAATAAATCTAACGATTCTTTAATGATTCAAGTTGGGAATAAAAAAAAAAATAAAACTTCAAAAAGATGTAGTTCAACATAAAGTAAAGTCCAGTCCTAGAACTCGAAGAGGAAGTACTTAGGGACATTAGATTCATCCCTATATGAGTGTGATTATAGTGATAGTTCTGGATAAGGACAAAGTCCTTGGTGTAATCCGTCTGTGAAAACCATCAGGAGAATAAAATAAATCTGAAACTAAGAATGAAATTTAAAAAAACTAATATAAAATATTATACATAGTATTTTAGTACTCACACTTAAGACATCGATTTATTGGATTTGAAACAAAATTATAATACGGATTTATGTTTCGATATTGACCATCTCTATCTCCTCGTCCTCATCTATCATCTTATGAGGCAAGGCATAGATGAGTTTACTCCAGAAATTGACATCATTCCGCATCAGATAGGTATTCAGTTTCAGATAGCTTTGTAGTTCACCATCAAGATTATCAAAGTTCTCTACACCCGGATAGATGACAACAATGAGTCGTTTGTATTGATCCTTTGATGTAGCATGCAGGGCCAGACGGAATTCCAGGCGACCCCAAACAGACTTGAGGAAATTCTTGGTCATTAAGATGACTATGCATTTGGAATTCTCCACAGAGTGACAAATGCAATCGGGAATCGGTTCGCCAGCCAGCCAATCTCTTTCGTAGAAGCAGAGACGAAGTCGGTTGCGTCCAAGTTCAAGTCGATCCACATACTCCTTTACGAAATGCGAGTCCTTGTGGCAGTAAGCCAAGAAGCAGTCGTACTTCGTCTCGTTTCCCTTCTCCAGACGAGTGGTCAGTTTCAGGAACAATCTCTTCTCGTAAAGCCACATCGGGATAGACTTCCAAAAACATTGCAGGATACTCAACATGCAGCTCAACAATATGAAAGTCGTGAAGTAGATAACATAACGCGGAATTTTTTCAGGGCAAAGATCCTTTTCCTCCAGAGAAACAAATAATCTGAAATCGTGGCATTCTGTTTTACAAAGGTCCTTAATATTCTCGGCCAGATTCTTGGTAAATCGGAAAAAAAGTATTTCTTTGCAATGGCAAGTCCAATTATTACCCGATATGAAGATTTTCAAATTGGACATGTTCGATTTTCGAGTCAAAAATTCTGTTAGGTTTTCACTGAGTGTTTTTAGAGAATTGTTTCTTATATCGAGTAACTGAATATTCTCTGGCAGAATCTCTAACATTGTTATGTTGTTGTATCTCAAATGAAGTTCTTTCAGCTGATGAAAGCCGTCGATTTTGGTGGACTTGTTCAAGAACTGTAGTCTATTGTTTTCAAATAAAAGGCTGGCATTCTCGATTATGGGTAGTCTCGCGGGAATCTCCATTAATCCCAGATTACTGCAGTTGATAACGATCTTTTGGCTCTCAACTTCCTTACAACAGATGCAGGGGTCTGGACAATATTCTAGTCCACTGCATTGCCTTAAAGCAACTTGGTATTCTGGGAAAAATACCTTTTTAAGATAGGCAAGAAATTTGGTGAACTTACAATCGCATTGCCAAGGGTTTTCCGCCAATTGAACCTTGCTTAGGTTTGATATGAACTCGGTCACTTTGTCATCGAGTCCAGTAAAGTTGTTTTGTCGAATATCCAGAACCCGGAGATCGGATGGGAGTTGATCCAAGTGAAGATGTGTGAGATTGTTCTTCTTGAGGTGAATTTCTTTCAGTGTGGAGTTCCGCATGGAGGTGATGGAAAGCGTTCCTATATTGTTATTGTCTAGTAGAAGTGATGAGTATCCAAGTATATTATTCGGCAAAGCGGGAAAATTGGATAGGTCTTGACCCTTGCAATCAATTATAAATTGATTTTCATCTGTTTCATTCACACAGCAAGTACAGAGTTCAGGACAAGGTCCTTTTAGATGGTAAAAGTGTACAGGATTATCAATTTCTTCAAATACTTTTGTAAAATTATTATTTATCTTTTGTATCTTAATTTTATCCTTCTTATCTAGTACGTCGAGGTAATTCAAAAGATTCGCATTGCTGCAATTGCATTTCCAGTAAACTCCAGATTGAAGCAGAGTGATAGTATCCTTTCGATCCAAAAGAAATTTAGCTGTATTCGGATTCAAGGACATTATATTATTATTTCGTAGGTCTAGCCATTTTAGGTTCCTGGGCAACTGATTAATCTGTATGCTAGTCAGCTTATTATTGGCTAGGTGAAGTTCTTTCAGATTATCATAGCCCTCCGACGAAGTGTTGGGCAATTGTGTTAGACCATTGCTTTCAAAGTACAGATATGCCCCTCCTACACTTGGAATAGGTAATTCTGGGATACTGCGTAGTCCTTGCCTAGTGCAGTTTATCATAAAGTTATGTATACGAATGTTTTTTAATCCACAAATGCATGCAGTGGGACAACGCTTGCCATGTATTCCGAGATTAAAGTAACAAAGATCGTCAAGTGAGTCCCACGAACAAACGAAAGCTGTTTTGTTTGTGTGATTTAGTTGTTGCGAATAATAGGACTTATCCTTAAAATTTACATAGATAATTTTAAGATTTTTGTAATTAATAACATGTTTTATGTCAGTTTTCTTATCGTTGCACAAATGTAGGTAGTTTAAATTATTCCGGAGTGCATTAGATCTGAAATCAATTAAGTATCATCTTCAAGTTCAGAGTGCAAAAGAATATACATATAAGCCACAAGACTAACCTTAGAAACTCACTGCTGTCTAAAGTGCAATTATAAAGTTGTAAGTCATTTAAGTTTGTTAAATTTTCAAAAACCATTGAGTTTAGATTTTGTAATGTTGAATGATCAAATACAACTTTCTCCAACTGTGTATTATGTTGGAAAGAATCGTTGCGGAGAACAAATATACCTGGACACCAAATATCTATTCTTAGTAAATTGTTCATTTTCTCCGATAGATAATTGTTAAAAATTGTTGACACATCGAGTGGTTGACTTTGTTTGTTGCAACTAATCCATGTTATTTTCGGTCCACTCGAAACAAAAACTCTAAACTCGAAAATCTCTACATTTCCACTTTTGTTTATATATGACTTCTCAACATAATTCAAATTGAGAACTTTCATATATTGAGTAATCCGAACGGGTATATCTTCAGGAACAGGTTCCCTAAATTCTATTTCGAGACATAAAACCTTCAATTTACTTGGAAATGTACTAAGTTTTTTCAGCTGTTTTAGGTTTATCCTGTTAGTTTTCCAAGTTATCGATACTTGTGTGCCAAATTCTGTCTGTGTAAAGATGTTATAAGAGGATATATATGCACCTGGAAAAAGAGTCAATGATATAATTATCTAATTTCCAAATTTTAATATTTTTCAGAGGCTAATTCTTCATGGATTTGATGTAGCTTTGGGAAATGAAACCCCCATATGATCACCTTGGAATAATTTGAAAAAAATTACCAATTTGTCGGACAACCTGCGGTACATAGTTACTTAATTTGATATTGTACTTATCAGTCGTAACAGTTTTTCCAGTTGTTATGCATGCTTTTTCAATCTTACTGGGATTGGTTTCTTTACACTTGTTATCACAATAATCTTCACAATAATCTCCTCTAATTGAATTTATATCGTGAATATTTTCAATATTTCCTTCACATAAACCTCTATTTATATTAAGTTCACATAAATTTCTGATTGAGTCTTTGTCGTATTGGTCCTTGAAGTTCATTTCACACAAACCAATCGACTGAAATATTAAAAATATATGAAGTCTTTTCAAAAACATTTCAAAGTTCACTCCAACGAAAGTTAAAAACTCTACTGAAACAGACCCAAACGGACGGCGTCTTTCAGAAACAAATAATATAATCAGCAAAGCTATTCCATATGGATTTGATAACGAATATATACATTCATACATATATGAGTGTGGAAAACCCATATCATGTTTATACAAACATGTTTCATACTGTAAATGCACTTTTTCATTATTATGAAAACGAAACCTGTTCTCGCTTCCAATTTTCAAAATATTTTGGCAACGAATTCATTAAATGCTAGTAGAGGAGGATAGGATAGTTCTGAATGTCTACCATCTAACTCGAATTCTTCAAAGATTGAAACAAGTAACTCTTTTATAAAACCTAACTACCTAAAATTCTACTAAACTTAACCCAGTTTCTGTATGGAGCGTGATCCTTGAAAACTTTTGCACCTGTTCAAGGTTATACGAGGAAGAATGATACGTCTAAAACCGTTTCAAATGCTAGAAAATCCAAACCCTAAATGAAAAAAAGAAAGATAAAAACACAATGCAGTTGTCTAACCCTTTTTTTGTGGCTTGATATCATTAAAATACCATGTACTCGCCATGAAGCGACAAAGTCCAAGTCAATGGTTGTATAACATGCATAAATTAAATTGTGTCGCACATATTTCACTTCATTAACGGGTCGCGGCAATGCACCCTTATTGTGGCCTTAACCCTTTTGCTATCTCCTTCATTTGGGTTACTTTTGGACGAATTCGGGATTGAGAACTGTCTGAACAAGACCATATGCAAATAATGCCGCATCATTAGTGCGTGTGGCAGTGGCAACAACAATCGAGTGGCCGGAGGAGTGGAAAGGGTTGCAAGTGTAACATAGAAGCACGTGTCGAGCACCGGCTGTAGAATCTTCTTGGACTGCATTCAATTTGAAATGCCAAATCTATGTGACCTCTAGGACACAGGGTACCCCCTTTGTCCTGTGCCTGGTGTGGGAACACGTTTTTGCATATGTTGCCTTTCACACAGGCAAAAAGGGTTAGAACTCTCGTCTGGGGGCGAGCTTTAAACTGCCTAGTCAGCATATTAAGATGAATGAACTTGTCCAGAGATATATTCTATTAATTTTGAATACACCTCCAAAACCCCAAAAACTCTCTCATACATTTTTCCCACAGTCCACCTAGTCTGAGAGACAGCAAATTGAGCCACAACAAATATGACCTTGTCAAATTTCGGCCAAAACAACACAAAAAGCATAAAGAGTAGGAACCAAAAAGAAAAAGAAAACAAGGGAACTGCCACCAAAGTGCACGAAATATCGACTGGCTGAGAATATCTCAGCATTGTCTTTTAACCTGCTCACATAACCAGGCAAAAGAAGTTTACCCCTACCTCGTTCTCTGGGAAGGGGGGGATCGACATTTCATCCAACTCATAAGTCACGCCGTCGTTTCGCAGATGAAACACTTCCTTCTTTTACCCCCTACAAAAGAACTGGGTATATTGGTTTAGAAGAATGAAATGTTCCTGCAAAAGGCAAAAGTATTCTAAATCAGGCATTAAAGCAAGTTCGCGTTTAAATTGTATGAGATGGACTAGGCTTTGATTAAGCCAGGGATGGAAATCTTTATCCTTGCTATGGATAAACCACATAATAAAATGAGTTCGTAAATTGGGTCTTGTTGTATCTAGAAAGAATATATGCTCTTCCAAAAAAATACAATATTAAACCAAATACAATCAAAACAAACTGTTATCAATTTAAAAATTAATACAACGAAAAACAAAAAAAACGACAGTGAAAAAAGTACCAAGGTTCTTCAGAGCCTTTTCCCATGTGGGTTTACCAAATTTTGTTGTTTTTTTTTTTTTTTGTTTGGTTTTTCTCACATCATGACACCATCTACAAGTGGCCAACATTCAAGTGGAACCCACAATGAAGACTCCTTTTTTTCTCTTTTCGGTTTTTTGCTGGACACCGCCAAGTGCAAGATGAACCACAGCTTCAGCTTCGTTCTGGCATACCGCCTTGTCCGACCTGCAATGCCAAGGGAACTTGCGCAACCAAAAGATACCAAGCGATAACCAACAATAAGAGGCACAACAAAGACGCAAAACAGTGTTGAAAAAAGAGCAGCAGTAACAACGGCACGACAAGATGGGATGCCTTTGCTTGGTCTCCTCTATCCTCTATCCACAATCCTCTGTCCTCTGGATTCGTGTCCAAGTCAAGGCGTATGCATATATGTATGTATGCATGTATATACACAAAATGATGATGCGACGATGTGATTGAAACAAAACATCTTATTATTACCTTCGACCGACCGAACGAACATACGAAAGACCGGCCAAAAGGAACGACCCCGTGCGACCTCGATGTGGACCTGGACAACAACAACAACAACAACAACAACAACAATGATGCAAAAAGAGTCCGCAAAAATAATTCCCACGCTCAGAGGCCTCTTTGTCGTCCCATATAAGGCGCATACTCTTTTACGTACAAAGTAACTCCCTCTCCTCCTTACCTTCCCATTTTTGGTTAGTGTCCAAATTCTGTGGTTTTCATTGCCCTTCCCCACGGCCGCCCTTTTGGCCCCACTATCTAAAAAACAAAAATTTCTGATGAAACCAAAACCGAAAAAGAAAGAAAACAGAAAAAGTGTTGTGGGCTGGCTCTGGAGTTTTTGTGATTGATTTCACTCTTGGTCATGGTCTTGAGCATAATTTCTTGACTTTCACAGCTCATTGAGCCTGAAAAGTCGCTCACATAGTGAGAACGGCAAGACGTTGTCAGAGGGGGAGGGGCCTAAGGCAACTGAGGGAAGCAGGTTGACAATCGACAGGTATCAAGTGGTTAGGTCTCATAATTATAGTTTTTACTGATGCGTAAAATGTGTGTGTTGGATCTGATTTTTTTTGGTTTTGTACATTTTTTTGGGAAGTCTTTTGGAATTCGCTCAGTAGGGTTAGTCACATGTGTCCCAGAAGTAATGATTGTGGTCGATCAAGCGTGCTGGTCGAGGGACTGAAGTCTGGTCATGTATCATGCAACGAAGGGTTAAGGAGACATTTAAATTGCAACACTTACCAATTGTCTTGATAACTATGTAGTACTACTTGGGGGAGTAGGGAATTCCCCGATTTGGCGACCTTTTTTCTCGGCACATAATAGTTAATAGAAGTCTCTTATTCCAAGCACTCATTCAGATTTTATCACTGTATCTTGAATCACCTTACTCTAATCATGCTTTAGTACTGGTCATTGAGGGACATTATTTTAATTTGATTAATGCACCAAAAAATATATGAAAATATTTTCAATGAAAGCTGAGATCCGACAGATGCATGAGCAGCATGGGAGTCAAAGTCGAAATTGGGAGACCATGAAAACTTTGTTATTGATCATGCCCCAAACCCGGAGAGTAATCAAGTTACAGACGCTTTTGATTATGTTGCCGAAAATCAAAGGGCCACACCAGGCCAAATCAGTGGCTCATCATCGCCCCACAATTACCATCAAGGGTGTAGTCCAGGACTTTATTTAGGGAGGTAAGTTAAGCGCAATCCTTTCAATCAATTGCTGTATTCTACAGGGCTTACATTGTACCCCAGAGATTGAAATCAACAAATTTCAACCCTCAAAAGAAACTCAAAAATATTTTAGTACCTTTTCAAAATTTTCCTCTCTACAGCCATGACTATCAGTATCATTTAAGGTTCAACAGGTTGCTTAAGTTCAAATTTCACCGCACTATGGGCAGGTATCACCAATTTTTCTTCATTAATTTAAATTAAAGGACATTTAAATTAATTTAAGAAACTTTTTTTTTATAAATGATAGTTCCATACATTCTTTGAACAAAAGCCGTTTATCGTCGAATGAGATTTCCGGGAAATTTAGGATAAGATTCGGTTGAGCTGTCTTCAATAATTTCGAGTTTTCCCCTCAGAAGGATATTTGGGAATGTCCTAAAAATTTCATTTAGGCAGTGATTCTTAGTTTTCGTATACTTTTTCTCAAAACAAATATCGCCGCAATTTTATCTCAAAAAAGTCTGGTTTTTAAAAGGATCGTATGATCATTATGGATGTGAGGTTATAAACGAAGCAAACAAAAGCTGTATCTTATTCAGAATTAGAGGATTATTTAACGCAGCATTTGAAATCTCTAAAAATTTGTTCCTATTTCCTCGTGAATCAAAGTCACAAGTTAATAAATCGAAATCCACGTAATTTCTGTTCAAGTGAGATTGATCTTTTAGAAACAAGGACTTCAATTTCGAACATCTACGGAATCGAGAAATTTTGAAAATTTCCCTAGAGGAACTTTCCTTAATATAGAGTTAACATATTTTGGGATTTTCACAAGTTTTTCCCATGGTGCAATGGTGCGTTGTGAGGGTTGTTAACCCACCATGAATTATGCTGAGCGCGTTGGTGGTGGTGAGAATCAACCTCAACTTGTATCTGTGTGTGCCAGTGCGCTGTGCGTTATGCGTTGGTGGTTGTGAATTTCAACTTCAACTTGTATCTGTGTTTGTGTGCGAGTGTGTCAGTGTCTGTGGTCCTATGGGATGGATGCACTTGGCTACTTTTACTTTGCCTTCAGGCCCGGCATTCGCTCGCAATTCGCGCTTGAGTACGGTCGTGTCTTCGCGTGGAATCGAAACCAAAAACGGAAAAACGCAAAATTAAATTGAACTCAAAAGATCTCTCTCACTTTCGTCAATCAAAGCCGGTTAAACATTGTGCAAAGAAAAAAAAAACTTTAGCAATTGAACTAAATTGAATGCAATTTAACTGTGAAATTATTACAAAAGAAAATGTTTGCCTCTTAGTTTAGAGAAGTTTGCCAATTAATTTGTCGTCGCGTGTCACTCGCTGGGATATCGTGTGAGTGTTTGTGTTTCGTTTTGTTTGCCAGTCATCAGCCTTCTCCTCTAATCGGGAACATAAACAAAAACAACGCCAAAATAGCAACACAAACCACACAGAAAAATGGCCGACGAAAGTTTGCACACAATGCCACTGGAGCACAACATAGACTATCACATTGTCACATTGTTTGAGCGCTTGGAGGCAATGCGCAAAGACACACATGGACATGGCAACGGGAATGGCATTAACAACCGCCTCTCCAGCACGCTCCAAGCGCCCAAGCGTAGCATGCAGGCGGAAATACGCACTCTGGAGTTCTGGAGGTGGGTCAACATTGGGTTAGGCGGTTGGGTGGGTCGGTGGGTGGCAAAGCCAACCCATTAGCATAACTTTTCCAGAGCCTACAACTACGACTGTTTTGCTTTTATGTGGAGACTTAAGCTAGTTTTGGTTTTTGTTCTTTTTTTTCGTTTCTGTTTCTGGTGTGGGAGTGTTTATTGTTTGGTTTCTAGCTTTGTTATCAAGGCTCTTCCCGAGGCAGTTGCCATAGAGCAGAAGCTGGAATAATGTTTAAGTAATTGAAAATTAAGTGGCTTGTTTTTGTTCTTAATGAAGTTTTAAGAACCTTTTTTGGTTTAAATATAAACTTGAGATGTTTGAGGGATCTTGAATCAAAACGAATTGAGCAATATTATTGAAAGGACTTCTCAGATGTTAAATTAAATTTAAAATTATTCAAATTTACAATATTTAAAAAACCTTTCAAAAATGATTAGTAACTTTATTTGAAAGGACTTTGAAGATTAAAAATTGCTCCTTAATTTTAAATATGTTTTGATTTAGGAAACCAAAAACTGTAGTTCATTCCCATGAGTTTAGATAAGCTTTCGATTTGTTGAAGCTTTGAAATTTTTCTTTGCTGCGAAATCGAAATTTAATCGAAATTCCCATGAAATTTGCTTTGCAGTCGATTTAATGAAATATATTTTTGTAACCACTTTTAAGCAACTTTCTGAACCCTTTGGGCGAACAAAAACAATTTGTTCTCAATGTTAATCATTTTAAAATAAGATAATTAACATTTTATCATGAGTTCATAAAGTAATTAAATCTCGCGCTCTGCTGGCCGCATTTTTGCACATTAAATGTCCGAACCAGAAGGAAAAAGAACCAAAAAAGGAAAGAAGAAAGAGATTTTTGTATGGACATGAAATTTTCCATAATCATTGTGAGAAAAGCTTTATATGCTGACCGCTACAAAAAAAAAAAAAAATAAAATAAAGGGAAAAATCATGACATGGCAGTGCAGAGAGTACGGCGCAGGGAAAAGTCTGGGCAGGGCAGAGGGCAATATAGTGGTTCCAATTAAACATTGCTAACAGATATGCAAAAGTTAAAAGGCAAAATTTATGGAAATTCAAAAAGTTTTGCGAATTATGCAGCTGCCTGCCCCTATTCGCCCTCAGTCAGCCCTCGCATTCGGTTTGTTTGATATTTCCCATGGGCAAGGGGAGGCCGGGAGGGGGCCATGGGGACGTGTAGGAGGAGTGGCAGATGCAGCAGAATTAAATGTTTGTCCAAGCAATCGGTCGTCTGCCGAGTCGTTATACCGAGTATCGGCAGCTGTTTTCTTGTCTTCTTGCCTCTCTGCTGGCTTAATTGTCATTTGGGGCAAATGAGAATAGAGCGTTTGGCTTTGTCCGCAAATAAAGAAGAAACCATCGTTTCTACGATATTTACTTTAATCATATGAAATGACATGCCATATTCGTATTTACTAAATGTATCTCTCCTCTTCTTGTCTCCCTGCAGATCCATCATCAGTGAGTGCTTAGCCTCCTTTCTGTATGTGTTCATCGTTTGTGGTGCTGCTGCCGGGGCTGGTGTGGGTGCTTCTGTCTCCTCAGTGCTCTTGGCTACGGCTCTGGCCTCAGGACTCGCAATGACAACTTTAACGCAATGTTTTCTTCACATATCGGGTAAGTGCGTTGTCCGTCATGACAACAAGAATAATCTGACAACAAGTGTTGTCTGGGGACACAAAACTAGGGGATCTTGAATCTGCGTGGGAATTCGCACAAAATTCAAATTTCTTAAAGGGGTAAAATAAGTACAGTCAATTTGAAGAAATATGTATTTTCTCTAGTCATTTCTTGTCTTACTTCAACTCAACCTTTGTATGCTTTCGAAAATATTGCGTTGAAAAGACTCAAATCTAGAATTAATATAGATTTGCATTGCTTTTTCAACTACTTTACTTGTTTATTAACCTTTGAATCCTACAATCTTGAGCTCATTTGTGAGGTGAGCAGTGTTTTCTATATTTTTTTGCGCTAAAACCAGTTGCGAATTACAACTAAATCAAGCGAAGAAAGAGAGGAATCACTCTACCATAGAAGTCGGTGATGGATTAGAGATATTTGCAAATTGATTAGATCATTGATGAGCAGGTCTAGGGTTTCTTTTATCCTTTTATCTTAGAGTAACGATATGTATTTTTTGTAAAGTTTACAGAGTAACAGTTTAAATTGTTTCCCTTACCACTACTTAATCAGCAGAAATGAAATTGTATTTTCTCCTTATTTTTTATTTTTTTAATTTAACAAAAGTCATTGCACTGTCAGAGTATTTACTTGGGCCCACATTCCACGAGCTCCAACCATTCTCCTGCTGCTCTTATCGCCCATGGCGCACTTGTAAAACCATCAGCCAGCCTTTCCCTGGAGTTGTCCCTCGGTTTGGTTGTGTTTTTTTTTGTGTATATATATTTGTTCATTTGCGTTGACATTCAAGGCAATTAAACGTTGCTTGGTCTTTAGTTCACCAGAATCTTAAAGGAAAAAACGAAAACATGTGTTGTTGATTTGCTTCTCCTCGTTCCATAATCATTTTTGCCCCCTTTTCACAGACAATTGGTTAAGCATTAAGTTATGATGTTATCTTCCAAATGCATCCATCCTCACCCTCTCTGCCAGCAGGAACATTTCTTCCACCAAAAGTGTCAAAATCTTATTTAACGTTCACTTTTTCATATATTTTGTTTGTTTTTGTCTTTTTTTCTTCTGCGTTTTGGCAAAAAAGGGGGGCCACTCAGTGCCATTAAATAATAAATTATGAGTAGGGTCTAATGACCGTGAAAAAACAAGTACAAAGGCTATTATTTATTAAATTTATTTTTAATTTATTCAAGTTTGCAAAAAGTTGCAAAATATATCATAGCTTTCAGCATTCTACGCTAGGGTTTGGATATGTTTTGTGTATCCAAGACAAGGAAATTTGAATGCTCTTTAATAAAGCATTCATTCAAGTATTTGTTACCATACAAAAAATCTTGAGTACCTACTTTTTTTACTGTGCACACTTAAAATAGAAAAAGATTAGGCCTAAAAATACGTTAAGATCGATTGAACCATCGTAAAACATTAAATAAATATTGATGTGAATAATTTAACCACATAGAAGGGAGTTTAAAGTTAATATTAGCATTGTGGTAAACAAATTTTTGTGAATTTACTGAAATCCCAAAAACAAATATTTTCGTTTTAAGGCCCTCAATTGGTTTGACCCATTTGTTGAGAGAATTGGAATTTTTCGTTTTAATAGCTGAAAATTTAATTACACTCTTTGATATGCATAAAATGTTTATCCTTCTATTGTTTGCTTTACTCCACAGGAGCTCATATCAACCCTGCTGTCACACTTGCCTGCTGTGTGGTCCGGACAATATCTCCGATAAGAGCTGCGATGTACATGACTGCCCAATGTGGGGGAGGCATTGCTGGAGCTGCTTTACTTTATGGGTAAGTTCAAGTTGAAATTGTAACTAACAATAAGGCGGGGGGAAATATCAAGGCAAATTGGAATGTTTCTACGAAATTATTGTTGGTTTGTAAAGTTTTCTAATTATTCATTAGGACATTTCATTGATGATGAAATTTAAGTTTCAACTTTTGCCTTAGTATACAAAGTATACAAATTTGGTTTTAAACTGTCGGCCAAGTCAACAATCAAAGTCAATTGAGCATGGAATTCATTTTGACCACAGAAATTTACATTTTCTGTCTATCTCTCTGCCTCAATGTGTACGCAAAAAGTAAACAAAACAATTTCAAATGGAAAACGCATTACCAAAACTCGAAAGGAAGTGAATTTATGGTTAGAACAGGAGAGACTGCTGTTTGTATTTGTGTGTCGACTGTACAGGACAAGGACATAGAAATGAAACCTTAACAGGAAACACAAAAATCATGTGCAGAAAAGCAAGAAAAATAGAAAAGATTTTTATAAATAGGATATGCAGGTAATGCTTGAAATCCTACACACACACACGAACACATTGAAAGGGCACCTGCTTGGGTACGCAGGTAGCTAGGTCCTAGGAGCTGAATCTACCCTCTACCCACGCTATCTACTAGAGAAACATCTGCCCCTTGTGTGTCAAACTGTTTGCCTTGTGATTTCCCATTTTGTGTCCAACGCTGTCAGCAGTGAATTCTGTATTCCTTTGTTGAGAGCCTAGATAATTGTCCAAGGATACACACACACGCACACTCTCTTAGAAAAACCTAAGGGTAGTGTGGTTAAATCTCTTTGCCTGTCAACATTTTCATTCCTAGAGGATGTGCGTATGGAATATCAGGCCATTGTCTTGTCTTTGCGTTGCGCCTGCGTAGCATTTTTCAAATTTCACTCCAATTTTTTTTTAGTTTTTTGTGTTGTCTTCTCTCTCTGTACATTGAACTCCTTTATTTTCTGTTGCCGAGAAAGTTAATGCGTTTCCCTACTGATGCTGCCCCCTCGACTCCCTCTGCAGCTTGTCTCTTGTCTGCTCAACATCTGTTTTTACCCTCCGATTCCTTCTCTGATGGTTGTTTTTTAGGAGTGTTGGCATCTTTACTTTCTCGTTGTCGGGGGAATCGGGGAAGAAACATGTTTCAGCTGCTGTTGCCACTGTGATCAGGTTCGGGCTTAGTCTCAACATTGGATTCCTTCTCATTTTTTATACATTTTTTTCGTTAAGGGTCCAATGAGTTCATCGAAACATATGTTAACCGAAAAATAAAAGCAAATGAAACAACGGAAAACAGTATATCTGTCTGCTGATTAATTGGTTTAGATTTTGGTTAGTTCAGGTCTTTGCGGTCTTTATAGTTTCTTCATGGAAGTGATTGGTTTTCATGATTGATGGCTTGATAGTTCCTGCCATGTGTTAATGTTGAGGCTGAAAAATTGGAAAGAAGAAGTCTTTTAGTGACTTAAAGATCCTAATATACATTTATAGACTATCACTGACAAAGTTGGTTGGTTTTACAGGCATCGCCTAATAATAGAAAGTGCACTGCGAGTCACTTGAATAAGTACACTTAATTATTGTTTTCATCTTTTCTTTGTTTCATTTTCTGAGAGTCGCATTTTCTTCTCCTATTCATTTTTATCCTTTTCTTTACAATTAATGTGATGTTAAAGAAAATACGTAAATAGGAAGAGACAAATTTCTAGTCTAAAGTACTTCAGATTTTTATTTATTTCGATAGAATGGATTTAATTCTATGTTTAGATAAATTCATAAACATTATGGTCTTTACCAGTCTCCGGATTTAGGAGCTGAAATATTTAAAAAACAAATTCGAGCCACACGGAAAAATGTTTCTCTCAATCTCTCTTGAAAAGGGCATATTTCCGCACTTTAGTAAAGTTTCCCAAAACTCACACTCTTGTCCTTGTCACATGTCACTTGGCACTTACCCTAATTGCGAGACGCATACATATGTATATGGCCACATGTGCCCTGAGAAAACAGAAAAGGAAGAATTTACATACATCGCTTACACTTAGCTAAAACAAATACTTATTGAAGATAAAACGCACATCCCCCCGTCCGAAGTGGTATCTCTTTATTACGCTCTGAGACATGTGACATGACAGACCCGCAGTAATTCATATTCCTTGCTTGAAGTATCGATATCCGGCTCAGGCGTAGGCTTTGGTATGAGCTGATTTTTGAGCATTTCAAAAGATTTAAATTTTTGTACGTTTCGCTGGTCAAAGTGCGCCAAGCACGTTCCAAAAAAAGGAAAAGAAGGAAAAAAAAGCAGGCACCAGTTTGAAAATGATGAAAGATAAAAATCAGGTAGACGTCGACGAAAAAGAAATAAAAGGAGAAAAGAAAAAATAAATATATATATATATAATTAACATTGCCCATTGCTCTCTTTGTGGACGAAGCAAGTTCGAGTTGTCGTATGTTGCGCCTGCGCCATGGGCAGGATGCGTCGGAAACTTGAAATCAAACACGTGTCTGCGTCTGTTGCTCCTTTCTGGTTGGTCAGCACAAGAGCAGCTGGAACTGAAAGTGCATAAAAGTAAATTCTGGGCACACCTGCTGCCCAAAAAAAATACAAAAATAAAGTTACAGTAGTTCCAGGAGATGACCATACACACACACACACAGACAGAGAGGGTGAAATACAAAACAGGATTTTCGAATGCGAAACATAAAAGGAAAAAATTTGAATTTCGTTAAATACCAGAAGAAACGAAGGGCAGGGAAGAAAGGGATCGTATACTACAACGTGCGGCTTAGTTCAAACCGAGGCTTATGTATATGTCTCCCCCCTTGAAAAGATTTCTATCTATCATGGAAATGCATTTCCTGCAAATCGAAAATCAATTCGGGTCACATAGGCAATTGAATTACTGAATACACTATCCTCTGTACCCCTTGCCATTCATTCCCTTTTACTTGTTGGATTCCTTTACCTTATTCTGGGCTTCTTTCGGCTTATCACATACAACATGGAAATGGCATCCTGTCGTAGCTTCCGGTTGAGCACAGGTGGTGGTCCACTTACATGTGTCCCCAACATACATACAAAAACACACACATCCTCACAACGGGAGTGGAGTAGAAACAGGAGCATGAGTCTCGTTTGTTGCAAAAATATTCCTAGAATTTATGATATCCAATTTTATAGCCATTAAATATGCTTTATTTGCTGGCCCCTTTTGAAATTGTCGAAATATTTGCAATTAAAGTGCAATTAATTGTTCAGCACACACAAACACACACACAGAATGAATAAATCGATGCATTTGTGGTGGAGTGCGGTAAATTTTGCCATTTTTAACTTCTATTAAGGATTAGGGAATAGACATTAAATTGTTTCTAGTTAAAAACATCAATGGCCCTTTGATGTATCAACTAATTTAGATAATTGGACAATATCTATTTATAATGTAAATATTTAATCTGAAAATTTGGAAATTAACGCCCACTGTGTCTTCTGATTGCAGTCTTTAGTTTTTAAATCTGAAACAGTTCACACGTAAATTATGCGCCCTTTCATTAAATGATGAAATGAAATTACATGACAATTTGATTTCGGTGCAACAATTTTATTAGTGTATGCCATACAAATTCATTTCAGTCAGGGGACCCAAAGGAGAGAGCGAGATAGGGAAGTGAATGCAGAAGCAATGGGAATAGCAAAATCCTAACCACAAGCTAAACCAAGCGTGTTGCACAAATAACACATAACCTCACTTTACCATCAACCGGATGTGGTGGCAACAAATGTGCGAGGAAATGTGTTTCCTCTTTTCACACACACACACAACCACAAACTTGGGGATAAGTTTTTCAGTTTGTTTGTAAGCTTTTATTCGTTGTTGTCTGTTTTTCTTTAAATTTATCCTTCTTTTTTTTTGGTCTTGTTGATCCTGTAAACAATTTTTGCAGGAAGAACATAAGAAGAAGCTGAAAAGCTTAACATCATATATAAAAGTTGGTTTGAAAACATTTTGCCATTTCCGGCTACTTAGTTGTTGGTTGGTTTTTCTATCATTTTTTACTTCTCGCCAATATTAACACTTTATTTATTTATAAGCTAAGCAAAGCTTAACTTCAAATTTGAGTACTCGGAGCATTTCAAATTGAATATTTCCTTGGCGCTCATATTTTTCGGCTTATGGGCGCTAAGCCTGACCTCAACCCTCGAACCGCGACCACGATTTGGCAGTTGGCACCTTTGGGTCTACCTTTGGAGGGGCGTCATCATCAACATCATTTTACACACATTTCAGCATTTGAGTTGAGTGGCTCAGTGGTTTGGCTACGTTCAACATGTATTTGCTCAACTACTTTTAAGTGCATTTCGAAAGCATTTATTTCCGGATTCCTGCAGTTACTCAATGTTCCGGTGCCAAAAACATGAGCTTGTAGGCAAGCGGAGGGCGGGGAAGTGAGGGAGTGGCAAGAATGGGCGGCCAGTTGTGTGGAAAGCTTGATAAATATTTGCTTTTACTGGTGCTCCAGTCTTTTTTCTGGCATTCCCATACACACACACGCACACACACATACATACATGTAAGTGTATATAAAGGGTTTTTTGTTGAGTTTTTTTCGAGCAGCCCTTTGGATTTTTAGCCATTAGTTAGTCAAGTTTTTCCATAAATATTAAGAGAAACCAAAACTAAACATTTAAAAAGCCATTGAACCATATTGATTAATTTTACAAAACGGAAACAGAGTCAAGGTAAAAGGATATTTTAAATTTACAAATCTGGAATCAATGTATTAGAAACTAGTAAATTATTCTAGATAATCTGGACCAACTGTTTTCAATGTGTATTTTAGTTCGAACCGGAGTAAAAGACTTTGACTTTTCAAATTTGAAATTAATATTTAGCAAATTAATGAAGCTTGTAAGTGAAATTCACACATGAATTTGGGCCTTGGGAAAAGTTTGAAGAAGTTAATTTAACTTGCCAACAAAACATCCACCCACACACATACACACAAACACACTTGGAGCTCATCAAAATTTATCTAATCATAAGAGAGAGAGAGAGCACCAAAAACTTTTGCACATATCATAAACCTAGAAAAGTAGGCAACAACTTTTTGCCAACTTGGTAATTGAAACTTTGACAATCGACATAATATATTGTGTGGATGGATGGATGGATGGCCGGATGGATGGGTGGGGATGGGAACTCGAAATGATTTGAGGGTTCGTAAATTATTGTCATTGACTCCAATCAACTAAACGATATTTTCTCTCTGTCTTTATTTTTAGTGTCACTGTGCCGGGTTATCAAGGTAATCTGCAAGCTGCCATCTCACACAGTGCCGCTCTGGCCGCCTGGGAACGATTTGGTGTGGAATTTATCCTGACTTTTGTTGTTGTCCTCTGCTATTTTGTCTCAACCGATTCCATTAAGAAGTTCATGGGCAATTCAGCGATATCCATTGGTGCAGCATACAGTGCCTGCTGCTTTGTATCTGTAAGTATATTGAGTTTAAGTTTGACATTGGACACTGATAATGATGCTTGGAGAGAAGAATGCTGACAAAAACAGAAACCGAAATCTCCGCTAAAAACGCACCTGCCGTTTTTCCACTCAATTTTATGGTGCAAAATCGCAGCGTGACGTCGTCAACTTTTCAGGTAGAAATAACATAAAGACCATAGCATAGCCAGTAAGAGGGGCAGTAGGGAAGATAATTAATTTAACACACGGCCGCAGTCGGAGCTAAGCCCACATCAACAACAAAAAAACTGAGTTTTTGAGACAGGTAGAAAACTCTTTTGTTAACATAACGGATACTATTTTGCCGCGAAAATCAAAAGCAGATATTTCAGCGAAACGAATGAGATGCATAAAGATTAAATTACGATAAGATACTCTCTAGGGTAAACATTTATTGTTTAAATTAAAAGGAGATACCAATTAGCAGGCAAATCAGATTATAGAAACTTTAACCATATAAACTCTCTGATTTGAGCCAGATCTACATATATATCATATCTGAGAAAATCAGTATACAAATCAGCATCATAATCTCTGTCACTCCCAAACTCTATTTAACTGCATAAAACATATTTTTAAACATTAAATTTAATTACAGATGCCTTACCTGAATCCAGCGCGCTCTTTGGGTCCATCGTTTGTGTTAAACAAATGGGACAATCATTGGGTATATTGGTTTGGACCTTTGGTTGGTGGCATGGCTTCTGGCCTGGTCTATGAGTACGTATTCAACTCTCGTCGAAATTTGCGTTATGCCAAGGCTAGCATTGACAACGATTCGAGTTCTATACATTCTGAGGATGAGCTTAACTATGATATGGATTTGGAGAAACCGAATAAATATCAACAATCCCAGGGTACATATCCACGTGGTGGCCAGACAAATGGTGTTATTAGTGGTAATGCTGGATCACAAGCGCAACACAATGCCGCAAATATGGCACAAATGGCTGGTGTGGTAGGTGCCGGAACGGGTAACTATTGTCAGAACTTGTATACGGCTCCGCCACTGTCATCGAAGTATGAGCAACATCAGGAACCATTGTACGGCGGAACTCGCTCTCTGTATTGCCGTTCTCCGACTCTGACACGTAGCAATCTCAATCGTTCACAATCTGTTTACGCCAAGAGCAATACAGCCATTAATCGGGACATTATTCCACGTCCGGGTCCTTTGGTGCCAGCACAAAGTCTATATCCCATGCGTACGCAACAGCAGCAACAGCAGATGCAACAGCAACAGCAGCAACAACAACAACAGCAGCAACAGGTCACTGCGGCGCAATCTTCCCATTTACAGAATCAGAACTTACAAAATCAAATGCAATCGCAGCGTTCGGAGAGTATTTACGGAATGCGTGGATCGATGCGTGGCCAGCAGCAACCGATGCAACAGCAGCAACAACATGGACCCATCTCGGTGCAGCAGCCGCAAATGCAACCACAGCAACAGCAGCAACAGCAACAGCAGCAACAACAACAGCAACTCATGGGAGAAACTCAAAGTCAACCACAGCCACAAGGTTTCCAGCCCGTTTACGGAACACGCACGAATCCCACACCACTTGATGGCAATCAGAAATACGAACGTCGTGATCAGCAACAGCTTTACGGCATGACTGGTCCAAGGAATCGCGGACAATCCGCTCAATCGGATGATAGCTCGTATGGCTCATATCATGGATCGGCTGTGACACCACCGGCACGTCATCCCAGTGTTGAACCATCACCACCACCGCCACCAATGCTGATGTATGCACCTCCGCCACAGCCGACAGCAGCTCATCCTCAGCCCATTCGCACACAATCCGAACGTAAGGTGAGTGCGCCAGTTGTGGTTTCTCAGCCAGCTGCTTGTGCCGTTACCTACACCACCTCACAGGGACCCACACCCACAGCACAACAGCAGCAGCAACAGCAGCAAATAATGATGCAACAGCAACAGCAACAGCAGCAGCAATATGGGATGTTGCCATTGCGACCAAACTGAAAGCGGCTCTCCTGGGGTCCCATAACGACGCCACCGCCGCCAGGAATCCATGCACTTGCCATACATCCCACTGGCACCATGACCCTGCATAGCTGTAGCCTAGCCAAGCAGAGCAGTTTGTTTTAGTTTATTTAGTCTGGATATCCAAAGGAAATATAAAGCAAAGTTTTAGTTAGCCTAACTTAACTTAGAGCATATCCATTTCTATATATAGCAATAGGATCAAAGGCGGATCTAGGGATATCAAATAAGGAAATTTAACCTCAAAAACCTGATTGGAAAAGTCTCTTCAAAACGCGAGTGTCTTTGAGTGTCTGCTGCATACTTTAGAGGATAAATGTACTCAATTTGATATCTTTAGAGCCGTCAATGCATAGAATAGATATACGACTACTAATACACATTCACAGGTCAATTTTGACGAATGACACTTAATTATCACACTATATTATTCCAAAACCATATATATATATATATATACATATATGTATATAGAAGTTATTTACCATATATAAGGAACTCGCACCTAGCATTATGCAAGCAACGATTACCATTAAGGTAGAACTCAATCAAGCTTACTGTTTCAATTGCAATCACACAATTCGTGAGTTTTGTGATTATAATCAACTCATACAATTTCAAATCGTACAAATATATAGAATACTATATGCTTCATACATCTTACTTACTGTTAGACTCCTAAACTCTCATCTCTTATTGTTAGACTGAATACCATTAATCTCAAAAAAAAAAAAAAACTATTTTTGTTTTCCATAATTCTCAAATGAAATTGTTTTTTTATTATTTCTATTGTTTTTGTTTATTCTTTATTATTAAAGCCAGCGCACATCTTCCACATACAAAGATTTACTTTAAAAACAATTCGCTTCCTTTTTCAGTTGACTTTTTGATCTGATTCCTTAAAAATATTTGTGTATATATTACAATTAGTGCTTTTGTAATAATATTTAATATGGTTTAGTATACATTTTAACATAAGCTCTAGACAAAATCAATGAAAATGGATCGATATCTATATAGTTATACTTATATATAAATGTAATTATATGTGTTAAGTATGTATGTATCAAGGCTTTGTAATAGTTGCTAATTTTTAAGTATGAAAAATATATCTGTATAATGCGAGTAATTTGTGCATTACTAAAAAGCAAAAAAAAAAAAGGAAAAAAACAAATGTCAAATACAACTAAAACCATGTTCTACAACGAAAATTAATGTCTTGTGTATTATTTAATTGACAAATCCCGATCTGGATAAAATCGCGTTAAAAGTAACAAAGTTAGTAACAAAAGTCACTGTTTTCGACATATGGTTTCTGTGGGAGCTATATGATATATCCGATCACCCGATCTTGATCAAATTTGTTAGAGTATTTTGTATACAAAACTAACAATTGGAAAATATACAAGTTATTGACAAAAGTCACTGTTCGTGACTTTCCATTTGTATGGGAGCTACATATGTATGTACATATATGTATGTATATGATAAAATTCGTGGTTCGATCCGGCAATATGATGTACAACACGTGCAGTATATACAAACCTGCATGTAAAACTTCCGCTCTGTAGCTTTTATGGTCTTGGAGAAAATCGCGTCGATCCAGACAGACGTACATGGCTATATCGACTCAGCTTCTCATGCTGATCAAGAATATATATACGTCCTCTTCTGTGTATAATGCAACAGAAAAGAATCTTTCAGAGCTTCGCAACACTGGTTTCACGGATATTGGCAACGCTTGTGCAGCATAAGCTTTCCAACATTGGTTGAGCGCCATACATTTGTCAAGTGAATCTCCGTCTCTGTAAAAATTTGGTCAAGTCATGCAAAGTTTATTCCTAAAGGCGAGTTTCAAAACCAATGGGAAACGACTGAGTGGCATACTCACTGAACATGGAATCGCAACACCCACACCAGCTAGGAAACGTTATTTATGCATCTTTGAGTCGGAACACACATCTCCGATGCAGAAGGCTGACATGAACCTTGTAACTTGCAGCGTGCTTGATAAGGAACTTCGCTTTTGCGATGGATACTATGTCAAAGGAATCCAAGGAGTTTACAAGTTCTCGGGGAAATTGATTCAATTTTTGGACACAGCAATGCAACTATATCATCTGAAGGATTATGAAGCTATTTTTTTATTAAACTTCCTCGAAACAAATCCTGTGGAAGCTTGTCGCCAGATTTATGATGGTAATGGAACCACAAAGCACAAGCTACGCCTCGACATCGATGCACCTTGGCAATTGCAGGTCAAACCAATTTGGCAGCAACCTTGCGTCAAAGAGTTATCCAAGCGGGCCATGTACAGGGATAAAGATGGTCGCACGTTTGCCGTACGCGCATACTTTTGGCGCAGTATTATAATGCAGGCACCTTTTTTTGAGATCGCCGGAGGACGTTGCCTTCGTATTCAACGCTGTTTCTACGCCGATCTTGAAATCCAGGTGGCATGTGTTTTAGACGATAACCCTTTATACCTGGAGATCACTGGTATTTTATTTCCTAAACTATTGCGAGAGTATGGCAACTATACCAAGCTGATGCATGAGTTGGAGCTGTGTCTAATGCCATTAGTATTGGCCAGTAAGTCTTGGCATTTTCCCAATGAAAAGGGAAAACCGACACCAAACAGTGAGGCAGTAAATATTCTGCTATCTCTCAAACGATATATAGTCCGCATGTCAACAGGTAAACACCTTATTTTGACGGATAATAATCTAACAACCATTGGGGAAAAAGAACATCTCTACGTCGTTTTACAGGCTGGCAAAGGCGAACGACAGGAACAAATCGTTTAATATATATTTTTTTTCAATGTAAAAAGTTTATTAAGAAATATGTATTATAAATTCGAAAAAAACTTATAAAATACTAAACAAAGTTATTGCGAATACAATGTTTTTGTTTTCAAATTATAGCAATTTCTGGAATAAGCTTCATAGATGTCTCTGACAATTGATTGGTAAAGGTAAGGTGGATGGTTATTATGTAGAAGACTAACTTTGTTTGGACTTCAGACTTTAAGTGATGCATTGTAACCGTATTTTAGGATTACACTGGACTTGCTCTATGTTTGAGTTCCTCTCATGGAGAGATGTAAGACGGAAGATAACACAACAAGTTAAGAAATGGTGGAGGAACGACTTTTTGATAAATTGGACCTACATATGTAGGACTAGTTGAAATTTCGTATAAAGTGGGAAGATCCAAACGATTTTATAAGAGTAGACACGAATTTAGCAACTGGTATTTTAATATAATTTTAGTCCATTGTCACCCACCAAATGCAGGCCTTAATTCCAAAGAGATTAATCTAATGTTAACTTTTGTCTCACGTTTTATGGTGAAGACTTGACCATAAGATTAGTCGAAACCAAAGATAAGTCAAAACCCTCATTGAAAAAAGAGAAATTATAAGATGTCAAAGAATAAGAATTAAGAAGGAATTAAGTGCCGAAAGAACGCATTGCGAACCACAATAATTAAAGGATAGCATGTGAAAGAGGCTAGAAAAAGACAAATTCAAATAGAAACGAAATTTGAAACAAAGAAAGGATTAAAGAAAATACATTTCTTTTTTGTTTAACTTAAACATAATAAGAAAAAAAGTAACAATTGTCGTTACGCCAAAACAAATATTTTTAATTATTAAATTTTAGCCACTGCGGGGATAACTTTTTGTACAATTCGTCCATATTAAATGAATTTGCTAACATTAATAACAGATAAAGAAAGAAGATTAAATTAAACTTATAAACTCTCAACTCTTTTAGGAAACAGAACTAATGAAATGATTAATTCGCATTGGTAAATTAAATTGAAGAACTATTAAAATTCCGATCAAATTACAAGTCTTCATAGTAATACTCAAACAAGGACTGGCATCGCTCTACACCTGCGTCGTATTGATCATCTGACGAGTGGTGGGCACCTTGGTGATCGTCATCATCAGTTGTATCATTGGTTTCATCCAGTCTTCGCACATATCGCTGCCACAAGACATCGCCCATACGTTGTGGCGGAGATGTAGCTCTTTCTGTGTCATAGGTCAGCCAATGGGAATGTTGTTGTGCATAGAGTGAATTTAATAGGGTGGGCCAAGAACAAACCAGACTTAACTTGGCCAATTTGACATGTAGAATATAACCATGTTGCTGTTTGGACACAATCTTTACTTCTCCCAATAGATTGAGCACACAATGTTGAGGCGGCTCAGCTGTTACGACGCTATAACATAACGTGTTTCCCCGATGAATGAGTTCATATTGTGGCACTTGTTGTTCAAAAGTGATATCGATGTGGGCGAGAGTTTGTCTCCACTTAACCTTTGGGCAAACTGCTCCATCTGCAATTCTAATACATTTTAAAGCACCGGTTATATGATCGGTTGAGAATTGTGGCAAGTCCGGCACTACTTTTTCCGAAGACGGAATAGGCAATGCGTTCTCGAATTCCTCTTTGACTTTCGCCTTTTCTATAGTTGTCCCAAATATATTATTTATAAGATCTTGAGCAGAATTGTTTTTAATTGAAGAATTCTTAACATTCAGTTGACCAATTAATGTATTAAAAAATTCTGTGGTACTATCCATAACAGGAGGCTCCACTTTTGAGGGTTCCACATGATTCTTTTCAACGATTGCGGATTCCAGTGGCACGGGTGACCCTGTTCTTAGAATATACTTATTAATTGCAGCCAGCACTAAGCTAATTCTACTCGTTTTACGCGAATTGCAATTGACATTTGTCTCTGGTGTTATCACATTTATATTTTCCAAAGGCTTCTCCAGGTTGTCATTCTCTTTGGGCTCCGTAAGCTTATTTGGTTTTGAGTTTTGCTCTTGTTGCTTATACTTTTCTAAATTTTTATGATCAATACTGTCCTGAACCTGAGCATAGCCTTTCAATAGCAACTCCTTACTCAGTTTCAACTTATACACGGAAGTTCTCATTGTGTGACATTTCTCAATAATTGCAATTTCACTGGCATATATCACATCGAGAACGGCGAAGTCAACAAATATTTGTATATGCTCTTGTTCGTTGAGGCCTTTAAACGAATTGGTAACCCATTTGATGGCTTCTAATGGCCACTTCGCTGTTTCTCCGCCATTTGGCTGGATTTGGATCAATCTTACATCCATGGCTAATGGAGGCGCAATTTGAAATTTTTCTTCACATTCAAGCAGCTCCATGGGTTTGACTTGTAGTAACTCTGTGCCGAGATCCATTAACTGAACAGTCACAGGACGTCCGTGGGGTATTTCCACAATTCGTACACGTTTGTATTGACCCTGCTTATGAATGGCACAAACATCTCCTATTTTTAACGGCAGATGAGGCTTCGATTTCATGGCCATACTTAAAGCCAATGCCATTAAAAGTTGGCTGTCTGATGAGGGGGCTGTCAGCCATTTGGATGAGCCAGGAGGCTTAAACTCAATAGGCCTTACAGCCATGTGTACAGGATCGTACACCTTGTGAACATTGCAACGCACCAAAGTTCCTGATTGTTCCATGGGTCCTTTTGGGCCCTGCACATCCGACTGTACAAAATGATGACGTTTAGTGCACTGATGCTTCTGGTCACATTTGCCACTATGCAGAAGATTTAGACAGAGGGGCCTCTTCCTTTCAATTTCTTGCTGATAACTGACAACTACGTCCCGAATACTTTTATCCATCGCAATGCCATGGGAGTCAAAAAACACCATAAGACGTGACAACTCATGATGATTACTTTGATCCAACAATAAATGGGTGACAACTTTAGTAGGATTTTGTGTGGGCACCAACAAATTGTCGATGTTATCCATCATGGAATGAAAACGAAAAACAAATTTTGTCCACGAATCTGGCATGCTGTAATGGATCAGTACCTCAATATTCTTCTTGATTAGGTGTACAGGATGTGATGATTCATCGGTTAACAGGAGCAATTGATGAGTTTGCTGAAAGTAGTTGAAAAATTTAGAATGTGTCTCTTAACTGCTCATTTATCCACTCATTCATAAGCAATCGAATACTACTCTTTATTATTAATCTCACCTGATTTTCAGCCTCAGATATGCATTGATGACCCACTTTAGTTAATTTTATGGTCAAATGCTGCAATTCTTGTTGACTCTTACAGTAGATTAAAATGCGTTTGGATTTATGCTGATCAACATATTTAAATAATTGAGTCAGTTTATCATTTGTCCGTCTCAGGACGGTTTCCATTGTCAAGCCACCGTACATGGCTGCTTCAAGATGATCACCAAATAGAATTAAAGCCTCACCAGCAAGATCCTTGATAAGTTTGCTGAAGACTTTATGATGCCATTGTTGAGATATGAGTACAAATCGAAGAAGGGGAAATTTCAAAATACTGCGAGACTGTATAAGCACTTCATTAAGTAGTTTAGCATTTGATAAGCGCAAACGGTCATAATCATCGCAAACAAACAATTCCAGATAATTTGGATCAAAGAGCATCAGATCATTCTTATTATGGATCTCTAGTAAATTTACAAATTTATTAAGGGTAGTAATCAAAATGCCACAGGAATCCAAGAGCGCTCTGCACACATCCGTTTGCGAATAGTCAGATGTATTGACAACTTTTAGAATATTCGTATTATGTGCCTGCATTAAGTTTGAACAATCATTGGCAAATTTAGTAATATTGGCCAAATCAGTGAGAATAATAGCCACAGGACCCAATTTTAATCTGCTGTTATGCATTTTACGCATCACCAAAGAGCATAATGCCGGAAGATAACACCAAGTACGTCCACTATTGGGATTATCAATTAATAAAAGAGAATTGCCAGTCTTTTGCATCAGATGCGGCCAGGCCAAGAGCTGCATTGGCCAAATATTGTGCAAATTAAATCTCTTCATGGCATTTTTTATATTCTGACAAAATGGCAATGGTTGCTTATCTGTCATGGGTAAAACATTTGATGAACTGTGAACTAAAGCAACATCAGTAATGCTTGGTAAGGAAGATGTTTTAACCACGTTTATAGAATTTGTGTAAATTTTCCCCTGGCCAAATGATGAATTAATTTTGCTTATATCCTTATTTTCTAGAGCTTCCTTGACGTTACCATTCAATGGCTTAGCCGATTCTTGTTCAACCAAGAATTCCGAAGTCTTTGAAGTACTCTCTGCATCGGTTAATTTGACACTTTGTAAAATATCATAAGACCCACTTCTACCGCCATTGACTTTGCTCATTTTTAAAGCCGTTTGTGGTATAATAAAGTTTCGTTGCTGTAGGAACATATCGTATTTTTGATTACAATTTTCCATGACTGTTTTAGTATTATTCATTGCACGATCTTTATCCGCTATTAGACGGATTATATTACGCACACGTAAGCGTGGCTGTTTATTCTTTTTATTGATCTCGGCTATATCTATATTTAAGATATATTCTGTTAGGCTCATCGAATGTAAGCTCATCAAGACATTCAACTTTGTATTTAGGCAGGCATATTGTTTCTCCAGCAGATAATTGGCTGCATTAACTTGAGTTCTTTCCGTTGATGATTTCCAAAACAATTGTCCTACAGTTGAACCCGAATTGTTGTATTCGGTTAGGAAGGTTAAGTGAGAAGACTCTTCCAGTTTCTTATCAAAGTCATATAGGGCCTCTGTGGACCAATTAGTGTCATTCAAAGGAATCACTGATGCAACACATCCTTTCTTGATGTTAAGGCATTTTATTTGATGTTCCTTAGGCAATAACCAGAGATTTTGGGCTGAACATTTGATGGCAAAGCCATAGTCCAGAGCAGATACCAAATATTCCTTATCCTTGGATTGACAAACAACGCCACGTATAAATTTGGGAGAACTCCAGGACAAAAACTCTACAATGACATGTTGATCCTGTTTGTATTCATTCAACTGATTAGTCCTATTGCAATGGCTAATCAATTCCCTTTCGATTTGACATATTGTCTTGGCTTTTGCTTCCAATTCCTTCAGCTCGATGTACCAAAACAGCTGAGGACTCGACACATAAGACATCAAAATTGTCTCGCCTAAAAAATATAAGAGAAAATTACATATGTATATAAATTGAAGTCAGCTTAAACTTTAAAGGCATTTCCCACAAAACCCAAGGACAACCAAGGATTAGTTTTCTTCATTCATTGTGACAATTTGTGCTACAGCACAGAGGGAGAGAAAAAGATAAGCAAAAACAAACACAAGTAGCAAATTTAAAGCAAATGTAATGAGACAAAGTTAAAATTTATATGATTTTCTCATTTAGCTAATTAAAGCTTTCCCTTTGTGTGAAAATTGTGCCTCCATTTTAAGCGGCGAATGTGAAAACAACAACACAAAGTGAAAAAAAACTGCACCCAAGCCACAAGTAAGGCGCGTTAAGGAGGTCCTTGTGCTTATTTGCCATTTGTTTGTGTTGCACTAGATCCAACAATTCTCAATGCCCATACCCATAACCACACACACAGACTCGGACTCACGAGTGGGCCCCTTCGGTTTACTGCAGTTTTTGATGCGGCATCATCTAGGCAAGAACTATTGTTGAATTAACGCAACGTGAATTTATATACATATGCATGTACATAAATACATACATATGTACATATATGTACATATGTAAACGTTGTTAAACAAAAAATGATTTAAACCACTTTAAGGAGCTCCTTAATACAAATGAATTTCATAGCACAAGGAATCTATACTTGAGGGCATACAAAATGCGATCTAAACGATTCAATAATATTTTTGACATTAAGAAAAGTTAATTTTAGAAATACATAAATTTCAAGGAAATCTCATACTTCTGTATAAAAGCGTTTTACCACTTTTTTATGATTTATTTAAACGGTTATTTTTCCCTAGGAAAAAATGTTATATTGAATTGTTGGAATATGTTTAGTCTAATGTCAGCTGACTTGACCGACTCACACCCTAACGATGGTACTGATATGCTATCAACCCTAAAAAAGGTAAATTTCCGTTTTTATCCCATAAAAATTGAATTAAGTTCAGGATACAATACATATGCGTATGTATGTATGTATGTAAATTAAACATAGCTCGCAAATAACTGTCGACCGTTTCTCGTTGTCTGTAAATAAGTGTCTTTTCCCGACATTCTACGAAAAGACTCAGCGAGCAACCGATTTTTCGGTTCTTAAATGAGCTCGCTCGCGCTCGGAGCGAAACCGTTTTTTTCTGTACTGTTTTGTTCTGGTTGTTCCAAGACCGTTTCGTCGTGTTCAATCAAGCAAAAAGTCTTTTGCGTATGTATTGGTATACATTCACACGCATAGGCAAGCAAATGGAATATGAAATCAAAATGAAATAAAATATGGTTTTCTAAAAAAAATATGAAAAAAGAACCAAAAAATTTTAAAATAAATTTAAGTTAAAAATTTAAATTGAAAAAATCAAAAAATTATGTTTATTTTTCACAACAACAAAAATAAATGTGAAGACCGTTTGCGTTGAGTTTTTCGGTCAATCGGTCTTTTGTTGACTCACATCGTGCGAGCGTTTCTCGTTTCGCTCTTTATGCACTGCTCATTGAAAGACCGATATACAAAGCGCTCAACGAAAAGAGCTCAACAGAAAATATAAATCAAGACAGCAAGAGTCTCTTGTTCAGAGCGAGAGCGAGAGAGTATGAACTTTTTCGGTTGTGTTCGCAACGAGAACGCAAGAAGGAAAACGGTCGACAGTTATTTGCGAGCTATGAAATTAAAAGATCAGCAAAATCAGGGGAGGCAATTTCCGTGATTATAATCAATTAGCCAATTGAACCGTTTTAATCCACTTGTTAATTAAATTTTTATATGTACATATGTACATATTTATGTAGCTGTCAGGCACTTTTTTTCAAGTGAAGGCATACGAGTAATATGTATATGTTTAACTTAAATTAAGTATAAAATAAGCTACTTACCCTGGTTTAAGCTGCCGTAGGAATCTTTATTGCGCAAAAACATATTTTACTTCACTACACAAAATTGCAGTTGCCGAGGAGAAACACAAATGTACACACATACATACATATGTATGTAGATTGTAAATGTGTGCATATGTCATATGTATGTATGTATATAAACAAGAGCGGGCATCAAAACAAATTTTGATGTTTCAGCACAATATGTGTACAAGTTGATAACGAATGCTCTAACATCTTTAGAATATTTAGAATTTATAAAGCGCGATACTTACACCCGCTTAAAAGGCACCACACACTTCAACTGACCAACTGGGAAGGAATTAGAGATGAGCGCTGTTCGATCAGCATCAGCACAAGTAATAAAAATTGAAAAAAAATACCAAAATGTAATGTATTATGTTTCCTCAATTAAATGCGCATATTTTCCTTTATAAATCATTGCAATCTAGGCGGCGACCTTAACCCTTTTTCAAACTGATGTGCTGATCCCTTTTGCTTGGTAATTGCAAAACAAACTGATTACAATTTGTTTGGCCTAGAAAAAAATAACATTTTATATAAAAAACTGCACATTTCACCCCTTTTCTCTGGCGATGCAACTTTCATTTTTTCTATGTATGCGTGTGTCATTTGCCAGACTCAACTCATCGTCGTCATCCCTTTTATAAATGCCTTCCACTTGTGTGTTTTACTCCTTTTTTTTATTTGATTATTTCTTATTTATGAGGATTATGGTTCAGTGTGTACCAAGTGGGAAGGACGTGTGGTAATTTATTTTGCGGTTAAGGGCGCTTGTCTGCTTTTCAGATGGATTGTTGGATGCCGGACTTGCGGGTTAAGTGAAAGTTTTATTTCAGTCATGCCATTTCTCATTGTTTACGAACTAGGGTAAGGCAATGGTTTAGAGTGCTACAAAGAAAGGGCGAAAGAGATCACATGTTCTAGATAAACAGTCATTGTTGGTTCTGGGACCACTCAAGGACTCAATGATGCCAATTGAAATGTAACATTTGCTATCAAATGAATTATATTAAAGCCGTTGGCCTGTTTTGCCTACTTTCGCATCCGTTCGTTCTGAAGGGTTAAGGACATCGTCGGGTAAACCAAACTTGTTTACGTTCGCTTGGCACGCATCCTTATTTATTTAGCAAATCTGTAATATAGCAAAAAAAAGTCTGCAATTGTCATTTTATGAGCAATTTGATTTTTTGGCAAAGTTACAAACTTTGCAATCATATTTGCAGTGCAGTTTATAGGTCAATTCAAAATGGATAATTATTTAGAAATATTTCGGCTGTAAACTCTGTTTATTCAGTTTAAGTATTATTCTACATCACTATTATTTTGGAGAAAATGTATTAAGCTACAAACATATGTATTTCAAATCGAAGAAACTTGATGTGTTTTGGTTAATTAATCAAATGAGACAACAAATTATTTTAAAAATAATGTCCATGTACGATTAGCCAGATGCCCTTCATCGAGAAGCACACCACATCTTTAAAGAGTTTAAATATTTTTGTATTACATTCTGATCGTTAAATAATAATAAATAAATAATAATATAATTTCTCCCAGTGCAAAATTCGCCGTGAGCCTTCAAATTTATTATTTCGCCTTAAAAAATTTATAGTTTGCCCTCACCGAAATCGCCCCGCCATATTGAATTCGCCCAGTGCCATTCACAACGAAGCGCAGACAAATTACAACCCTGTTTGTTTTCAACAAAATGGCGCCCGACTATCGTTTTCCAGCACTATGGCATCACACACACAAAAAGAGAAAAATATTTTATAGTCAAAGCAACTGCGGTCGAACGGGAAAAATAGAATAAATATTAGCAATTTAAATAATAAACGCTGGTCGACTATTACAAGTGTGCAAATAAGACCATTTAATTGAATTCGTTTGTGCCCGTCTATAATCACTGCTGCAAAATAACCAAGTTTAACATACGCCTGGACAACATAATGTCGAAGAATAAAAAATTGTCGCTATCGGGCGGCGACACCACAGAGAAATTTATCTATAAGCCGAAGGACTTGATATGGTAAGCAAGGATCTAGTGCACACAGTGAATTAAAACTAATTGGCCATGGCCACATATAACCCAGTTATGTACAAATGCATTTTGCTTGGAGATAAATAGTGTAAATGCCCCAACATAACCTCACTTGCCGCTCTAGAAAAAAAATTCCAAAATGAAAAGCTAACGAAAAAAGAAATTGATGTGAGTGTTAAAAAATAATTAGCGTCAACTTGTCTGCGTTGAGCACGAAATTTATGAATTTTCCCTCGCCTTTAACCAACAATTTACGTTTGACAACTGGCAGCGACGTCGACGTCGTTGCGTTGGCGTTTTCTTTTTTCGCGCGCGCGCTCTTTTTTGTGTGGTTTTCTGTCCAAGCAAAGAGCATTTGTATTGGGCTAACAAATTTGTGTGTAATTGTTGATTAAAAACATTTAAAACATTATTGCATTCTCTTCTTATTTACAGGGCCAAAATGAAGGGCTTCACACCGTGGCCGGGCATGGTAAGAGCGGGAAATATGTACACACATACGTCTATGCTGCGGCGTCGCTGCTGCTGCTCAGTCGCTGCCGCTGCTGTGTTTGTTTTTGACTGTACTTTTTTTTTTTTTTTTTTTGTTATTTTTTTTATGCAGGCGCTTTGCTTTGTTGTTGTTTGTCACTATCGACGTCACAACGCACTTGCTGCATAGCAGACACATTGCTGGTTATTCAATGAAGAGGTTTTTGCTTTAGATATTTCTTTTTCTGTATTTTTCGGGTTGCTATCATGATTATTTGGTCTAACTGATATGATGCATGTACATATGTACAGCCAGGCACAGCAGTCAGTAAGCGTGGAAATCGTGCAGACGACCTCAAAATGTGATGTGTTCAACAAATATTCAATTAAGCAATAGTCCATAAAAATACAAGTTTATCTTATAGAGAAGATGGGAATCTTATTCGCCATTTTTACATTTGTATGTATTTGTGTGTTTTTCACATAGCAGTTGAGAAAATCGACTAGCGCCTAAGAGGATTCCGTGTTGAAATTTTCTGAATGATTGAATAGTCTGTATTTCTGATAAGATATATGACATATGTTAAGATTTTAGACGTCATGTATAAATTTTCTTTGTTGATCTGGAAAGAAGGACTTTAATTGCCATTATTATTATTTTTTTTTTTTGAAAATGTTCACATAAAGCCCAGAAATAGATTTACCGGAGTGCCATCGAATTAAAACTCTTCTCGGGTGCAAATGGCTTTATAATTTGAAATTACCAAGACAAAGCATAATCATGAGGAAAACCCAAAAGCCTAGAGAATTTTAATTAAAACTACAATATCAGTTAAAAAATGTCTTCATTGTGGTATTATTTATAGCGTACTGAGGTTTTTAGTCCCTAGTATAATAAATTGTATTTGTAATTACAGATTGTGGAACCGCCATTGGACTTGCTTACTCAACAGCGAAGAGCTAATACTAAGTGTGTTTTCTTCTTTGGTTCCCGTAACTTGTGAGTAAAGACTGAAAAAAGCTGGTAATACTAGTTCCTTGCTAATTTTTTTTTTTTTTTTTTTTTTTTTTTGTAATTTTCAGTGCTTGGATTGAGGAGAATAATATTAAACCTTTTGAGGGTCCTTGGAAAGAGGAATTGGCTAAAGTAAGCAAACCAGCTGCTTTTAGGCACGCCATGAATGACATTGATAAATATTTCGAAGATCCCACTGAAGTGGATGAGCAGATTAATGAAAGTTGTGGCGGTGCAAATCATGCCACTGAGGCAGATTTTGATAAAATACGCGATGGCCTGGACAGCGATGAGAATGCCACCGAATTGCTGGATACCAGTGCTGGTGATGGTAATAATGGTGTAGTCCCCCATGTTGTTGGCAGTCCCCATGAATCAGATGCCTTAGACGCAAATAATGCGGATTCGTCGGTGTCACCAAATGCTGGTGCTGCCAGCAGTACAACGACGCCAGCTTCAGCGAAGCCCCAGGTAAAAAGGACTCCCAAAGCCAAGTCCAGTGCTGCTGTCAGTGTGACAAAGTCTTCCGGCAAGGCGGCTGGCACAAAATCAGCACTGAAACGACGCATATCATCGCATCAGGCGGTTAGTGGTAGTGCCGGATCAAGTGCCAAGCGTGGCAAACGTGCAGCATCTGGCGATGCGGCAGCTGATAGTGGTCACTTGGATGGCGCCAGCACGTCTTCGCCCACAGGCAGACGTCGGATAGAGACAGATCTGTTGGCTTCACTATCGAAACGAGCGCCCAATGCTATTGCACTGCTTGATCGTCCAGTTGTGACGAGGCCAGAAACGCAAGCCATTGACATGAATTCAAGATCTAATACACTGGCCGATCGAGAGATTGTACCGTCTGATCAAACTTTTGGATTCCTTGGACTGGGCATGATGGGATCAACCATAGTTAAAGACTTGATATATACGGGACACAAGGTTGTGGTCTGGAACCGCACCATTGATAAGGTGAGATTAAAAAACTAACCAAATTTGATAAATTTGCAATAATTAATCTTTTCCATTATCTTTTTGCAGTGTCAGCCTTTTGTTGAGGCAGGCGCTGATGTAAAGGACACACCTATGGATGTGGTAGAAGCAGCTGACATTATCTTTTGTTGTGTGTCCGATCCCAAGGGTGCCAAAGATGTAAGTTTAAGATTGACGATTTGCATTAAATAAACTCAAATAAATAAAACTTTCACTATTTTTATCCAGCTCGTCTTTGGCAATTGTGGAGTTTTGCAATTAAAGGATTTACGCAATAAGGCGTATGTGGAAATGTCCACCATAGATCCAGAAACCTCATTGGATATTGGAGAGGGTATTAAGCAATGCAATGGACGTTATTTGGAAGCACAAATTCATGGATCACGTCAAGAAGCTGCCGATGGCATGCTTATAATATTGGCCGGCGGTGATCGTTCGGTATTTGAAGAGTGTCATTCCTGCTTCAAGACCATTGCCAAAAATACTTTCTTTTTGGGGAGTAAGTATAGAGTGAATTTCACCTCATACATTGAGTGGATTCTCGAAGAAATGTATTAAATAAATTCTATTTGTTTTTATCTAGCAGATATTGGAAATGCCTGTAAAGTGAACCTCATATTGCAGACCATTCTGGGTGTCAGTTTGGTTGGTTTGGCTGAAGCGTTAGCACTGGGTACGAATTAACTTGATCAAGCAGGGAAACCTTATCTAATAATGGTTTACATTTTTAATTACAGCTGATCGCTTTTCCATTTCTCTGAATGATATCATAGATATATTCGATTTAACATCTATGAAGTCACCGTTGCTGTTGGCCAAGGGGAAGGGTATGTGTACATATTTTAATTGATTGCTACAACTAAAAATATAAATATATCTTATTGGGTTTTTTTTTTTTGCGACATACTACAATTTCTTTTCTTTTTCTTTTTTCAATTCGTCTATAGAAATGGCCAAAGGCGACTTTAATCCACAACAACCTTTAAGTCACATGCAAAGAGATTTGCGTCTTGTGCTAAATATGGCTGAGAATTTGGATCAATCGATGCCAGTGACAAGCATTACCAATGAGGTGTTCAAGCATACAAAACGTTTGGGTTATAGTGAGCATGATTCCAGTGCTGTATTTGTAAGATCCAGGTTTTAACATTTAGTTAACACGACTACTATTTAAACTATACTTTTATCATTTAGTTTAAAAACGTACGTTCACACAACAGATACAGATAGACACACACACACACACAGCAACACACCCACATATATATACACACAGCACTGACAAAGACGTTGGACACAAACGCATATAAATTTTTTTAAATTATATGATTTTATTAATTTCGATCCAGCAGTTGTTGTGATAAAATCATTATTTGATATAATTTCTATGCTCTTGTGTTTTGGCATCGTCACATCTCTTCTGCTTTTAATCCTCTTCCTCGTCCTTTTATCATTTCTAATCATTCATTAATCTCACCTAACAAAACCTTTTCCTTCCCAACACACACACACATACACACACACCCCGCACCATTAATTCGACAAATTAGAGTTACTGCTATGCAGGTGAAAGTCTAAAGCATGATGGCAATCCGCCGATACATATTGAGACCCGTACATGTTCTCGGTCGACCGAAAATAGCCACCGACAACGTCCCAGTCGACAAGACGACGATAACGCGCTATCTGAGCATTGAAAAAGATGTGTGAGACCGAAACAGAGACCAAGACGACGATGACAAAGAAATGACGTGCGATCGCAATCAATCAGTTGAGAGAAAGAGATCCAAATCAAGCAAAAAAAGCAACAGTTTTCAGATACATATATATATATATATATATAAAGCATGCAAGCAAATGCCGTGGATCGCTTTTTATTTACATTATTTGTGCATTATATATATCAATTTTTTAATGTTTATTACATTTATTTTGTAATTTGTTTTTGACTTCTTTATTTGGACCGTGTGTTTGCTAGGCCCCCGTTCCCGGAGTTAATGAGTATAAGAAATCAAGCCACACAACAAGAGAGAAAAGAAAAACAAAAAAAAATATAGTATAGTTTTATATTTTTCAGGAAATGTTATTATGTATTGTATGTAGAAAAGAAAAAAAAAACAAAAATTAAATTATCATATCTGCAAATGTAAAGAAGAAAAACAAAAAAATAATGAAAATAAAATTTTGTACAAAGCAGACAAACATAACCAGTGGGGCCGTGGGCTGATGAATCTAAAACTAAATTCTTGTAAATTCACCTTGTAGCCTTTCTCTCCTATGGTAGCTATATTATATACTCAGTCAGTCAACCGATTTCCATTATACTAGATTAGTTTGAAACCGACTTTTGTCACACTGAAGCATGTAAAAGATATACATACACATCTAATGCCGATTTTAAAAAACTTTTGCTGGAAATATATTTAATTTGTTTTATTATGTAGTCGTCTGCTTTCAATATAAATACTAGACTGATATGCTCCATTTAATATAAAAGTTTATAAAATTTATACATTATATATATATATATTCTCCATCTGCTTGTACAGACAATCTCGATCTAGTCATGTTTTGTCTTAAGGTAAAGCAGAATCATCAATTCAACTTTCTTTGGTATTTTATTAACTGGCTTTGTAAGTTCTTTTTTGTCATAATTATTATTCCATTAAATGTAGTCTGAGGTAATTATTTTTGTCGATTCAAGATTAAAGTTTCATTTGATAATAATTACCAAAAAACAAAATATATATCAACGCTACTTGGTACAGGGTACCTAAGTCTTTAGTCGGTATTTTCGACTAAATTCAGGGAGGCAAGTTTTTAAAAATTATGCGGTAGGCGCACTAGCAACACATTGAGGAATTTTATCAACTACATTTGTTAAAACACGAAAAATGAACAAACATTTTAATTAAATTGGATTCAATGCACATAAATTATTAACATTTTGTTACATCTTTCCAATGGAATTGTTTAGTTTGAAACAAACAAAAAAAATTAAAATTTAGACACAAGACAGTTCACAGGAAATCGAAGAAAACAACAACAAACAAAATAGCATAAAACTTTTAGCGCCAACACTGGCAAGGGTCTTTAATTAATAATAATAAGAATTATATATATATACATAAATAAATAAATATATTTTACTTATTATTTAGTCTGTATTTTGTTGTATAACAAAGAATAATAAAAAAAAACAACATTTTTAATTGTAATTGAAATATATGTGATTTATGGATTCACTTCAAGTACTTTTTAGTAATCAAGTACTTTGTGTGAGTAATCCATTACATTATTGAAGATTGGCATTATAAATCGGCTAAAGCATACAAAACCATTGACACTAACTGGTTTGAATGAAGAAGGAATCATTAACCAAGTAATCAGGTAGTTGATTTACATAGTAATAGAGAACTTTCTATTTGAAAATAATCAGTTAAATGTTTGTTGGAATAAATGAGCTTATAAAAATTTCAGTAAAAAATTTCAATCAAAAAAAGTGAACAAAACCACCATAATAATAAACTATTTTCAAAGTTTTTTCGGTAACTTGTATTGGTTTCCACAAAACTCAATGATTCTGAGAACTTCTAATTGGAAAACTTTCTCTAGTTTAGCCAACTAACAAACTACAGAGTGCCGAGGACAATTTTGCCAATTTGTTCTAAGATGGCTAAACTTGGTAACTATTAAAAATATACCCATATAATGTTATGATTGTAAATTATATTTTGTTTCGTTTGCAGTCCCTTTGATTTTGATGCCGACGAATGGGACAGGCCACAATCATTGCTGATGAGATTCCATATTCAAGTAAACTGCTTGAAAATTTATTTCTGATATTGTGGCTTCGCCTTAACATTCTAAATCAGACAAAAAAAAAAAAAATACCTGCCTTTAGAATATTCATGTGGCAGCCTTTGGGAATAATTATTTTGGTGCTCTCTTACACATTGATGTGTATAAACGGCGATCACAATGTGCTGACTAATATGAATCTTAAAATATTTTTTAATCGAATTTTACCATATGGACAAGCAACGATTATTGTCATTACCGCCAACATGATACCCGATGAGGTGGAGGTTGTGATACGCCTTAACACAGAGAGTTATCTCCTAGTTTTCTGTAGCATAGGTAAAGTGAGTCACCAAATGCCACCAAAATTTGAGAGAACAAATTCAATCAGTCGGGAGTTGTCATATCTGAATGTAAAAGCCGATGAGAAAGTGACTTATGAAACCGGTTTCTTTGCTCGAGTAAATGCAACATTCTGGAGTAAGGATGATAAATATATGAATCTCCTTTTAAGAGTGCCCTCTAAAAGTTGGGTTAAGGAAGACAGGAGAGTTATAAAAATTCAAATTGAGAATACCAATGCGGAGCCACGATTGCAAATGCTAAAGTGTCAAAATCCTGACTTACCACGTTATGTGACAATTGCCCGAAGTCTTCTGGTGCAAACAGTTTTTGTCAAATCTAGCAAAAAGGTGATCAAAACAATATATCGTTGGCAGCTGAGGGACTTAACGGGGGAGAGTAAGTTTTGGAGGAACTAAATATCTAAATATTTAATGTAATCACTATATTTCTTTTTCTACACAGCCCGTTATTCTACGTTCCATACCAACCATAATGCGATTTTTTTGAAACGTTATTCATTGCGTTTCTATACCAAATATGAGCTATGGCGAAATCAAGCAATGCTCTATGTCGAAGGACGATTCGAGGGTCAAAAATTTGCTGCACGTTGTTATCTGAACATTGCAATGGGTTCAGTTGAAGCTGTCATTGGTGGTGGCGCTGAACGAATTGCTCAGTATTCCACAGGACTTATCATGGATGGCTCTACGGTAGTTTTTTTTTATACCCTTGCAGAGGATTGTATAAATTGGTCAGATGTTTGAAACGCACAGATGGAGACGTTTCCGACCTCATAAAGTATATATATTCTTGATCAGCATGAGAGGCTGAGTCAATATAGCCATGTAGGGATTAAGGGAAGATGAAAAAATTGTAATTAAAAGAGTAATAATGGTCTGCAAGGGTATATAAACTTCGGCATAACCGAAATTAGCTTCTTTGATATTTATATTGAATATTGATTGTGAGTGACAATATTTTTGCGTTGCCATTTTAGAGTCGAGATTACTCCAAACAGGAAACAGATAAACAGTTTGCAAAATATTATTGGAATTGTGAGTCTTTTGAAGACTATAGAAATCCAAATTGCATACGTAACATATCAACGTGTAAGTCCATAAACATAGAGTTTTACGATCTTATGCATTAAAACGATTTACTAAATTTTTAATAGTGCCACAATTCACAATTCCTGCATATTCATTTCGGCCAAATTTTCAATACATTTTTCGTCTATTGGTGGAAGCTGAAGATAATCCCAGTCGTAAATCTCGCATGATTCAGACCGTACAAATGGTGAAACAGTCTATACTCCAAGTGATGATATATTGTGTTTTTAATTGTGCTTTGGATATGTATAGTCCGCATTCAAAGGTGCGTCTAAAAGCCAAATGTTTGGACTGTGGTGGGCAAAAAATCTCCTACCAATGGTATGTAAGTGGACAGCTTACTCTAACCACAGAGGATTTGACCATGTTTATACGTATTGTCGCCACGACGGCTGTAGTTAAATTAATCATTCAAACTGAGGACGGGCGTACGGGTCAACAGGTTAAGCATTTCAAAAAAAATCTGGGTCCCACGGTTGGGCACTGTACAGTGAATCCAATAACTGGCACCGAAGCAATAACTGCATTTTATCCGTGCTGCAAAAATTTCGGTACGCGTTATTCGCCTATGGAATATTGGTATTATGCTGGACGTGTCCTGCTCAATAGTTGCTATGATTGCACCTGCGAGGTGCATTTGCCAGTGGTCAGTGAGATAAGGATTCTTGTTTGTGATAGCTTTCTAGCCTGCTGCAGTAGCAGTGTAGAAGTCCATATTACGCCCTTGCAAAATGTGACCGCAGACACTCCCAACGATGTGTGGAATTATCTTGTCAGTGAACCTCATCATATATTGAGTCTAGTCGATGAAGGTTACTATTTACGCTATTTGCAAACAATTCAATCGGTCGCCACACACATTCACCAGGTCGACGCGGCAGTTGAGCTATTACGAGCTCTAAACGGCTCAGATACCTGTACTCGTTCATCACTGGGAAAGTTGGCTAATCTGACGCAAACGTTGGCCCATCAATTGAAGCCAATCGATCCACTCGAGCATCGTTTGCTCACCTCAGTGGTGGCGGCCTTAAATGACAATTTCGCCTGCGTATATCAATTTAATATGGAGTATTTGCTTGTGGAGCAGCCATTCATAAATGTCACCCAAGGATGTGTCACAGTCTACGATATAATGAATCGGCTTTCCATGCAGGCGCCACGCCCACCGAAGTCCATATACAGTCAGTTTATGGCAGCACTTAAGAACCAAACTCTAAATCAAAGGATAGTTGACAAATTGACAGAAGAAATCAAAAACTTTAAGGATGAGGATGCTAAGTTTCGCTCTTTGGTTTGGTTGAATTCCAAATGGCAAACTGAGCGCTTGTATCGTTTTCTGGGTATCGCCCGTGCTCATGGACTTCAGCCAGATGAAAATGGTGATATTCTCACCGAGGGCGTGGCTCTGGAATTGCAATGCTTTTACATTGAAAGGGACCGGACATATTACATTGAGACAAGTGATAGTATGCATAAAGTGGAATTTAAACCTGCCTTGCTGCAAGAGCTCAAGGAGGGCGACGACAATTGGATTTGCCTTAAGGTAATATCCACAATAAGAGAGCTTCACTGGTGGTATCCAGAGGAGAAACAGCCAAGTTCCGTGTTGCTATCGGTTCGCATATTTCACACCGTGGACAATTTCAGAGTGGAAGTGCCATTAAGGAAAAGTGTGATCACGTTTACCACGATCATTGGCAAGTACAGGCCAGCCAAGGACTACATGGAGGATATTAGCGCACACCGAATAACTAGAAGCAAAGACTTGCTTAAAGAAAATAGTTACATTGACGGTAGGGCGAGGATCAATTATGACACGAAGCAACTGGCAACTTTCAAATCTGAAAATGATATTGAAGATTACGAAGAAATTGAACATATTGATCCTGAGGAGCGGGTCTCGGATGTGGGAAAATATATAAATGCCGTTGAGGTAGGCACTCTAACGTACATGCAAGATGTCCTTTTGTATCGCATCCTATTGGAGGAGTTAACCCTGCTCGCTGTACGTTTTACAAAAAGTACCCATAAACTTCATGTTGCCATGACAATAAATAATCCTCCACTGTTCTCTCAAGTCTCGGCCTCCGATTGTTTTGTACCGGAGAATTTAACAAGTAAAACCATTTTGTTTCGCAACAATTGCTATGAGTATCGACGGGTATATATGGCCGTCAGGGTATGGGGTGAGAATCCGCCGGATCAGAAAACAAAGACCCTAGTGCCAAATGGTCCAGCAGAATTTTCTTTCATCTTTCAAATGCGAAGCTGTGATTACTGGGTGTACTCCAAGCCTTTGGATGAACGATATTGGAGTCATGATGGTTGCATCCCGTCGATGATTGTGAATGTGAGTAGGGGGATGCGATGTACTTGCAGTGTTTTGGGCACATATACGAGCTATGTTTATAATGTGCCTGCCATTGTTGTTACTGTCGATCCATATGCTCAAGTGGAGACTAATTTTGCAATTATAATTGTCTATGCATTTATCGTAGCTGCCCTTGTGTTGTGGTTACTCTGGCTCTTTATGTATAATAGTATATCACCTAGCAAAACGGTTGTCTGTGAGATGGTCGATATGGAAGAGACATCAGCGAGTGATGTTCATGATATTTTGATTCAAATAAAGACCGGAGGACGTTATAATGCCAATACAACGGCCTCGGTGAGGCTCTCCTTTTTTAGTACACAACGTCAGGAGTTGCAGTTCACTCTAATGCAAGATCCGGAGCATCCGGATCTGCTACGGAATACTACCTATATTCTGTGGCTTCGAACTCGGGATATACGGATACCGACTAAAGTTGCAGTCTCTCATAATAATAATGGACGATTTCCAAGCTGGTTTCTACAACACATCGAGGTGTGTGATGTCCAGACGCAAGAGACACAGGTGTTTGTGGTCCACCGTTGGGTGAAAACGAAAATTTTAGTTTTGACATCATCGTTGATCTTCAAGCGTGGTGATGTCCGCTTCGTTGGCAGCTGGTTCCGACGATTTCGTGTCCAATACGAAACTGTATGGACCAACTGGGCCCTATTTCAACCTGTGTGGGGCACTTGGCGGGAAACTAATCAATATCCAAGCATGTCGCGATTTAAACGCGTCTGTGTCTTTATTTCAAAAATGGTCATAATTTATAGCATTATAGCCTGTGGTCAAGGACGTACAACTGTGGAAAGTTTGCAGAAGGATCGTTCGTTTTTTGTGCCTTTTGGCGATTGGTTGTTTTATAGTGTGTTTTGCTATATAGCAGGCATACTTGTACAAATGTTTTACGAATGGATATTATTACAATATGCTTGATTTCAAAAAATCACCAAGACTCAAATCAACAACACTAGTGAGTGTTGAAAACACACATTTTATTGTATTCTGAACTATATTTGTTCTATAAAATCAAGAAATATTGCAAACTCAACCATATTTTCGTTTGTTGAGAATAGTGCCTGCAAAAGTTTTATAAAGCCCGCGTAATCGAGTTTCCGAAATTTGACAGTTTCGTTTAGCCGAAAATCACTACTTTTAGCTATAGTCCCGCTAAAAATAAAAATATTAATTTGCTAATTGCACAAAAAAAAAGGAAAACAATCTTCAAGGCGCATCCGAGGTCTTGCTCGTGGAATTTTTCTCTTTTGTTTGATACCAAATTTATGAAGTTTAAGCCCGTTTTGGGCCCGAGTAGCTTAAGTAAATATTTACCACCAATATTTACCTCAGATTTTGTATGACCGTGCAGGTTACATCGATAAATAAAATAATTTCGCCATCTGGCCACTCTATTTGACTCCCCCCGTATCGCTGCATAAAAGTAAATTTCCACAAAAACACAATTCCATTTTAAAGTGTTATTTTTTGAAACAAATAGCAGAAAACTGTATTTTGTATAAGTTAAAATGTCGGAAAAGAAGAGAACACGTCGTCGCAAGGATGTAAGTGTGTTAAAAATGTGATAATATCGTTTTAATTTTTGCTGATGTGTGTGCGCGTTTCCATTTGTCATAGTCCAATAGCTGCCCAGGTTGTTTCTGATTGGTTTTGTTTTGATATTGCGCAGATTCCAGCGCTTCAATTGTTCGCTTAGTGAATCTGCAATTATGGTTATACGTGGGATCATATGGCAAGTCTCTAATGGTCATGGTATCAGTTTATCAGGCTGGGGGGCAAGTTCAATGTTGTCACAGCTGTCCAATGTCTATGTGTGCGTTGGGGCATGTATGTGTGTATATGTGTATGTATATGCATGGGCGCGTGTTGCTTTCTCTGCCTCCTGCAGGCCGGCTATAATTAGCTGAGAACGTTGCATCGCCTTTGGAAACGCACCAAATCAATTCATATGAGTTAGGAAATTATAAGGTTGCTCTGAGTTCTCTCTTGTGTCAGGATTGTAAGTTTCTATGGAGTAGTACAATCCACAAATAATCTTTTAATACCGACATATATTTTGCGACATTTCAAAAACATGCTGATTTTAGATTGTCTTGATATTTTGAAATCTTGAAGATTTGCCTTTTGGCTTCTTTCAAAAATGTTGAAACAATTATTTCAAAGTTGTTTCAAAAGTTTTGCAAAGTTTGTTTTAATTTATTGCGGATCAGTTGTAAATAACAATTTGCGAATAAATGAGACCCAATATTATCTTTTTTTAAAGACGGTTCTGCTCATCGCGTTTAAATACCTTGCTGCGTTGTGGAGCATATTTTCAACTTTAATAGCCATAATGGTATTTTAAAATAATTTTGTTGTGTAGTGTATGTATAATGGAAAAGCCATCTTTAAGCTTGTAAAGTTGTAGCCAATCTGGCAACGCAGCTTGGCTGCCAAGCTATCTGACATACATTTGTAAGTTCGCTTTGTAAACAGATCGTTCTCCCTCTTTGCCTCTTTTGTTTTTCCCTCGTTCTCTGTTTCTCTCGACTTCCCTCATTTTAGTCTTCTCGCTCACCAAAGACCGCTCTCTCATTCACTCGCACTTGTCAGGTGCACCCACTTATCAGCTGCTGTTCTTTTTTTTGTTGTTCCTATTGTTGGGGAAAGTTTCTGAGACTGTGACTGAGACACTCGGTGAGCGAGTGAGAATGGCCACTGGCTTGACCAAAATTGTTAAGATTCAATACTTTCTCGACTCTCGGAGCGATTGCAACACGTCACTGTTAAAAGAAAAAGCCATTAGTAGAATAGTTTAAAAACAAGTTTTAATTACGCTTCAAAATTACTAAATTTATAAATATATCAAAATAAAATGAGTGATAATGAAGATCGGCTTGAATATGAGGAGGAGCAAGAGATCTATGACGATGGAACGGTATGGCTTAAACGGAGAAGAGGAGAGAAATATCTAGTATACAATGTGTGGAGTGTAACGAAATACGAAATTGATGTCGTGGCCCATTTAATGTTTTGTGTTATATAGACCTTGCTGTCTGATTACAATCAATATGATTATAAGTTTTGTTGTTTTAAATATTTATGAATGGTTCTCGTTGTAGGAATACGCCGAACCTGGACAGCAGAAGGTTGAGAAACCATCAAAGGATGAGAAAAATGTAGCCAAATGGCTTAAAAAGAATGTGAAAACAAAAAAGACGAAATTTTTAAGTCATGTTGTTGAATACTTCACCTCGAGTAAGGCAATCGATGCTCTGATGAAATCAAAATTTGCCGAAGGCAATAATCCATTGTTTACCAGCCGAGAGCAAGCTGTCGAATTTTTGGATGTAATGTTGGAGCATAAGTTTTTCCATCGGGCCAAAAAGGTTCCAGTGACATTGGAGGAAATACGTGGCAAGGCTGCAGCAGCAGGAGCTGATAAAAAGAGTGAGAGCACTAAAGCTCAGCCCGAAAAGGAGAAAGAGAAGGATAAACCAAAAGATGAAAAAAAGGATGCAGAACCTGAGGGAGACAGTCCTAAGGGTGATGGCAATGCATCCGCAGGAGCGACCAGCGAAAAGGAGAAGAAAACTGAAAAAAAGAAACGTAAAATTCGTTTAGATATGCATCCAGAACAGATCTTTGTTGATGGTTCAGAGGCATATGTTTGGATCTATGACCCCATACCCTTGCATTATTGGATATTTGGGTTTATATTGCTTTTGGGTGCAGTGGGTATTTGTCTTTTCCCGCTTTGGCCCCCACTATTGCGCAAGGGCGTGTATTATCTTTCCATTGCTGCAGCTGGCTTCCTTGTTTTTATATTGGCTTTGACCGTAGTGCGTTTGATTGTCTTTACAATTGTTTGGGCACTGACACGCGGCAAATTGCATTTCTGGATCTTCCCCAATCTGACTGAAGATGTCGGATTTTTCGCTTCCTTCTGGCCGCTATATGAGGTAGGCCATCAGTAAATCATCCATTATATGTACTAAATCACATTTTTTTTACAATTTAGAGCAATTATGGCAGTGATTCAAGTACGTCCTCATCATCGACATCTAAATCTGAAAAGAAATCTAAATCGAAGTCAAGGAAAAAGGATAAGGACAGTGATGCTGAAGAGGATACGGCTGTGGATGCCGATCCCGATGGTGATTTAGATAACGATGGTGAGGTTTCCACATTGGAGCCGGAGAAAATTGAGCAAATTAAAGAGCATGACGCCGATCTGGAAGTTCGAAAGCGCCGTAAAGTCGGTGCCGATGAATACGAAGATGAGGATGTAGATGTGTCAGAGCAAGATCAGGAGCCACAACAGGAGCAAAGTGAACAGCAGACGAAATCCAAGGACTCCAAAGCTGGGTAAGCTGGCCGTCGCTTTCTATTGACGAACGAATCTCGATTGCTCGAATTTTGTTTTATTTTTTTTTTTTTTTATCACTTTTGATTTTTATTATTATTTTTTTTTTTTTTTGTTTTCTCACATTTTGGTTTTTTGTTTGCATTTGCCTCTCATAAAATTAAACAACAAAAACAGAGAAAAATAAAAGTGCAAGATAATAATTAACTTTAGTTAATAACTGTATAAAATTATGTTCCTTAATAAATAATATTATATCAATTAATCGAATTGCATAAATGTTTATATAATATTTTCATATGCAACGGTAACTGCATTTAATCATTTTTTTAACATAATTAAAGAATGTTTTGTTCTTGTATATATACTTATTGTGAAGTATAATTTTATTGAAAATCACATTAAATAGCACTAAGAAATTAAATTGATGGGTAAAATTAGTAAAGAATAATTGGAGATGGATTTCAATTGGTTGTGACCCTAAACGATTTTCTATACTTCAAAACCTATTTAGGAGAAAGATTGATTTTCATATTTCCACTGTACAGTAGGTAATCCTATGAATATACCTTCTTTAAAGATACCCATCCATTCTGATGTGTTCTATATTCGTTTCATATGCGCTTTTCTATTGTGAATTGTTCTAGTTTAGGTGACATTTCATAAAAAACTCATATTAGATTTGTGCTGCATTGTTGAAACTGTCACTCATTTCTATGCTGATCCCTTAAGATCTATTAACTTCAAGGTATCAACATTCCTAGGTAAGGTGTGGACATTCACGATTAATCTTATACACATAAAAGTACTAATAAACTGAGTAAGTTATCGTTTTGTTTTATTATTGTTTCTGTTCCTTACATTTTTTACATTATCATTTAATAAAATAACTGGCTTCTTTTTCTTTCTGAAATGATTATAATTTATGCAACATATTTGGCTTTTTATATGCTTTTCAATAATGACAAAAATTTACGAGAACTAATTAAAATGTTTGTCTTTCTTACAGCACACCACGGAACTCGGAATCGGATTCAGAGAGCTCTAGTAGAGATTACGAAATTATTAGTTCAAGTGAAGTGCAAAATGTTGCGGGCAACTAATGGAAAAATCAATATATTATATTACATATATGTATACATAGATATATATTAGGAAATGCAACCGGACCGTATAATTATGTAACCATTAGGGTTTTGATATATTGAAAGAACCTCCCCAAGTTTTATGCTACAAAATATATATTAACGAAAAAAAACCTCTTGCAAAATATCATATATTAGCATAAAAACCAACGCATAACAAAAAAGAGTTGACATATTAATTGTTAAAATTGGCTTGCTTTTTTAAATTATGCGTAGCGGTTGCATTGCTTGATTAATGTCTATATATATAGATTAATAGACCACATCCACTTGTAGCTAATTCATAATGTCACACCAAACCCAAATAGAAAACAACAAAAAGAGCCACCACCACCATAACCACAGCAAGAAATAATAATTCCAAGCAGATTAGATCTTAATATTTTACATATGAACACATATATATATATGTAGTATGATGTATACATTTTTTATATATTTGTGTCTGGCTTTTCCACACACACACACGACCGATTGTTCTTTTTGATATTGTGCCTAAATTCATGACTTATGACACAAGATTTCCTATACACATATGCATTATGCAAGTTATATATATTTTTCGTATGGCGAAAAGCCTTTCTTTATCTCTACATGATTTTCATGTGCATTTTAATTGAGTTCTCACAAATTGCTTTAATAAATTTGTACGATTTTTTTACGTGTACGTGTATTGAAAAAGAAGGAAAAATTGTGCAATTTGAAATTTGTTTTTGAGTTGTTTCTTTTTATATTTTAGTTTTTTTTTTGGAAATTGAGTGGAAGGCAACGATTGCAATTGATAATAATAACGATTTATATATGTATTTACTTTAAATGTAATACGAAACAGAAACCTAAATGAAATTAGTAGTGTAAACACATAATTAACTATTACATAAAATAAATTAATGCTAGGCAATTACGATGTGACAGAAAAAGAAAAATTAAAGCATCATAAAAAGATTGTAGTTCTTAATCAAAAAAGAGAACCATTTTTTATTAAAAAATATACAACTCATAATTCGTCTTTGAATTGTTTCTCAATGTGATACTGATCGAACAAATGATTGAGCATTTGCCAGGCATGTCTTGGACAGATTAGACCCGCTATAATGATCAATCCAGCCAACTAAAATAGAATAATAATAATAATAATGAAATGACGTTAAATTGTTAGAATAATTTAAACTCTTCCTTTTGTGTTTTATACTCACATAAATGATGATATACGCTGTAATACATAGAAACCAATACGTTATACTTGCTAAAACTGAGAGCAAAGCTGGGGCAGGATTTCGATAACGTATACGCAAGGGCGATTTAGGACTATTTGGTATAGCAGGCAGGCTCATCATTTGAAACTATAAAATAAGAAAGGAAATAATGTAAATAATATGGATCAGGGGCATGTAAGAAGAAATAGTTAGAAATGGTAAATGCTTTAGTGGAAAACGACGCTTAAAAATTAAATTTAGGTAATGTAGCTACAATGTGAAATATACTAAAGCCCTTGCGGGAGTTCTCATACCTCGGAGTAATGTCCACTTGTTGTCCAAAGATATATATTTTTTTATGTTTGACGAAGATCTTGAGAATGCATCGCTAATAATAATCAAGAATATTTTGCCGCTAAGTATTTTCTTGTTAAGGGTGGTTTCTTTAATGTGCTTTAGTGTAGTGTTCTACTAGATCAAAGAAGGCTTCTTGATAAGTAAATAGATATCCAAGTATTTAATGTCTGGTAAAATATACCATATCTGATTCGTCATCTGAATCTACTTGGGTTAAAAGTTGTAATGGTTTTCCTGATGAAGTTTCTTGCTCCTTGGAGCTTTCGCCATTCTTCTCACTTGCATTGGCTTGATCTAACGATTCTGTGCAAGTTTTCGCTATGCTATCATCACATGAAATTAGTTTTAAGGGTTTTTTCATCATTTCTTTGTATTTTTCGTCTATAAGGAAGTCTTCACCGTTTTGTTTTTCTTGTTTAAGCTTCTCTTTGTGTTGGCTTTTGCAATCACTCTTATTTGAAATATTCGAACTATGATTTTGTTCAATGATTTCATTTTGATTGTTCGTTTGAATTATTAATTCCCTTTCGCGATATTTAATTTTACGCTTTCTGTACTTGAACGGATGAGCTGGCCAAACGGGTACTAATTTTTTGCCTTCGCCTATTTGGTTTTCCTTTGGTGTTGGAAAATGAGATATGGGCGTTAGAGTTATGGAAGACGAATTTGGATCAGTGTCGGGAGTGCGAAATTCGTATATACCCAGCAATGGTATTTGGGGTTCTTCAATTTCGACTAGTTTGGAGGAAACTAGACACGCTGTATGTATAATATCTCTGAAACAGGCCAACATTTTGGGTAAAATCATCTCTGTACAGCAATGTTGGACGATTTGAAAGGAATTTATAATGTATTGCCTCGACGGTTCGTGGAATTGACGTAAGTTAGAGTTAATAGGCCTTTGGTTCCTAGGTTTGGGATCATTCAAATAGATCTTAGAGTGTGAGAATTTTGGTATCATTGACTTGTTCTTTTTGAAAGTGTTATCTTTTGATATAACTGGTATTAATGATTTTGTGTTTTCTTTCCTGATACCCGAAGAATTCAAAGACGAATTGAACTTGCATCCAATTCTGTGTATTGTTGTAGCTGATTGATTAGTCGTTGGACTATTTGGTTTGTTACATTTTCCACAAATATTTTGATATTGTGGAATTTTACTTTGCTTAATTTTTTGTTTCCCAATTTCCCCAGTTGATTTATCTTTAGATGGTCGCCCACATTTCTGGCATTTTTCGATTTTATTGCACTCTTTGGCTGTAAAATATATGGTGGAATGGCTATCTGCCAATTTGGGATCCCCATGTCCATTGTCATTCAGTTTGCAATTTTGTCTTCTTGCACTATCTTTAAATATATTGGATTGATCATTTAAAATATTATTTTGCAAGGTTAACTTACTTTCGGCTTCATTATTGGGGCTATCTGCGATTATTTCATCATGTTCGGTAATTATACTCTTCTCCATGGGTGTCCAGAAAATCTCATCCAATATGGACACAACGGCTGGTGCCGTTGTTTCCGTTTCTTCATGGGGTTGCTCCTCGGTAAGAAAATGTTTTCGTTTCATTGCCAGATTATTTTGTTTTTGATGATAGGAAGCAAATGTTGTATGCTGAGGAGCCAAATGAATTGAGCTCTCACTACTGGAACTACTGGAGCTGCTGTTATCCAAGAGGGCAGCCTGTGAGACCGCCTTACGGGCCTCTGTATCCAGTTGGATATGTCTGCCATGTAAATAATGAAAATTTTGAGTAGATTGGACGCTTTGCTCAGCCAAAGGTGGTGCCGTAGGTTGGAACAAGGTGTCACTGGAATGCTGCGAATCGTCAAATGTGGACAGCGAAAGACTGGGAGGTAGATTTAATAGAGTCCTGCTACTAAGCTCCCGCTGATGTATCAGGAAACTGGCACTATTCACAATCAAGGAATCCTCGGAAGGGCCTTCATAAACATCGTAGGGGGTAAACTGACTGGCCTGACAACTTGAACTGCGATCTTTTTCTGGCTCCAGTCCACCACCTTTGGCACGTTGCATAGGCTTCTTCTGCTGAGTGGCAATATCGGATAACACCTTCGCCAAGGGCGGTAATGGTCGGCTGCGATGTGTGCGCAAGGGCTGGCCGCCTAGATGTCGTCGCTTTGAGATGGCACCCCCCGAAGGATCTGTTATGGGATTGTCCAGGGGTATAAAATCGCTGACAAACAAATTACCATAAAAGCTGGGCCAGTGAGTGCGTTGATGAGCTGGCCGCTTAAACACTTCATGAGCCAAAGCCACTAGATTGGGTATATCCTCGTCATTGGGGGACTCCGATATCGTTTCCGGCACCGTCTGCAATGGAGGCGACGATGTTGGTGAAGATGGTGGCGGAGCAGTCTTCAATTCTGAATGGACAATTTTCACCTCACGCTTTGCCAAACGCTTGGGTCTCGGATAGTGGCCAAAGCGTCCAGCATAGACTTTACCATTCGGCTTGGGTAGGGCTCCGCATCTATTGCAATCTGTTTTAGCATGCGACGGCGGCTTCTTGGCCTTCATGGCCACCTTGACCCGAGTCGGACCACTGCATGCCTCCTCAGCCCTTCGACGTTCCAAGAGCATTTTCTGACGCTCCTCGAATGCCTCCTCATCGCTCGAGCTGGACGAACTAAATATATGCCGGGCTCTTCGCTCTAGACCACATACCTCACAGCGCATATCCCTGGTCAATGGTATATGCAGCAAGGCTCGGGGCAGCTTCTCACACAGACACCATTCCATGGCTGGATTCCCTGTTCCTTCTTCCATTATTTTAGCCATTTTACTCGAATAAAGCGAATACAATTTATAGAAGCGAAACATCAACTCCAAATGACTGATATGCCAGAAATTCTTACTGCCTAAAGTCAACTAATGTTTGATTTGTAAAATTCTATGAATGTCAACAATAACTCAGAGCCTGCCTAGATAGTTAGTTAGTTTTAAAGCCTACTAAGTTTGAAAATGGATCAATATTTTCATTTGCTTGGAAACTGTGCACAGTGGGTCAATTCATTAAAATTACTTACATAAACACTGAAGAGTTACAAATCCAGTATCCTTCCTTTCAAAGTTGCAAACAAACAAATCGTAGTTACTACCCTTAAAACTCTATTTTCCATCGATTGTTCCTTCAAGAACTATACCATAGACACCAATTCAGTTTGGAAGTTACACTAACAGATACAATTTTCTTTTCTACCTGAAAGTTCCAACTTGCATGACAATGCCAAATTAAAACCTAAGTGAAATTGCATGTTCCATGAGCCATTAAAAGGCATACATACAAATTATTTTAAATTCACAAAAACAATGAAACCAACATCCATACGTACTTATGACTTGAAAAAAAATGCTGCAGATCCTTTGTTAAAAAACCCTTAGGCAAACTCTTAAATGAAAGTAAAGTCAATAAACGCATAAAAAGCACATTGACATTGGATTTTGTGACCATTGTGGCATACAATATATATTATGCATTTCCGAATCATTGGGCATTGGCAGAAATTTCATATATACAGAAGTTACTCAAATCAATGAAACCATAAATTATGAAGTCTGGAGTAAGGCACTATTGGTGGTCATTTTGAATTCAAGTCAGTTGGCCGTTAATATTTATGCGATCTATTGGCCATAAAAATATTCTACACAGAATAGGAATCAGACTGAAGTTCAGAAGCTCGCATTGGCGCCTAATTGTTCAACTCATATATAGACATGACTTTGTATATATATTAAATTTATAAGATATCTGCAATTGCCATTGGGCATTGTCGATTGTTAAAATTATTCGCATTTTTTCTGGTTGCAGGCATTTTAATGCATTTTCATTGCAATACTTTTGGCGTCATTTCATTTTGAGCATTTTCCTTTGTCCTGGCTATTTCTGTGCATTCACTTTATTTTTTTTACTTTTTATCTTATTTTTTTTCTGCTAAATTATTTTTAAGCTTTAAATTTTAAAGCAGCAGCCAGTTCTAGCATATTAAGTGTTTGTAAAGAGCAACGAGTCCTTTTAATGTAACTCTAAGGCGCCTTGCAATAGGATTTTTCGGAGTATTTGATTTTTGTTAGCCACAAATTTCAATGGTCTAGAAATATTGACAATCATAAATGAGTGAAAAATTGTATCGCAAAAACCATTGCCTAGTGACATTACCTCTTACAATTAGCTAAAAAATTTAAAGTTACTTTCCAAATAAGTATATTCTACTAACTAAAAGTATATTCTACTGGTATTATACGGTTTAATTTCAATTTCAATTCAATGTGTGCTTTATTCATTATAATTCATTATCTAACGTTTTAGATACAAAAAGGAGTAAATAGGAATTCATTGATTTTATATGATTAAGATTGTATATAGATAACATACCTTATATAGGAATTGACTCGGCTTCTCTCGCTGATCACTTCCACATAAAGTAAGTGCCCCACGACTGGCTTGTAGATCTCTGGTGGAGTTCTATTGACTTTTCGCGATTTGAAACCTTTCGAACTGTTCAATCTTTAAACAAATTAGTTAAACATTTTATTAGCTCTAATTGACTCCGTTTATTTGCACCATGCTCTCGACTATTTCACTGCGAGACAATTTGAAATTGTGCATTAAGCAAACGTTTTCAATTAGGTCTTAAACTAAATTTTAATTACAATTCCGCCACTTCCGCCCAGTTAAGACAAAAACAATTTCCGCCTGGGTATACATATTAAAGATTTCAAATATTGTAACCAACGCTGCATGTCTGCAACTAAAGGATTTTGTTTGTTTTTTCCTTTTACCCCACTCTGAGCGGAGAGCATGAAATATGAAAGTTAGCTAGCTACCACCATGACTACGTGACTTGTGCGTGTCTGTGTCTGGGAAATCATGCTTCAGCTGAAGCATCAGCTCCAACTCGAGGTCCGTGTATGTTGCATATGGAATGCAACAGAGGGAACAACGCACCGAACTCTTTATTTATTTAACACAATTTGTACATTTCAGTATAGCAGAAAGATGGCGATGGAGATGGTGGAGGGCCGGGAATGTGAATGGGTTACGCATGCGTAACCATACCTGAAACATCTCATGGCAATGGCTTTTAATGGAATTTTATATGCTAGCATCTCGGGTAGATGCAGTTCTTGTTTTTTGTATGCTTGGAAAGTGGAAAGTGTTGTCAGATTAGCTCGACCGAATCTCTAAACGTTGCGACAACCTTGAAAGGCACTCAACAAATAATGCTGGCACACACATTCACCCACTATCCACATGCCATTTTCATCCATTTCGACATTAACATGTGTGTGTGTGTCCTTCAGGCACAATTATGAACTTTGTTTGCCACAATTCGTCCCCATTGTTCAGGCAGCTCACGTAGTCAAAGATGTCGTAGTTCAGTCTGCTGTTATATGAGTTCTGACTAGAGACAATTTTGCACTTGAAGACGCATTTTTTTTGTTTTTCTTTTTCGGCTACTACCATCTTCTACTTGACAATTTTCAACTATTTGATTTATTGTTAGCGAGCCCTATTGTGCTTGGAAACTATATGAAACCTTAATGTGAAATTTTAGGAGCTGTACGAGAGAACGATGTGGAATCATTTAGTAGTGAGCCTTTTTCAGCGGTTTGGTTTCCTTGCTCAAAGACAAAGGGCTTTGATTATCTTATCTAAATAAAGTTTCCCGCTCTAAGAATTCATGTGACCTTAAACATAATTCGACTCATATCAACTTAGCTAAACTTTGACCATATGTGAAATAGTAGACATGGTCACACCATTTACCAAATTTTGAAGTTTGGTTCATTTTTTACTTGATTAAAGTAGGCAATGCCAGTTTGTCGGCAGTCTCTGAGTTGATATACCGATGTGTTTCCCAGTACAAAATCATAATTCACAACGCTCTCCACTAGTAAACAACACACAATACTAAAATAAAAGTTAAATTGGGAAAAAAAAGTATAAATTTGAACAAGGCAAATCCAAAACGAAAAAACCCTTAAAATCCTGTTTCCTAGAAAAAAAGAAGAAGAAGGAAGACATCCTGCCGTTTGTGTTCTAGAAGATATTTAGCAGTAATTAAGGTTTGTTTCGAAGGTAACGTATAACTTGTTGGATCAGAAATCCTTTTGAAAGCAATTCAGGACCATTTTAAGATGTCCTGCCAACAAAATGCTGGCAAAATGTTTTTTGATTTAATGGAAGGAGCCTGAGAGCCTGGCTGCTTATCCGTTAGGCAAATTGATCCCTACTGAAAGCAACTTTTCAATTAAAACCATTTTCAATATTTCCATATTCAAGCATGTCGAGACAATCTGATTCTCCTGTGGGTACGAAGGTGATGCTGCTCCTTAAGGCTGCAAATGAGCCCCTAAATAAGGCAGACTTGCTGAACAAGATGGGTGTAGAAAAAATGGATAAAGCTAAACAAAATAGTTTCAAATTAGAACTCAACACGGTTTTGGATGCTGCAGTAAAACTCGGGTTCGTGACAAAATTCACGGACTACTATGTGCCAGCTACTCATCCTACAGACATAGTCGAGCTGCTGCGACTCGAGGACCCATCGCCTAGTGAAGTAAGCATGAATCCATCATTTGACACAATGAACAGTTACACTGATTATGTCGAGCCAGACATGGAATTGGGTACGAAATTGATTCATTATATGAAATCTGTCAATATGCCGCTGAAGAAGACTGATCTGTTGGACATGATGGGTGTGGACCATTTGGACACGGCTGGGAAAGCTCAAGCGGAGAGTGATATCGATAAAGTCCTGAATGATGCCGTCAGTTTTGGCTTCGTGCACAGTATCGATAATCATTTTATTCCGGCTACACACACCATGGATGTTTCTGAAATATTGGATAAGCAGAATTTTAGCGAATCCAATATGTCTTTTATATCCACAGGAAGCACTATTGCATCCATGACCAAAAACTCTGATGTCGACATTTAACTTACCCCCATACCAATTGATTGTTACATCCAAATTCAACATGCATCAAAATTTACTAGTACGCTTATGATAAGGCCAATAGCCTATACATATTCATAATTATCTTGTCAATATTTTCATATTTAGTCCTTAACTTTCCGAAAAATTTGTTCACAAACACGAAAATACTGTTAATTACAAACAATATACTTTTTGAAGACCTGAATTTCTGGTAAACTTTATTTTTTTCTAGTCATTGGATAAATCGGTTAGAATTGTAAACTATTCAAGCTATAATTATGGGGTGATGGAATTGAAACTCTTCTTGAATGTTTTTTTTTTTTTTTTTTAGTGTTTTTAAAAAGAAATTCCTGGTTGTGGGTAGATGGGCCTCTTTGTTTATGTTGGTTGGACGACAACTTTCACAACCATAAAAGCTCTTTCAAAGGTAATTGTTAAAAAATATATTTCATTTTATTATGGGGAGCAGCACACACACTGAAACACAGACACACACTCATCTGTAGACTGTATGTAAGTATGTATATGCATGTAAATGGAGCCCATAGATCGCATTTCTGGTCATGTGTGTGAGCCAGGGTCCATGTAAAAACAAGCAACTCTCCAAACTAACCAACGCAAATTGCTGCTGTTGCGGTTTATTTTGTGTTGCAGAAATATGCAGAAAACTCCTCCTCCTCCTCATTCCCCTTCTGTTGTCTTCCTATTCCTATGCATCTCCACAGTCTCCATCTCCATCTATAGGCAGAAGGGATATTCCCTTCGGCGGGAGGGAAGTTGAGTTCATTGGCGCATTGTTTGGCTTGACTTTTTGGTTGTCAGAATGTTGCTTGGTGGCTGTGTGAGTGTGTGTGTGTGTGTTTGTTAGTCTGCTTCTTGTTATTTTAGCCAAAAGCTGTTAAATTGCTTGAAACAAAACAGAACTGCATAGAGCAAATATGGCGTAGTCATGGCATTCCATGATATGCCATTCATCTACTAATAACTACTGCAAATGTATAAAAACAAAAGGGATGAACCACGTCCATGACCATTTGCCATTTGCCATTAGGCTATAAATATTTTGGGGCGGGTGTCAAAAGGAATATGTGGTGCGAAATACTTGGCACTTAGCTTCAGCTTACTGGATTATGGCGTAACACAAATTCCGCCTAGGACTTAACTGGACCAAATACTAGTCGCATTCCGGATCGCATTTCAGAGATAAAATGGTGGTGAAATTCTCTTCCATTCTATTTTGATTTACTTTCAATTTCTCTTCTCGTTTTCCTTGCTAAATATTGTTAATTTTGAAAAAGTGTAAACCCTATTTGATTAGTTAATATATGTAATAGTTGTTTTAATATTTGAATAATATCCAAAAGAATACAAAGAATGTTTAATTTGCTTCCAAGAAAATATTATTCACTCAATTTAATCAATTCAAAGAAAATTCTCAGCTTTGAGTTTTCTCTATTCATTTTCTCTCCAAAAGGATCTATTTTTTTGGGTCTTTATATCCATAATTATGAGCTTATTAATTCGTTAACAAAAACTTTTGCAAGGCCAACAGAATTTTCCTTTTCGACGTAAGAAATAATTAAAATATTTATAGGAAAAAACTTTGTCGTGCACCTTGAATGCTTATATATTCTTAAGCACTAACTATAAAAAAAAATATTTTAATCAAAAATCTTACCAATGAAAAAATGAAGAGATAAAAGATGCATTTTTTTTTTAAAACTCTTGGCTCTTTTCAAGAGTAAAGAATTTCTTTTTCATACCGTAAAACTTTCTTGCATAAAAAAATAAATGAAAAAGCTTAATTTTTTGCACAATATTTTTTTTACTTCTTTGTTCTTACCCTTTGTAGAAGTCCAGTTAAAGGAAAGGACAATGAGTGATTAGTTTTACTGCCATTTTGTTTAATATTCAAATACAAAATGATTTAATCAGATCTTAAGCGCAAAGATTAAAATAAACTCGAACGAGAAAACAAGGGGAAAAAACAAAATTGATAATTTTTGTCTATCTTAAGAGTCAAGAAAGGGTATATCAACTACATTTATTAATACATTTTTTTTGTTTTTAATTATATGCACAACCCATTTTCCAGTCTAATGTGTTAGGCAATTATGCAGCTTATTTTATGGCAGTCTGACATTGAACTATGCGGCATAGCTTGCAGGGCATTTCATACTTTTATACCCTGTACCCTGCTCGAAGACAGTGCCTTTTGAGAGGCAATATTTCTATCTCATTTAAAACTATACTTGATTGATATGTGCAACTCCGATATTTGGGTAAATGCTTATCCTTGTGAAAAAGCACCTTAACCTTCTATGGCCAAAGCGTCATCTTTGAACGAAGTTAAGTTAAAGCTTAATGCGAAAGCTTGTTCCTATTTTAGTTGAAATTTGAGTTTAAATTTTAAAATGTTTTAAATATAATTTACAATTGTCTGTGCATGAGTTCCAAACATTCCATGCTCTTTTCCACAACAGAATTTAACCAAAGGACTGTAGTTTTCTGCACTTGTTAAAGGGTAGTTTGAAATCGAATCCTTTACTGACATCGTTTAATATGAATTTTGTTTTTGTGCTACTTTTTGCAAGGTTATAAACGCTCAAGAGCTTTGCATTTTATCTGACTAGTTTCTTTGCCTTTGAGCGGGCTTAACTTTTGGTCAAAGTATCGAGCGATACGCTTATTTGTTATGAAAACTTCAAGGAGAGAGCGAACAAGGACTGGCAAGGACTACTGGACTGGGTTTCGCCCTTTCGGAGTCAGATGACGAGGAAACAGCGGTAGTGACTTAACATCTATGAAAAGCTGCTCAAGAGCAGCCCTTTGACTAAAAGTGGGCAAGACGAGAAGGCGTTCAGTGTGGATGTCCTCGATTCCCTGTTCCCCGGCTGCCAGTTTCTTGTTCCTTGGTTTTCAGTTTTTAGTTCCTTGAAAGGCGGTAGTTTATTTCCTGTGCGTGTGTCAGTGTGTGTGTGTGTGTGTGTGAGAGAGAGTCTGTGTATGCATGTGAGTGTTTGTCTATGTGTTTACCACTACTTATGTAACGGGAAGTTGTTGGCTTCCTAAACGGATATACGGACTTCAAATAGTTTTTTCTTCTGTAAGCTTCGTTCTTTTATGGTATTTTTTTTTTGTTTTGTGCCACATTTTTCTCGAGTTGCTGCTTTTGTTGTTGGTATTGTTGGTTTAGTTGCTGTTACAGGCAGAGGATCTCTTTCTTGGTAGCCAAGTTTGCCTTTTATATTGCGGGCGGCGTCTCAACGAGAAACAAGGATGTGGTTCCAGCACGTGCCATAGGTGTGCACTGTGGTACGAAAACTACATGAAAATCTTTGGACTTAAGCCCTTGTGTAATGGACGGTATTTCAAAAACACTGTTGGATAGATTTGCATGGTCTAAACCAGAGATAACGTATCCGCCTTGTGGGATGAAATGAGTTATGTATTACAATATAATTTTAACCCTATGACTGACTAGTTTTTATGTCCATGCTTGCCACTATACCACTATCATCTTTGTAACTTCTATCCGAATTTCATCATCAGTTTTGACTTGTGGACAATAGGAGTAGTAATCATTGATGGGACTTGTTAATTTCCTTGTTTGTTATTCGAATTTGTTAAAATAATATTCACACTACGCCCATGCTTATGGAACACACACAGTTTGCAATGTATTTTTGTATATACAAAGAGTTACCTTACTTCACATGGTATTTTATATTTACCAACAGCCATTTGAAGTTCATCTCTATCAAACATATTTTCACTTGCATCCTTGCCGTTTCCACTCTACCAAAAGGCAAAAACACTTATCACTTTCTGTTGCACCTTGGCGTTGTTGCTTTCCTAGAAAAATGTGGCTGCATTTAAGAGTTTATTATATACTTCACTAGAATATAGTCTCTACTTATCGATAGCGAGTTAGTTGGATACTAGTTGGGGGCATTCAGTTCCTTCACTATGAATACATAATTAAAGGAAAAACCAGACGAGAGAGCGAACAACTAAGTAAAATGAAAATGTTCAGTTAAAAAAATAAAAAAAAAAAACATTTTTGCGTAGCATAAATTTATTTCGCTTATTACGCCAACACGAGAGACAAAGCCCTGAATGAGCTAGAGGGCTGAAGGAGTGGATTGCATCATGGCATCATAATCTCACACCTCGACCAATTCAGCCTCAGTAGGCACCTGTCCTCAACGTGGACACTCGTCTGCAACGACCCTCAGTTCCTTCTTCTTCTACAAAGCTCCTCTGGGTGCGCATTTAATCTCAGCAACATTTCCTTTCCTCCAGTCGAGAGAGAACGCAGCCTGACTATGCCTGCGGTATGACATTTCCTACCCCCACCTGCACCTGCTCCGGCTGGTGCCACATACACTTCCATAGCCTCCCACATCACCCGACTCCGCTCCCTATTTGCAATGAAGGGACAACCCTTTGCTATAGTCGTTGTCGAAAACAAAAATTAGCCGTGCAGTAAAATGGCCAAAGGAAGTGGTAAGTACTCGTACCTTACCGGTCTTGTTGCAGTAACCGGCAGTTACCTCCGCTTATTCCCCACTACCACCAGCTCAGCTCGTCCATTTTGTTTGCGTTTTTTCACTTTATTTCTTTTTTGCCACATGCAGTAAAAATTCGTTAATGTGCAGCTAATTAAGTTCAAAGCATAGTTACAGGCGTTTGAGCACGTCTACCTAACAGTGGTTTCATTTGTTAAAGAGATTTCTCTGGGTTGCCAACCAAAACTTCTAATTCTGTATTTTTAACTCATAATTTTAAACATTGCTATTGTTTAGTAACTTCTAAACACTTGGAAAACGGATACAACAATATATTCTATAAATTATTCTTAATTTTACATTCTATTTAGTATATATTTGATTCAGTAATGTTTCTTTAGGTAGATGGATGATTATAATCATCCATTGATAATTATCAATAGATCTAGCTTAGATTAGTGAGCAATCTTTATCTATGTATAATCTGTGTCAAATAAGTACTAAAGTAATGTTTGTTTTGGACAAATTGGTCATGTGCATCTGCCTCGCTTAATTTGTCAATCGACAAATTCCATATTATGCCTTTTGAATACCTTTGTCTAGGACCAAATTTAAACTCATCTTAAAGGCAACAAACCGCTAGAATTGGTAGATGCCAATTTTGAATTTTATATGCTTATTAAAACAATGAACATTTGTCTTGAATAATACTTCAGCACGCACTGTCAATGTGAACATAACTCGTACATTTGGGTAATACTTTTCGACGACAGAAACTCACTTTGGAAACCAGAAGTCGTTGGGAATGCAAAATGCATTTTTCCGTGTAATATTCATCTCTTTTGCGGCTCTGCCTTCTAGAGAATTTGAAACAAATGCGTCAAAGTGTTGATTAAATACATATTTTGTTGTATTCAAACTTTCAAGTGGCTTTTGATGAGCGGTCGAGGCGAGTTGGATGGTCGTGCTATGAAACAAACATGAGACCAGGACAAACATTTTGTATAAAGTGCTGACGAAAAAAGAAAAAACCAAACAACTACACAGACAGCAACAGCCACGCAATTCCACAACTTCAACGAGTTGCGCTCTATTGCGCCTGGGGGTATGCAACAATATTTGTCCTGCAGTTGATAAAACTGTCTCCCAATTAAGGGCCTCGGCTTTGCGTTCCATTGCCGCATTGTCGTTTGTCTGATGAGTTTTTAAGTACAAACAATTACAAAATGGCAACAACAAATGCAATCATGGAGTTGCCGTCCAACAGTCGACTTGGTTGCTTAGGCAAAGCCAAGACATGCAAGGATACCCAGAGAAGTCTCTCTCTTTATCTCCCCTACTCATCCCTTGCGGTTATCACATTCTGTTGGGCAGTTTAGTTGCGTAATTGAATTAAATTTCATTTTAAAATGTAAAATGCTTTTCATTTGGTTTTTGCGGTCTTTTGCAGTGCCATCTTTCTTTTATTTTCCCTCTTTTTGCAGTAATAATTAACATTTGGTTTGTCAACAGTTTCTTTGTCAAAGAGTTAAGGGTTTTTCATAAGCATGAGAATGTGCAAATCATACAGAAAGTATGCATAGCTTGGAGAAAAATCCAACTAATCAGACTAAGTTTTAGCATTGCGGCCTGCATAAGGATCATCATTGGTTATATATGTAAGTCTATCTGCAAACACAAATAAAACTTGTAACTTGTATTTTAAATTACTATTTTGGATTATACTTAGTTTTACATTTTAATTTTATACAAGTTCAATAGAATATTTTCTTGTAAACATACTTATTACTGGTCAAAATTCTTCAGAGGAATCATTCTAAATTCAAATGGCTTTTGTGTAATCGGACATCTGATTGCTTTGAGTATTGCTGCCGCCTTGAATGAGAAATTTTCGTAGTATCCCTTACAATTGGGTAGGTCGATGGAGTCTAATCTTTTACAATATCTTAAGATTTTCAGAAGTGGTTCAGAAATATTAATTAAATCATGGCCTGAAGTTACCGTTAAACTTTTAAGATTTTCAAGACGTTGTACATCATAAAAAGAAGCATCGTTTAAAAATCCACACTCAATTGAGATCAATGATGTGATGTCTTTTAGTTTTAACACTTCGTCTAAATCTAATAATTTTTTTTTTTATAATCAGTTCTTTAAGTATTGAATTCTGCGCTAGGTCCTGGAGCAGTGCTGCCAAAGATGTGTTTTTCTGTAGTGTTAGACTCAATTCTTCAAGTTGGTCAAGTAGGGCCAAAGGTGCAAGTGCTTCTTCATCGATAATACAATCCAAAGACTGTAGAATGCATTTTCGAAGGTTTGACGGATATTTTGGTGTCATTGGGCCATTGTAATGTGTCTCACACCCAAATATCTGAATGTTAAGTTCTTCCAGATTACAGAGGGAAGACAAGAGATCGATTATCATAAATTGTTTGAGATTCACTTGCAGTTTTCTTAATGAATTATATTGTTCTAGTGCAATAACATCTTGAACGCCCAAAGGGTCTCCCATAATAATGATGCTTTCTAAAACTGAATTGAAACTAGGCTCAGGTTCGACAAAAAGAGTTCCACCATCTTCTTAACAAGAGTTCCTTCAGATGAACGAACGTTGGTAGCCCGTCTTGGTTTTCAGTACTAATTGAATGAACTTCCAATCGCTTTAACGATTTTATACTGGCAAGTTGTTGCAACTCATTAAAAGTAAGACAATTTTCCTCTATGCTTAGAAACTCAAGAGCTGTTGAAGGTTGCATTGCAATTTTTTCAAAAAGACATTGTAAGGATCCAGCCTGATGTGTTGTTATAGTCAGTTCTTTAAGTTCTTTCAGTTCTGCTAAAAACTCAATATTTTGGGTTTTGGAAAAGCCGCATTTTAAGGTTTTTATTGGCCTAATTTTGACGATCTCCATTACCTCAACTGGAGTAATAGTTGCAGCTTGAACATTTTCTACTTCTTCTTCGTCTTCTTTTTCTATTAACAATTCAGAAAGATTGGCATGTAACGTTATATTGTTGAGTAATTTCTGCAAAGAAAAAACATGATTTTTGCCAGCTATGCGAAGAGACTTCAAATGATGCAATTTTCCAAGGCAGGCATAATCGCTAGCATCATGAATTTCATCATCGAAGGAGCTGTGTTTAAGAGATAGCTCTCCTCGAGATTTGTTATAGATAATTTTGCAATTTCCGTGTTCAATCATTATCTCTTGTTGTTGAAAACTATTTAAAAAACTTATTATATCGTTGGAAAATGATCTATCTTTTAAGATAATTGACTCTAAAGAGGTGAGGCGATGTAAGAGTTTAAAACTTCTGGGATCTGAGAATGACAGCCAAGTATCTGTAGGCTTTTTATCTCGCTGATAAAGAGAGCCTCTTCATAGTTGATTGGCATATCCTCAACATATAAGTGCTTAAGTTTGTGGTTTCTTTTTCTGGAAAGTGTTTCAAGTAATGGTTGCAAGGAACCTGCTTTGCACACTTTTTGTATGTTAAGGATAAAGTAGATTTCCCAATCTCCCAAAGCAGCGAAGGTTGTTGCATCCGTTTCTGAATCCAGTTGTAGTTCAATTGTTTTCAGGTGATTTTGATAAGTTATGGAGCTGTATAATAACTCTAATGTTATTCGAAACCAAGTCGAATTCGTTGATGTTAAAATTCGTAGAATTGCTTGAGAAATACTCTTAAAATCACGTGTGTATTTAATTTCCAGATTCGCAAGTTGATTAAGTTTAGAGAGAGGTTCAATGCTTTCAGAGTTCAAGAAGTTGCAGCCTATTTTTTGCAATGATTGAATTTTAGCCATTTCGTGGGATAGAGACAAGTCAATATATAAACCTGAAACGTCCAAATGCTTAAGTGTTTGCTCGGCTTTTGTGGCTAGGCCAAGGAAAAACATTTTCAATGCCTCTATTTCAGCTTTTTTCAAAAAGTTTGACACCTTTATGGTCAAACTCTCCAATTGGGGCAATTGATCCAGAACATATATGTTATAAAGATTGTCAAAAACACAGCTCAAACTTCGAAGAGATTTGATTGTTGAAATATTTAAAATCTCTTGGCAATTTATTTAAAAATAATTGTCTTCCGGGAGCTGTTCCGGCAGCGGCATCACATTGGGATGAATATCATCAAAACTTCTACCCGTCAAACGCAAATGTTGAAGAGTTTGTGGCATTCTGCTGGCAACTCTTCGGAATAGTTCCCTTTTGTGAGAAAGTGCAATAATATGAAGTAAGAACAAATCCAATCCACCCAGTTCACTATATTCTAATACATCAATTTCTTGGGTGTTTAACGATAATCGCAGTTTTTTATGCATTTTCTCAAACTGAATTCTACCCTCTGTAAATGTGATTGAAATATCTCTATGCTCCATTTGACGTAAAATTTTTGATTATTTTAGCATAAGATCTTGAACTTTATGTTTTGTACTTATTTCAAGTATTTCCAGTTGTGTCAAATGGCCAATATTGCAAGTTTCAAGAAAGCCACACTTCAATTGACATAACGATTTAATTTGGGATATGGCCAGTGTCTCCTCAGCATTCATGTGGGCGTCGTCGATGATAAGGGTATCTAACAAATTTGTTTTGGCCAAGTTATCAAAAAGGTGGCTCAAAGAACCGAAATTATACTCTCCTCGAAGTCTTAGGTGATTTAACTGTGGTAAATTGGCCATGTCTCTATATTGTTCAGGATCAATATCTTCATGCATTAGAAAATCTAATTTTTCCAGTTTTTGTAATTTATTATCACCAAAGAGAATGTATTTCCAATTGCCACTCAAAATGCTACCCAGTACCCAAGTTTGGATTGCATTCACAGCAATCGCTTAATTCTTCGGCAGTTATATTTGCAGTTATGTGCAGTTCCTCAAGATAACGAAAGTCTTTTAAGTCGCTTAGAGTGTAGACTGTGTAAAAAAAATAATTTTGATTAGATTAGATATATTAGTTATGAGATTCGAAATTCTTGCCTTACCTTCTGCCAAGTGAATATTTAGGTAAGTAATTCGTTTCTTTGAAAGTAGACTTACGATGGATTGAAAGATTTCTCGTAAATTTTCTCCATATGTGTATTTTAAAGTAGTTCTTGTTAAATTTTCATTTTGCTTAATGCCAGTGAACAATGATTTAAAATAAAAGTTTACATTGTTTTTTGTAGTACCCCTCAAAGTATAGCAAATCTGACCTAAGTCAATAGTAATTTCAGAAATTTCTTCAAATAGCCAGATTTCTAGGCTATTGTATAATGCCCTGTCCCAATAATAAAAGTGCTCACGAGTCCAAGTGCATGATGCCGCAAAGTTAATGAGATCGGCATATTTAAGTTTTAATTCTCCGGTGGTTCTCTTTTCAGTCTCACATTTGATTTTTAAGTATTTGAATATTTCATAGGAGCAGTAAGGATTAAGAAACTCTATTATCGGTCTACTCATTTTGCATATTTTCCTTGCGATTTTGTTTGTGGAATATTATTATTTGTTAAATCAAGTAACCAACAATGCGTCATCAGTCTTTTCACATATAGCAATTCTAATCTAAACAGTATACATATTTGTATGTATGTATATATATAGTTATCAGCTCCGTAGCACCGTACCGTTGCGCCCGAGTGTCAGTTGAGAACTGACTTGCGAATGTTTTCGAAATGTCAGCCATTTGGTCATACTTTGTAATCAAGAAGTGAGTACAAATAAACGCTGAGAGTATGAAAACAATACATCAACAAAAATCATCGTACAAATGGGTGAGATGTACACACAACATTTTCGCCGCTACGAGCGCTTAAGTGTTCGGAAGGGAAGCCCGTAATGAAATCCGAGTAAGCTAAATGCCATATACAAAATTTGTTCAGGGTATACCCAAGTCGGGGCCACGGCAAAGTTAGGGGTATAGAGAGAGAGCATATCTCGAGATACGGACTCTCTGGCTTTTATTCTTAGCAAATAACCAATTTTTAAGAGAAATCTATAATCTTATAAAGTGAAACAAAATAATGCATTTTTGGTGACTTTCTTATACAGAAATTTCTTGGACGACAGGATTGAAATGGGTTTATTTCTCTTACTTTTTAATTTTGTTTAAAAGGCACAAAATCAAAATTTCAAGTAAGCCAAATTAAAAAAAAATAAATAAACAACAAAAATAACAAAAAAAGAAAAGAATTGAAAAAAGCACATAAAATTTAGTTAGAAATAATTTTAGAGAATGGCGACAACTGCTTTACCTAATTTTGGAGAAATTGAGTGTGTTCGTTGGTTTCGCGGCTTGTCCGTAGAGCAGATTAGAGCCTGTAATAGATTACTTAATGCCCTGAGGGATGACACGGAACAGGGAACGACATATCGGGTGCGCTTTTGTTTCACTCAGCTTGGTCTCCATCCACCGGTGCCATCAAAGAGGCTAGAGGCAATTATGAAAATAAGCCATTGTAATGATCTGGCCTTCTTATGGTTCATCTGGGAGGCGGAGTACAAGCAGCCGCGAAACAAGAGCAGCTCCCTAGACTCTATGGATAACGACAATGAGTTCTTTACAGTCAATGAACAGCTGTTGTTCTCGGCAATGGCTCATCTGGATATGGCGGCCACGTTAAGGGCATTGGATCGTATTTTGCCGCTGCCTGCACACTCTAAGAAGAAATCCAACCATGAGGAAAAAGATCATGCGAATCTTGGAAAGAAGAATAGTGGCAGTCAGACTTATAGGAAATCCAAGCCGTACCTTTCACCTTACTTTGCTCCACATGTGCGACCAAAACAATTTGTACCCAAGAGGAAGTTGGTGCCAGATTTTCAAAAACTTGAGTTTCCCGAATATAGTCATTATATGGATCCCATGTATGAGATACCCAACGAAAAGTCACGATGGTTCTCACAATACGAATTGTCACCGGGAAAGCGAATAATTAAAAAATTACTCACCCAAGAACTGGATCGTCTGTTTTTCGATAGCGATTCCGTCTCTTCGGAGCCGGACTATGCCCTTTGCAATACACATAGATCAATGGAAGAGGAAATGGCTCTTAAGAAAAAGGAGTTAACCGACGAAGCATTGCACAACTGTCTGGCTCAGTTGGATGTGGTTGGATCGGAGAGGCAAGCGAGACGACAACGTATCATCAAGTCCTTGGAAGAAGAGATCCAATGTGCAGCAGAAAAAATGCATCAATTCTCACGTCGACAGCTTACACAATTGACAGTGCTTCGCAGTGATGGATTAAATGCAGATTGTCGACTCTGTCAATACTTGGTATCATCACCGCCGCCCAGAAGGGTACGTAAAGCGAATCTGTCTGTTCTAATGCGTGGATACATTGATCAAATTGACCATCCGCTGCCGCCAAAAGAAGAGGACACACCTTATGTGAAAGTTCTAGAACTACGTGGTGAACGAGAGTCTCGCAGTTGTTGTGACAAGACCGATTGTACAACGGTCGAGACAGATACTTTGAGGCGGAATCCAGGGAAGAGCAGTCAAGCTAGCTTAATTAACCGAAGTCTTGCTGGCGGTGGTGCGGAAACAAAAGATAATCGTCGAAAGAAGCATCGTTCGACCATTAAAAAGGCTTCGATAGCTACCGAAAAACAAACTTATTTAAGAAATTTAAAAGATCTAATCCCCGTTTGCGGTCTTAGGAAAAAGTGTACCTATACAAATGTTCCCAATGATAATCTGCAAGAGAGTTATACTACCAAATGCAAAAGCGGTATACATTTGGATTATTTCAAAATCTTCGATCCACCAGAGTTGCCACCGTTATCACCTCAGGAAATGGACTGCGATCTGGGTGAGTTTCGCATAGATATTGAGGATAAGCAGCCCTTAATCGAAAGATATTGTGTTGACGCCCTCAATAAGACATTCAAAGATGAGGACGAGCAAGAAAAATGGGAGAACATACAGACTTCGGAGAATCCTAAGTATCCTCTATCCGTACTAAATGCCATTGATAAGTGTGCCATAAATATATTTAAGCAGGAGATGGCAATCAGGGATAAGATGCAAGAAACTGAACTAAAAGCTTCCGTTAATTCTGAGAATTTGCTACATATTACAAATATCGATCCTGATAATAGGAATCAAATGGTTGAACTACTCAAGTCGGGCCTAAAGATCCTACAGCGCGATCCTCGCTATGTTTTGGCCACGTTTTCGAATGCCCACAAATTGCCAATACTGGTTGATTGGGTAGCCAATCGTTATGGCAAGACTTACAATCGCCGGGAAATGGAACAAATAGTCAACTCATCGTTCTCTGTCTATGACCAACTTGATCGGATGAGACGTAATCCACTGGGAAAACTAGTACGCACCAATGTCTGTGGAATCGTCAGCTATGACGACCACGCACGAATTATGCACAGGGCCCACTGCATGAAAATGAAGTATCATCGACAGCTCAATGAGAAAGAGCTGGAGCAATCACGTCTCATTTGGTTAGCTTTACGAGGCTATTCTCATTTATCTGGCTACATTGGGGACACTTTCTTTGCCTATATGCCATCTCGAGAAATGGACCTAAAGCGACACAATGTTTGGAAGCGTTCGGATTACCGTGACATGGTTGAAACTCGAGTGACATTACGCCATAAAAGAGACCAGAGTTAAGTCACCAGTTGTCTACCATTGCAATGTCTAGCACCTATTCATTAAAATAGATGCTGGACACTGCAATCGTAGACAACTCGCTACTTATTCAAATGGTCTGATTTTGATGGCAGTGCCATTAAGAGTTCTTTCATCCTGTAATTAATATGAACTGGGATTGTGAAAGTGCCATATTCAAAGTAAAAGGAACACCTAATAAGGTTACCAAATTGGCTGTGACGTTCTCAAAATCTATCAAAACATGGATGGGGTTGAATGAAATTTGTCAATTTGGTTTTCTTACGTTAACAATCCCAATATGTTTGTCCTGATGCAAACAATGCAGATAACTATGTAACACAAGAACGATAAATGATAGGTACCTACATTTTTCTAATAAAAACTATTTCGTTGGTCGTCTATTGCATACTTATGGGATGATATTTTAGATCCAAGATACCAAATGCAAAGCTGGTACTGCAGCAGCTGCTTTTTTTTCTCTTAACTGAATGTTGGTAGACTCATTCATTCATTTGCCATTGCCATAACTGCAATTGTGTTTAAAATGATTGAACATTTTGATTACATTTTTGAATTGGCTATATGTGCCTACTTATGTAAATCAAGTTGCAAGCATTTTCTACGAAACCCAATTAAAAATGCTGATGCCCAACTAAACGGGCTAAAGTACAGTAGGCAGAATATGAATACCAGATATAACCACAAAAAGGCACATCGACAGAGTGAGGGCAAAGGACGAAACGCTTTAGAGTTTAGTTTGCCTGTCGGTTGAATTGGGGCCTAAGGCAGGTCAGGGGGAGGCAACACCATCGATGACATGCGACAATGTGGGCCACGCACTGCCGTTGCTCATTAATTTGAAAAAACGCGTTGAATATAACAACTGGTCTGACAGGAACGAGCTGATGAAAACCAGCAACAGCAGCAGCAGCAACAACAACAACTACAGCCGGCAAGCTGATGCCGTGTAATGGCGAATCCATGAGGCACGTGACACGTGTGGAATGCCACTGACACGTCGAAATCGACTTGATGACAGAGGCTGGCAGGCTGAAGGGCTGCCAGGCAGACAGTCAGGCAGGGCCAGAGCTGTGGCATGAGAGATGATGCGTGTGATGGAGTTTATGTATTAAATCAGTAAAGCATGTGACAGGATTATGATATAAATCATTGCATACTTTATGGCAATCAATTTAAAAGAGCAAAATATTTCCTGCTTTAAAATTGGAATGCAGAGAAGAGAATAGAATGGACAAGAGATTACCCAATCTCCATAAACATTATGTATACATATACATTCAGTATATAGCATTGTAGGTATTGTTGTTTCATGCGCAGGACATTGTTGCAAGCGCAGCAAAAAGTGTCAGATAATCGCCAACTAATACAATGAATTTGACCACAACTGAATCCACCTCCCCCCGACCCCCGCCACAGACCTTCAACTGCAGCCTCAATGGCAAATGTATAAGAAATCCCTCTATAATCGCCCCCATATTGCCATTAAATTCAATTACATGACAATAACGTGGCGCTTACGGCGCTCTGCGGTCCACTAAAAATTGAAAATAAAAATAAAGCGTCAAATAGATAAAAAGTGAAAACTTAACTAAAACTCAAACTATCCAAACATGGGCGTAGACACCCAAGGTTCTTCTTCTACGTTATGATTTATTCTATATAACATACATACATATATCGTTTTTAAAAAGGAAAGTATGCCTCACTTTAAAAAGGGAGTTGAAAACTTTACCAAACCCAGATCTAAGTTTTATTTTCAAATCTATAAATACCAAGAAGCATATCGCAATAAAATTACTGGACGCATAAAATTTTCATCTGCCTTTAAAGAACTTTCAAAATGCATTTTGGAAATCGAGACAAAGTTAAATTTTAAAGCTATAGCTTCTGCCACTGTCGACTTTGTCTGCCCCACTGCGTTGCGCCTCTGGGACAAACAAACCATAAGAATGGAACAAAGCAAGGGCGAAAAAGAAGCAGCAGATGAAGCAAACGTGCCCAAGGGCGCTGGCAACTATCAGCAAGAAATTATGATTAGCTTTTGCTAAAGTTTTTTGAACGCAGTCAGCAACAGCCACTTGAAAACTGCATAAGCTGACGCTTCTTCCGCTACCGCTTGGCCCCATTGAAGCGTGAAGGCAACTCTGGTTAAATGGCAACTCTGGAAAACTGGCAGCCATTTGAGAACCAAAAACAACAATTTTCGCCAACGCAACGTTTTTAATTTCACTTCTGATTGTGCTGATGCCATTGTGTCGGTTCGACTGTGTGCTCCATTTTGTACGCTTTGTGTAATCGCTTAATAATGCCCCCAAAATTATGCTAAGCGATTTTCATCTTGTTATTTTACTTTGTTTTATTATTTTCTTTGGTGCATTAGAGATACTAAATGGTTTACCGCATTCAAATAAAAATAAATATAAAATCAGCAGAGTCAAGCCATTAAAAGTCTTCTTCTAATGGTGGGAATCCTTTACTTTTGAGTATAGATATAGCCCGATAGTTTTTAGATAGACTTAAAGTATTAGTTAACAAGAACTTGATTTCTAGGCGAATTAAAGGATATAAACTAGCACAAGTGTTCCCCCTAAAGTATGCAATAACCAGTTGAAGAAGGAGGATGGGGCACCTAAAAATGATTTGAAAATAACTTTTTGCAATGTTATCAAATCAGATTGGGACACTTGTATGAAAATGCACTTTAGTCTTTCTTCCATTTAACATTATATAATCAAAATATATCAAAGTAATATTACTTTCCAAATCCCAAAATGTATGGCCATAATCAATATGCTCTATACATGTATATACATCTGCCATTCCATTTATTTTTAAAATTTTCATACATATGTACATGTAGGTATATTCACGTTTATGTGCAATTTGCATACATTTTGGTAAGCTTTAAATACAAGCGAAGGTAAAAAGTAGACAATTTCAGCAAAAGCGAACAATTTGTCACAATTATTGCCCTCAAAATGACAGGCAAATGAAAACCAAAGAGCTGGAAAATAATTCCAAGCCCAAGGCAAGGAAAATATAAGCCATTTCGGGTCTTGGGCACAATTTTAATTTTTCTTTTTGTTTTTGCATAGTTAACGATGACATTCAGTGTTAGAGGACAATGATGCAGCAGCAAACAGGACACACCTGCAACATTTTGTTTACGACATTTTGTCATATTTTTTGGTTAATTTCAAAAATGCAAATCATCGAACTCACCATCCTCCTGCTGTGAGTGTGTATGGTTGGCCTTTGTCCTTTTGGCTTTTATGACAAATTTTACCATCATAGATCATGAGAGGCTTTGCCTCGTTAGAACTATGTAATATTTCACAGATATTTCCGTTGTTTGTTTTGATATTTTGGTATTTTGTTTTTGGTTTTTGTTTGCCTGTTTCCATTTTCAGTTCTCCATGGAACATTTTCCTCTTGTCATTACCCTTTGATATGTTTACAGTGGGCTCAATTCCTGGGAACTGGTCCAAGCATTTTGTTAGTTGCCTATTGCCTAACATTTAGTTGGTTTTTTGTGAGTCCTTAGTCCTTTCATGTTCAATATTTCAACCAATTTTAAATCACAATTTGATGCAAAAGAAAAATTGTGTAAATGAGAAATGCATAAGACATGTGCTCGGATTTATAATTAAAGTCAAAGAATATTATAATGAATGTCGAGTGTCGACTTTTATTTTACTCTAAAAAAAAAGGAAACTTAAACAACTTAATAAGGCAAACCTACTGATATTTGCTAAGAAAGGAAAGGTAGCCAAGTTTACTGAACTGAACATGGTATAATATACATACATGCCAGAATATACTGAACCAAAAATTCTAGGACAGCTGCCCCACAGGATGACAGTTTGTTTCACAGTTACCCCTAGCGAAAGGCTTGTACCTCTAAGAAAAACACACATTATAACTTGGAACCAACTATTAAATAGGTAACAAAAGGTACTTTATGTTTATATGCAATTCACTTTCTCTGCGAAGCTAATTAGCCTGCTTCTAGAGGACTCAATACGCAGTCTCAATGACTTGTCTAATTGGCCCAGTAAAGTGCTTACTTTACTATATCCTACACTAAACAATAAGAATAATATCTAATATTGTCAAAACGATTTTGATCATGATAAATGAAAATGCTACCCCGTTGTCAATTGGCAGAACATATACTAATACTCTTGATTAAGGCTTAAAAATATAAATTTTAACTTTTAATATTTATTAGATTTTATTCGAAACTACTAAAGAAGTTAAATTCTTATTCCTTTCCGCACTTAGCTGGGGTATGACAGCCTTTACATTAGTCCTTACTAAAGTATCCAGAAAGACGCCGTTTACAGCAATGAAATTAAAACTTTTGAGCAACAGATATCGGTCCATATAGATGAAGTTAAATAATGACACTGAACTTGTTTGCAGCATACAACGTTTGAGTTTCGTAGGATCCAACTGAAAGAGACAAGAGTATTTTATTTGATTTTGGTTAATGTCTATCGAAAGAACTCACCAATATTTCTCTTTCACCAAATGAACGTTTCGATAATCGACGTAGTTCAAGGATATAGAGGCGATCAAATATTCTGCTTTCCATTTTAAAAATATCCCGGGCCATTAGGATAATTCGAAGCATAGTTGAACTGAACCAACAAACCGCAAACATTTCAAATAATTCGTTCACACAAGTGGAATCCCTACAAGTCTCAATAAAGACGCCGCATACCAGTGTTACCGCAACAAGTTCACCGATTAACCTGGCCGTATGGATTAGCCAACAAAGTTGATCTATATTGCTACGTATTATTAATAGCTCTTTCAAGTATTCTAAGCAAAGAAACCAATTCCCTTCCCTCAGAGGTGATTCATTTTCCAGATATTTGTCCAGACCTTCGATTAATTGGTAATGCCAAATCATGGCCACATCACAAAGATACAGGGCAATCATTAATCGGCCATAGGATAGGGTTGCGGGAACTAAGTAAAATGTGTCCGAGATTATAGGAAGAAAAAAAATATATGCAATAAATTCGCGTAGAAAGTAGCACAGTAACCGCATTCGATTAATATGCACTTCTTTGCCAACTAGTTTAAAGTGGCTCCTTTTCAGTTTAATCATTCTGTTTATTAGCTCGCAAATTTCTTTGGATCTGAAAGCCAAACACCAAGTAACATGGAGAACACAAACATCACGAAAAAAGGCCAGAATAAGGACTGTCAATCCATATATAACGGCATCGTTAAATTCCTGTCCCGGAAAAAACAACATACTTCCGAAAAAAGCATGAATAATAATACAGAAGCCGGCCAAAACGTAAAATAAACGCTCATTAACCCTAATCCAAAATGCAGATACGCCAAACAATTGTTCTTGGACTCGATATTGAAAAACATTAAGTGCGGGAATTTTAGTCAGCACTTGAAGGTAGCGCCACATTGTTATACAAATGCAAAGTTCACTAATCTAAAACTTGGAACCAACTAAATAAATAAACCTTTCCCACTTGCTACCAATAACCACTAATAAATAGGTAATAATGGGTACTCCACTCTCGTCATTTATCATAGCTACAATACCACTTTCTCTGCAATTAGACTGATGACACTTAAATTATGTGACGATTTTCCCCTTTCTGCGGCACATTACATTTGTTCAATGCTTTTTCCAATATTCAAAGTCATTTACTCCTGTGTTAACAAACAGTTTCTAACAATTAAGAATCTCTGTACTTTACTTGCTTTATACTTATGTTGTTTTTCAATCGCTCAAGTGCTTTAAGATTACTCAATTGTACGTCATCGATCCTGCGGAAAATTTCGGGATTGTGTGTAATTCTTTGTGAATGATCATTTATCTCTAAACTTTCGTTCAGGCCCATTTATCTCTGCACCCAAAGCAATACAAAGATTTGCAGTGGAGACTTGTGGGTCTAAAATTGTTGATCTAAAAAGCTCTTTTAGAGCTTTCAGCTGAAGCCGGTTTTTTGTATTGTTGTATTGTTGATATATTGCGCATGCGCCACCGACTCTTGCATTTTGCATAACCTTTCAATCAGGCCCACACACACACACACACACATACGTGCTCAAATCGCTTTTTCGTAGAAACCTTTAACCAGAGAAACTGGTAAACTTCACTCATCGCACCTTAAAGTCTTATGCGCATTGCCATTTTACTCAGTTGGCTCGAAGACGGCGACGCGTGCGCACAACGATCCGACGGTAAATAACGCATTTGGTCGATCCAATGCAATTCAATTAATAAGCAAAAGTGAATGTGTCGTTCAAGCATACATATATACAAAAAAAAAACCTTAAAAATTGTGTTTTAATATAAAAGTATTCATTTCGATTTATCCGTTTCTGTATAGGTTTTCTATGACTACAAATACAATGGCGCTTTTTAAAATTTGCATATTTGCCTTAGCAGTGGGTGAGTAGACATTTAAGCTCTTCATAGCCCACCATTTTTAATTGCAAATGTCAATTGGATAAAACGCATGTCATGAGTTTAACAGTTTTATTTGAATAAATTATGCCAATGGAAATGCTCTTTTACAATACAAGCAATCAGCATCATCAAAACAACAGGAAACAAAAGTTAAACAAAATGTATGCAGAACTTCTCGGCCCACAATTAAATAACGAAAATATTATTATTTTCGCATAATATTAACAACATTTGTTTGCGACTCGCCATTATCATATTGTTATGCTCTCACAGAGGGTATTATGACTTTTGATATGAATCAGGCTTTAGTATTTTGTACACTAAAGTCTAATATCTTCTCTCAATTATTTAGAGTATATGAAAAAACAAGATTGGTTTTTTTATAAGAGTAGAAACTTTAATATAATATAAAATTACTTATTATTTATTCAAACAAATTCCTTAAAAGACAATTCTTGAAGCTTATTATTCTTATTATTCACTGTAGATGAAATCTTTTGAAGAACTATATTAATATTTGTTTCCTAAGAACCTTAGAATATATAAAGCTTCCGTTTTGCGGTCGCCAGTATTTGAATTTCTCTAATGGAAGTAATTCTTACTAATTTACTGCAATGTGAATTTAATTTAAGGGTACATTAATTGCTGCATAAATACTCAAAATATAAGCATATAGAAACATATGTATATTTCCATGTATTTGTTCGAGTGAATGGGTAACTACACATGTAAATCAAAAGGTAAATGCCATCCATGAGAGACATTTGAATATTGTCACACTTGTTGGTGTTGGTTATTGTGTTTGGAATTTTGAATAGAAAATATTCGGTGGCAGATTTTTCGAAGTCGGGGGAATTTAATTTTTGCGGCAAATTTGTACAAAATTTGTGTGTTTCCATGGAAGCTCATTTAAATTGTATGTTGTTAATTTGTTGGAATCAAATGCATAAACTGGAATGTCCATGTATGTAAGTGTATATTGAATGAAAGGATAACTTCATCTGATGATGGGTGCAAACAAAACTTTGTAATTACAGTAAAGTGACCATGAAATACATATACATATCCATATACACGTTTGCCATAGAGAAAGAGGGGCTGAAATTGAATTGAATTTTCAGCTAATTAGAAGCCACTCAAGCAAAAAAATAGAAAATACAAAATTAACATTTTCCATGCATTTAAGTATTTAGCCAGAAACAAAGTGAAAAGTGCATTTCAATTTTTCGGTTTTTATAATTTTTGTAGACTCTGTTATTAAATTTAATCTATTTTAAATCTGTTTGCCAGCTCAATGAATAAGATGAAAAAAGTGTTTAATCTCATTCGATGTTCAATGAACTTAACACGCATGTCTCACCTACTCATTTCGTTAGTCATACTTCTTTTTTTTGCCCCACCCCCCAACACCCCCACCAAATGGTGTCTGCGTGTATGTGACTTGAATTCAATTTTAACCCAAATGGAAAAAAAATGAAATGAAAGGGGAAAAATGTATTAACGCTTCTCAGCACATTCGAGGCACTCAATTAAGCTAGTTTAACCGGACTGGAAATCAAGTCAAACCGGGACCAATGCCTGTCGTCAGAGTCTATGGCAAACTTGTTGACAAACTGTTGTCAGAGAGCGGCGTTCCGGCTGCGGGTCCACAAACAATAAGTCACAAAACTCAAACCGCATGTTGGGCTTGACATACTAAGGGGAAAAAAAACAAAACTCACTGAAAAGAAATGGAGTGAAAAAATGAGAAAAAAGATGAAAGTCTAACATTTATAGCCAAGGAAAAGTTGGAAATGACTACACATGTGGGTATATAGATATGTCAGCAAGTTCTCAGGGCATACAGAATATTCAAATGCTCTATTAATGCAATCTAATGTGAGTTTTCTAATCTATGCGACGTACTTGCTGTTTACCCAACTTTTTCTATGAAGATTAAGAATCTACTGGAATATTCACTCAATTTTAGCTTATTCCACGCTTTATCTCTTAGTCCCTAAATGATCTAACCCATTAAAATGAAGTCACAATCCTCATACATTTAATAAAAAGGAATTTTAATAGATATATTCAGATATTTAATGTCTTTAAAATTAACACAATCTTAAGAAGAAATCGAAAATAATCGAAAATAGAGGGCTATAAATATTTTGTTTAAAGAATTGGGAACTCTTTGTGTTTACTTCTTTGTTATATTTGAAGGATTCGCTGTTTTCGAATCCACATAAAACAATTTTACCACACTTTAAAATGTATTAAAATAAACAACAAATTGTAAATTGGTTCAATAAAAGATCCCGACAGATAAGATAACTATCTTAAAGTATAGTATTCCACAACCATTTTTTATATAGGTTTTTTGGTAATTTTTTTTTAATAGAGTATTGAAAAAACTAAAACAAACTCATGAAACAAAATGTTGGTTCTTCTCCCCTCTTGCTCATGTTATTTTTGGCCAGGTCCAAAGCCCGTGTATGAGACGTGTTTCAATGACAAGCGGCAGCTGCAAGAGCAACAACAGTCAACAACGGCAGCAACTTGCTGGTTGCTGTTGCTGTTGTTGCTGTTGCTTGTGTTGCTGGCGGCTTAAATGTTGCCTGACACTTTACGCACTAATTGCTCTGTGGAATTGTTTCTTTATTAACGTTTAATCGAATGTCAGCCAGTCAGCAACTTGGTGGCATTGTTGCAGCAAAAAAAAAAAAACAAATTGAAACTGTCTTTTTTTACTTGATTCCCTCCTTCGTTTCGCACTTCTCTTTCACTGGTTTTTAGTCTCTCTGTCGCTTTCTGTTGAACCATTTGCAATGCCTGAATGAAGTGGTTTACCTTGGAATTGTGTGTGTGTGTGTGTGTGTAGTCAATGTGCAACTTGTCGGAAGTGCATGGTTATGACTTGGCTTTTTTCGTTGATTAAGATTGAATGCCATACATTTTGTTTTAAACTTGGCTTTTACTTAAAGTCAATAAGCTGTCGAAGCAGCTGATGTGATTAAAAACAGCTGTTTATTAGCACTTTCACTTTAAAGGTCGTTCGCCAAAGATGTCGCAACTATGATAATAATATATGGCCCCATGAAAACAAAAAACCAAAGCGCTAACTCTCCGCTTATGTATATACCGGCATTCGAGTTGATATTTTATTTATTAAGTTCAGCGAAACCAGTTTATGGCTTGCCAAACATCAATGGAAAACTTGTGGGTAACAACTGAAAACAAAACACAAGACAAGAAAAAAAAAAATCGTTTTGCATTTTCTCATCTCTGTTATCATCAACTTGAACATAATTGTCTTTATTATAAAAAAAACTCTTCTTTAAGTGACTCAAAATGAAGCGTTTTTACAAAAATTTCAACAGACATTATTACTTTTGGCATCGAGATATCTGACATCAATATTTATAATCCAATTTTCCTTATATCTTTTGCTTATAGGAACCACATTAGCCCAGCACGAGTTTCGAGTTGGAGCGGGTCATCCGTCTTCCCAACGCCATTTGCCGCCACGCACGCGTGATCCTGTGGGAGAGGCAGCTGTCATACCCAAACGCAAACAGACACAGGATTACGAGCCCACCAAGCAGTGCCCAGAGGCGAATGGTTTCTACCCGGATAGCGAGCAATGTGATAAATATTATGCGTGCCTGTAAGTTGCTATGAAACTGAATGAAATCGTCATTCCGATGGCGTTTTGAGCGGAATTTATGTCGAAGAGAAAAGTTTTACCACAATTTATTGAAAAGCAATTTCAATTTTGCAAATGTAAAACTAAAGCTTAAATTGAATGTCCATCTAAAGGGCAACAAATGCAACTCCTAGTGTCCTTTTGGTATATTCTATTAGAATGAGAATAACATAAAATTAAACATATTAAATCCATTATCCTTTTGTTACTCTTCAGTACAATTAAAGAAGAAAATGTTACACAATGATGTTAACGTTTCAGTAAACAAATACTATAACTTTGGTTTTTATACTTACTTAGATAGAAAACTATATACATAAGTATTCACTGATCTCTTATTCCTTTTGATTTACAGAGATGGTGTTCATACTGAGCGCCTTTGTGCCGATGGCATGGTCTTCAATGATTACACACCCATCGAGGAGAAATGTGATTTGCCATACAATATTGACTGTACCAAGAGATCGAAATTACGTAAGTATCTGCAGTTACAGAAGACAAGCTAAATTTAATTCACTTATTCTCAGTTTATTTTGTCCTTTTTTTTTTTGGAGGTTTTGTTTATTTTTGCTTAATTTGTTGAATTCCTGTTTCTGTTTTGTATGCAAACTGTGTAGAATTAGCGAGGGGTAAATGTCATGCTCATACTCTCGGAGTGCTGTATATATGTACATATGTACATATGTATGTAACTTACATATAGCTAAACCTGAACAAAGTCAACTCATAAACGCGCATCGTGCTCGCACTTAGTTGCTCGTTACTTCATTCAACGCCTTCTTTGGGCTTGCTGTTTTTTCCTCTTTTTCTTTTGTTTCTTGTTGGTTTAAACTTATTTATTATGCAAACGGCATGCGAGGCGGTTAACCTAAATTGTTGTCGTCAATAGGTCTTTGGTCTTGAATCTTGGGGTTTCGGTTTCGGGGCTAGGGCGCTTTGTTTTTATTTCTGTACACGGTACACTTCTTTTATTGCCTGATTTTATTATTTCATTTAGCTTTAAATCTTTTGAAAACAAGTGTCTTCGTTCTTATAATTTAATTTCAGAAACTTTATTCTTTGAATTTCTTAATAACTTATTTGTCATCCATTAAAAGGCATTAGAAATTCCAATTACCGTTGACTTAATAGAATGGTATACACTTTTATATAAGTATAATGCACTTATGTCCATGCACATGCAACAGAGAAACAAAAAACACAGATGCTTGAGTAGAAAGAACTGTCCAACTATTTGAATATATATATTTGTATGCTGGCCCATAAACTTACAGTCTGAAGACCATAAACAAGCCGAGGCCAAAGAGTGTAGCAAGGACACAGAGACACACAGAGGACACAGTGATAAAGAATATGGAGAAAAGGCAGCAAACACAAATGGCATAAACTATTCCAGGAAATGTGAAAAATATGCTTTTCAATGTGAAAAGTCTTTTTTAATTAAAAATTTAAAAGAGGCAAAATAAGATTCATCTGTTAGTTAAAAAAGAATATATGTAGTTAAGAAAATGCAGAAATCAAAATCAACCCTAAAATGTAGACTAAAATAGTCCTTTCGATTCGTTCAGATGATTAATCAGTGGTGTCGAAAAGTTACTGAATGATTTAGCTTTGTTTAAATTGCTCTAATTTAATTTGCATTTTTCTATGTTCATACAGAGACACCACAGTCTTCTCTCCATTGCCCACGCAAGAATGGTTACTTTGGCCACGAGAAGCCTGGCATTTGCGATAAGTTTTATTTCTGCGTCGATGGTCAGTTCAACATGATAACCTGTCCCGCTGGCTTGGTGTTCAATCCCAAGACTGGCATCTGCACCTGGCCCGATGAAGTGGGTGTCACTGGCTGCAAGTCTGAGGATATATTTGAATTTGAGTGCCCAAAGGTGAATGAGAGTATTGCCGTAACCCATCCCCGGTATGCCGATCCCGATGATTGTCAGTTCTTCTATGTGTGCGTCAATGGGGAATTGCCACGTCGTAATGGCTGCAAATTGGGTCAAGTCTTTGATGAGGAGAATAAGCTTTGCGATTGGGCACGTAAAGTACCAGATTGGTAAGATAAGCTACCTAAAAGATTATTTTATTTCGTACTAAATTTCACACTCTTGTCTATTGATAGTGCTGACTGGTACAAAGATCGTTTAACTGATGCCGAATTGGAGGAATTGGAAAATCCCAAACCAAAGACGACCACCACCAAGAAGCCACCTCGTGTCCGAGGACCCTCTAGGCGTAAGCCCAAGCCAAAGGTAGTGGATACAGAAGAATAAGAGTCGACTGTTTAGCCTTAAGTAACACACTGAATTGAGCATGAAAATAACAAAAAATCATAATAAATATTTCTCTTAAACCGTATCAGAAATAACTATTGATAATTCAATTTCAATGTCTTTGAAATAAAAATTCTTACTCTGCCATTATAAGCTAATCCCGCTAATATTTTAAAAAATGTACTATAGTTTCTTGAAGATCCTAGTTGCCTTCTTCAGAATAAGTCTTGAGTTTTTTCTTTTTGTTTTCCTCTCTAAGGAAAGGATAAACCAATGTTGAGTGTCCACGCACACATTGTATAGCATACATTTAAGCATGTAAATAAAGTTCTAAACGATCTCAATGTGCTGTACTTTTGATAGTAGAGCCAAAGCAGCATATACAATATGAAACAAATTTGATGCGCTGCCAAAATGACAAGATTTTTATGCGCATACAGGGAGACCCTCTCGAAATCAAACCGAGCTGTGTCTCTTTTTCCACCTCCCCCTCCATCGGACCCTACTGTCATTCTTTCTCTCACTCTCCATTCGAGCTTTTCTGCCATTGCCTGCAGCGCATAAATTCAATTTACCGTTGAGCATGCACAAAAGTATGCAACAAAATGGCAACTCACACACACAAATACTCACTTGCTGAGATTGTGTGAAGGGGCGACGAAGCACAAGGACGAGGATTGGACATGTGTATGACGTTTGGTAGACAAGAAGAAGCATTCGATAAAACGCATTGAAAATTGCATTGTGAAAATTGTAAGCAATTGAAAGGCGAGATTTACATTGGCCATTGAATGAAACAAGAAGAAAAAGAGGGAACGAGGGACAGGCCGAGGCGGTGGCATTGTCTAAGGGACGAAAATGAAATCAGTGAAAGCGATAAGACATTTTACTTGAGCATTTGTTTATCTCTACGATTGGGTCGAGGACTTGGTATTGCTTTTGATGCGATGCAGAAATGAATATAACGTAACCTTAAATGGTTTATATAAATGAAACAAGTGGAAAACATGACAAGGATATTACCTTCTGCCTAGAAAAGCAGAGACTAAAAATATTTACCTATTCGAATTGAAAATAGATTTTGTTGTCTTCCCTTTTAAGCTTAGCCATAAGTTCCATATAAGTTTTGCATTTTTTTTGTTAGTTGATTGCGTTTACACAGGCAGCAAGAAGCATGTCATCTGACTGCTCGTTGTCTCGCTATCTCGATGTCTTGTTGTTTTGGTGTTAATGAGCAATTTTGGCCATCCCTCCTATGTGGACTTATGCCGCGGTCACTAGCCACCTTTAGCCCACGCACACATCGTGTCCAAGTGGTCTAAGCAACTGGGTCTAATTAATCAACTAACGAACCCAAGAATACGAGCGAGCTATGAGAGTTCAGAGAGCGCGTCATGTTGTCAATAATTTGCCACGTCCAGGTGGAAGTAACGTCAGCCAAATGAGCTCCAACACCTCATCCACCTCTCATGTGACTGGCCTGACCTATTCACTCACCTGGCTGGACCCTCCGAATAGCATTTCGTCGACTTCAGCGCCTACTTAATCAAGTGTAACATGTCCAGGCGCACACCCAGTTGCCATTTGACATGTCGGATGGCCACTACATCTCTATACCTGCCCTCACAATCCGCCTCCTCCTCCTGCTCCTGTATGTCTTTGACAAGCTGCCTGGGTAGTGGACCTTGCTCTTAGTCCTTGTCGCACAACATGCGCTCGTCGTTCCTATCAAATGTCAAATTTGACACAAACAAGTGTTTACATAATGACAACAACAATTTGCGTAATTGTCAGAGACAACAAGAACCCTCCAGGCTATCGGGTTGGACCCTCATAGCATTGAGGAAGAAGTTCCCCCAATTTATTTGCTGGAAATGCAATCTTTTCAGTATTTAAGTTCTTTTTTTCTTTACATTAATTTCATTTTTATATAGCATAATTAGTTGATTGCTGTCATAGCTGTTAAGCAATTGAAACAAAGACACGTCGTCAAGAGGGTCACGAATGACTTCTTGTGACTTCCTGACTAGTAAAAACAGGAAATTATTATATCATAATCGGACGGCAAATTGAGCAAACACTTATTTTGTTTTATAATCTTTCAACTTTTTTAAGATTTGTACAGTTTTGTGACTTTCTAGAATCATTTTCTTCAAGACTTTAAAAGAACTTTCAACGAAGTCAGGAAGCATCAAGCTGATCGTGCAGACATTAAATTGACACCGTTCCGATAAATGGAAACTTTAACTATACGAACTTTTTTAAGACGAGTCAACCGTGTGAAGTAACCAGCATGTGGACAGTTGATTTTTTACTTTGAAGATTTTTGCCCAGTTATGCCTATTTGTGCCTTTTGGCCTGAAGTCTAACCTAAAATGGACTGAGAATAGGAAAAGGGAGCATGAAGAGGAGGATTAAATGGGAATATTCTTTGTGTTTTGTGTCTTATGCTGGCCAAGAGCCGTTGATTGTTTGCTCCTTGGGCTATTTGCTTTCTTGATGAAATAATTAAATGTCATTCATTTGGGTCGCTCGCTGTTTGTACCTAAAGGAGACAGAGAGAACGGAGAAAGAGTGAGATAGAAAGTGGAATGAAGTCTGGCCCGGCATAATTGTTGACCATTTCCGCATATCCCTTTTGGTGTGTGAGTGTGTAAGCCTTGTCCTTGCGCCTTTTGTAGCTAATTTGCGCAGACATTGCCTTCTGGGGGCCAAACAGAATGGAGGCTTCTCTTGATTTTAGTTATTGTACGCATGTTGAGCCCACATTTTCTTCTCTTTCAGCGTTCCAACATCCTTTGGTGGAAAACGAAGAAGAAGTTCATTAAACTTTGTGCTCGGACTGCGCATTTGGTTTGCTAATTAAGTGTTGGCTGTTGCACACTTTTTGAACTTCCACACAAGTTAAATGAGTGAATGAGTGGTCATGCTGAACTGGAGTCCTGGTGACGTCACATCGCTGCCAACGCATCAGTGCCAACAAAATTTGCATATTCATAAGAATGGACAGACATGAGACCCACTTTGACAGGCAATTTGCCTTGGCAAAAGTTTTGGCTTATTGCGGTCACTATTCTAATTTAAATGCAAGTCGAAAGTTAAAAGAAAATTTGTCAGCTGCGGAAAAATTTTGATTATTGAAATTGCAGTAGAGCAGCCTGAAAACTTTATTTAAATTTAAGCAAAATATTGGCTTACGATCTCAAGAAACGATATAGTTTTTAATTTATTCAAAGTCAAGTAAGAATTGCAGATTTTAATATCCAACACCTTAAAGTAGCTACTTATAGACGAGTCTAACACTCAAATTAAGTATTCTTACACTTCACAAATATCTTTAATATTTTAAGGCAAATGCCCCTACCCTATTTTCTAAGATTTTCGTTTTCCAAAAAATTAATTTTGGCAGCCCTACAATTTGCTTTTAAATTTGTCCCCAAGTGTACCTACTCTTTCTTCAATCAGGGTCTGCAGTTCCATGTGTATGGTATCCATGTCCACCCAGCAGTTTCACAATAATATTCTTTAACTTAAAAACTTTGAAATTGAGCAACCCAAAACTGTCAAAAGTTATGAATTTGCCTGACATCACACACACACACATACAAATGCACCAAAAAAGGGCAACCAACTGGCTTACAATTAAAATAAAGTTGGTAAATGGGTAGGTAGGTACAGTGGCTGCTATAAAATGTAGCCTAGAGCTATGCCTTAGGCATCCCAGATAAATCATATGAATTTATTATGATGATGGCATAAATCACAGGGCCATATATAAAATTTGCACCATGTCGTATTCACAATTTTTTCTTCTCCTTCTCCTGCCTATCTCAGTCTTTCGCTCTAAATCTCAGACTCTGACTATCATTGCCGCGGTCATTATACCCTTGCAGTAAGAGCGCATTAACTTTGATAAGAAGCTTTCAATGAAAGGAATTGTTTATTATGGGATAAAAATGACTTGTTGTTGGTGTAGAGCTTTATATCGGTTTGGTCTTCTATTTGATTACCATTCTTTTTCATTCATCTATATCTGATTTCTCTATGAAGAGTATACAAGCCTCGTCATTGGCAGCATTTCGATCCTTCCTTCTGGTGTTTGGTTATGTTAGCTCTGGGAGGGATTGGCATTGTTTTCGTTGTCTAAATGCCGCAAAATCTGCAATGCAAGCGCACCAGTTGACAACTCTGAACCAAAATTCCTGTCAACATTTGGCCAGTTTACAAAATGCACCGCTGCGGCATAATTTTCAAAACGTTCTCGGTGCACAAAACGGACAAACCGAATCCCTTACCCATGCTCCCTTCCCTTCATCCTTTCATTCATCTCTCTACTGTGGGCAGCCACTGCTCAAAAATCACTAAACATTTTCATTATTTTCTTGTTTTTATGCTTTCGCCTGGGTCAGCTGGTCTCTGGGCGGTTTTTGCGATTTGTTTTTACTATCCTGTTTACTCTTTTGTTGTTGTTGTTGTTGGTGTTTTTATTTGGCGGCTGTGACATTTCATTGCCGCCCAAAAGCAACGCTCTCGGAGCTATGTAAATATGCATGTTAATATTGCCCTTGAGTCACAAATTCAGCAATGAAATTAACCAACCAAAACTCAGCCCCACCCTAGTGATTTTTTTGTGTGTCTTGCATCATAGGACCATTTTTCAAATGTGTGTGTGTGTGTGGGTGTAAGTGCATCCATTATGGGAATTGAGGGTGTTACCAGGATTGTAATGTAATGAATTATGAATTTCATGATGTAGTTTTGTTTAGGGACTTGTTTATTCTCAATGATCACGTCTTAATTATATGTAAATATCTGTGAATTGTCCACAGCCAAATCATGAATGATATTTGTAACTTAATGGAATTTCAATTTTAATTTTGAATTTGTTTTCAAAAAAAGTGGGAGTAACTCACATATTGTTCAGATGTAAGTTAAAGGCAAATTGTGATCTACAGTTTATTCAACAATTTTCAAAGTTTTATGATGGGCCTTTTGGGCAGATATATTGACATGTAGGCTGACTTCTAACATGTATAATATGAGTATTGTTTATAGTATTAAATGACAAAAAAACTATAATGATAAAAGTTGAATTGTAGACTTAAGCATTCTGTATAAAGATACAAAATCAAGGTTGAAAGAGAAGAATTTGCAGAATTTCTCTCTCTCTCTCTTCATTAACACGCAAAACAATGTTCCTATAATTAAATTTTCTAGAAGAGCATTTATTTTTATTATTATTATGTATTTTTTTTGTGTGTTGGACTTAAATTTGATTTGCTTTAATTGAATTTGTATTTAATTGAAAAGTTGTATTTGTGATTTTCGTTTTGATGCAGAAGAAGCAAATTATGCATATAAATTTTCATTCTGCCTAACATCAAAACTTTGCTACTGAGCCAAAAGTTTTCGTATGTTGTTGTTGTTGTTCACTTGGCGGGGAAACAAATTGAACGCAAAACTGAGAAACAATTTTAGCAAACAAAAATATATGTATGTAATTTCCATAGCATACTTTTGGGAGCATTTCAAAAATTTATGCGGTCAGTGACTGGCGCGTGTCGTTTGTAGTAGCCATTTTATGCTCTTTTCGTTGTTGTTTTTTGTGCTCTGTTTTTCTGCTGCCGACTTTTCAACTTTTAAATTTGTTCGTTTTAACATTCAAGTGAGCATTAAATTGTCTCAAATGGCCAAGCACTAAAATGCTTGACTAAAATTTTCTAATCAACTATCATAATCACTATAGAATATACTCTAAATATTTTACTTAATCGTGTATGTATCTATTTATTTGCCTTGGAGTTTCCTGACAATAATGGAGCGTGTGAAGCAAAAGGATGTGTTGCATATTTAAGGGCGCTTAAGTGCTGGCAAAAAGTGCAGCAGCTCCCAATGTCTGTCACACATCATGCATGCCGTTTTGAGGAGAGTCTGATTGTTTCAAGTGTCAGACTGAAACAGCACCTACAACAACTCGGTAACAATTGATTGCATTTGCGTCTGGTGTTAGCAACCACGCCCAATTCAAACAATGTCGTTGACATGACAAGTGGGCAGACATCCACCCACGAGGCGGCCCTCTGCTAATGCCTAAAAATCTGTAGAGCCCTTGGACTTGGTTGCCACTCGTGACTGAGTCAGGCATTCAGTTTTTGGCATTGTGTTGCAATTTCACCTGGAGACTCCCAGGCAGCATCCGGCAAATAGTCAAACAATGACAGTTTAGTACTGAGGACGTCCTTCAACGATTTGCCAAGTGTGTGAATGATAATCACTGCACCACTTTCAGACTACAAATATTGACTATTTTGCATATTGATTGGCCTTTTAGGTTTCACTAGACTTTGTTGCCACCCAGTCGAGCGACACTGTCTGCTCCTCGACACCTCATCAACTTGTTGACGCTTTAACATCAACTTTAGCTGGAGCGTCCCATGATGGCAATCACTTTTCTTTCTTTAAATTCTTCGTCTCATATATGTATAACATTTTCATATACACATATGTACATACTATGTATATATGTATATGTATGAATGTATGAAGCTATGTAAAATATTTCATGCTCTGCGTTGTGCGTCGACGTCGTTTGACATTGTAGAAATTGCTTTTAATTAAAATGCTCTGAGCGCAAAAAGAGGATCCAGCATCTATATAGGAGACAAACAATGTGATGGCCTCTAGGGTGCCACGTTTTTTTTTTTTCTTCGTACATAAAGTGCCTATATACAATATAATTTACTATAACCTATGGCACAGTTGACGAAAAGTCGCAAAAACTTGATGTGAGATTCAAGGATTCGAAACTATTTTTACCTTGTGTCTACAAGGTCTAAGTTATGATTTTTAATGATGTTGCCTTAACATACATACGATTAGATCATAAAGTAATCATATGGTAATACTTTGCTTATACTAAAGTAATTTTTAACAGTGTCAAAACAGAAAAAATCGTACTTCTCAAGACAAATGAACGTATTGACTTGCCATTAGTGTTTATAAAGATTGATATGATTATGCAGTCAAGTTATGATTAAGGATACACATAAACCTCCCATAAATGTAGTTTTTTGGAGATGTCCTGAAGATTCTTGTATAACGATTTTCTTAGTCTTTATAGATTTCCTCAATACCAGCAGCTTGGTTGTGACATTCGTAAAGAATTTAATTAGAAATAAGGTTTACACTTCAGCTCGCTAAAGAATATATCAATGTCGGTAACTTGACTTAACTTACTGTGCGTTTTTGTCCTTCTCCCTTGAAGTTAGCTTAGTTTTTCGACTTGAATTTTTGCATTTTTTCCGTCTCCATTTGGCAGGGCTTTCATCCCCATGCAATTTATGCAAATTAGTTTGCATCTGTGTCTGGAAATTAACTCCAGCTTAATGAATTAATTGCGCTAGAGAGCTAGTCGGAGTGGGAAAGGAATTCTATCAATTTCAACTCCAATTCATTCCCTTGCCATTCAGAAATAACTACAAAAGATAGAGAGCACGGGAGTGGGGCAAAAAAAGTAAGGTAAAATCCGCTTAGCAATCGTATAATTAGCTATTGTTGTTGTTGTTGTTGTCGTCAAGATTGTAGGTGTCATATTCTACACTCACGCTCGTCTAGAAAAACTAGAGCTCTGGTCTCTCTCTAGGACTTATTGATTGCATAATCTTTAAAGCTTACCCAAAGCGACAGCAGGCAAAGAACAAACGAAACGAAAAACCAACAACAACAAGAGACACAAAAAGCAAAAAAAAAAAAAAGAAATCAATGAAAATAAATCACCCAAAAATTCATGTGCCAGACTCTCGTAGTCCAATGTCGACAACAAATCCGGTCAGAGTCGTTTGTCCATTGACGCCATTCGATCCTAATCGCATCGTTAAATTGATTAATTTCTTTGTTTGTGGACTAGGCGACAATTGAGTCTGGCTCTCGGTGATTTTGTAGGTGGATCACTGCAAAATCTAATTATCTAGAATAAATGAACTACCAGCGACTACTAACAAATACATATACATATGTACATACATACATATGAACCTAGGATGTATAGAGCAATTTATGTATGCATTTCGAAGTCCTGAAATCTGTCTGAACCCCAAAACTCAACACAGTTAATTCTAAAGTAAAGTGTTTAATATATATTAAACCATATAAACGATTAAAACAAAAGGAATTCCGGAGTGTTTTTTTATCAATTAGGGGGTGGGCCTAAGGGATCCATACTATTTATAGGTACCTTTGTATGCAATTACAGTAAATTGGAATAATTCTAGTAAGAATTATGTTCTTAAACAATTTAATTTTAAAGTCATTGTTCTTTCTGCTCTTCATTCACTTTGAATTTCAAATGCAAATTTTGATAGATTATCGTGATTTTGTTGTTTGTCATTGTCACAGTTGAGGGCAGACAAAAGGCAACGTAATGGATTATGGATATGATATTTTTTACCATGTCAATTTGCTACACGTTATTTGTCTGTTCACATTTGTAGAATGCGGAAAGGTGATTATACGCTTTGGTATTGAATTGGCTTATTTTGATCGATACAATAAATTCTGGAAATATTAACGCTTAATTGGCTTAAGCAAGTAGACCGAAAGGAGGAAAAAACAACAAACAAGAAATTCATGGAGTTAGTTCCTGTTCGAGATGCCATGGAAAGTTTTGCCATTGAAGTTTTCAACTTAAAGTCGAAGTCATAGAAAACATTTTACATTGGAAACCTTGACTGTATTTCCATTTCAATGGGTTGCTCAATGACCATACCCCACACACACACACACACACACACACACATACACACACACACAGAGAGAGAGTGAGACACGCCACCAAAATGTTAAGGTATTTGTGTGATTTTTGTGTAAATTGTCTGTGGAAGTAGAAACCAAATGCATTTGCATCCTCCTCGTTTCGCAGAAAGGACCCTGGCCCCGAAAAAACTCAGCCCGAAGAACCCAACCAATCCATTGCCATACCCAATCCCCCAATCGCCCCATCTCTCCGACACTTTTCACTTTTTCACGCCACTTTCTGTGATTTCATATTGCTTAGTATACGAACCACCCACTACCATGTGCCGCCCCTTTGCACCTGCCACCCTCCACCATCTTCTCATTCCCTCTTCCTGTCTCTCACATACAGACACAAACACATACACACGTTGCTCATTTTACTAGCTAAAAATGCATTTCCTGTCAAGTGTAAAAAGGAAATGATGTGATGCTCTCGAGCTTTAACGTGCAATCAATCATTGCCGTATCTCTCCTAGGAACCAGGGCCACACGACCCTCACCTGATGTTCACCTAATCCACCCCCTTTCCAACAACCCTTCATCTACACATATCTCTCTCTATCTGTACCCATCCCTAGTGTAAATTGGTCTTTTTTTTCCACAGCCTTTTGCGGTGGCAAAAGTCAACGAAAACGAGTTTATTAAGCCGGGCAAATAGTGTTAAGTATTTGTCAAATGACAAAGTTCCATAGGTTCGTTTTGCGGGTCGGCGGGTTTTTCTGTTTGTTTGGGTGTAGGTATAGGTATGTATGTATGTGTGCTCAATGCGCTACATTTAATTTCGATTACTTTGCCGGCAATGTAAATTTCCGTTGGATGCGTTTCTTCTGTATGCATGAGTTTGATGTGCAATTTCCGTCTTTGGAGGCCCTTCTAAAGTTCAAATACGCTTCGAGATTAATGTAAAGTTGATTTGAGCTGTTTGTTGAATAGTGCCTTGTATTTTTGAGCAGGTTTCATATGAATATCTATTAAAGGCGATTAGAAGAGTCTCGAAACTTAAGAGAATTAAGATTAACTTTGTTCGTAATAGTTATTAGTTGAGTCTTTTTAATGAGCTTCCTAAATGAATATATTATATATCAAATATTGAGAGATAAACTTTTAAGTGGGAATCGAAAGCGAGGGAAGATATGTCCGATATCTGTAGAAATAGCAAAGCAAAGTAGGTCGATTTCAAAGTGAGTCTCTTTCATTCATCTAGGAGTGAATTAATCCAGCTCATCAAATCATATTTGGATATACTTATAAACAAAACTCAATAAAATACGAAAAGGTTTTGTTGTTAAAAATAATAACGTTGTTGTACCTTTCTATGGATTCATTGGCTTGGCACAAGTCTGTTTGTGCCCTTCACTGTTTACCAAAATTTTCAAGTTCAAGCATGTGACTTGGCTTGGCTTCCTTTGGGCCGATTACAAGGGGCGGATTCAAACATAAGAAAGAAAAACTTTTTAACCTTTGGTTATTTTTAGTACTAATCGATAGGTGATCTGAATACCACTTTCACGAGTACTCTGTTAAATGAATATTAATTCGTTAGAAACTTTTATTAAATGAATTTATTAAAGCGGATGATCGAATGGTTTATCTGTCTTTAATAATCATTTGAATAAATGAAACATAAAGACCATAAAATCAATTCGTTTTTTTAAGAAATGTTCATCAAATGAAATGGAAATGAATTTTCCTCCTTTGTTCCGGCCCTGGTTTTTCCTGTATTATAGCCTGTCGCACACTTGATGATTATGCAGACATATCTTTGCGAATTCCTATCACTTTTGTTTTTGTCCGCCTACGCATCTTGATGGGTCTGAAGGTACGTGTCTTGCAGACATAATTGGCCATTTACTGTTGGGCATCAACAACCTCCATTTCAGAGTGGACACAATGCCCATAAACACTTTACGCACTTTCAATTATTTGTTTCTCTTTTTTTGAGAAGTCATTGAACGAGACGATCGTCTCTGCCACAGACAATGAGGAATTCCTTGAGACATTATAAAGTCATTTAATTATACTATACTACATTGATTTTAGACACTCGAATGAGTTGACAAGATTTTTGGTTTGCCCTACCCCAATGGGTCTTGCAAGTATTAGAAAAAAGTGTGTGATTGGGTCTCAACCTTCAGTTCTTTCTATGGCAATTAGGGTTGGAGTTTTGTTTTGGTATGCCTAGGGTTTAAGCCTTCTCGAAGGCCTGCATCCCATGGCTGAGTTAAAACAAGTTCCTAATGTTGGGGTTATTCAATCAATCCTTTTAGCCCACGAAATCATATTATGTAAATTGTGTGAACTAATTTGAAGCAAATTGTCACATTATTATCATACATTGATTGGCTTTTTGAAATTGTGTTAAGAGGGCTTTGGGGTTTTAGGTTTTCGAAAGAGTTTAAAACTTGCCCAGCGGCAAATATTTATAGAAATGACTTGTAGTTTGAGCTCAAGATTATTATTATTTTTACAAGTATTGCAAACTCTTTCAATGTAGTAATAGAATTGGCAATTGATTTATTCAAGTCTCCCTAGTGGTTTTACGCTGCAAGGATCACCTCTCAAACCAAACCTTAACAATTCTTCTTTAGCTTTAAAAAAATGAATAAACCTATTTCTCTTTGATTTCAAGTTGTTCTCAAAAAGAAAAGTCTTGACTGATCTCACAAGCGACATCCGAAGGTCGTTAGTCATTAATGTAATATATTGAGATACAGTGCAAGGATCTGTATTCCATATAAAATATACTTACGATTCCCAATATTTTGGGTGAACTCAATATTAATATCCAGCAACGTTTGCAAAAGATTATTTCGAAATTTTCAATAGAAATAAGTAAACTTAGTCAGTATCCATGTGGGACATGGACAAACCGTCCAAAACTGCGAGCACTAATAAATTTTCTAAAAAGCACCAAAAAACAAAGCTGAAACTACAAAAGGAAAAGAGAAGAGAAAAAAACTGAAAACTCATGCAGTAAATGAAGCAAACGCCGCTGACATACAAACGGCAGTCAAAACGAAGCCAAAAGGTGTTGACAACAAGACCGACAAGTCACCTACCTAAATGCCCATCATCAAGAGAGCAATGGAGGAGTAGTGGTAGTGGGAGTGGAAGTAAAACTGGAACTGGAGGCACTGGCCAAGTCTGCAATGAGTTGTGTAAAAACTTTGACAATTTTGCGCCCCATTTGAAAATGAAATTTTTTGGTTATTTTCAAGTGCAAAACTGAAAAATGGGTTGTAATGAAGCTGAGAGTTGAGACCAGTCGCCACGAGTTCATATTGGGTGTGGAGTTTGCTGATTTGACAATTGTCAAGTTAATTAAATAATACCCAAAAGGCAATTAATTATGCTATTATCGAATAGGCCTACAAGGAAGCGCCAAGCTCGACTAGACAATGCTGAACTTGAAAATTGAAATCGAAACCAATTCACAGCAAAACCAAAGCACTAAGTATTCAAAACAAAACCAGTTTGTCACTTTGCGTTGACAATTGTCAAATTGTTAACTGGCATCTATGAGATACAATTGTTTTGTACTTAATACCGGTTTGCCATAGCCCCATCCATTGGCCGCTCTTGGTGGTGTGGGCGAAAACTTCTTTTTGTTGTCGGTTTTTTATTTTTTGGACTAATTCTGGGCACACGCCCGCTCCATATATAAAATGACATGCTATCGGCTTGGACTGTATCATTAACTCAAAGTTGTTCATTTGGCCAAGTGCCGAGGACTACAAAACCCGCAGTTGAATTACCGTTAGCGGCTAAATAAACGCGTCGTACAAGGCTCGGAAATTTAATAAAAAAAAAAAAACAAATCAAAATTATGGCAATCAAAGTAAGTGACGCTACTTAGTAAACAAAGAAAAAGTTACGTGGATTGGTGCATGGAGAAAGAACAAAGGATATGATAACAATTTAATCATATTTAATTATGGAATTTGAAGGATCAAGCTATAAATTGTTAAGTGTTAAAGTGACTCAAACTTGAAACTTAAAGTTGCATAGTGTCCAGTTGTTGCTACATTAATTTGATATATAAAACAAAGTCTTAACTCGAATAAAATATTTCACGATATCATTCAGTTTAAAGCTTACTGAGATAGAAATCCACTTTCGAGATTTTTATTAACATTTTTAAAGTTTACATCACATTGACACGATATTGAAATTATTCAAAACCCCAAAGTACAATTGAAATAATAAAATAAATTTACAAAAATCTGTCGAAAACACAATAAACGCCCTTTGGTATGCAGCACTATTTTAAAAATTCTGAAGCAACTAGTGGAATTCCATTAACTAATTGATAAAAGAGTCTTAACTAATTATAATAGAATTAAACACAATATATGTGTATAACAAAAGTCGTTAAAAGATTTTTGACACTTTTTTTGTGACTCATTAAGACTCGCTTTAGATATTTTCTACTTCTCTCAATGCAAATATGTTAAACTTTATTATTATAAATTGTCCAATCTCGGCCATTAAATTTTGAATGGCCTTCTTAGCCCCTTTTCCAGTTTATTCGTGACTTGTAATTAGAAATTCCATTTAGGCATTTGACTTGCTTTGATGACAAAAATTGGTACCTACTCTCCGCCTGCCTCTCGCCAGCTGCTAATTCATTTCTAATTACTTTCTCAACTGGTTTACCATTTTATCAGAATTTTGTGATTTTAAATTACCTTTTTTATTATTATTTTTTACAGTTTGTTTCTGCTGTAACGCTGATGGCGTTGATTGGTGGTTCGATGGCTGGCTTTGCGGCCACCTATGCGGGTTACCATCCGACGACTTATCAAGTGGCTCCTGCAGTCTATCATGCGGCTCCAGCAGTTGCTGCTCCAGCTGTGTACCAACAGGCAGCTGCTCCCGTTTACACCAAATCCTATGCCCTGCCATCGCCATTTGTAAAGGCTGTTGCTCCAGTAGTCCCAGTGGCTCCCGTGTTTAAGACCTATGCCGCTCCAGTGGCTCCATTGGTGAAGACCTATGCTGCAGCCATTCCTGCTCCGGTTGCTCCATTGGTGAAAACCTATGCTGCTGCCATTCCTGCTCCAGTGGTGGCTGCGGCTCCTCTGCCCGCTGTGGTGAAAACCGTTGCTGCTCCCATTGTCAAGCAAATCGAATTGGAATCGGCACCCCGTTATGATTTCTCATATGGTGTGCATGACTCCCTAACTGGTGACATCAAGAGTCAGGTGGAGAGCCGCAATGGTGGAAATGTTGTTGGATCGTACAGCGTCTTGGATGCCGATGGTTTCAAGCGCACAGTCACATATACAGCCGACGATATCAATGGCTTCAATGCTGTCGTTCAACGTGAACCCGTGGTCCGTGCTGCCGTAGTTGCTCCTGTGGCTTCTGCCGTTCCTGTATCTGTTCCCGTAGCCGCCCCTGCTCCAGTTTTACCTGCTGCTCTCCCTGCTCCTATTTACTACCCACAACAACAACAACAGTTTTTCCAACCCCAACAGCAACAAATCAATGTTGAGCAGCAAAGTGAAGTTGTTGAGGCTCCTGAGCCAACTCCCATTGACTACACTGAGGGTCAAGATCAACAACAGCAGCAGCAACACCAAGAGTACCCACAGGATCAGCAATTCCCCCCTTACCCGTCTGCCACCTCGGCTCCTTCAGCTGACAACGACGACTCTGATGTTGTAGAGGCACGATCTGCCCTGGAGTCGAGCACATCGACCACTGCTGCACCGGCCCCAGTCAATGAGGAGAACAAAGACGAAGACAATGACAAGAAGTCGGCCTAGAATTGTGTTTGAACGTTTTTGACTATTAACCAGGATAAAAGTTTTATAATCAAATAAAAGTTATAAAAATTGAAAAATATACGACATTTTAATACCGGCACAAATGGTAAAATGAAATTGCTGAGGGTCCTTCTGTATATTTCTATAAAAACTGTTTTTAAACCTGGGAGACTATCCCAGTTTTTAAGATGTTAAAATGAATCTAAAAACTTCTTTATGAATTTATAGAGATCCACATATATTATTATAATAGTATTTTTATTTTATATTATTTTAATTAATTTCTTTGCTTATGGCACCATATTTGTTTTATTAGAAAGCAAAATATCTTAGCAAAGACATGAACCTCGAACAACGTTACACCCTAGATTACAGGGAGATGATTTTATGAACGGATTTTTGCAGTGTACCATAACTTTGTTTATTATTTTCATAGTTTATATTAAATTCTGTTAGTAGTTTAAAAAAATTTATTTTATGGTATTATTGAATTGAATGAAAGCTAAAGCAACAGAGATTTCAAAACTGATTTGCAGATTCAGCCAAATGGTTGGTGTCTTTGCTGAATGTGGAATGTGGATTGAGTTTGAATGAAAAAATTCAAGTTGGACTTCAAACAACTGATAATTATCAGCTTTTGGTATTTGAAAGGACAACAATGATAAATAGATATTAAAACGAATACTAAAAAAATCCTTTTTTAAAGATGGCCAAACATAATGCGAAAATATTTGACAATGGAGCGGTTTTTAAAAGTGAGTTTTATTTTGAGTTTTATTATGATCTTTTTTGAAGAAAATATAAAAAAATGTATATCAAATTATTATATTAGTAATATAATGAATACGATCCCTGATATTTACATACAAATATATTACATATTTGAACATATTTAATTTGCTCATATAAAAAATTAACAAATTGAAATTGATGTAGTTTAAAATAATGGTTTTAGATGTTCAGTTAAAACCCCTATATCCGATCGCAACGAAAAATAAGGTAGTGTTGTATGACGCACAAAATCGAAGTGGTGGCAAGCGCAAGTGTTGTGAAACATTAAAACATTGCACACTTTTTTCTGCTTTTCAAAATCAACGGTAAATTTTTTAAGGCGAAGTGTCAATTTTTTACGGCGAAGTGATCAGTTTTGTACAGCAAAGTGATCAATTTTTTAAGGCGAAGTTTCAAATTTGTAGGGCGAAATCTCAGTTTTTAAGGCGATTTGAAGGCACGCGGCGAATTCTGCAACATATGTTTTTCAAAATCAACGGTTAAAATCACAGAAAAAAAGTGTCCATTTTTATTTATTTCGTTTTTTTAACCGAGATAACACGCGTTTTTGAAATTGTGACACGTGTCTTTTTCCATTGAATAAGGTGAAACGAAGTTTAAGTGAAAATAAAAGAATTAGAAGAAACGTGCGCACACAAACAGAGGAGACAGCATTTCATACGAAATTCTTAATTTTTGCGGTAAGTTCCACTTATCCATGATTTCCATGGATCCTCATCCTCTGCATGAACAACAAATTCTAGAATAAGAAAAGGACAGCGAATGGCAGACATGCAGCTGTTAATCTGGGGCTATGTGTTTGTTGTTGGTGGCCTTGTAAAGAGCCGGTCTTTGTCTCTGCCCCTATCTCTGCTTCTGCTTTCGAGGTCAGCGGCAGAGCAAAGAACGCGCTCAAATTTAAAGAAGCGAACAAAAGGGAAAAGAAAATGTAAAGTAAAAGAAACGAAGCCGCCCTTAACCTTTTAAGTCTCCTTTACCAACATCTATACCTTTCTTCTCTCTTCCTTTGCAGTTCATTTTCTCACTTGTCGTTCGACTGTCTAAACGTCTTGATCCTGGTGAAACTATTTTTCTGTTAAAAAAGTATAAATAAATATAAGGTAAAATTATCAAAATGAACAGACCAGAAGCCAATTCACGTTTGAGCTCCTACAAGTCGAACTCAATCAACACGCAGGTAAGTGGTGTCTTGCAGGAGGGTGCGGGTAGTGACCCGTGTCGGACTTAACCTCACTAATTTTTTTTTTGTTAGGACTCGCGTGTGCGGCGTCATGAGGTGACAATAGAGCTTCGCAAGTCCAAAAAGGAGGATCAGATGTTCAAGCGCCGAAACATCAACGATGAAGATCTGACCTCGCCGCTCAAGGAGCCAAATGGACAATCTCCAGTCCAGTTGTCAGTAGACGAAATTGTGGCGGCCATGAACAGCGAGGATTCAGAGCGGCAGTTCTTGGGAATGCAATCGGCCCGCAAGATGTTGAGTCGTGAGCGTAATCCACCTATTGATATGATGATTGGTCATGGTATTGTACCGATTTGTATCAGATTCCTTCAAAATAGCTCCAAGTAAGTAGTCCATTGTTACCGTCAGGCAGGAACACCGTTTTGAAATTTCCATCTCTGTAGTCCAACGCTACAATTCGAAGCTGCTTGGGCTCTGACCAATATTGCATCGGGCACTTCCGATCAGACCCGCTGCGTCATTGAGCAGGACGCTGTGCCACATTTCATCTCCTTGCTGACGTCGAAGACCCTTAATCTTGCCGAACAGGCTGTATGGGCTTTGGGTAATATTGCTGGCGATGGACCAATTGCACGTGATATTGTTATAAATCATGGTGTCATCGATGGCATTCTGCGTTTAATCAACGAGGAGACTCCACTTTCCTTTCTTCGCAACATTGTATGGCTTATGTCGAATTTGTGCCGCAATAAGAACCCATCGCCTCCTTTTGAGAAAGTGAAACGTTTGCTGCCCATTCTATCGCATCTATTGTTGAGTACGGATATTCAAGTTTTGGCCGATGCCTGTTGGGCCTTGTCCTATGTGACAGATGATGATAACAACAAGATTCAGGCTGTCGTGGATACGGATGCAGTACCCCGGTTGGTTAGCTTGTTACAAATGGATGAGCCAAGTATTATAGTGCCGGCACTGCGCAGTGTGGGTAATATAGTGACGGGCACAGATCAACAGGTAGGCAAAACCGATTAGATCAAATCAAAATTGGATTTTTTACATTAATTTCAATTTATTTTATGTTATGCAGACTGACGTGGTTATTGCTAGCGGTGGCCTACCTAGATTGGGCCTTTTGCTGCAGCACCCGAAAAGCAACATTGTTAAAGAGGCAGCCTGGACAGTAAGCAACATTACTGCTGGTAACCAGAAGCAGATTCAGGCCGTCATTGAAGCCGGAATTTTCAACTACATTAAGCAAGTCCTGGAAAATGGTGATTTTAAGGCTCAGAAGGAAGCTGCCTGGGCAGTTACCAATACCACTACTTCGGGAACTCCCGAGCAGATCGTAGATCTCATTGAGAAGTACAAGATCTTGAAGCCCTTTATTGATCTGTTGGACGCTAAGGATCCACGTACCATTAAAGTGGTCCAGACTGGACTTTTGAATCTGTTCAATCTCGCTGAGAAATTGGGCGGCACCGAGAATCTTTGCCTGATGGTCGAAGAAATGGGTGGATTGGATAAATTGGAAGCCCTCCAGCAGCATGAAAACGAGGAAGTCTATAAGAAAGCCTATGCCATTATTGATACCTATTTCAATACTGGCGAGGAAGGTGCTGAACAGGAGTTGGCTCCACAGGAAGTAAATGGAGCTTTAGAATTCAATGCTTCTCAACCGAAAGCTCCCGAAGGGGGCTACACCTTTTAAACTAAACAATTTCCCAATTGCACAATATTGCTCCGCATGCACACACATACACAAACACACACATGCATTTATATTTATTCATTTCATTTTTTTACTCCACATTTCACGAAAATCACCACTATACACATTTCCATTAGAATTGCGTTAGGCGTCAGACTTCCATTTTAATCCCACCGATACACATTGTTCGGATTCCTTTAGTGTGGTGATGAGTTGGTTAATTCTGTGGCGCATTTTTTCAATTTATACATCTCCAAACTAAATCTTGACCAGCTGAGCTGGTTCGTTATCATCGAATCCAGTATTGTGTCTGGCCTTTTACAGTTTCTTTTATTAAATTCCATTTTTTTATTCTTTTAGTTTTTGTTCAATGTTAAAATATTAAACAAGTTGATCCGAGATCTTTTATACTCTTTCTACAACGCCATCAAGTACTATAAGTATACATATATATATATATACAATATTGTAATGTATTTAAGTTTGAAAGAAAATAAATTGTTTTAACTTAAATCTCATTACCTCCAGTAGGAATTTCCTATATGTATATGTAGCTGGCGAAATTTTGAGTTTTATCTACATATTTAGTATTTTGTAAAGTTTATTGGCAAAATGCATTAAATATTTTGTTTAACCAACTTAATTTTTTGAGAAGTCAATCACAATATTATAAATACTTTGTAAAGAACAAATCAAACCAATAACCAAATAAAAGTATTATTTGGGAAAGCGGATTCTTAGAAAACTTCGTTTAAAAAATAACTGAGTTTGCCTTATCGTTAATAAAATTTAAATGTTAAAATGTCTCTGTTAATCAAACTCACATGTGAAAAATTAGTTGCATACTTTTGGGCATATAATGAAATATTTATCTACATTTAATTGAACTGGTCTGGTAGTTAATCAATTCGAACGTGATATTGCCAATAAAAAAGTATTCAACTTAAATTAAAATAATAAACATGAATTAAAATAAAAGAACTGAGATGCGTGTATTTTGCAATGCAGAAGAAACAACGATTCACATGGCAAATGTAGAACAAGCGACCCCAATACGCCAGATTAGATAAAATGATTAAACAATCCAACTATGAAAACACAAGCAGCAAAACGAAACTCAATTCAATCAAGCGACGCAATGAGCGCTGAGGATCACTTGGTGGCACATGCCGGCGGTCGGTGGTGTACAGCATCCGTTAGCTTTGATGGGATGGGTGCCCATTCCCCTAGCTCGTACCCAGTTCCAGTTCCAATTCTAGTGCAGTTTGGTTCATGTGAATGAAAATTTTGGTGTTTTGATAAAAATAGATTTCAAAAATTTTGGCATCGAACAAAAAAATTGAAAATAACAACAACCAGAAGAAGAAAACACACACATTGTAGTTGCGGAAAATTCAAACAGACTTGAGAAGCTTTTTGTTTTTGTCGTCATCAATGAGTCGGGGTCGTGGTCGTGGTTGTGGACGCGGGGGCGAGAGATGCGAGGCGCAAAAATTTAATTAGTTTCATTTTCTTCTATATTTTTTTCGGCTATTTCCGAGCATGAGAGCATTTAGTTGTATTTCGTTCGAAGCTGCGTGCGGGCGTGTATCTAAGTGTCTATCTACATATCTCTGCGTTCACCTATCACAGATACTCAGTGGAACTTTGTTAAAGGTATATACCCACATAGTGTGTGTTTGACATATCCTATTAGTGGAAAGAGCATGGAGATTGAAATTAATGCTTAATGTGAACAGTTAAATTGTTAAACTTTAAATGAAAAGTGAGAGAAAATAGTTGAAATTGAATTGTAACTTGAAAAATCGACTCTATGACCTCAAATTTTGGCCATGGCACCATCTTAAGCAACCATCTGCCCATCTTGCCAATGTGTCAGATGTCTAGAAGATCCATTCTTGACATGAGTGAGCTATAAAACTATTAAAAAGAAAACAACGAACAAAAACTGATCTTTGGAAAACATTTTTGTTGCTGTTGTTTTTGGTTTTGTTTTGACAAATTCGTGATGTAATTAATTTCCTTAAAAGAACAACAAAATGAGAGGAAAAAGAGAAAATTGGCACACCAAAAATAAACAACGAAACATCGAGTGTTCGAGGAGAGCTACTTATAAAGCGTGGGCGGGAGATGTCGGGAGTGCGTCTTGTTTTTCGGCAATTTCTAATACCCCATAATCTCGAAATTACAAGGGTATATAGTGACGATCGAAATGGATTTAGATATATGCATTTAGTTGGCTTATTTATTGATAACAGATAAGAATACATGATATAGGGTACACCTAAAGTCGTTGCCTCAATAATATGCAAATGGATATTTTTCTTTGAAAAATATTTGTTTTTCTTTTACTCTGTGGTTTAGTTGGGTGTGTTTTGACTTGGTTTTTCAGATGTTTGGATTTTAATGATGAGGCAATTAAGTGAGTTTGTTGCAGAGTCGTGCAATATCGAGATGTTTGTCTCACGAAAGAAACTGTTCAAAATTCGCATAAAATGAAAAGTTGCCACAAAAATAAAATAAAAATTTCGCTTATTTAAATGAAATTGTTTTATTTTTTTGCTTGTCCCATTGTATTGCTTTTTCATGTTCGTGTTTGTTGCCCTTGTCTAATGAAAGAGAAGAAATTAAATTTAAATTTTTTTATTATCGTATTCGCTTTGGTCGGCCATGGCCAATGTTTTCCTCTTTTTGCCTGTTTCCGTTCGAAGGTTAAGTGCAGTGACTGAAATTTTGTCGCAACAAATATGAGAGGGATTTAATGATCAGACTTCCTGTCTACTGTATTATTCAGTTATAACTTGATCATCCGATTTCAACTTATTGGAATTTTGGCCAGGAATCCATGTGTTTTGCATTATGTTGAAGGGCATGTTCGGTTCGATATTGATGCTGTAATCAGGCTATATATAATCTCATATTCAGTTTTAAAGTACACAATAGCATAATAAATTGCAAACATATGGCAAATATAAATTGCATATAAACATCTATGTACATTTATGTATATACAATATTTACGATATGTATAGTACATATATTCATAGATAGAAGTATATGTATGTATATAATATAAAGTATAAAAGATTGTTTCACATTGTTTAATAAGCTACATTATACGAAGTCTAATGGAAAAGTATATGGTCGATCGATCTAAAAACTTATCTGTGCCGAAAATATCATTAATCCAAACAACAGAAGCATTTGCTCATAGCTATATCTACTTGATTGTTTTCTTTATTAAATCTATTAAAAAAATTACATATATATGCAAATGTAAATAAGATATTAGATAAACTATTTTCCCATCTATTTCTAAATTTCGATGGTTTTTTGGCCAAGATAGATTTTGCATCAATATAGAATCTATAATATATTCTTGAAATCTTGTAGTTCCAGCAATTCCACGATTTCCAAAGATGAGTGCGGAGACACCCAATCCACCTGGTCCAGTTGAACCCATCGAAATCAATTTGGGCTCAGAGATTTATCACAGTATTGCCTCGACGGCTATAGATGAGAATGTCATAGTGTCGCCCTTGTTACTGGAGGCGACTTTGGCATTACTTTACTTAGGGTCCGATGGAGCAACAGCCGAGGAACTGGAACAGAAATTGCAGTTAAAGAAACGCTTTCCCAGTAATGCAAAAATGGCCAATTTCTATGCATCGGAATTGGCGAACATCACAGGAGATCCAGACACACGTATTCAGCTTCAGAATCGAGTGTTGCTACAAAGCCCACCTACTTGCTCGAGTAGCGGGATTGCAGAGGATTTTCAAAAGATTGCCCAAACGTATTTTCATGTGACTGCCGAATCATTGGATTTGCAGCAAACGGAGAAACTGCGTCGTCATATAAGCGAACAGATCTTGGCCAGTCTCGGTGGCGGCGATTGGCAGCAGCTTCAGGTCGATAGTGGCCAGGCGGCGCAGATCTTGCTCCTGCTGGCAGCAAGATTGCAAAGCAAGTGGTTCCTTCCGTTTAGTGCCTACCGAACGGGTCTGTACGACTTCCATGGAGGATCAACCAAATCTGTGCCCATGCTCTTTGACGATGACATGTTCGTGAAATTTGCAGAGCTAAGGGATCTAAATGCCCGAGCCATTGAGTTGCCCTACGAACACAGCGATGAGTTGGCCATGCTTTTGATCCTGCCCAATCAGCGTGACGGTCTGGCGGAGCTGGAACGACAATTGCGTGGCCAGGATCTGGGTGCACTGCAGCAGCGTATGCAAATGGAGGGCGTTCAAGTGCTATTACCCAAATTCAGCATCGATTTTGAATGCAGCCTGCGGCAACCCCTAAAACAGGTGAGCAACGAACTTCTCCTAATGTTCTAAAGGACCTAAAATCATTTGCATACTTTTCAGTTGGGATTCTCAGACATTTTTGCTCCTACAGCCAATTTTAAACATCTTCATTCATCCGCCAATCTGCCCATAGTAGATGTACTCCAAAAACTACGAATTGACATGAATGAATCGGGTTCTGGTTCAGAGTCACCCCAACCTGCGGCAGGTAAACCTATTCGGAATACAAACATGACGACTTAATTATGGATTTATTTAAATATTCCAGCATATAAACCAATTGTGATCAGCAATTCCTCACGCCAGAAGTTCTTTCGGGCCGATCATCCGTTCTTCTTTGCCATACGAGGTGAAAATGTGACCTACCTCATGGGGCATGTGGTTAACTTTTAGCTGAATCATTAAACATTCATCGAACAGTGTATCAAAGTGTATAATAATAAATGAAAACTATTTTTTCACTTCTCTAAGACAGCGACCATATGACCAAAATCTGTAGATCTAAACAAAATATTTTAGCTCTTTCAAAAAAGAACGCAAAAACAGCCACCGACTTTCGATCCGAGGGAGTTCGATAATAGTTAGTTAGCTGATGGCAACAATTAGCCTTAATATTTATTGAAAACAACAAAGAAGAAGAACTATATTAAGCTGTCTGGAACTTCGCACATATGTATTTGATTCACACTCGATGAGCAGTTCTCTCTTTATAAATGTTTCAAATCAATCAGTTTTATTTATGCCAGTCTATAAATATATTTACCAAAATGAGCTAAAAGAGAAATTCATATTTTGATTACAAAACTGAAACTATTTAAATTGTGGTCATAAATAATAGTTATTAATGTGTCTGCCTCTTCAATGTGGATTTGTCTTCATTCTAATTATATACAACATAAATCTTATGGACTCATTGAACTAGAAATATTATATTTGGGTGCATAAATGGTCATCTAATTTGCCTCAGTGGGCAATGAAATGGGTTCCACTACAATAAATTATACCTTTTCGTTTCTATTTTAGTCATTACTAAGTGCCTTATATTATTTTAGATGCGCCTTCTTGGCAAATCTCTGTTACAATCGAACTTTGTGCTGCAAATAATGGGATATGTATGAGAGTTTTGTTGGTGGCTTTTGTCCCTAAGGAGGGCAAGAGCATCAGGACCTACCTGATGACAGGAATTGTTGAGTTATTTTGGCACTTACCAGAGCACAAAAAGGGATTTGACTTTCTCTTAAATTTGTTGATAAAGATTTGTCTTTTTTTTAACAAGAGTTTCGAGTTTATTCAAAGATATATATATGTATATATAATTTGTTTGGCTCCAGAAATAGTTCTGTAATGCATTTTGGTTTTATTTTTGTAGTTTTACAATTATTGTATTTTGTAGTTTTAATTGTTTTTAATCTAATTGTAAGTTTAATTCGGTTTTCATGTATGTGTTAGACTAGGAAAAGTTGTTAAATTGAATCAAAAACATTAACACACTGAAAAGTGTTTCTCGCTCTATTTGTTTTTATTAGCCTAGAATTTGTATTTTTGTTATTATACTTCCTATTGGTTTTTATTTATTTTAAGTTTTATTTCATTTCATTTGTAAGACTAGCTAAAAAATCGTTTTTAGTGTAAATTCTTTCATTTTGGTTTACAAATTTAAATTTTGAAATGTTTTTAATGGACTAGTTTTTTTCATGTGTAGGATTTGATGATGGAACACACATTTTAAAGAATTTTCATTTTATGATTCAATGGGTTTTACTTATATATACAGGTATATACAGATTGAGTTTTAAACTGAAATTATTATATTAGTTTTGATAGTTTGTTACTTAATATCATTTAAATTGAAACAAATTCATCAAATTTAAAAATGAATATTCCAAACAGAGTTTATAACTATTTGTTACAAGGTTTTTCCCTAAAATCGAATGACCCAATTTGTCCAGATACATCTATATAGTATATTTGTATGTATATCTATATAAATATTGTTATTTACAGCCTTAAATTGAATTTACATATATTTACATGTCCTGCGTCCCTCTTATTGTGTCTGCTGTGGCGGATCATCGGAAGTTCTGGTCACCACAGAGGGCGGTGGTGGTGGTGGTGGCGTTTGATCTCCTCCTACTCCATCGCCCCGATTAAGCAAGTAATCAAGGTCGAGTGTTATGCGATCCAACGTGGCATCGTTCCGGGTAACACATCCTCCTGCCATGGCACTCTGTGTAATGGTGGTGGGCGTGGCCGCTGTGGTTGTTGCTGCACAGCTGGTAACCGATGTGGATGTTGAGACAACGGCTGCCACCATGGTGGGCAGCAGGGGATCGAAAGTGGTGCGTGATGTCGGCTCCAGGATGGTCACTCGCTTTTGTGTCTTTGGCGTGGGCAAAGTGGCGCTCAGATTACCGCTTATGGTGGGTGGGGGAGGCAATGGAGCAGCACTTCCTGCTGCTGCTGTTGCTGGCATGGTCAACATCAGGGAGGTGGGCACAAAGTCCACATATGGATTGTGCTGCAAGGGCACATAGTGGGTGGCAGCAGGTGTAACTGTGGGCAGCATGGCACTAGTGTGAATGCCAATTATGCTGTCTGCAAAGGGGTCGTTAGGTGGGAAGTAAAAGGCATCATTAATGCATCAGCACTTTAAGAGTATCTGGTGAACTCACCTGCTTGTACTCCTTGAAGAATATCCAGCGTTTCGAGACCCACGAACTCGCCCTGATAATGGGTTGGCTGATGATGCAGTGCTCGTCTACCCAGACTACCCGTTAGCCCGCCCATGGTGTAGGTATCATAAGCATAGCCCAGAGCATTGGCCATTTCTGGAAGTCCTGTGTTGCCCCCGCCCCCGCCCATGCCACTGCCTCCTGCACCGCCACTGAGAAGGGCGCAACATCGTGTGGCCGGCGAGGCAGCAACAGTCAGCGGCAAAGCTGTTTGATGGCCACTAAGGAATGTCTCCGCCTTGCTCGCAACAGCGGCTCTGGGTGGGGCCGTCGAGATGATTGTCAACGGCAGTTGTACACCACCGACGACGGCTCCAGGTCCTCCTGCCATGCCGACTGGCCCAGTTGCACTTGCAGCTGTCAATTCCAGCTCTAACCCTACTTTAGACTGCAGCGGAGATGCTGATGCGGCCACTGCCGATGGCATTGATAAGGATACTGCGGCACACTCGCTCTCCTTTTCCTTGTCATGATTGGTGTAGACTGCAAGGGGGAAAAGCGAAAGAGGCAAGAGTCAAGGGGGATAATAGGGTCAGTTGCATTGCCCATGCCAGGGTCTACCTACAGGTCAGTGGACTATTGATGCTGGCCGTTGTCGTGGTGCAATAGTTGTCATCCAGACTCGTCTTGCTCGTATTGAATTTTGTTTGCTTCAGGGAACTATTCTGACTGCTTCCATTGCTGCTGAGGAAGGGTGGACCACGCAGCTGGCTCTCAGCTTTGATGACGAAACAAAAGAGTATCACAAAGCCCTGGTAAAAATGAAAGAAATGATTTTTATAAGTTACATATTTGTAAAGCATTGCTCAATGAAGCAAGATTGAGATACAGAGAGATAGAGAGAGAGGGGGAGATAGATAAGTAATTATCTCTTTCCAAGTGTTGCTGAAAGACCTGATCAATCTGATCAATCGCAATCGCGAGGAAAATGACTCTTGGTAGCATTTTTAGGCAAACCCAATCCAAACCCAACCCAATTAAAGTGAATTACAATTTTAAAGTCATCTGGTCTAAAAAGGGCTTAGTTAGTTTTGATTTAAATTGCAGTCACTTATTAAGGATAACCGACCAGTTGGAAGCCGTCTGAATAGAAACCAGCCATAACATGATTTTCACGGCTTTTCATTGCAGTCGAAGCAATCGATTGTGAAATTTATTGCCCAACTTAAAGGTGGCCCATAAATCGAGGCTAAAACATGGTGGCCAAAGAAATGCTCCTAGCATTCCATGTGGGAGACTCCACCTTTTCCTATTATAACGATTAAATATCTGACTGCGATTTTGGTTGCAAATTAATGATCAAAATTCTGGCTAGATGGTTTTTTCTCTTTGCCTTGTTGGTTGTCTCTTTCAATAGTTCTAATTGTATTGATTACCTTTGCATGTTCCACAAGGACTTCTCCTTAACTACCTAAGAGTATGTGACTCGATATACCTCTCTCTTTCTTCCTCTATCTCTTTATCTGTGTGTGCGCTCGTGTGTGTTTGTGTTTAAATAATTAAGGAGGCAGTCATCCGGACCCTCACACAAATACACACACACACCCACCCACACATGACCACGCCCACAATCAAAGTGATTTTGGGTGCACATTAATAGTGCCTCGAACTTAACCAACATCATATGTACATATGAGTGGATGGGTTGCTTGTGGTTTCAATTGAGGAAACACCAAAGGAAAGCGAGTGTAAATTAGTGAAAGAGAGAGAGAGGGGGGTTTTTGGGCTTTGGGGGGGGGTGAGTGGGTGACTCTATGGATCGGAATTCAGCCTTGTCCTAATTTGTTTGTATTTGAATGTGCCGGCATGTGAAGCAAACCCTCAAACCATCATCTGTCCTCTTCCCTTACATCCAAGTGTGTGCGTGTAATTATGTGATTAGTTTTTCCAAAGAAAGAAAAACATCTACATATACAAACGTTTCTATCTATCCCTAGATCCTATGTGTGTGTGTGTGTGTGCTTGTGCTTGTGTAGATAATTGTTTATTTAAGATGGCATACTCAGGCGTGAGTATAACCTTAAATGACTTCATTTTGTGGCAGACAAAATGTCTTCAATGTCCAAGGCTAACAATGGACAATACATGAGAGTCTTGTTTCTCTCTAATAAATTGAAATCCTTTACGCTAATGGGATAACAAATTTATATCTAATAAAGTCAACTCCAATCAGTTAAATATCCAAAACTTTCTTCGAGAAGTTATTTCCTCTACAGAGTTATCAGATTAGATTAAAGTTACATCAACATTAAGCAGGCCAAGTCTTTTTGCCCATTCAGATACGTTTAAAAAACACATCCTTAATCAAAAAATCATTACATCCGGATCTTGTAACCTATATTATCCTATTTTATCTTTGTTTTGAAGTGTGATCAAATATTGTGGTTAACTTCTATCATCTACTAGTCGGAGGCTAACGATTGACTCTTCGCCTCACCAAGAGGTAAAAGTTACGCTTAGCGTTTACTTTTAACCTGTTGCATATTTTCCCATGAGAAAAGTGAAATTGACAAAACATATTTGCATTTCGAAAACACATTGCCTGCCATTAGCTGTGTCATTTGCCCAAGATGAAACGAAGGAAATTCTGCAGAAAATGCAGAGGCAGGGTTCTGATTTAATTTGCACAGCAAATCAGAAAGGAAAGAAAGAAGAAAAATACACACTCACACACACACACACACAATAAGTTAAGCAAAAGGTGGAGCAAAAACCAAAGTCAAGTGTCAAAGTCAAAGTCAAGTGAAAAGGTGAAAACAGAAAAAGGCTTTTGCCACCTCTTTGATCATACACAAGATGGAAAGTTAATGCAGTCGACAAAAAGTGGTTCAGGCGGTGGGTGGGGGCGTGGCTTTTCTCGGATTCACAGTTGATTTCGCATATATAATAATACACTAACATCAGGTGTAAAAATATGCAGAAAGACTCCCAAAGACTTTGATGAAACATGCAAGCAAAAAATGAGGCAAAACAAATGAATAAAAATGTGAAAAAAGAAAAAGATATTTGCATAAGCCGAGTCAAACATAAACCTCAATCTGTAGTCCCCCCTCCGAGCATCCAACCAATTGTAAATCCCCTCCACACACACACACATACATCGTAATCAGGACTCCAAATAGTTTTGTTGACGAGAAAACTTCAATAAAACTGACAAGTCAAAAAATCCAAACAAGAGAAATAACTTCTTCTTGGTCATAAAGAAAACTATTTCAAGTGAAATTTGGCTTGAGCAATAAATACTATTTGCGAAGGCAAAACTCATTCGAAGGCTTAATTAAATATCAATTGCCATTATGGCCAGGGTAAACTTACCAATATTATGCACGATATGCCAAACGGATATGCCCATAAAGTATCCGGCGATGAATTAACATAAACGACGAAGAATCCATCGGTGCAGAGTTTTACGACCAGTAATCCGCCAGCCCGATAAAGGAGGCCAAGTCTAAAAGGAGAAACGAGAGTAGGGCATCAGTGGAAGGAGGAGGTATTGTTGGTTGTTGATGCAGGATAGCAGATTTTATGTATTATGATTAAGTGGAACACTCCTTGTTGTTGTTATATGCATATCTCTCTCCTCTCTCTCTCTCTCTTTTTCTCTCTTTCTGTAAGTCTTTCTGCATTTGGCTTATACAGCAAAATGGAAATTAGATTTCGGCGCTTAGCTTTTGGACATCTTGGACAATTGGCCAATAAACCCCACTGCACAAATAACGTAAACAAGCATAAGAAATCGGACAAACAACTCACAAATTGAAATAGAGATAAATTCGCTAAGTTATTACAAAAATATTCTCCTTAACTTGAACATAATTAAGAATTGAACATAGTAACATTGCATTGCCATCGAAAACGGAAATATGTATGCCTGATAGTTGAATGAAGAAGAAGCTTTTGCAGTCTGGATTCTAGACATTTTGGCCATTTCCAACAAAATGAAACTTTTATCTGTTATTTAAAGTGACTTCTTTCAATCCTAACTTTTAGTATTCTTGATCCTTTAATGTTCTCATTTAGATAATTTACTTCCCTTTGGCAAGACGTCAATGGAAATACTTTTCCCCATCTGTCGGCCGTCTAACGTTGATATTTTTTGTCGGTCTGTTTTTTGGACTTACCGTCTATGTAATGCCATATTGAATTTATCCAACGGATGCGTGTGCACATTGCGATTCTTGTGCCACAACCACAAAAGTTTCTTCATTAAAATGGCAAACAGAGCAAAGAAGAGAAAAATGAAAAGCAAATCGATGCAAACGAAGAGAAGGAAACTAAGCGAAGGCGAGCCACTCAAGCCGGAAGTGAAAGCCGCGGTCGATGGATGTCCATGGGCGTCCAAAGCGGACAAAGAGCCAAAGCGATTCCAAGAGACAGGCATCTGTTGGTGGTGATGCTGCTGCTGCTGCTGCTCGTGTTGTGGCCAAGTTAAAGCCGCAGCTGTCACTGCGGCCATATCCATGTGACTCCCGCTGCTGGCTGTGATTGATGACGTTGACGTGGCCACATCATCGCCCATTGATGATATTTCCGTAAAGGCGGTGTGGTCGCTGCCGCTCCGTTTGCCATTCGATGCATTGCCCAGAAACGCCTCCGACTCGAGCAGTAAATTATCACCGTTGAGTAGCGAATGCGTCGAATAATAAACGCCATCAAATTCCGCGGCATTCGAGTCCCCCCCGCCAGGCTCCTCTGATTGTTTGTGCCACACAATCTCTAGCCACCAATGGCGAGGCCACTTGCCAATGATGCTGCAGATTAGTGGGGCGGCAATGGCAAAGAGTAGCGGTAGAAGCCAACTGATGCCAATGGCGCCACGTATGCCAGCTTTGCTGCCTTGAAGCGAGTTGGCAGCTGCGGCGGCGGAAGCGGAGGAGGATGATGCACCACTTGACAAAGCAGCTGGACGACGGCGACAACTGCTATTTGTATTTTGGCCACTTCCTGACGACTGGGCGCTGATTTGGGTTATGTTGCTCAAACTCTCATGTTCCCGGCGGCGTTTATCCTGCTGCTGCTGGTGATGTTTGCTGCCTGGTGACGATGTCGACGATGAGGATGAAGTAGCTGTTGCTTTGCTGGTGCCAATTTGCAGATACTTCTTCGGCATCAACTCCGTGTGTATGACCAAAGCAATGGCAATCAGAGTCGAGATGCCCAGCAGCAGCAGCGATGCCAACGAACTGCTTATAATAGCATGCCAATTCTGCAAAGAAGAAGAAGACAGAGTGCCATTAATAAGGATCCGCTGCAAACGCCAAAGTTGCAACATCATTACTTTTAATTAAATATAAAAAGTTGTCACCGAGAATATTTATGTCCGCCAAGTTGGTCCCTTTAACTGATGAGATGGACCAGTTTTGGGCATAAATCAGTTTATTGCATTTCCCCGGCCAAAGTCCTCGACTTATGCCTTACATTAGTTATTAAAATGTTGTAAAACAATTTCATTTTTTTCTGTTTCTCTTTCGGTTAGGCTTGGGAGGCTATAATTTGTCTTATTCTATCTCTGGTTTTGTCATTTTCTTTTTTTATGAGAATTGTAATAAGGGCGTAATAATTTAATGGCGCTGACATTTGGATTTACATTCACATTTTTTGAATGACTAAACAAAAAATAAAACTTTTAAGACCCTTCTTATATAATAGGATATATCATACTAGTACCCATTTCAAAATGTTTTTATTAGAAGTATATCTTAAAGTAATTCGTTAATGTAATAGCAAAAACCTGGAAGATTTATGATCTTTATGGCTCTTATATACACTTCTGAAATTGCAAAAAAAAAGATTAGTTTCCGGATGCACAACTTCTTAGAAAAAATAACATAATTGATTCTCTTGAAGCTCTGTTATAAGAAAACCCAAAATAAATTAAGGATATTTTATTAAATGTTGGCCTTATAGATACTTAATTAAGCAATGTATTCTGATAGAAAAGATTAAATTCTCTAGTCTGCCTAAGAAACATTCCATTGGAATTAAATTAAATATGGTTTCAGCTGTTGACAGATGAGAAACAACTCCCTGAGCAATCTTCTTTCCAATTATGACATGGCTAACTCAATTAGAACTCTTCTCATCTGGCAGTATATATTTTTTGCCTATAAAAGCCAGCTTAGCCATTGTCCAGACTCACAGTTCACTTGAAGCAGCCAAAAAGGACAGAACCAGCTGTTGAATCACTGCCTAGGACACATTACGTTACAAACAGAAGACGCAAGACTGCAGCAAAATGGCTCTACGATGCACTCTGGCCGCAATTCTAATGACCATTCTGCTGATGACGTTCCTTTTGCTGCACTCCAGTGAGGCTGCCTATAGGAAGCCACAGCCCCCTTCAATGGCAGCATTTTTGGCAAACGAAATGCTCTGGGTAAGTTCACATGGTTCTCTTTGGGATCGCATTCAGAACGATTACTCCAAAAATATAGCAGACTATGACAATGCCAAATCGATGAGCGCCGTCTGCGAGGTGGCCATGGAGGCATGTCAATCGTGGTTCCCACAAAACGACAGCAAATAGGAACACGCCCTTAAAATGCGGCAATTATTGGAACTGGGACTGATCTTGAACTTGCACTGCAGCTGCAGTCAGGGCGGAAATGGTAGACGTTAGAAATAAAGGCTTGTATCAATTTCTTAGTCTAAGCTGAACTCATAACACATACTTACTATATTAACATTTAACAAATGTATTACTCATAAACAAAATATATACAATAACAGCAAATGATAAATTAAATCAACTCCAAATGTGTTTTTGTCAATGGTTGACGGCTTAACGAAGGAATCTCATTCATTAATTTTCTTATCGTTCGAAATAGATATGTATATCTTACCCAATCAAAGATATTCTAAAGTTAGTCGAAGTTATAGTTTTAGCTTGGAAAGTCATCATCACAATCAACAACATATTTGATATCTCGTTAGGTGGGGGTGTTCTCTTTGGTTTATTTTCAATTTAACAGAGTCCGGGTCATGTTGGGGCTATTGCATTGCCATTGCCGTGAACAATTTTCTTTCGCCTCGAGGCGAAATGTTAAAACGAATTTGCAAAGTTTTAATTTTCAATTCACAATGCGAATATTTTCGCAATGTCGCTTTGCCGCAGAAAATTATGAGTTAAGTGCGCGCTTAAAAGCTTTTGCCTTTCATATCCTCAGCTCAGCTGCAATGCGCCCACGCCCCGTGCCTTAAGGGACATTTGCGTATAAGGCAGAGGCAGGGGTCAGGGGCTGACGTGGCGTATACGTAATTTATGTTTTCTTATTTATTTATTATGCGCGGGTGTGTGTATTTTGTGTGTGTGTGTGTGTGTTGCTCTGAAATTGTATTTTATTTATGCACACAAATATACAATAAGTAAAATGAATATTTTAATTGTATTTATTGTGGCATTGTGTATGACGGTGGAAAAGAAGCAAGCCAGGCCAGGACCTGTCTTGCTCCTGGTAGTGGCTCTGGTTCTGGTTCCTGCGCGTTTGTGGCCACCGCCGTGGGCAGACTTCCTTTTGCTGGCATCTGACACGTGTTCCAAACCATTAAATTTGCATGTACTCACGCATATCTACATGTGTTTTTATGTGTGTGTGCGTGTGTGGCTGTGTGTGTATGCATTGTCCTTTTTAATAATAATACCAAGCTCGCATATGCGTGCAATTAATGTGCAATAATAATACATAATACATCATAACAAGTGCATGCATATTGCGTTATTAAGTCATAGTTTTTCCCTTTGGCTCTTTTCTCAGTTTCGAAATTTAAGCGCATTGTGCCTTCTGGCTCTCATCTCCCTGTTTGTGTGTGTGTGTGTGTGTGTCTCTGTGTGTGGGAGTGTGTCGTAATTTCATCATTATATCGCTGATTCAAGCGTTTATAAAACGAAAATAAGCATTTCGTTCATGTGACGCAAACGAATCACTTGCATTCACTTTGAATTCGGCTCAACTCGAGCTTATGACATTCACTAAGCATATCGCGCTGCCTTTTTAACGTCTGCGGAAAAGCGGCTTATGCAACTGAGCCACGTTATCTAACGGTCTGAGCTCAAACCACTTACCGTCAGATATGTTATTTAATGCCTCCAACTATTTACAGAAATGTTTAAAGGAGTAAGGAGTCTCTGCACAGATAACAAGAGATTGGAGACAAAGCGAAGTCATGTTTAGATAGTTTAATGTATTTCCCTCAATTTTATTTGTATTGTAGAAAGAAACACTTGTAATGTTAATCTGGCCTAGATCCTATATACAGAAGTAAAATATAAATAAAATAAAATAAAATAAGTATACGGTTCTCTAATAACAATTGTCGCATTGCCCTGGAATTCCTATTCAAATTGGAAGAATTCATACAGATTTTGGACAATCACAGACCAATAAATTACCTGGTTACTCTTCAAATATGTTTATTTAATACAATGTATTATTTAATTGATATTATTTAACAAGCCAGTTAGATAGATTCATTAAAACTAAACACCAAATTCTTTTATTTTGAGGTATTGGTTCTTTAAAACAAACTAATGACAATATTCAATCGTTAAACAAATATTAGCCAATTCTAAAGACTTTCATTAATCTTGACTAATACATAGTTTACTTTTCACTTTCACTTGAAACTAAATATTTGGTACATAGCTGAAACTTCTTTTTAGGTTTGAGCCTTTTGATTGTGGCAATCGTTCTTTCGTGTTTAGGAATTTTTCCTTTGTCCTTTGTGATTTGTCAATTGTCTTCACGAAGCTCTTTATCCAGCTCTAGTCTAATTCGGTTTCTCTCATTGGTCGTAGGGTATCTTGAAGTCGAGTTTTTTAACGGCCACATTCTAGAATTTTGTACGTTTTCAATTGCTTAAACCTTTTTTGCATCTTTTTTGCTGTCACTCCTTCCTTCCCTTCCTTGGGTTCATCTCGGTTCGGTACCCATCGCAGATCTCTCAACCTTCAACCTCAACCATTTTTCTGTTTGGCTTTGTTGTTCTCCCGTTTGTCGTACACCATGTTTTATTTGTTTTTCATTCATTTATTGCGCCGTTGTTTTCATTGCGGCCCAGTTTATTACTAATTCAAAAATGTTATTTCTTGTTAGAGGTTTACAGTTATGTACACTCTATATACTTGTTGTTGTTGTTGTTGTTTACAGCGACCTCAAGGGATTTTAAAGGGAGCTGGAGCAAACTTATTTCGTTTGCATTAGAATACTTTTTTTTTTTTACATGTATAATTTAAAGGATTTGCGAATACTTTGGGGAATGGCAAGGTTAAAACCGATTTTAGATATCCCTTTCGAAAAAAGAGGAGGAAAACAAACGAAATCTGAATATTGCAGAAAATTCAAATGTTCTGTTGTTTATTAATATTAATTTGGACTTTTCCCCCACACTATCTTCCACTCACTCTCCCACTAGTCTCCAAGGGATTTTGCCCTGCTGTGCATTGTTGACTTTTAATTTCCTTTCATTCGGCTCCGAGGTGGGCAACAGGTGAAACGACTTCGGTTCGGGGAATTGTATTAAATGAATTTTGCGTATTTGCTTGCCACAAAACTAAATGTATGTAAATGAAAATATTTTGCGAGTCCAGAAAATCGTTTCACAAGGCGGACAGGTTAATTTGTCTTGATGATGATTGCAGGGCGTGGTCGGTTTCATTCCATTTCATGATTATTATTTGAAAAGTTTGGGGTAATGTTCATGCCTGAGTGCCATGCCAGGAAATTGGTAATTACCATCCAGACTGAAAACAACAAATAATTTTCAGTTTCGGAGGCCATTTAAATGGGGTTTTCTTTGCTTTATTTTGTTGTTGTTTTTTTTCTTTGTTGAGCTCATTTGAATTCAGAATTGGTTCGGTGGAATATCATTGGATACAAATCTTGGGACACTTCTTTGACTCTCTCGTTCTTTCCCCCGTTTCGCGTGTTTTCATTTCTGTTTTAGTCTTTCTCTTTTCCAGTGTGGTTCTCTTTGTATCTGAGCCCACGTCTCTGGCACACGCAACGCCTTTTTATATGCAACACTTTTTGTTATTATCTTTTTTTCTTCTCTGTTGCTGTTGCTCCTTTTATATTTGGTTTTGGTTTTCGGGTTGCTTTGTTTTTGGTTTGGCTTTTCCTCCATTTTATTTGTTTATTTATTTTACTGTAATTAAATTTTACGCTTTGGTTGCCTTGCCCATTGCAAGCACAATCACACATACACACACACATTAACACTCGCACTGACACACACACACAAGCACAGAGACACAGAATTACGCATAAAACGAAATGCCTCGAATTGTTTTAAAGAGCCAAAGGACTACAGAATTCATGGAAGTTTTTAAAAACCATGAAACATGAAAGTTTTCCTTTTACTAGCATTTACTTTTATTCAAGCAAAAACCGGAAAATTGCTCTTTAAAAATCAACTAACAAGTTAAACAAGAGTAAGATCTAGGCAAGGATCCTCTACTTTAGATTGATTTGTATAGTTGTAGTTACTTACCACTGGAAGCATTTTCATAAATCCAAGTAAATAAATTAACATCACACTCGACGTTGATATGCAGAATTGCATCTTGAGGAAGGTCACGGCGCACTTGCGATTACACCAAATGGGCAGCAGGATGAGAAATGCCGAACAGCATTGGAGAAGGCAACAGGCACAGCTGACGATCACGAAAATTGGACGCTGAGGGGCATTTGGCTGGGTGGACTGGAAAAAGGCATAAATAGCAATTCAAATTAAGCTTGAGTAATGGAAGGAAATAAATATGTGGGCAATGGGTTAGGTAGGTCGTCGTCGTCATGAAAACAAAAGCCAAGGCAAAAGCCAAGTGCATTTGTTTACTGCAAGTTCATGGTGGCCAAATGCAGGTTGTTGATTGCCAGCAAAGGAAGCGGAAATGAGGGCATAATATAAAATATATATATTTATATATATTTGGCTTGCAGGTGACCAACAAGGCCAACAAAAAATTGTGCTATAAATCATAAAGCGTTTCCACTTTACTACACGTGAATTGCATAATTTGGCCCCAGTTGGGAATGCCAGCAAAATGGATGAAAGTGAAAATGAAAATGGCTTTTGATATTGGCTTTGACGATGACCTTGGCCAACTCTTACATTGTGCTGGCGCTTGGTCAACATGACCACATAGGTTCCAGAGAGAGGGCAAATGCATCGCGTTATATTCTCCATTAGATGCTTGGTGATGCACAAATCCGATCGCCAGGTTGAGTCGAAAGATGCTTTGTAATCGTGTCTATAATAAAAATCAAAACTTTTCATATTTCTCTTAAGATATGGAAACGAATTGCGCTACTTACCCACATACAGCAACCCAATCTCCTGTTTTTGGCACACTCTCATGCTGGAATATGATCTCCACATGGCCAGCCTCGAAGGGTAGATCGAGGGGCTCACGAAAATGATCATTTGAACGATTTGACTGAAATAGCCAAGTCTGAATAATACGCGAGGTGAGAACATAATCCGCATCTTTGGGATCACTGCAAAGTAGAGGGACAAGAAGAGAGATAGTCTTAACCAACTTTTAAACAAAGCATTATTTGTCAAGGATTTCGGCTCAGGTTTTGTTATACAAATATATTTTTGTTTTTACAAACGTTTATTTACTTTTTTAAAAGTATGTGTCTAAAAATGTGTCGTTTGCAATATCCTAGTGAGAAAAGTTTGAGGAGGAAACGCAAAACAGATCAACAAAGAAAACTTATTTGCTGTTGTGGATTTTCTTCCTATTGGCGGCTTTTCAATGGTTCTTTATATTGGCATTCATTCTATCTGATATCTCACGTTGGAGTACTGTCCTAATTATGAGTGCCACTGTCGCCCCTTCGCTATGTCTATCCATATAATTACATTCTAGTGCTGACCATAACTGAACTCATGATTTTGGGCACCGGAGCCATGTTCAGTTATGAGTCCTTAAAAATGATTGCTGTTATAGCCATTGTCTTTTTTATGTCGATATGCTTGGTGGCCGTTGGAGCTGTCATCCGTCAATATGTACAGTTGAATCCGTTGTACTTTCTAACCACCATCTCTCTTAGCATATGTTAAACTATATGCACCTTGTACTGGATACCCAAACTGTATTACATTTGTTGTCATCTATCATTCGGCGATCTTACATGGCAGTGAAGCTAGTTTTTCCAGGAGGATGCTTTTTTGGACTTTATTTGTCGACCCATCCTGGGCATAATGTATTTACAATACAGAAAAGAGACAAACGGACAAGTGACATAGTCCTTATTTTATTGAAAAATAGAAATGAGCGGTTTTTCATTTTGATCCTGGAATTGGAATTATCGAATGAAGAATATTTCGGATATTACTGGGTAAATGGAAAAATAAATGGCTTTACCCACACAAATTAAGTTTATTAAGTTCCTAAACTGGAAGGACAAAAGGCAGCATTGAAATTGCAATACAACTAAGGATAAATCAAAGACTCTAAGAAACATAAAAAATCCTTTTGCCTACATGTAAGATATTGCAGAACTATAAAAAATAGTCAAATCTTAACTCAAACGTGTAAGCACTTTTGACTTATAACAACCCATTGTCCTTTATTCTTCAAGGGCTTTTAGAAATGTCTGTCATTGAAAAAATGTAAAAAATATCCCCATTTTAATACATTTGGTGCAAGTTGGAAAGATAGCCCAATTTCAAAGCCAAAATGGTCGTACCCCCTATCGACTAAATTGAAGTTTGCAGGTTATTCTTTTGATTATTTACTTACTAAAAAAATCGATAGCCTTTCTATTAACTTTGATTTTAAAGTAATTATCCATTATATTTTATTTTATTATATTTTTAATTATTTGAAAATGTTTTTAGATTACGGTCATTAGTTGAATGATAAATTTTTATGGTGGCAGCAATGGAAAAAGTTTTATTTTGGCGCCTCTAAAAGCAGCACAATAGTCGTTTATTTTTTAAATTATTTCTAAATGATTAGTTTTAATTGGACACATGCCAAAGAATCTCGTAGCTTTTGTTGTTTTAAATAGTGGAAGTGGAGCAATGTCTATTGTACAAGTTTCTATTCTATTTTATTTATTATCTTTTGAATTAGCAGAATTGAAATGATTTATTAAAAGCAGAGCAAAATCTTGAAAGTATGTTCTAATGAAAGCATCAGAATGTAGAATATTTCAAGTAATTTCAGCCCATTAAATTGTAGAGTTTCTAGATGTAGGTGTTTCGCATAATAATAATATTCATATATGTGTAAGCTTAAACATATAATTTTCTCTTCATTTCCATGAATGCGGATCATAGTTGTGAATACTATAATTTTTAGAATCTATTTCAAACTTAAGTATGGGGTTTAATAAGTAACTATGTATGTCTTTATATATAAACATACTTAGTAGCAATTGCATCCGCACTAATCGCATCAACTCATACATATTTATGGGGGACATATTGAAATGCATTCCATGCTCTGCATATGCATTAACTCACACAGATGCACATGTCCTTGTGCGTGTGTGTGTGTGTGTGTGTGTGTGTGTGTGTGGGTATGGAATACGAACAATATTATAATTAAATCAACATTTGTTGGAATATTGACAGGATATTCTGCTGCAATTTCTCTCTAGTTGTTGCCCCACTCTGCTCTCAATCTCTTGGCATGATGTTCACACATTTGCATTTTGTTTACAGTTGGAGACTTATTTGTGTTGCTGTTGGATGTGCTAGTGTTCTTTTGTCCCCTTCCTGTTTTTTTTTTCGTTGTCTAATATCCTTAAGCCACAGTATTGCATGTTGTTTGTCAGTTGGCAGAAACACACCAGTTGGCACAACAATTTCAGTTTATAAGCAAGTTATAAGAACAAGAAAGTCTAAGGATTTATGGCCAACATCAAAAATTTCAGCATCATATCTTACCTGCCACGAGTGTAATAGGTTTTTGGTAGAAAGCTCTTTAGATTCTTGTAGGAGATGACAGAAGCAAATATCGTTGAGTTGGCCATGATGTGCAAAAGTCGCGAGGATAGTCCAATTTCCATATACAACTGATCCGAAAACAAATCCTCGCTGCAAAGAAAAGTAGTCCAGAATAAAAAATGAGAAAATTTCTTTAAATCAACTGCAAGGGAAGTCGACTGATGTCACTTAATTAGCCACAGGCAAAACAGTTTCTTGTATGCTTTTCTCTCTCTGAGGTAGGCAAGCAAAGAAAAAATTCCCAAGTTATATTTTACGAGCCATTCTTTCTTTTTGCATTATTTATATTATTTTCTTTATTTATGCTTCCACATAAAATAAATTTTCCATTAAAAATGCTAAGAGCTGCAAAGAATCCTTTCTCCTGTGAGAATGTCGAAAGTTTCGTTCAGGGCGCCGACTTTTAGATACCTACAATACCAACTGATTGCAAAAAATCTCATATAAATATGAGAAAAGTTTGAAATACTTTCGAAAAGTATGCCATTACTTAGCTGAACCAACATTCTTTGTATAACATTTCGTTAAATTTTTGTAAATAAAACAAAATCTAAACCTCAATTTACTTGTTTGCACCTCTGAGGTAAAGGGTATTCAAAATATATGTTAGTATATAAATGAAACCTTTAAATTAAGTTTACTGCTGACTCGAGGTAAGAAGGAATAAAAAATTAGCATTTGCCCTTGACGCTGGTAATTAGAAATTACGATTATCTTCTGGCAGTCATCAGAGAGGCATGGACGGAGATTTTTCTTCAGAACTCTGCGGTTTCGCTTTCATCGTGAGCTTTTAAGTGACATAAAGAAACAGATAAAATGTTCAACTCACCCGTAAATGCGTAAATTGAATGGTAAAGTTTTCACCGATGTCATATAGATACGGAGCGAGTTGAGTCGATCCAGCGATAAAGTGTCCTCGTCCACGGTTAAAATACTTGCGGATCCACTGCCAGCAGACTGCAATTTACCTGCTGCACTGCCAGCAAGGCTATTACTGCCTCCACCTGCCACTCCTGAGCCACTGACCATGTCACCTGCAGATCCTGTGCTGCTGCTGCTGCTGCCGCCGCCCTGGGCGGTCAAAGTTGTCGAACTGTCAGCGGACGATGCTGCTGCCGAGGATGTTGCCTGACTGTTACCGCCCGTCGATGTGGCCAATTGTGAGGCCGCAATTGTCTCGCGATTCAATGCCGCTGATTGCGTTAAAAGTTGCAACTTTTTAATTTGCTGAAAGGAAGCAAAGAAAAAGGTGAAAAACAACAATTCAAGCGAATGCAACATAAATGAAAAGTTAATTTTGCAATTGAATCTAGGTCACTGGTGTGGCTGAACCTTGACTTAAGTAAAACATTCTCTTACTTTAATCAATAATAAGTTAAACCAACCATAGCTTAGTAAATCCTTACAGACTAGAAATACATTTAGATGGGACGAATTTGTGTCCATTTCTTAAGAGGAGATTGAAAAGTCTCGCAAAGAAAAGTATTTATGATTGGTCACAGCTTAAAACGATATGGTTAAGACCACAAGACTCTGGGCCTGCTGGGTTGAGAGCAGCTTGCCTAGTTAAATATGTCATATACTAGGCAAAAACAAAAAAATGTTCAATAAGTTACCGACTTTAATGAACACACAGGAAAGGTCGCGCACTCAATATAATGATAGTGGATTTAATTTTGATAACTGCCTGCGGTAAGTCCAAATGGATATAGATATACCAGATAAAGAGGTATTTTTTGGCAAATTTTGGTTTTCTAGGAATCGAGCGTTGCTGCAAGATGGCTTCAAGCCACCGCAAACATATTCAAATGGCACGAGTGTGGTGGCCATTTTGTATAAACATGGTGTCATCCTTGGTGCTGACACACGAACCACAAAAGGACATGTTGTGGGGTGTGAAAACACGACCAAAATTTATCGTTTGCATGATTTTATCTAGTAAGTTAAATGTCACTTTGTATTACTCTAAACCTGTTGTCTCTCTCTCTTTCTTCTAGTGCTGGTGGTTCAGGAACTGCCCAAGATCTGCAGCAAATGGCCAATGTAGCAGGATCACAATTGGATTTGATGACTATGAACAACAATCGTCACCGTCCACGGGTTCGTTGTGCGAATAAGCTGATCAAACAGCATCTCTACTGCTTTCGATATGCGTTCAATGCCCATTTCATCGTTGCCGGCGTGGACGTTGCTGGTCCGCAATTATTTTGCACTCACAGAGATGGATCCACCGATAGCGTGCCCTATACGGTGTTGGGCTCTGGCGCCTTGGCTGCCATCTCTTTAATTGAGTCCCGTTGGCAGCCAACAATCGAAGAGCGCTTTGCCCGTGATTTGGTCTGTGATGCCGTTGCCGCTGGCATTAACAATGATCCCGGTTCGGGGGCAACCATCAGTTTGTGCATAATACGCACCAACTTCACGTGGAAGATATGCAGCCAAGTAGTGTATATAAAACGGCACCCACCACCGCGCCCTTTAGCATTGCCTTGTTTCCCACTTTCGTTTCGTATGGCCTGTTTTGAGGTAGTACATAAAAAAGTTTTTCCAATAACATCGCTTCCGTCGAGAAGAAATTTACTACAACGCAGATCTAGCCTCGATTTGTCGCTGCAGAGGGCAGTTTCGTCGGAGTCCGGGGAAGATCAACAGGACAAGGAAATTGATGGTGTTCCGACAGAAGCTGAAGAACACCAACAGGGCCATGACTTTGGTAATAGTTCGGTTGAATTGGAAGATCAGCAGGATAATATGGATCCAGAAGTCTCATTGCCTGAAGCTGAGTCAGATCAAGAAGACAACGATGTTGGGGCTCCACCCAGTAAAAGAGCTAAATTTTAAGACTAAATAAACTTGTTTATATTTTTAATTAACTATTATCAAAAGAGTTAAAAAGTTTCTAATACAAACTTTTTCTTGTTTGAATTTATTCAATAAAAAAATTTATATTTTCTTCAATATTTTTGACCTAAAGTTTACTACGCACAACTTAGAATTGTTATTGCATCTTATTGCTGAACATTGTTTGATATAGAGTAAAGAAATTTCGTATTGTAAAAACTCCAACAAAACTATCCCTTGTTTTTAAATTATGGAACTTTTTGACACCCATCGCTTGAACTGCTTTAGATTCTGGATTTTGTGTTTCTTTATTTTTCGAAAGCGGATTCTTGACTTTTTTTAATTGGTATAACAATTTACTCTCTGGGCTATATCCTTATTGAAGGGACAAAGTTTAAAAGTAATTCACTACCTAGATTGACCAAAAATGTGGCTAAGGACATAGTTTTTATCATGAATAATCCGAGTTTCATACAGACAGATTCTGACTTGGTTAAAGAGCATTTTATCCAAAAGTCTCTTGAAATTATATTATGGAGCATATTTCTTGACACAGAATTTGAAGAGGAGTTCAGCACCGCAAACTAAAACACCATCTTCATTCGTTGAATTCAAAATATGAACTCATTTTATTAACACAAGTATTGAGTTTATATAGGGAATCTTAGGCTCTAGGAGGTAACAATTGTTCTTAAAATATCTTATCCTAATGAGACTCAAACCCAAGATTTCGGGGGTTGAAAATTATTATTATTTTGGGCACGGCTTCGGCCACTTGACATCCTGCCGTTGTGATCTTTTGGGTTAGTTTAGAATTTCAAGTGTTTTTCTACAATGTGTGTGGCTGATTGTAATTCTAGTCATATGCTAGATTACTTGTTTGTGACAAAAGTACAGTTGTATTATGTTTTCTTTAGTGCATCTGATTTGGTGAAGCCGCTTCAGATGAACACGATGTTTATTCTTAAACATTCTGCAAAGGGCCGCCAAATGTGGTGTTTTGGAATTTATTTTTATAGTAGTTGTCTTACAGGTTAATTTTAATATTGTCAATAATAAGATAATTGTTGTTAAAGAAGCATGACGAGCTACATGAGAAAGGTTAACCCTAGCAAATCAATGTCATCCTTCTTATAAACTGACTTCCTATTATTTTGTATGATTTTCCAAATTGGTTTACTAATATCGCCCGATGCCTAACAATTTTTGTTTCGGGATATCTACCCACTCCTGATGTGTATTACTGTGCTGACTTCTAGCCTTTTTATATGGTGGAGACTTTAAAGACCAACTACTTTTACCTCTCGGCTTAAACCAATGTGTCCTTTGCTGGTATTTGAATTTTAAGTGGTTATTCGGATTAAATGTTGTCCCTTTTTGTAATAGAGCCTCGGACAATTTCTTACCTGATTTTATTTTGACACTATTTCTTAGATAATCATTATTTAATTTAACCATTGCCATCTGAGTGTCCTCATTTTGTACTGGCTCTGGGATATATACCTTTTCTTCCCCAGATTTTACTTTACCTCCGAACTGAGGTCCTGCCGGGGGCCATAAACTTCTTTCTTTCACTTCAGCTTTTATCTTACCTCTAAGGTGAGGTTCTGCCGGGGCCCGATAGGTTATTTCTTTCTTTGTTTCGTTGTTGAGTCTGTTTGGACTTGTGTTGTATTTATTTTCACATTTACCTTTTTTCTTCTCCCAACGCTTTTTAAAACCTGTAACATCTATTGTTGGTGCCACTACAGATATATTCATTTTTGATTTGGTGCATCCTGAGACGATCCAACCAAATTTAGTATTTTGACCTAGTAGGCCATTTATCTTTCTAACTCCCCCTTTTAAGATTTGGGTATATAAGTCTACCCCTATTATCATGTCGACCCTACCAGGTTTATTAAAGGTAGGATCAGCAAGTACGTAGGATTGCCATTTTGACATATCCACGTTTGCTATTTTTAACGGAAGAGCTTTTATTAACTTTGGCAAAACAATTGCCTCAACCTTAAGAAGATTATCCCGTGGATTCCGCGTCTTCAAATCTATTTTTACTTTATATTTTGATTTTTTTGCTTTTATTAAGGACACGCCACTTATCTCTGTATATTGTTTAATTTTACGTAATTTCAATATTTGAGCGGCTTCTTCAGATAATATAGTACTCTGAGAACCACAATCAACCAAAGCTCTTAATGTTTGAAACCCTCCATTTATTTTCTTAATTTGTATTAGGGCTGTGGCCAACAATTTTTGTTGTGCCGTTACACAGGTATTGACGCTCTCCTGATTTTCTTCATAATGGAGTAACGTATGGTGTCCTCTGCTGCAAAATGAGCAGACCATTTCATTATTGCATCTCTTGTTGCTTGAATGCTTCAAGCATCGTGTGCACAATTGTACTTTTTTTGCTATTTCCAGCCTTTCTATAGGTGTTAGCGCTTTAAACTTATAGCACTGAAGTGCGTTATGCCAGGGGGCTTTGCAGATCGGACAACTGTCTTTAAACCCCACAGCCGACGTGTTTTGTAAAGGTTTTTTCTCTTCCTTTCTCACGGCACTTAGCGAGCAATATCTTTGCTCCAAGAATTCCATGACATCCGATAGCAATTGTATTTGCCTTGTTTTTCTAATCTGACTCTCATACAACTGTAGAGTCTCTCTGTCAAATTTCCGAAGTATGTGTTGAGCGAGTATTACGTCAACTTCATCGGACAAATTTGCTTTGATTTTAATTAAGTGTATTGACTCATTAATTATGTCAATCACTCCTTTTATACTCTTTGCGGATTCATTGTTGATCATCGGTAAATCAACGATCCGATTTAATTGTTCGGAAAATACCCTCCGATTATTTTCATACCGCTTGGTTAACAGTTCCCAAGCGGCACTATAATTGTCAGCTGAACCTGACAATAGATGAGCTACCATGCTCCTTGCTTCGCCCTTTAACGCGGATTTTAAATAATTAAATTTAAGAGCAAGACTTAAATCTTCTCTTTTTTCAATTAATTCTGTAAATAACTCCACAAACAGGTCCCATTCTCTAGCCTCTCCAGCAAATGTGGGCACCTGAATCTTTGGCAACACCGGTAATTCGCCTCTCACGGTAACATTCTCACTCTTACAATTTTCTTTATTGTTCAATTTCATTTCTAACACTGATAGAGAATTCCGGACATCGAATTCTAAATCATCCATAGTATTCTTAAATCTTTCATTACTTGTCAGTACCTGGCACGCCTGAACTTTCTCCCATAAATAATTGATCTTATTAACATACACTATGCATGTCTCATTGCCTGTTGAATTGTCTAAAGTGTGTAAATCTTTGACTATTCTATCCAAATATTCCTGGAGCTGTTGGACTCTATCCATAAATATCTCCTGGTTAACCTTAGGGTTTTCATTACTGGAGGTCGCATTCCCGCGCGACTCTCCTATGCTATCATCAACTATCTCTGACATGTTTGCCTCCGCTTCAACGCACACCGACTTACTAGTGCCTGGTTTTTCTGACTCTCCTATGGCTATAATTTTGGCAACTATCGTTAATGCTTCTTCATGTATTTTATTTCTGAAATAATCATGATCTAAATTTGGAGCAGTCTCAATCAATTTTTTGTTATTAGGTATCCATTGATTCCTTATCTCTTTTACTTCCTCTACAACTTTGTTAGTTATGCTTCTAGGATCTAGTGCTTCCAACTGCCTTAACCTGGTATGTAACCCTGCCTGCTTCTCTAACACTTTTGCAGCCTTATTTGTGAACATTTTAACTTATGCGTATATTTGGATATCGATAATATTAAAATATATAGGTTGATGTAAGTACTTATGACTATTTTAATTTATATCTTATCTGATGATCCTGTTTGCTGCTGCTTGTCCGCCAATGGGTAGAGTTCGCCGTTTTATTTTTTATTGTTTCGTCGCTCAGCTGCTGTTGTCCAGGGCCTATGGGCTCAGGCGGTACCGGTGCCGGATTTCGCACCAGATTTTCTTATACTGGAACTTTTCCAGCCTCTTCTTTGCAACTATCTTGTTGCTCTACTGCTGTTGGTAGTTGCCGACTTGCAACTACATATACTGCCAGCCACTTTTTTTTTTTTTCGATATTAGGGCTTCGAATACGCCACACACGAACTTTATATTGTTCTCTTTTTTTTTTTTTACCGCCGCCGAAATTGTTGCAGTTGCTCGACTAGCCAAACTGCCTTTATATACTCGGTCGCACGCACTTTTAATTTATTAAGCAATAATATTTTGCTTTTATTTTATACTCTGTCTCTTACCACTGGTGGGGGAAAACAAGAGTTATTTATTTTGCTACCTTTAGCCGGTCTAAGCATTTACACTTGCATTAGATCTCAAACTCTTAAGGAGCTGATTGAACCTCTGAGTCTCTTACCACTGGTGGGGGAAAACTACAGAGTTCTTTCTTATTTTGCTACCTTTAGCTGGTCTTAGCATTTATACTTGCATAAGATCTCAAACTCTTAAGGAGCTGATTCATTCTCTGAGTCTCTTACCACTGGTGGGGGAAAACTACAGAGTTCCTTTTTCTCGAAGGACCAAAATGAATAGGGATTCCGGAGGAGAAGAATAACCCAATCTTCATTCGTTGAATTCAAAATATGAACTCATTTTATTAACACAAGTATTGAGTTTATATAGGGAATCTTAGGCTCTAGGAGGTAACAATTGTTCTTAAAATATCTTATCCTAATGAGACTCAAACCCAAGATTTCGGGGGTTGAAAATTATTATTATTTTGGGCACGGCTTCGGCCACTTGACATCCTGCCGTTGTGATCTTTTGGGTTAGTTTAGAATTTCAAGTGTTTTTCTACAATGTGTGTGGCTGATTGTAATTCTAGTCATATGCTAGATTACTTGTTTGTGACAAAAGTACAGTTGTATTATGTTTTCTTTAGTGCATCTGATTTGGTGAAGCCGCTTCAGATGAACACGATGTTTATTCTTAAACAGAATTTCATTGGCAGAATTAGCCAAGTGATTGTGAATTCTCTATCAGCACATTGCCAAATAAAAAGAAACACAAAACAATATGGCAAAACGAGTTGACCAAAAGTCTATCTGGCTCTGGTTTATTTTCATGTTGCCAATAAGAAATTGAGAAGCAAGAGAGACAGAAACAGAAACTACATAAAATGCAGTCAATGAACCCACATAAAAATCATAAATTGTTGCATTCTTCAGTTGGAGTGCAGTTGTCGAGCCATAAACCGAAGCCAATAAGCAGGCCCCACACGGTCCAACAACTACAACTACAACAACAACAACGACCATCGAACCATTTCAAAGTTCGATTTTTTCACAATTTGTAATGTGGAGCCCATTACTGTGGAGTCTCCACAGCATTGGCAGCGAGATGCTCTACGCGCAGCTCATCCTGCTTATCCCAGAGAGGGGGATTGGCAGGAGGCACTTTCTGCTGTCATGGCAGAATTTCCTGTGCAAATCAAAAATTACATTGGACCACGACGCAGCGAGGCAAACACATTTTCATATATACATAAATGTATGAGGCCAACTAATCGAAAACGAAAACAATTTTGAATTGGAAAAGTTTTCCGTGCAGTAAACTTTGTCGAAACAACCAAACAAAAATGAAATAAAAGAAAAAGAATAAAAATTCATTCGCATCATCAACAGCCGGACCTTTTTAAGGGATACGAAAACGTAAATGCCACGCCCCGATTTCTTTCAAAATCATTTTGAATGTGAAATGAATGAGACAGGAGAGTAGACCAAGCCAAAGAATCTTCAAAAGCATGGGAATCCCCTTCTTTTAGTGTCAATTCTTAAAATTAATAACAATTTAAGTTAAAACTAACTCTCACCTCAAAAGCAAAGAAATATTTGATTAACTTAAAATCGTTTTGTCCATATAAACTTCAATTCATTTGGTCCGAACGTGGCGAACTTTGGCTCAAATTGAATATACCCTCGGATGAAAGGGGCATTATAAAAATCTCTGCAAAACTGAACAAAACTTTTACATGTGCAAATTTCACTTGACTTTTGAACTGGCCACGTTTAGCAGTTTACCGGCAAATCGCTTGGGCGCTTCTATCTAAATGGGCGTGGCATTAAGAGATGCCCTACATCTACACATGTGTGTGTGTGAGTGTGTGTGACAGAGTGAGTTACTGAGTGAGTGTGTGGAACTTTTTTTTTGTCGATTTCAAAGTTTGTCTATGACTTAGGGTCACGTTTTTTATCTGGAGTTTTACGTTCTTGACTTTTTTGTTAAGTGATTTGTCGTGAACTGTGGAAATTTGATTTTTGAATAGCTAGATAAAATATTCTTCTACACACATTTGTTTCATTTACTTTTGAGAAAAGTTTTATATATGACTTTTCTTTTTTTGTGCCCTGTTTAAGTAACATAGTCAAAGTAGGTCAGTTAATTTTATTTGCCATTCGAATCAATACGAAACTTATGCAAATCCAAAAACTCATTCTTGTGCATACATTTTAATCAACTTTTTTGTATGTAAAACTTTTGTTCAATTGCAATTTCCACAAAAGCCACAAAATGCCAGAAAATGCATTTCCATTAAGAAAAACGAGCTCTAGGCAAATGCAGTCCAATTGCAATCAATATAATGCATATTTTTGGCGTTTGGCACATTTACGATAATTATTCATTGACATTTTGATTATATTCAGCTGTGTAAATCGATTTCATTATTCAATGCCAACTAAATTCATAGGATTTTTCCACATTTTCACTGAAAGCAACTTTTACTGCAAGTTTATTAAGTGAAAAATTTAATTTCGTTTACATTTGACTTTTGTTTTATGCAAAGAGGAAAATAGAGGGAAATTTAAATTAGAAAAAGTTAAAGTTTAATATTTAGACGTGTTTATATCGTTCTTTTATTTAGTGAATTGAAGTAACTAAACTATTCTCTTTTATTTCTTTTTTCTTACTTACAATTAGACATTCCATAACCAAATGTTTTTTTCCATCGATTTTGCCTTTTCTCCATTGACTAATTAAACGGAATTGCAGACGAAAAATTTTACGAGTAGGCAACGCCCCCATTTCCTCTACTCATTCGCCTTTCATCCGATCCCAGCAACAACCTACTCCATTAAACTTTGCCTTTAGTCAATAAAAAAAGATTGTTGAACTATTTGGGCAACTTCAGAAAACTTTTTTTCTGCGAATACCAATGCTTTTTAATCGACCCAATTATATAGCCAAGTTTTTTTTGCCAACTGCACTTTCAGCTCAGGCGAGCTAATAATAATTTAACATAAATTTTTCATTTTTTTCCCCCAACTTTGAGACGCAGACTCACATGGCGCATACTTGATATTGGAATGCCATAACTCAAGTCAAACTGAGAGAGCGAAACTAAATTAATTTATACGTATTTAAAAGTTTCGCGGCTCGTCCTTTCAGTCAGTCAACAACTATGTGCTAAGCAGACATAGTCACTTAAATGAAAGTGGAAGTGGCAAAAAAGAAAAAGGCAAACTTGTTTAATTTCCGCACGCGTTGAGATCGTAAAAGATGAATATTAAAACTGTGTAGTGAAGAGGCAAGCTTAAGAGCAGACAGCCGCTAATAGATTATGCTATGTGCTATGTGGGTGAGTGGGTGGCTAAGTTGGTTTGGCTGGGCGGGCGATGGGGTCAGGCCAAAGCAGGTCCTTGGCATTGAGACGACAGCATTCCAATTATGCTCAGCTGCTCTGAGTTCTGAGTTGTAAAGCTGGGCCATATTCAAACAGTTGCAATCAACACTCACATAAATTTGCATAACAAAATATTTCAGCAATATCCTGGCTCGGCAAGTTCGTGTTGTTACTTTTATGCCGCATTTCGCGAATACAAAATGTACCCAAGGAATAAAACATGAGTCAGTCACCCGGCATCAACACCAAAACCAACATCTCGCACTTAAAAACTTACGCGGAGTGTGAGTCGAAAGGGCATCTTTCCCTTCCTTAGCCACCGGAAAAGGAAGTGCCAGGCTTCTGACACTTTTCAGGGTGTTTCACAAAAAAAAATTACAAAAATAAAACGCAACGATATTTGAGGTGTTGAGGAAGTGGTTATTGCTTTATTGTTCTGCTTTGCAGGTGTGAGTAGGTGACTTCTCATCCACGTCCTTTTGGGTCATGCGTAAATTGTTTGAGTGACTCTCATTAGCTGCGTCTTTGGAGTTCAGTTGTGTGACCAATATGAATATAAATATTTATTGTGAAAATCCATTCACGGGGCTTGTGATATTACCACCAGCGTCACTTTGGACTCAACACATCTAAAATTTCCTTCACTAACATTAGATATTTTTAAAGGAATTGTCGTCAAGTGAAAAACAAAAAGACAATTTTAAATGTCCAATTTTCATACTGAAATCCTACAAGATCGGACCAAATTAACATAGGTATGGACGGGGAGTTTTTGGTTATAAAATGAATGAAATGAAAAACAAAAGGAAGCCTTAAGTAAGAAACTGTGAAAAGACGACATAAGATGGAATACTGGCAAATGAAGTTAAGAAAGGTTAATGGAAACATAAAAGAGGAAACGATATAATAAGATATCAGTGAAGCGGGTAATATAATAGTTAAGCATGCTAAATAAAAGCCAAAATATGAAGGAATGACTAAACAAATGTTTTTGTTTAAACAAATTGTCAATTCTTGTAAGAAATCTAAAGGTTTATCTCCTACTCAAGATGACTCAATTTCTTATAATGCTCTAAATTGTGAATGTCTGTCTACGGATTATCTTTGTGGGTAAGACTTTTTCACTCCCTATCGGACATCATCTCATTTTGGACCCAAAAACACAATCCATTCATTCAGCACTTGGCCATCTGGCCAACATTACCACTAACCACAATCAGCAAACCAGAAAATCTAAACGAGCAAAAAAAAATATTGAATGGGGAAACGGAAATCCTTAACCGCATACATATTGAAGGTATTCATTACCAGCCAACGAGAACATCAATTCTCTGGCTGGTTTTAGAAATCCCCACACGGTTCATGGGAGACAAATGTAAATTGCCGCCCAGTGACAGGCCAACTACAAGCTAAATAAAAAGAGAGAGAGAGAGAGAGAGAGAGAGGAAGGGAGAAATGGCTCCCACTTCAGTGTGTCTCTGAGTAATAAATCTTGGCGTTGGAACAGGAGGATAGAATAGAACAGAGCAGAACGGTAACCAAGCTGGCAAATATTGAATATGGCTGCAGGTTGTAAATTATGGCACCCAAACGCTTGGATGACTGCGCCTCATTCAGAGACTCTCTGTCTCTCCCCTTCTCTATCCCTGGTTACATGCATAATTTATGCGCAAGTGCAGCCAAAGTGTCTCTGGTATTGCTACTACCGCTTACCTGTTGACTGTTCAAGGATTGGGCATTCTGCATGACTTTATCCAGAATGCGCAAAATAATCTCCGCGGCCATCTCACGCTCCAGTTGGGTCCCCTTCAATTGCAAATAGGTGTCGAGCTGTGAAATAGGCAAGGAAACAACGTTCAGACAAGAGTCACAAAAAACTGCCAAAAATCCCACCAAAAGTGGGCAAAAAAATGTGAAAGGAAAACCAAAACGAGCTCTTTTAGAGCCCATTCGTTAGGCGGTGAAATTTGTGTGCGCATTAAAATGAAAAATTGTTGCTTTGCGGGCCAAACAGTAAAAAAAAAAAAATCAGAAGATGCCGGAATAGAAGAAGTAGAACTTTTCTTTGACTGTTCTTGCGTTCTTTTACCCACATATACATACATATACAATTTTTTTCTTTGCCTGGAAAATTGTGTGAAAAATAGCAAGCCGCTCGGTTCAGCTTTGCCATGAGTTTTTGCATTCATTTGCGTGTAAAAATAGTTGGCCCAGACTTTCCTGAAATACTTGTACTTTATTCTTGTGAACTTCTCAAGTGGTACCAGGTAGTTTGTAAGGCTTAGAGAAATTTTTTGTATCTCGACTGATTTGTGGTTAAGCTGAACCGGTGGGAACATCTCAAATTGAATTGGGGAATAGAAATTTATAAATTTATATATAAAGTCACACTACAGTGGGTCAAAGTCAGCGAAGATTTGGTTTACAATTGTCATTTTATGTTTGAGTGTATTGATACTAAAGTAGTTTCTTTTTATCACTCACCTCATGCAGCATATCAATTAAAAAACTGGCTTCGCCTGGTAGAAAGCTTTGCCTCCTCTGAAGGGTGTATTCAAAACATGATTTCAATATGTTTGAAGAGTTTGTTTGTTGGAAGCCAGCACTTAGGGCGCGAAAACGATTGTAGATTAGAAGCAATTCATCCCGCACACAGCCCGAAAAGTCGGGAAGCAACCAACTCGAATTGCCTGCATCACGTTGCTCGCAAATGCGACGAGAATGTCCTTCGAAACCGCGAGGACAGTCCGTTATGACTGGAGCTCCTGGGGCGCTGGTGGGCCAATGGACACCATAGCTGGACTCGGCCAGGCAGACATGAGCCGCATTCCGTTCAATGACATTAATGTAGACGCTTCTCGAGACGGGACGTACACTGTTCGACACTAGGCAGGCATATTCAGCCGATTTCTGGATATTGTTGATCTTCAGAATGCTGCCATCGGGATAGAGATCCTCCCACATGGCAGTGGCGGGATCCGATTGGAAGAGTATGCCATTCCGTGTCCAACTGTATCCCAATTGGGCGTATCGTTTGATGTCATCATTACCGGGAGAGAGGCAACGCACACGTAACGAGTCACCACGTTGAAGGGTCACACTGGCCGGATCGACTCGTAGCCGTGGCGGTGATTTGATATGAATGTGCAGAGATCGACATTGCTCCACACCCCAGTCGGTGACCTGTAAGAGAAAAAAAGATGATACAGATGAAGGCATTAAGCTATCGTTGATGGCTTCATTTGACAAAGTTTGTGTGACAACACTTGTCAGCAGAGCGGCATAATGTCATGGGCTTCCATTACTCATATCAACAACTTCAAACAACTAACTACCAGACTGGACGTGCATTGATAGCCCTTAGACCCAAACACAATATCAACAATCATCTTCTCTCTTTGACACACACACTCATTCCAGCAGGCTGTGGACATGACTCATTTGATATCCTTCTCTCTATGCATCCCTTTTATGCTATGCCAACACAACTGTTGCCAGTTGTTAGATGAGGTTTGTTCGCCCTTTGCCTTCCTCTGCTCTGCTCATCACAAATGTCGTAGGTAGATATCTAAATGCATATTTAATGGACTTGTTTGTTACATACTCGAAGTCAACCGGAGTTCATTGTGAGCTGATTGGATACGACTTTCTCTGATTGTTCAGGCGTTTGCCTACCAATTGAATTAAAGTGTCTCATTCAATTTCAATAAATACCTTTTGTGATATGTAAAACTTAGATATGGTTTTGGCAAGACTATCGAACACAATTCCATTTAATGGTGAAGATATAAAAGTCGGCAAAACTAAATTAAACTTACAATTTCATCAAGAACCAGAACTACAATAAAGGACTCTAAAATATTATTCTTGCTTGTAGCATTTAAATATTTATTGCTGAATGTTGAGATTGTGTCGGAGTTCTTCATTCTGTGATAATTACAGCAACTCTCAGCATACAGCAGTTTCAAAAGAAAAACGTCTATTCAGTGGAAATACCATTCAGGCCAAGAAACTTGACCATGAAGAACACTTTGCGGGCCATCGAAGGGCTCTTAAAGTCATCACAAATACCCAAATGCAGCAAGTAGATGGCTACTTAAAGCTTTAGTGCCATGTGGGCTTTTGAGCCATTCGAGCCAAACCTTTTGCATTTATTTCCGCGCGGTCTGTGAGCAAACGAATTGTAAACTTTTGTTGTTGCTGCCACGTAGTAGTAGTTCCTGCGGGTAAACATAGCAATGATGTGCAGGTGCACGTATGGCAGGAGAAGATGGCAAAGTCCTGGCAACAACGACACGGATGCTCGCTTTGATGATGATGGCGATGATGATGTTGACAATGACGGCACTCCTTCTGTTGCTTTGCATCGGGATGGATGCTCGACGAATTTCCGTTTCAAATTTGAAAAAAAATATATATAAGAATAGAAGAAAAGTAAATGAAGAAGAGACAAACTAACGAGCTAGGGGCGTCAAGAGGATCACACCTTGGGGTCGCTGTCTGAGTCTAGTTCCTTCGGCGCTTTGGCTCAATTGCAACCGAGCCGGAAATATATAATGTAGACATGCAGTAAGTTTTGCTCTTAAAGCACGTTTAAAGCACATTTTTGCGCCAATCATGTTAATGTTTTCGCCATGCCTGAAAGTAGGCAATGCCTCTTTACGACTCTGCATCGTCAACAAATCTTTGCCAGCCACAAAATTCAAATGGCAATTAACTCATTTAGATGCAACGTTGCCAGACTACAAAACAACCACAGGCATTTTTATGGCCAAGCGCTATTTTATTGCTTTGAATCTGGTTTTGCTAGCTAGAGCCAGGAGACAAGTCGCGTCTCATTAACAGTCGAAGTCGTTAAAGAACACATTGTACAGAATGACAGAATACTAGAAGTAAAGCTAATGCCATTTGCTTCTTCAGTATATTTTTGAGGTGATGGCAGTCCACCATTCTAGAATCTGCCATTTCCATTCTCCTTACTCTCTGTTGCTCAAAAAGAATTAATAGTCTATAAAAATTGTTCTGGCTCTGCGAACTCGCCAAGTTAATGGATTCTTTCGATAGAAATTAGAAAACCAAGTCACATTCGTAAGCGACTTTCAGGAGTAATTATATAATTTAATTATATGATGACAAATTAGAACCACTAAAAGTAATTTTTAGATCAATATCTAGAAAAGCTTTCCTGTACTAGAATCAGTAGACTGTCAAATTAAACAGACACTATTTGATCTTTCCAGCGTTTTGTTTGCTGACTTCACTTCATTTCGAATCGGATTTTAAAGCCCACAGCCGAGAAACGTGCCCTAAGGAAGTTTAAATGGATTATGAGGAATACATGAGAACAATTTAAAGCGAATTAAGTTGTACGGGGATTCGGAAAGGACTCCCAGATGACGCCATTGCTCCCTACGGCTAATGAACTAATTGCAACAAGACGTATACTTAATGTCAATAAATAAATAATAAATAAATGCACCAGGGGCATAACTTCCTAACATTCCCACGCACTCAGTCCGTCTCCATCGCCGCCTCACCGATTATGTGTGTGTTAAATTACGAACACGGCGGACACTGCGAATGAGATTGAGATGGACAAGAACATGCAGTCCCAAGTGCATAATGGGACAGGCTCTTTATTGACGTGCCAACATCCGTACAGGCTCAGAGCCTTGAGGCAAAGTTATTGAAAAGGATTTTTTCTTACTGTTTTCTGTTTTCATAGTAAACAGCTGCAAGAAGCACAAACCAACGACGGAACGAGCGAACGAAGGGGCGAACAATCGACCTTCGGGGACTGTGACTTAAACGGGTCCGCTGGGAACTGGCAAGGACTTCAGCTTTGGACCATCTCCCTCTGATTAACGTTGAGTTGTTGCAGCTGCTAAGCGTTTCGACAAGAAAGCCTTTACGGTACCTGCTGCCCCTTCCTCTTCCCCTTCCCTTTCCCCTTGCTTCGTCCTGCATGTGCCTTTGATCTGTTTGCGTCATTATGAGGACCGGAGGAGCAAAAATAATAATGAATGAGCGGCACAGAGTGTGCCAAAGGCGCAAAGCACTCGCACCAGCACCAGTTCCAGCACTGGCAATGGCAAAGAGGAGAGTGAATAAAAAAACAAAAAACAAACAGAATTGTTGGGGGAACCACCGCATAAAAAACTTAACGAAATCCCCTTGAAGTGCCTCGGACAAGGCACTGAATACAATGGCCTCCATTTGGCTGGCCGGCTGGCTGCTAGCTAGCTGACTTGGGCCAAGAAAACGCCAACAAGCAACAGCTGCTGCCCTCCCCAGATGCAGCGGGTGCTAGAGACAGGACTGAGCAATAACCAGAGTTTGCTTTTTGCGGTCTTAAAGTGTTGAAACTTATTGTTAGGAATAAAAAATTCGAAACGCAACCCTAAATGGGGAAAGATTTTGTAAGTCATCCTAGGCACATGGCATCAAAAAAAGACCAAAAGAAGAAATGAAATGAAATTTAATATAAAACAACAGAATTAGAGCAAGAAAAAAATTACAATTTCCAAGAATTATTTTTTAATTTATCTGCAAGGGCGAGCAAATCAAATTTCTTGGAATAATTGAGCAACGTTTAAAGAATTCTTTGAAAGTTATACAGACACAGGTTAAAGTTGACACTGACATATTTTAGACACATTTAATACATGTATTTACGATTAGTATATATGACCTCTCTTAATTAGCCTTAACAGAATGGGTCTCTGATTTATAACTCACTTCCTTTACGAACACATTATTGTGTAAGAAAAGGGGCAAAGTTCCCTATTTTTCTTGAGAAAAGTTTTCACTCTTCTATAGTTTGATGTTGTTGCCAGGGGAAACATAACATGTCAATATTATTACATCTCTTTCTTTTTTCACAAACCATTTACGTAATTTGTTATTACCTAAGCCATAAACCAACAAGAAAAAAAGAGCCACACAATCTTTAACGGGTTGCCAGGAAGGGGAAATGGATGAGAAGGCGACATTTTCGGTTTAATGGTCTGAAAGAAAACCCCCGTCTAACCCCTTCGAAGAATTAAATAGGAAACGGAAGACTTAACAGTCGGAAAATGTTAAAACGGCATGGATTAAAATTTAATTGGCCACCACAGAAGATGAAAAAACAAAAAACTCTATATAGGGGCATTCACACTGTGGCACGCACAAATCAGCATAACCGACTTTTAAGTTAGTATTCCACCATTACCCTGCCCAGTCGTTCTTCTTCACGTATTTTATTCGTTTTCTTTCTCACACTCCCATATTTTAATTAGTCTAATTAAAAGCCACATTATATCACAAATAAAGGACATAGCTGAGAACTCAGGACTTCGCGCAAAGCTGAACAAAGTTAAATGTAATTATAAGGCACTTTCATGAAGGATTTGCAATTTCCCTTCAACTTTGGTCTGCCGCAACCTGGACCCCAAATAGACGGAAAAATACACGAATAGATGGATGGAAGGATGGACCTGAAACGTCTCTGTAGGTCATGTGGCATGGCAATTAAACTGATTACCTACCTATTTTTCTGCCTTTCGCATTACTATTTTAAAAGTATAAGAAGATTTGATGGATCCAAAAAGAGTCTCTTTATGATTTATGTATTTACAAAGCGTTTTGAATCTAAGCCAAATTCATATCATTTATGCCAACACTAAATCTAAATCTTATTATTGGCACAGTTGGTAACAAAGAGTGACATCCTCTTGGTATCTATGGAATTTACGATCTTTGTTCCACTTGATTTAGTATCCCTTGATTTGTTTTTACGTACCTTACAACTGTAGACTCCATCATCAATCCGACTTGCTTTGGTCACACCAAGAATTGCCGTATACACATCTTTAGTTTCTGGAGGCAATACAGTTGTCCAAATTTCTCTGCAAAAAAATGGAAAAAAAGAAATATTAGAAATATGTGCCATATGATTAAATGCTCTTTTTTCTTTATTCGTGCTAATTAGCAACCACTCTCGCTCTTTGCAAGTCATTCTCGAATTGCACTTCAGCCGAATTCCCATAATGTCAGTCATGCATTAATTTTCACACCCAATACGCGCAGCCAAACAAACTAGATCGCATGCAGGTCGTGACTGCTCTCGCCCCGCCCACTTGCGGCCCGTGCCCGTTAATTGGCATACTAATGGCAGGCCACTTATCATCCCACGTCTAATGCGTCCCACAGACCCTAGAAGCCCCTGGATCCTATCTGCTCACTGTTTATCTGCACGTCCGTATATGCTCATATGAAGAGAAATCATTGCTAATGTGAAAACAATCGCGGATGTTGCGGTTCGAAGTCAATTAGTGGGGAGCATGCTTCATTTTCAAATGTACCTCGAAATAATATCGATGTCTAGTTTAGTCAGCCAGAAGCAGACACACAGCCACATCGAGAGCAAAAACTGTTAATAGTTTTTGGTTTCGCGAATAGATGGGTCGTGGATGGTTCACTGAATAGCTGGAACAGATTTCACAGACAGAGAACTATGTTTCTAATTTATGTGGCTTATCAATATTTGATTTACGAAAGTGCTCAGGGTACAGAAAGAGAGCGAGACGCACGGTCAAGGACTCTACCCCAAATCAAGCCATTCTCATGGATTTAGTGGCAAGGAACATTTTAATGATCATACTTAGCTTTCATATTGAATGAATTTATCTAGATTTGTCTAGTTTTCTTTATTTAATTGCATACTTTGAAGGGCCAATTTCCATTGCGACGACTCATACGTATGTGATAACATCTTCACCAATCTGCTAGCTCGCATTCTCTCCACTTTCCCCACCGGATTGGATAATTACGAATATAAATTCAACTCTTCAGCTTTGCACAAAACTTTTTGCCAAACTATGTATTTGAAAATGTGCTAAGCCTATTAAGCTTTCTGCTTTGCATTTTGAATCCTCTGGAGGACACACCTTAATCATGAGAGAGCCGAGAACTGAAGCAGCTAAGTGAAAGGAAAAAGACCACAAGCCAAAAAAACGAAATTCCTTCCAACTGGCAACAACTTAAGTGCTGTTTGAGGTTTTCGTGGCGAACAAACAGGCACAGCAACAGGCACAGCTTACACCCATCTCGCCCAATCTTCCTCACCGCTCGATGAGTGCATTTCACTAATAACTTTTACGCATGGATAGCGCTGACGTCACAAGTGCCCGAAAAGCCGTATAAAGCGAAAGTGCAGTAAAAGCTACGGGTTGCGGGCAGCCGGCAGGAGGTAGGGGGCATCGGGGCATTGTAAACCACTAGAATCTAGAGCCTTCACCACTCCAAAAAGCTCTGGCCTCAAGCTATTTACGGGTGTAATAGTTAAAAATGCGTTTCAAATGGCCAACAAGGAAAATAAGTGAGTATGGAGGGGTACCTGAAGGGATCCCACAGGGTTGCTATGTATATTTTTCCTGTTCATACAAAGCACTTAACCTACAATTTTACTAATGGTCCATGGCACACGATTCTACCTGGTGATGGTACATCCACACAAACACACACATACTACTACCAATGGACACTTGGGCACTGGCACTGACCATCCGCTGTGCACCTTCAAAATCAATTAAATGCCAACGGAAGTAATAACATTCCATGCAGGAAGTGCGTAATGGCAGGCAACGCAACATCAGCCAACCACAAAAACACAGCAAAAGCAAAGTTCTGCCCATCTGCAGCACGCTAGATCAGGGCCACAACCAGAACGAAAACCCAACAACATCATCCACAATCACAATGAGGCACAGGAAACTGCTTGCCTAATACAATTACAACAATTAAACGGCTCCGAATGGTCCATATCCATGGGCCTTGTCCGTGCGATGGAGCAGGGAACAAACGGCCAGCAAACTCTTTGATTGTGAATGTCCGTAATACGCTTTCGTTCACATGATGTGAACTTCAGTGTTTTTCTTTTTGGAGTTGTTGCTTAGCTGCGGTCAACAAAACGCATTTCCAACTTTCCAACACCAATGCGGAAGGCAAAAAGGGGGCCAGCAAAGAGCATTTGTGCAGGACACGCTGAATCTGTGTGTATGTATGTAAGTGTGTGGGAGTATATTGTAGTTACAGCTTCCTTTCTTGCCAGGATTATTTCAAAGAAGAACTCTTGCATTGATTTTTGACCAAAGAAAAGTATTGTATTTCATCTCCCAGGATGGTATTGTGAATGAAACGGGCAATCTTCTGATTTAATTCTTTATGTCAATCTTTGGTTAGTATCATAATAGAAATATAAAAGATAATGCATATAGTTTGGATCATTCTATTTACAGTGAGCAAGCCCTTTGGGAACTTCTATTTACAAATTTTGGAAAAGGAATACTTATATGTTGATCGAATAAAACTAAGTCATATTGTCTTCAGAAAAGTATATATTTGAGTGGATAATAAATTAATCTCTTAGTTGTAAGTTGGAGTAAGGTTTGCCTGTGAAATCCTCTACTGTGATTGAAAAATAGTGAACCATAACTATAAACACAAAGTCAGTATCAATACCAGAAAAAATGAACATATGAGGCTAGTGATGAAAAATTAGTTGTGAGGCCACATAAATATGCATATCATCATGCGTATGTTGTGTCAGTCGACACATAAAAGCCAACAATAACCATGAAAATGACTTAAAGCAATGTTTTGATGTTTTTTCTAGAGGAATAGGGGAAACGGGAAAGACAGAGGTGCCTATGGGTATTTGATTTTTATATGGCCAATGTGAGATACAACCGCAAAAGCCCCCAAGCAAAGTTTTACGGAAATGTATACATAGAAATCCATCGACAATGCTTTTATGAGTTCATAAAATGGCCATCTATGTAGGTGTTTATTGTTGCTGTTCTTTTTGGTTGTGTTGTGTTATTTTGACTTGGCTTGGTCGGTTCTCGACAAATTGAAATTGTCAAGTTACTTTTCTGCTGAGTGTTTTACGACCTGTCCATAAATATGAATACGCTACGCCACAGCAAAGTCGAAGGAAATGCATTAAATTTGCAGGCCCAGCCATAACTTGATTAGACATGACCTCCACCCCAAAGGAAACCAAGCAGAGAGTCCATACTGAATTCCAGATTCATTGCCCTCCATTGGAATATATATATAAAAACTTTATTAAACGCAACTACGCATAAAAATGAAACGATGACAAAGTACGCGACATTCTCCACGATGTCCTTTGGCCCCATGTTGGCATTCGTTTTGTTTTTGTTTCTGTTTTAGCCGCCTGCAATGAAAGGACACACAACTGGCCGGGACAACAACAAACAATTCAGTTGAAGTTGTAGCAAATTTCATTACAATCGTAACAAGAAAACGTGTCTCAACAACTAAATTGGATAAACCAAAAGGCAAAAAGAGAGAAATCATGCGAAGAAGAAGAAATAGCGCAGCAAAGGCTTGATTGGTTTTCCTTTTCTTTTAACATTTTTTTCTACCATTTTTTACCATTTTTTTCTCTCTCTCTTTCTCCTTCGCGCAGCCATTAAGTAATTTTTCTCTTAAAGCCATTTTTAGTTTTTTTTTTGCCTTTTTTGTGCGACAAAGTTGAATCATTTTCATATTTTGTGCGCCTAAGACCAATAAACTATGTTAGCAAAATCCTCCCAGATAGTTTGGCCTTTACCCCAGCAGCTATCCCGGCCCTCGCCAAATGTGTCTCCATATTATTTGCCCCTCGGCATATTGTGCTGTCCCACCATTTTGTTGTTTTTGTTGTTGTTATCTTGCTGGCATTTCATTTTAGTCCTGTTTTTTCTATGCTGTCTCTTGTTTTTTTTGTGTTTAGGTCAAAATTGCAACTGTGTATTATAGGATACATACATTTCTTGCCTTATTTTTCTGCTGACAAGCCGCCTTTTTTCTGGTCTGTTTTTTTATAGGCTATGTGTTTGAGGAAAGGACCAGAAATTGCGTGCCTATCTATGTATGTGTGTGTGTTTGTGTGTAAAGAAGGCCGTCAAGGTGTTAGTGAATTTTATTCAAATTTGCCGCTAATCAAATGCTGCGTGAGAGGAATGACAAAATATAACCAGGAAAAGATCTTAACTTCTATACCAATTCACTTGGGATGTGGGATGGAGACAAATTGGATTTGTTTATGAAAAGAACTTTGAATGGATTTTCTTTCTTCCACAAATCTTAGCCTACATTTTGTCCAATAATATCAATTTTTTATCTCAAACCAAAGATAAATAAGTGCAAATCGATTTTCAAAAAAAATCCATATTTAGTTTCATGAGTAAATTTATAATGGGCATTCAGATTTGAAGAAAATTTTCGACAAGTCTAATAAATAATTTCATTAAGTTTTCCCACTGAACAATTTTTCTGAACATGAATGACTATAGCTTAGCATTCAGTTTATAAGAAACTTTTTGCCCATCAGATATGAAGTCAGTTCTTATCCTTTAGTGTGTTTTTGGTGGTGCTCTCATGATAAAGTCCTTTATTGGCATTAAGCAAAATCACAAACACATACAGCAAGTCCTTAGAGTTAGAGTTGTAGTTATAGATAGTAATTAGATGGTAGCCATATTTGATAACGTTTGAAAAACAAATGCACTAAGTGTTAACAAGAACGTAAAGAACAATTGAACTAGTTATTGAATTATTTTACTAGATTTTCGATCTAAAACTTCGAAGGAGTACTCCATTGTGGTGCGAGTGCGTCTGTGGTGATTTCGTTTCGTTTTGGGATGCCCCTCAATGCTTTTCCTCATACTCAATGTTGTTGCCTCATTCCAGCCGACCAACTGCCTCTGACGGCCTAAACGCGTTTACGCGGCTTGCCACGACAAGCCGAAAGTCCAAAGAATTGTTTCCATTTGCGGAGATTGCCACGCGCAACCGCCAGACGTCGCCAGCTTCATTTGTCCGTCGCTGTGCCAGCAGGATTCGCCTCGCCACCATCATTAGTAGCTGCCGCTGCAGCTGCTTCTGCTTCTGCCTGCTCAATAGCCTTGGCCGCACTGGGATCCGCAATGCTGCCAAAGTAATTGCCAGTGGGCTCAATGTCCACCACACGCTCCACATCATCCAGTTTCGGTGGTGCTGGCACCGTGACCATGAGTATGCCATCGGCAGAGAACGTGGCCCTTGCCTGGGTGGCATCGTAGTGCCGCGGCAGCTTGTAGGCACGTGAAAACTCTCGCGTTATGCACAGTTGTCCCTTTTCGGCGCGATCATCGGACTGTTTGCCCTCAACACAGATGGTGTCACTGTTCTTGGCTTTCACCAATAGCTCGTTGAGCTGAAAATGATGGACATCCAGGACCACCTTGAATGTGCCACGACCCAGGGAATCCGGTTCGTTGCCCGTTTCGATGACCACACGGCCAACCAGACACGAGCCGTGGCACCAGGCTGTGTCGTCCATTCGCAAATGGAAGTCCCTGGCACACACGTCTAGCTCATGGGAGAGATAGTATCTACGCTGGCGGCACTTGGACTCACCAGTGGACCAGTGACGCCGCGGCGGCCAGTGATAGTGAGCACCGCCATGCTCGTGCTCGTGCTCCCAATCCCAGTCCCAGTGAATGGGCATGGTTTCGGTTGCGGTTTCGTTCGTTGTGTTCGTTGCACACGGAACAAACGCGTTGATTTTTGGCCTAAGTCACCAAAAAAACCGTTGTCCTCTGCTCTGCTCTACTCCACTCCAACTCAATAACTGAAAGCGAACAATTCAACAATCCGCTGGTAACACAACTGTACCTACTACTAGTCCTACCTAGAACCAGGTAGCAACTGTCACTGGGCTTTGCTCTGAAATCCTTGCAATGCCGCGCATAAATTTCACCGTCTGAGCCTCCCTCTTCTCGCGTGCCACAAGTACGCATAAATTGCCAGCCAGTCAGTTAGTCAGTCAGTCAGTCAGGAACTAGAGCGCAGCTTTGTTTGATCAATATATCCATATCCGTGCAGCAGAACTTTAGTCCTCACTACTAACCCCACAACAGAATCAAATCCAATTCGTTTCAGCTATTTTTGTTGCACAAATGGCGCCAATGGAATCGGAAACGAGTTGCAAACTATTATTGCAATAAAGCCAAATTATGAAGAAGATGATGATGGAGGACGTACTGGAGAGGGGCCCACGACTCACCACAGACGCTACCATCAAGTTTATGCAACTAATTGTGGCATTGTCGCCTCACTCCTTTGGCGAGTTTAGCAAACTCGCACAAGACACAAAGCACCAAAAAGAAAACTTAAGAGACAAACATGGGCAAATGAAACTAATGAAAATCGTGACCCCCATTCGGCACGTAGTCAATGTATCCCATACACAGCCGTATACAGGGTGCATTGTAAAGAGTTGAAAAGTAAATGTAATCAATTAATCAATAGACACTCTAACACTCTGTTTCCTTTTCTTTTGGATTTTAAATTGAAATGATTTGCTATAACGTAAGGGACTAATTTTGTTTTCACGTGAAAACCCCCTGTATTATCCTTAAGCAAGGTCCACATTTATCCTAGACAACGCCATTGTTGCGTTGTCAAGACAGTTTGGCTCTTTGTAGTTGTAGTTGCAATTGCTGTTGGCCCCGGGTTGAGCCAATTTGTAAAATATACGAAATATATTTTACTTATGTCTCAGACAGGGAGGTGCCGGGGGGTGGGGTTTCTTCCTTCAATTTGGCTGCTGAAATTGAATTTTTGCTTTGGCTTTTAAACAAGTTTGACAAATTTTTCTGTGCTAGCTAGCCAAAAGTGACTACTGTTTGACAACAGAGTGGAGGAGAGATGTGTGTGTAAGGAGGAGTGTGTCCAATGGGTTTTGCAAAGGATAAAATTGTATTGAAGTTAAAGCGTCAAATGTGCGTGCTTATCTGGGACAAAAAAGAAAAAGATGTCTCATCTTTGACTTTTGTGTTTACAGAGAGTCTCAACGGGAGCTAAAGAGATGAAAATGAAATTGAAAACTAAAGCTAACCGGTTTCTTACTTATTTTTGCACATGATTGCAAATGACGCCAATTCCACTCCCACTCTCCATTCACGTGTTTAAGAAATTAACAAGAGTTTGCTATGTAAAATCAAAAATTGGAAAACCTTTTATAACTTGCTGTAAGAGCTAATCGCCTTTTAGTTCGGAATTGTGTGTATAGCCGTTTACATCCCGTTTGTCTAGTCAATTCAGGATATTCGCAAGAGAGTAAGTGTGGAGCGAGGAGTGTGAAGATAGAAGTCAAACAAACAAACTGAAAACAAAACAAATATTTACTCAAAAAACGCCTTGGGCAAAGTTTCAAATAAATAATATTATTAACGCCTTGTTTCAACACTTAATCGTCAGTCGAAGAAGTTACAGTTACTTTCCACTTTCCTTCCTTGCGGCCTTCAGCAAAGAAAACCCAATTAGACATACAATGGGAATGGGATTACTTTACATATTTTTATTTTCACGGAGTGCTCGAGTGCCTTGGCCCAGTTAGTCAAGGATGCGATACTATATCTGGGGTATTAAGGTGATTGAAAAGTAATTCCATTGATTAATTCGACCTTGGTGGCACTCAGCCACATCATCGTCATCTCCATCATCAGCGGAGCCTCAACTCGATGGATCTGAATTGAACATTTCGTGTAGGGAAAATCACTTCCGCTGATTTCAATTAGGTGGATATGCGTATTTACCTAGAAGAACTCAATGACGACAGTTTCGACCTTGCTGGCACACATGTTTCTCGATGATAAATTACATTTCTCCTAATGCTGCCTGTGCTCCTCTGCTCCTCCGGCTCCTCCACCCGCTGGCAGTGAAATCAAGCATTAAAAATTTACTTACTTCCGGTTATTTTAGTACGCAAAAGTAAAGTCAACCAAAAACTAACTAGAAGATGGGAGAAGTAGATGAACGATTGGATGGACCGACCATCAGACGATGGGATGAATGGACGGATGGACCTAATGTTTAGTCGTTTGTGTAATGCGAAGTTAGTAAATGTCCAAATGAATGACTTCACTTCACTTTAGTTAAAATATTTACTCATATTGTGAGAACCCCTCGCCCATTCCATCCCTCAAAATGGGTACACGATGGGAACATGTGTTTGTGGCTTTTTGTACAGCCAGCAATTTTTTACACATCAATGCGTACAAGTGGCCCAGGCAAGGGACCGAGCACCATGTCCATGCCCTTTAGCATACGAATGTGGATATGGATACGGCGTTGGATGTGGATGTTGATGTGGATGCAGCAGACATTGGCGGCAGTGGCACGTGTAGAAGACCTCTGTGCATATGCATAGTAAAAGTAATCAGAAGTTCGTTTGAAGAATTCAAACCCCATGTAAAAGGGTTCCTCAAACTAGTTATGTGAATTGTTTTTCTAAAAAGGGTTTATTTCTAAATTGACAGAGGGTAGGATCTGGCCAATCAAAACATTCAATAATTTAACTGCAGGTTAAAGCCCATATTCAGGAAGTCTTTCCCCATTTACGAGGAGTGTTTATTTTTTGTTAGTTATGTTTTGTCTTGACAGGAACTGACTTAACTGTGGTTACCTCAAAAAAGGAACTAAACTCTTTTTGTATAAATATTTTTAATGGTTTGGAGAAATTAATAAGATTAATTTCATTTACCTAACATAATTCTTGTTGAAAATAACCATCAACTATAAATTAATAGACCCAGCTCACCTTTTACCTAGATTCACGAAGTGGGCCATAATTAAAGCCAGTCTTCGATATGTGGATGTTTATTAAAGTACAGGAATTGAGGGAAATGTGTTGCTTTTGCAACCTCAGTCAGGCATTGATGGTATTTTACTTTTGCCATTCATGCAACACATTTAAACTTTCTGCTGCCGTTCGTTTGGGTTTGGTGTGGGGGCAAATTGTCAAGGCAACATGGTCCGTTAGTCGGAGAGAAAGGGCTGAATAGGGGCTCCTATTCCGACCGACCCTTAGTTGAAATAAGTTGCCACCCCTAACGGCATTGCAGTTGCCCAAGTAACAACCTCTCGTTAGTTACGGCCATATGGTTTTTATGTAATACGCGAAATATCTCAAAAAAGGCTCCAAAAGCTCCCAGCTTAAAGAGGAGAAGTTCCAGTATCACATGTGTCCTGCCCTTAAGTTTATGATCAATCATTTGGCTAGGCTCGCTGCGGTTACATCGACTCACTCACTGACTGACTGACTGACTTACCGACGGTGCGTATATGACCGTGTTGTGTGTGTGTATCTGACAAATCTTTATCTCTTTGCTCTTCCTTTTTTTATTTTTGGGGAATGGTGGGAGGGTGGCTTGACTTATTTATCCTTTTTCGTCGTTTCATTTTTATTTTGCCAGCCATTTTTATGTCATGTTTATTGATGTGTAAAAGTCATAAAGTCAAATTGAACACTTGTGCCGGAAAGCATTCCAGAGACCCCCATTCCCCTTCGGTCTACGGTTACCGCAGAAGATTTTCTATCTTTTTGCCCTTCCTTCCCCTGCTACCTCCTCTGGGTTTTTATTTCGTTTTAATAAAATTTTGTGTCAACCAAAGAGGAGGACAGCGTTTGATGTCGGTTGGTCCACTATGCACACTCACACACAGCTGGATAGTGCTGGATTTCTAAAGAGAAGCTTTGACTTACCTCGTTGCCTTGGTGGCATTTACGCTGGCTCCATCTTTGAACCACTGAAATTGCATGCGTGATGAGCCCTGGGCTGTGCAGGATATGATAAACTCACTGTCCTCACGCACGGCTGCCTGCGGTTGATTGACACTCAGCTCCTGTAATGAAAGCGGAGACAGAAAGTAAAGGCAGTGAGACAATGGTTCACTAATTAGAGATTGGTCAGTTGGGGCCTAGTGCCTTCCGTTCCCATTCCCTGAGGACGCCAAATTTGAGGTTTGCCGTTCGTCGCTGTTGTTGGTCATGTTAATGTAACTTAATTGCAGTCTGGACAGCAGGCAGCCTGCATTCTGATGAGGCCAATTGTTCATCTGTTGTAGGTTTGCCACAATTAATAAATAATTATTTTCCCGCTGGTCGTCGTCAAGTGCCAAACTGTTGACATATTTATGTGCAAATTTATTAACATGGCACTTTGCTGCCCTCTACAATACTCCTCTCTCCCACTCCCTCTCCCTCTTATGCAGCTTTGGCTCCGTTTGTCAATAATAGTTAATAAATTATTGTTTAATATGTAACGGAAATGAAAAAGTGGCCTGCGTGTAATGTATATGTATGGATTGTTTCAATTCGATTCGTTTCGGATATATGCATGTATTGTTGCCCATGAATTTAATATAAAAAAATGTCATGCGACAAAAATCAATGAGATGGAGTTGCTTCCACTTGATTGATTGCCCTTACATTGATCAAACTATTAGTCCCATATTTTTTTTATTGTGTTTTTGTGAAAGTGTGAAATTGTTATGCAAACTCAAAAGTGTTTGCATATTTTGGCATTTTTAAAATGATAAATCTGATGAATGATAACTCTGCGAATACCTTTCTAGTGGAATTCCCAAACGTTTATAGAGACGAGAACAACAAATTTAATCACTAACTAGACTTAAAAAGCAAGAATTATTCGCGTGAGAGGTTTGTTTGGCTGTTTTAGGTGAATAAACTAAAGTAACCCAGCGAGGACCAAACAGTAGGGAATAATTTGGACCACCCTTCGCTTTGCGCTTAAAAATTAAAGGAAAAGTTATTGCTAGTTTACGTATTTTAACTGAAATAATTTTGTGCTTTCAACAACTTACTCTCTGTTTAGTATTCAATTAACCTGTCAGTTAAGTTTTCAGCCATGGATACTCCTTGTGCTTGTTGTTTAATGAAATTTCTACTTACTCGAGAACTTCCTATTAAACAAAACATATTTTGTGTGTTTTCTAGTCAATACGTATTAAAGATTTCCTCTATTCACCATTTTTAGTTTCAACTTTAGTTTATAGAACACTGAAATAGCCTTAAAATACTTACATTTTTATTAGAATGTATAAATAAACCTTAAAGTTTATGACGAAAGATTTCACCAGTACCGTAAATTCTGTCATTTCATTCTTCACTTTTTATATTTATCGTCATCAAAAAAAAGTTTCGATTCAGTCTGTAGGTATCTTCGCAAATGCAGTAGTGCGAGTCTGTCCCTCTTAAGTATAATGTTTAACTCACCAACATATTTAGTGGTGGATTCTCATCAAAGTGATGAAAATTTGAAACCAATGTAAAGTTGCCAATTCGTCCCCTTTCCACCATCCGTGTGATGGCCTCACGAATCCGCTGTGAGTCGCCCTTGATGCCAAAGAAATGAAATGTTATATCCAGACGATCGGTGGTATTCGAAATCAGTTCTAGATCGCTGACTTTGGTGATATTAAAGTTGCGCAACACACGGCCAAGCTGTAACGAAAAACAAGGATATTCGGTTTTATATAGTTTCTGGATGTCTTCAAAATATTCAACTGAGTTACATATTGGTTTTTATTATCCTTTTACCTGTTTCCACGTTTTTGTCGTTTTCGCCTGAAACTCTTAACTGTATCGTTTCGAACTTTTTCATCATTTCAAATTAATGATAATATATTCAAGCAAATAGCACCATTGAGCATTAGGCACGCATAAAAAATACATCGTCGCAGTATTCCTAGGAAAGGTAAGACAAAAATGAAAAGAATAGGAGCCACGTAACTTTCTATGCGGTGACTGGGTACAGTAGGCAACAAAGGGTGGCACGGCTCCTTACTCCGGAGAGTGCTTAGGCGGACGTTTTTTTTCTCCTTTTGCCCCGGTTTCCTTTGGTTCGCCTTTATCTGGCTAACTTAAAGTTAAGAGTTAAAGTTTTCCTCGTTCAAATTGGCTATGAAATGCAATTTTGTTTTTGCCTCAAAGTTTTTGAGCTTGGTTGCACCAAGTGTCTGTCCTTTCCCCTGGCCGCTTTCTGTTTTTCTGGCTGGGGCTTATCCTTACTCAAATGATTATGCATTATGTTTAAGTCGGTTGCTCTTTCCTGCGACTGGTTTAAAAATTGCTAGCCAACTTTTTTGGTGCACATTTTTGTTATTGCTCACTAAAATATTAATATTATTGAGCTATTTCGTTTTTTATGAGGTCAGCACACAAGCTTTTTCAAGCCAATGACTGGCTGGACACAAAAACAAGCAACGAAAAAAATGTCCCAAACATTTCTGGGTAAATATTTGTATAGCAGCTTCATAGGCTTTCAAGATAGCTTGCCGTGTTCCTGTCACTCTACAAGTTTAGACTGGAGAGTATGTGTTTGTGTGTGTAAGGTAAGGTAAATCGATAGCTCAGGTGGAATGACTGGGCCAACAAAAATGCAATTTCAAGCGCCTGCCTTGCTGCCTGCATTGCCGCATGTTAAATACCAAAGAAAAATGTCGAGAAAAAATGTCCACAAAATTTTTGTGAAATTCCTTAAAAAACCTACATATATATTAAGAGGAATAAAACTTGCCCGTCGGGTACAGATAAAGGGGAGTTCAGTAAAGAAAAGGTGTACATGGCTATTATGATTGTGAAACTTGCAAAGAACATATACTCATTGTCCTGTGACATCAAACAATTTTGGACAACTAACTATAGTTATTCTGCAAATCCTTCATCAAAAGTGATCCACAAATGTATAGAAATGTCCACAGGTTGTCTTTTCAATAGGTACACTAATGGTTTTATACTTAATAAATATACATTTGTGTTTCGATATGTATTAAATAGGGAGTCCGTAGATGAGTTGTCTAAGTGACCCAATCATTTGGGCAACTGCACAACGAGGACCCGGGTTCGAATCCCAGGCTAGTGTAAGGATGTAGTTTTCGGTTAAGCCGAAGGCGCATTTAAAATATAGTTAGGTTGATAGTTTACAACTGTTTCCTATACTTATAATAATAATAATGTCTTAAATACTGAACCTTAAGAAGTATTATTTAGTGAAAAAGTTAAACTTCAATCTTCGATTAAATTTAATTAGATAATTACCCAGACTTATTGGTTTTGATGGCATTTGTAATAAACTTCTACTTCTTCTTTATTTCCCAAAAATATAGTAGGAAATTTTTTGAAAAGCCGCAGCCAAATACTTTTTGTGTCAAGTAAAAGTTTCAACCAAAAAGAAACCAGTTTACACTTCCATGGTCATTACCAATTAGCGCTTTTAATTAGCACAACATTAAGGTTTTGGCCAAAAGGCGACTGCAAAATGTTGCAAAAGTAGCAGGCAGAGCTGACAACAAAAGTCAGCTAAAAACTTTGGGCCAGCAATCAAAGGCTTATTGGTAGTTATTACATTTGAGGCGGGGGCAACCTTGAAGGCCTTCAATTGGCCTTTCGTGTACTTTAGTGCAAGAATGTAGTTTTTTTGGGCCACAGTTTGTTCCTAAGTATATTTGACATAAGTGGAAATTGCCAAATGCGATTCTTTTTGCCCCAATTAGTGACTGGGCCAAATGAGAAACCTTCATAGGCCACTCGTACAAATTAGAGCGTTGGTCTCCCATCATTGTTAAAGGAACTTCACAAACATCAACAATGCAACATGCCAAGAAAAAAAGGAAAAAAGAATGTTTCCACACAGAAGTGTAAAGTAAAGCTGGGACGTGCTTGGCTTTTCTTTCCGTTGCCCCCTCCAAAAACTCACTAACCACCCAGCGACCACCCACTAGGTTCACAAGTGGCCTGCTCCAACGTCAACGCATAAAAGTGAAAATAAAAAAAAAAAAAAATAAACTACGGAAAACTTCAACCAACTTGTGTAAATATATAGTTACGGAATTAATCAGAAAAAAGTGCGCACACAAAAAATAAAGCAAGGCTGGCAAGTAAGAAAATAAATATTTTCGGTTAATATAAAAGAATTTCTCGTTGCCATCACTCGCACTTGGTTATTTTTGCTCCTACTTCCTCCTCTCGCCTCTGCTCTCATTCCCTTGTTTAATAAATATATACCGCAAAATGAAAACTGGCAAGTGGTGAGAAAAAAAAAAGAAGAAAATAAAGGAACAAACAGAAACTGCAACAGTCAACGTGCTGCAAAGTGGCTTCGGTTGTTTGGCTTGAAAGTTCCTAAGAGGCTTGTGGAGAGCCTCCAAGGCCAGGAGTGGGGAGCAAACCAATGGAGGCGGGGACCCTGGAGCTGGCAACCGTAGGCTTTGAGACTGTTGGGTAAAAGTGTAACCAGTTTGTTTACAGTAAAGTTGAGAATGGCATAAATTAAAATTATCAGCTTAAAGTCTGCGGCATGAAGGATAATGCAACTAGGAGGAATAGACAACAAATATGCCTGGCTAACATGGAGTCCCTTAAAGGAGACAAATGTCCATTATACAAAACTAATAGTAGCGATTCATTTCTAACTGTTTAGTTACTTTACTAGCCAGTGCAGTAATGGCACTTTAGTAAATTATTTAAATGAACTAACATTGTTGACTCTAAAATGCCTTATATTGCGTTCCCCAACACTAGAAGTCACGAATTTGGGGTAATAAAACTAAATTGGTCAGTTTTTTCGGTTGGCAAGATATAAAATTTATAAGGAATGGGGAAATTTAACATATTTAAATCAAAATATTAGTCTTTTTGGTATTTTCCGACTAAATATGATGCATATATAGGAATCGGCAAAGTGATGTTTGCATTGCACTTTTGTTATGCCGATTTCCGCTTTGAATAAACCTGATATTCTCCATGTTTAATTACATTATTCAGTACGTAAATTGCAACGCTTGCCACCGCTGCTCATATCGTGATTTCAGTAAAGAGGAAAAATCTCAGCTCGCTTAAATCTGCGTCACTTATTTGCCATCACATACATACATATGTATACATATGTAAGTTGTGTATGCATCCTGGCAGAGTCCGTGCTAGCACACACCTTTAACCACACACCACAGCTCTTGAAATGATCCTGCAATGAGCCAGACCCAGTGTCTGGGTGAAAGAGAGGAGAGCCTGTTCCTATTTCCTGCTCCCTGTGCCTTCATTCCATATGCGTATCTTTTTTATCTCAACTCTGTGCTAATGGCATTTTAATTTCAAGCAGTCAAGAAGAAAACACACGAACAGCCAAAAAAAAACATATTCTTAAAACATTGTTTCTTATGCTCTGGCTGGAAACTGGTTGGGCTTACAAGGAAAGACTGCCATGCCTCAGGATGTTTTCACAAGACAGTTGTGAAAATTGCCAATGAAAATATGCCAAGTTAAATAATTACGTCAAGAGTGAAGAGATGAATGGAGAGATGAAATTGATTATGTATATATTTGTTTGACGGTGGCTATTTTAATTAAGAACTTTCCAATGCAGACTCCAGACGAAGAAGTATTCAAGTTTCACAACTATTTTAGCAGCCAGTTATGTGCAACTTCAACTGCAGGAGAGCGAAAGGAAAGAGAGAGAGAGAGAGAGAGAGAGAGAGGGATGGGAGGAGACCAGTGAAGTAGTCTAAGAAACAGAAGGCTAAGAAAATGCGAGCAAACAGTTGCCAAGTTTCTACTTTGTTCCTTTTTCTTTTCGCTTTTGACCAAAACAGACATTTGTTGTTGGCCATTCACAGCTACCTTGCCACCTAATGAGGTCTAACTGCAAAAAGTTAACAGTTTAGTTGAAAATAATACGAAACTAGATAAAGATGACAAGAGAATAGGAGAGAGAGAGAAAGAGGTTAGCTCGAAAAGTTTTTCCTTTATTTTGCTAATCCTTAGAGTAAATTTAAAATATAATATTCAAAAACAGTTCACCTTCTGATTGTTGAGAGAAAAAGTAATTACTAGAATGAACGACAATATAGAGTCAGTCGAGTAGAGTCCAACTTGATACCCTTTAATGGAATGGAACATTGAAAGAAATACTCTTTAGTCTACCCTCAGATGCAAATTATGTTGTCATTTTCTTTTGCCGCATTTAACTCTGGCAACAAAATGCAAAGAGCATACATTTAAAGCGACTTGACAACTTTTCGGCCAGCATCTAGTGCTAGTGGCAAAGTTGCCAAGTTTTTGTATTGCATTTACCAAGCCAAAGCCATTAAAATTAATGTACATCCAGCGATTCGAGTCTCTGGATATTTGGAGACTGGAAAATGTCTGGTTTGGCTGTTTAGCATTTGTCTGTGCAACATCCGTGACTCTCTGAGCGTTTTGTGTAAACTAAAATGGCCACTTCTTTGCCTACTTATTTTTGGTGTTTTTTGTCCTACTTTCATTCACAGTTCCCCTCCTCCACTGACAGGAGAAAACTTCTGTCGACCAGGATGCCGGGCGTTGTCTTTCTAATCGTTGTGCCGACAGCAAATTTTGAACGCGAGTTGATTTACGGTAAGTGGCGATGAGATGGGAAAAATTGAATAAGCACTTGGGGCTAATTAAATACAAAGTGCTGCAAATTTGTTTACACACGAAACTCATGCATACATCTAGGCGGCGGTTTTTGGTAGGTAGCCACATGACCTGGCAACTGATCCGCATCCGCTTCCTCATACCGCATTCCACATGGCTCATCGTCATATATCTACAGTTGCTCGCGGTGTGCTTAGGCGCGTAATTACGTTGTTTAGTGGCGTTATTAATTATTTTATGACATCGTAAAAGTGTTGCTTCTGCGCCTAAAAGCAGGCCATGAATGTTGCATGAGCCACCCTCTACTAACATGAGCTTCATGCTCGTTTTGCAGTTTGTTTTTCGTTTTCTCATGTTTGTATTTTTTTTGGTTTTTTTTTTTTTTTTTTTTTTGGGCGTGTGTTAAACTTATTTTGCGGTTCTTTTTGGCCGGATGCTTTAAAAGGCTTTCATGAGTGTACACACACACACGGTTAAAAAAAGAGCCAACACTGGCAGAACGAAACACATTTTGCTGTCTAAAAATTGAATATTAAATTTTAATTAGTTGCCAGAAGATGGCTGTGGTTAAGTGTTGGGCGGAAGAGCCAAAGTTCAAACTGTGAGTGCTACTGGTAAAAGTGTTTCGAATAGACTCACAAATACTCTCGCCCCCAAAAAATACGGGTAACCAACTAATTGAATGTGATGTTACATATTCGTGAAGTACATCGAGTTAAAAGGTTGGTTAAAAAAAGTCAGGCAGAAAAGTTTAACAAACTACACAAAATAAGGAAAGATACGACCTTTATAAAGTCGTCAATTTATCACTAAAATGTAGAACTTGGCCGTAACTGAAGATAGTCCAATTCATAAGTCTTAAACTTGATTCTTTAGATTAATTTGTTGTCGAAAACGACAAAAAAACAAAAAACAGCAAAAATATCTTTTCCACAGAGTCATTAAACAAAAACTGTTTGCATTTAATTTATCATAATCAAAGACGATAAAAATGCCTACAATAAAAACCCATAAAATGGCATAAAATAAGTAGAAGACAAGAAAAAAAAAGAAAATGAAACAAACCAGAAACATGGCTAAAAGAAATGTAGGCCAACTTATCGAATAAAAGGAGAACATGTTTCTCGTAGCAAGATTTGGCACATAAAGTATTAATCAAATATTTATTTAAATACGAAACAAGAAGATGAGAAAAGCCATCAAAAGGAATCATCATTAATTTTGTTTGTCACCATGGCGGCATCAGAAGCATCGAGCCTGCTAATGACAATGAGTGGAGGAGTCTGAGCCGATGAGTGAAGTGAAGTGAAGCACCAGCAGCAGCACTAGAAGGAACAGAAAATGGCGAAGGTTATGGTGGGGGACCATGGACCAGGGACCAGGGACCAAACTGGGGCTACTGAGGGCGTGAATAAAGTTCAAGTAAAATAAATCACTTCTTGAGAGATGCAAAAATAAGCAATAAACATGCGTTGTTGCTGTGGCCTTGGCAACAGCTCTCTGAAAATGTGTCGAAAAATGCTTGAAAAGAGACAAAAACAAAAGGCGAACTAAAAAAAAGGAGAATGGGAAAAAAGAAACATAAAATTGACATGCACTTGTGTTGAGTCATTGTAGAGCTGAAGAAGCTGAGGTGTCGAGCATAAATCACAAGAGTTCTTTTCTCTCTCTCTCTCTCTGTGTGCGTCTCAATGCCATGGCAATACAAGTTGGCCAAAAACTTTGGCAGGCTTTAAGCGCCGAGGGCCCAGACAAAGTTAAGTATAAGTAAAGAGCCAAGATTCGTCTGGTTAGGTTTGGCTTGGTTTCGTTTGCTTTTGGGGAGGCAGGTCATGGGAGTCTAGAAACAGAAACTATATAAAACAGAGGCCAAAGCGCACACACACACACACATATCCCATACACACTTTCACACACACACACTTATGTATGTGCGTGTGTGTGTGTGTAAGGCAACATTTGCTAGGGGCTTTTCCTGGGTCCTGGCCTAAGCACATTTAAGCTTTATTTTGGCATTTGTCAATGTGCGGGGATTTATATTACATTTCGATGTCTGTCTACCCCTGACTTTGCCTCTTCCCTGTTTTCCCTTTACTGCTCATTTCGTTCTTCGTTGTCCTAATAAATTGTGATCCTTTGTGTGGTTTTTATTTAGACTTTGATTTGATTTTTTCGCTTGCAATGTTTTTCTGTGCCGTTTTCTCTCGACTCGTTCTATTTATTTTAGCACAAGTGGAGCTTTGGTTCACGTGGCGTATTTTTTATGGCTGGAATACTTTAATTTGTTGGCAGAAGGCAGCTCTTGCATAAATTATCTAATTAACAATAGCAATTTGTTTACCTAATGTTTTGCCCCGTGCCATTTAATTAGAGTAATTTGCCGCGAAAATGAAGCATTGCGGTTATGCGTAATGCACTTAAAAATATTGCATGCTTTTAGGCACTAAACTAATATTTATTCAATGCTCAATTGAACTTTTAGTAAAGGGATTCAAGCGGAATGATTTAAAAAATGAGCAACAGCTAATTACCAAATTAAATAGTGTCGTCCGCATCCCTAATTAAGCAAATAATATTTTATTATATTAAATTAGCGCCAATTAACCGGGAAATTACTACACAATGGAATCGCTTATATTCATACTTGACAGGAATCTATTTTTAGTCTCAGCTTATGTGGCTGGTTAATGTGTATCACCTTTTCATTTACTCATTCGCAGGGTCTTCCAATAATGTTTTGGCCGACTCCTTGCCAGCGGGTGGTCATGGTCATGGACCTACCATGCTGCCCTCGAGTGGAGGTGGCCATAATAATCTGAACATCAATCTTGCGGAAAATAACAACGCAATACTACGACTCGAAGTTGAATTACGTGACAAGAATGTGCCCAAGTATCGACGCGGTGTGGGCGGTGCTCGTGGTGCTGGAGTGCCACGAGGCGGCGGCGGTGCTCGTGGTGGTGGAGGTGGTGGTGGAGGTGGTGGTGGTGGCGTGGTGGGTACAGCAGCAGCGGTCAAGCGTGCTGGTGGAGCTGGAGCTGTATCTGGGACCGGAGCACAACTGGCAACGGACAATCGTAATTTAGTGGTGCCGCTTGAAAAGGTGAGCTGTCCACATTTCTACCCATTTGCCACCTTATGTGGCATGGTCAAGTGAGTCGAAGCTTAACTCTCTCTCCCCAAAGCACTTAAAGTTGATTTTCACATGTGTGTTGGTCTCTGAGTGTGAGTATGTGCGTGTATTGTTGCGACAAGGGTCTGTTGAATCCCGTGTCTACGAATGTCTCTGATTCTGGCAAATGCCACGACGATTGTTGCTCTGCGGGATGCACTTAACCGCCCAGAACGTGACTGAAGAGCCCTGCATACTTTTAAGACTTTTGTGTGGTCAACGGAAGGGGCAGGGACAGGGCCAAGTTAACCATGTAAAATGGCCAACCAAATTGTCTTGGCTTTTGGTCAAAATGATAAGGATGAATGATGTTGAGGGCGGCATAGGATCAGAGCATTTTATAATCAGCATGAAAATGAACCCAAATGCCATGAAAAGATTGATGAATGTCACTGTCGAGGGGAAAGAGAGCTGGGCTAAATATATCCAACAACAATCCAATGATGTTGCTTACTTCAAATCATAGACCTTTGAATGTATTGTGGTTTAAAAGGTCACCCATTTTTCATATAAATGTTATATAAACTCTTGACCTTCAGATACAAATACTAAAATAGCTTTACATAACCCTTGAGGGCCACTTTAAGTCTTTATAAATTTGTATGTGAATATTGAGAAAGTGGTTTTTGCTTTAACAGAAGAATCGACTAAACAAATTCTATTTCAAGATGGGAATAAACTTTTTTGGCCGTAGGCAAAATGGACACCATTTTCCATTATCTATAAAACGACATGTGATGCGAACAAAAGCCCATTTGATAAAGCGAACAATCTATGAAAATAGAAAATCTGTTTCACTTTCTGGACAATTTAAATAAAGGGTGATTACGGACAATTCCATAATCCTATAATCGCCATATCGGACTAATTTCATATCTAGTACCCGAAATTTATGGACTAATCTGAGGGCGATTCAAACCCCATAAACATACCAATACCAATTGTGATGGTTGGCTATGCAATCGAAAACCCAAATCAGTATTCAAATTATGTCGTTGGACCACAACGGTTGATAGTGTCGTAAATATTTTTGCATTTCTCTTGTTGGTTTGCCTGAAGGCAAGTTTATTTGAATTGAAGTTAAGTTCTTTAATTTAACAATGGTTTGGGAATTTATAAAGTGGCTTGAAACAAAGTGAATGCAACGCTAAGACGGTTACTTGTGCTACCATTGCTTACAGGTACTTGAGGAGTTACTTGTCAAGTTGGAAATTGAGCACGTTACCTGGACAACAAGTAAGAAGGGCTATTTCCATCACGTCGTTTTCCCGCTGCAAGCCGGCGATGCCTGCGAGACGACTCTCCATTGTCTAACCGAGCTGGGTATTGGCACTAAATTGAATTCCAGTGTCAGGTAAGTTGAGTCCACCGAAGGGTGGAACAGGGTTTTCTGGGATTACAACACGAAACATGAGAACGTGTCGGGCAAGCCAAGAAGATGGCCAAGCAACAGCTGGTCGAACTAAGACCAGACGTGGATTCGTTTTAAATAACAGAGATAAAAAAGCAAGCAAAGACTAAAGTAGTCGAAGGTTAGAATTGAGGCAACAGTTCCTAAGGGCAAGGAAAATGTCCAAGTGAAACTCATATTGTGTTTGTTTGGAGGCGGAATTGGCAAATGGTTTCTCAGAGGATTTACATTTTTTTCTTCACCTCTTTTGCATTAAATGGAGAGGTTGGTGATACCGACTCAATTCAAATTGATTGATATTTGATTCCAGCATTTGTAGTGAGAAGTCTAATGGCCAAAGAACATCGATTGGCACAGTGAAAATGAAATGCTGTATAATAAGACTTAAAACAAACCAATTTCGATAATCTTTCTTCTATTAAAGTTTGGGTTGATCAGGAATACATGCATTTTCTCTTTTTAAAGTCTTCTGTATATACATATATAGTTTATATCCTTCCTTGTCCATTGAAGCAAATGAACTAATTAAAACCATTCTCATTCTCTTCATCAACTCCATTGCTTGCACTTGAGACACTTTATCTACCAGGAAAAACTTCTTTGAGAGTAAGTAAATTAAAGAAAATCTTCTTGGCATTAAACAAGAAACAATGAACTCTGCTAAGTAGGACTACAAAATAAATTAAAGATGAACAGAGCAAAGGCCATGGCAAGATAGCAGGAATAAGATCAAAAACAGAAACGCCAAACAAAAGGAAACACGAAGGAAAACAAGTAGGTGTGATAATTATTTAATGGCATTAAGCAACACGGATTAAAATGCAGCTAAAAGGGTGTGGCCAGTGGTACGAGGCTGTAACTGAAAATGGGCCTGGGCAATTGCGATAGGTGAGGTGAGCTGTTTGCACTTGATTGTAGTTTGAGTGGATTTTTTTGGGGTCAGATCTGTATCCCTGTATTTCAAGAATGCTTCTTCTCGACGAAGGTTAAAGAATATCCAATTAAAAGGAAACCAAAATAAGGGAATCCCAGTGCAAATCAAATACTCCTTATAAATTATTATATATTGATAAAAAAAAAGTGCAGAGGTTTGAGTTTACATTAGCTTTAATGGAATACAGTTCTGTTTATGTTTCTTCACATGTTAACTATGTACATATGTAGTTTCATGTCTGCCCGTCACTCGGATAACTAAGTCCTTCAACCCTCTCCATCTTCTCGTTCTCATTCACAGTGTCCTGCCATGCAGCGTTAGTTATGATGCCATCACAGATGCGGCCAACATGCGCGATGACTACAGGTAATATCTGCATACATACTTATGTATGTTGGGTACAGGTAAATATATGTACTTATTGTAGTGACTTGCATTGTATTTGTACATGGTAAGTAGATGCATCTTATCTGGCATATCTCGAGGTAGCTTTTGTTGAGTATATCCCTGATGTCGCTTTGTTCAAAACTAATTTCAGGTGTTCTCCCGCATGTCAAAGGCGTCAGCCATTTCATTAACTTTCACTCGCACTCACAGTCAAGCTTAAAGCCCTATTGTTTGTCCGTCTAAACCGTTGGCAACGTGACACTTGCCTTTTTCAGGTTGTCAACAATCTCTCCTCTTTGCGTCATGTCTAGCCAAAAAGAGAAAAAAGCAACAACGGGTCCATTACCACACCCGCGGCCTTGGCCTGAACCCAAGTTTATTACATCTCTGGTCTAGAGTTACGAGCTACGAGTATTGTCCTGGCCTTTGTTATCCCATCTCTTTCTGGCGAGTTCGTCCTCTCGCTGTCGAAAAGTGAAAATGTCAAAAAATTTACATTTGAAAGCTTGCCCTGTGCATGGGTTAAATGCATTTGACTTTGGCCCGAAAATTTATGGTTTTTGTCTCATGGTGAGCGACTGTTGTCTCGTTTTCCTTGTTTTTGCCCAGTAATTGGCACTAGCTTGGGATATATGTGCATATGAGATAAGCTCCTAATTGCGGTTAGAATGTAGTTTCGTTGAGGTTAATTTATGGTCTGCATAAAACGTTTACAGACATTCGAGGTGTATGCCAAAACTGTATGCTTGGCTTTACGACTTTATTAATTGGCCAGGTTATATGGCTTAGGTCCACATAATATGAAGGTCGTACACATCTAATGGCAAATAAGGGAACCCTGCCAGCATTCACGTTACAATTGGTAATTGGCAAACATAATAAAATGTCTATATGAAATGAAGTCCTTCCTCTGAACAAAATCCACGTAAATTCCTTATTTGACTCTCTCATCCTAGAAATAGCTAAAGGCGTGTTAAAAATTTAGTAATGCTAATATTTTTCCTTATTCTTTAAAGTCTTAACACAAATATTAAGCCTCTGATCTAATCACTGCACAACTAATATCGCCATTCAATTGGGGCAATTACAAAAACAATAAAACCCATTTCCAAAGGAGCATCATTGAATTTTATTATGGGGTATTTTAATTTGTTGCTCTTTTTCTTTTTTTCTCATTTCAGTGAGGAAGCTGAGGATGCCTCGAAATGGAACAATTTTGTGGAATCAATTAAATCGAAACTAACCGTGAAACAAGTGGTAGATGGTGTTAGGGCCGGAGGCTCCTTGTCCTTTGACTATTTGCTTCTAATTGTTACTGCCGAGTGAGTACGACAGAAAGACCATGACACAAATAGGACACTGAGTGCTTTAGAGTTTGAAACCGAAGTTGATATGCTCTTGCATTCTATAAATACGTTTGAAAAGAATCCAAGTTTGACTTTAAACTACCTTTCCTTTAAAGAAATAGTTTAAAGCATATTGAAATAGATAGTTATCGAAGAGGACATGGCTTAAGATAAGAATCTTTTTGAGAATCCTTCCTGCAGTAACGGTATACAAACGTATACATATGTATCTAATGGTCAACCGAAGTGATGAACACTTGCCTCCATTCCTATACTCTACTCTACACCATATGTATGTATGTATGTACATTGTATGTTCATTTTTCAGCTCGCTGGCTGCCCTGGGTCTGGTTGAGAATAATGCACCGAATATTGTTGCGGCCATGTTGGTCTCACCGCTTATGGGTCCTGTTATGTCGATTACATTCGGTGCAATTATCTCGGACAGAGAGCTAATGGTAAGTGCTAGCCGCTGATGTCTATGCGGTTTCGCCCATTCGCTTTTGAGAGTTGTTTGTGTAACCTCACAGCCTTTCATTCCTGCCCCTCCCACACTCACACACACCACTCTACTACTACTTTATAGCTCAGTGAAAAGCTCCATTTAGAATGTCGGTAAACGGGTGCTACCCAAAAAAATAACAGCCTGTTAAAAAATTTATGAATAGTTCAGGCGAAAAAAAAAAAAAAAAAAATTTGAAGCAATATTGTTGGGTATTTTCTACCGAAAAACCATTGGAAAATGCGTTAAATGAAATTGTCAACATTTTTTTCGGCATATTTCAGTCTTTGTGTATATTTGTGTATGTCTGCAGTTTTGAGTGATTTATGAGCAAATGACATTTGAAAAATAATAAAAATTGCATTGAAAATTGATTCGACTGTTCGTCTCGGCTCTGTCTCTGACCCCTACCTCAACACATTCCGTTTCTATTCAACGTTTTGCCAGCTGTCAAAATTCTCATACAGCTGGAAAATATATTCACAAGAGGGGCGTATTTTTTGGGCACGACGGGGCGTGGAAAAGTCAAATGCATAGCGACAGTTTTTCGCGCTTGATGTTGTGCAAATTTTCATCACTTTTGTGGTAACTGGCAATGCTGTTGAATTGTTTATTGACAGCGCTACAACGACAGAGGCAAGGGGAATGTCGGAGGGTTGGCAAAAGGGGTTACGTTAGATCCAGTTGAATGAAATATTTCAAATGGCAGAGCTGAATCCATTGATGGATAAAAAATAAGAGATGGAGATGCACATGCAAATAATACAGTTTCTTACCATTCTTGTGAAGTTATAGAATAAATGTTATCTATTGATTGCCAAGAAGACAAAATGATATACATATGTAGTAATAAGGCTGAGATGGCTGTACAGTCCAATTGCTTATGAAATTGTTGTCATTCATTCTTTATATAAAATAGAAGTATATAATTTGAAAATTCTTGAAAACTTAGCACCCTTTTTCATTCTTTCATTGCTTAATCTAGCTACAAGTTATCACCAGAGAAAACCAAAGCATTGCCAAATCACTTTTAAACAGTCCTTTGTACAGTGAACCTTCTTTTAACCATTGTTTTTGTTCTTCGAATACTTTGAAAAGTTATATTCCACCGTGCTTTTTTGGGAAAAAAAAATAATCTCGACCAAACACAGCACAACAACAAGACACAAATTCAAGAGCTTAAGTGTTTTGAAATACTTGGAATTGAAAAGGTTGCCAAATCTTTCCGTTCAACTTCATCTTGCTTATGCCGAAAGAGACTCAGCAGCAGACAATTTGGCACTTATTCGTCATTTTCTTTCCTGGCGCTAATTCAAAAGCATTGCCGCCCATCTAAGCTACTTAAAATTAAAGAAGGCGGCACTTAAGGCATTATCAAAAACTCGAAGCAAATAAAAACTCAACTTCTACTCTGTATAGTCGGCATTCAGATAGCAACATATAGACAAGAGAAACGACAGAGAGCGGGACAGAGAGGCAGAAGCAACATAAAAACCTGCTGTCAGAAGGTGCCATAATTGTCAACACCAAGACGGAATATAACAAGCACAACGTTGGACAAAATTATATAGCATACTTAGCAGCGCATCAAAGATAAGCGAAATAGTTGAACATTCTGAATTTGAATTACCTCACAAATTCTTAAAAATGATAAATTAAGTTCAGTTCTAATAGACAGAACTAAATATAATTATCTAGCTACTTGGAACATATTTGTAATGCGAAAGTTTTTACTACGGTTCAGTGTCTTTAACCTATGTGAGACAGAATTCTTGTTGAATTCAAACTCGGAACATCGTAAAGTTTTTCTGAGTTTTCTTGTATTTTGCAAAACATCAAAAGCAAGAAGGTATGCTTTAAGACACACACACACACAGAGAGAGGCATTCACACAAATGAAAACAAATAGAAACGTCCAAAAATAAAAAGAAAATAAAACAAGAGGAATAAGTGCAAAAAAATAAGGCAAACATTTTGGTTTCCTAATGAACATGATACAACCACGATGGGAGTTGGTCTGGCTCTGTCTGTGGCCAACTCTGGTGGGAACTTGGTGTCTGCTGACACAATTTTACCGCAACTCTCTCTCACACACACAGACATACCTGTACCAGGTACACGCACATGTCACACACACACTTAGACAGGTGTCTTTGCCTAGTTGTATGACATCTGCATCGTCATGTACCTCAATTAAATTTTAATTGAAATGAATATATATGTTTTCTCGCCTTCTTTTTATTGAAGTAGCTCGAGTTGTGTCATAATCTATGCCCACAAAAATAGTAGGGTGTGTCATTTTCTGTACAGAAAACAACATAAACTCGCATTTATCGTTTGTCTCTTCAAGTTTATGTTTTATTTGACATTCCCAGAGGGATAGCGCAAGTAGTCACTCTATTTAATTGAAATAGTTTCATTTTAAATTGCTTATGTCAGTATTCAACCGGTTTTAATTAACCAACTGAAGTTTCAGTTAAAATCTCATTTTTGATTGACATGCCAAAGGGTAAACATAACTCACAATCAATTATAATCGCACAGTATTAATTAAAATCGACTTGTGAAAAGATAATTATATAAGAAATGCACAATCTGACAACAAAATATATATATTTTCATATAAACATTTAATTGAAATTCTCAAAAATGATTTTTTTTGGAAAAGAACCTGTATTTCATCTCGGTCTTCTTCGTCGTACTTCTTTTTTCTTGTACCAAACCGTTTTTTCTGGTTACTTCATCACTTAAGATAGTATAAAAAAACAGTTAACAATCTTAACTCATGTCCATGTACTTGGATTTCGGTATATTTTCTTAAGTTCGTAGCGAACACCCCTAGCAATGCCATAGAGAGATAATAACTCCACACATTTATCTTGTTTTGATTTCATTACGAAAATTTGCATATACCAAACTCTGCAGACTGTTGCCACAAAATGTTGCACACAAAACAAAAACACACAACAACAGTAACAACAACAAGAACAGGAAAAAAGGCAACATAAAAAAAAAAAACAAAAACCGAATTACGAACACATAAAAGGGAAATTTATGTGAAAAACAATTTTGAAAAGTCATTTTGTATATTAAATGAAAATTATATACGAGTATTTGGCCAAAAATTCATATTAAAAGTGTTTAATCAATTTTCCCATTCACAAACACACACCACATACACAGTTGCCGAGAGGGAGAAAGTAGAATGTCAATTATATACGATGACAGGAAATAATAGCAAATGGTGGTGAAAGTAAAAGAAGACTTGGATGGAGATCCGAGCCTGAATAATAAAATTGACAAAATATATTAAAAATAATTGGCTTCTACATGTAACAATCCAAATAAAAAAACATTGTAAAAATTGAAATGGCATTGTCATTACAAATATTATATTGAATCAATCCATTTGGCAAATTGTTTGTTTTCTTTTTAATTTTTCATAGGAAATTAGTGAAAATGTTCTTTTTCTTTTGCTTGTTTTTGAGTAAGTTTTGTCGAGCAAACTCTTTAAAGAGAATTAAGTAGAGAAAAAGTTTTCTTTTTGAGTGAGTTGGAACGTTTTAAACGTTTTGTCAGCTTGTTAAGGAGCAGTTTTCCCCTTCTTACCAGACAAATTGTGGTTGACTGACAACTCTTAGACGGGGTGGCGGAGAGGTAGGGAGGGATCTTTGTAGAGCTAAGGCGACATCATGTGGCTGACATTAGAGCATTTTTCTTTTGTGTGTGCAGCTGCCAACAACAGTTTGAGTTGTGTGGCTGCAAATTTGGGTTAACATGTCACGAATCCACTTGCAGTTGCTGCTTTTTGCTTTACTCGCTGCGCTGCAAAGTATGCAACATTATCGCTTAAAGTGTTGCTGACTGGCGTCAGTTGGCATTTAACATGTCTTACTCTCCCTGTCCCTCACACATACACACACACACACTACCTTTCTCTCTTTCCCTCTATTTCTTAAGCTCTCTTTTTACTTTCAGCGCGTTGGCTTCATGTGCCTGGCTTTGGGCATGTTTATCTCCCTTTTGTTTGGCTTTATCTTTGGTCTTATATTGGGTACTACCGAAATGCCTTGGGGTCAAAACTCTGATTGGCCAACTGAGGAAATGCGAGGCAGGTGAGCATCATTAATGGACTCGACTTAATCGAGTCTCCACCCAAATCAATGTCAATCAATGCAAACAATTGCCATAGATTAGACCATAAAATTGAACGTGACGCTTGCCCGGATAAATTAGCATGTGGCATATTCTTCAATTCCTTTTTGAAAGAGATTGCCTAAGACATCTTCAAACCACACAAATAACCATTTTGAATTCAATTAAATTGTTTAACAATAGCATTCCAAATCGTCAATTGAATTGCCCTAAACCGTAGGGCATTCCCTAAATCGGAATCCTTAAACTAAATTTTAATTAAAATCTTTAGAAGTGACTGTCTATGTGTTTACTAAATGAATTTTCCAATTAGAGAAGAATTTCCAGCTCAAAGCAAAGTACACAATTGATTCAAACAAGACGAAACAAAGCAATTGTCAAGTTATTGAAAGGGTTAACAAAATTAAAGAACCAAAGTAAAAAATTCATAATTCATAAAAAAGCATAGAAACTGTACCCAGTAAAATGAAAAACACATTTATATAAAGAAAACATTAAGTCTTTTTCTGATGACAAACATTTTTAAGTCTCAATCTCCAAGGACCGACTACTCCTGTTTAGAAGCGGCTTAGACTTTGACAATATCAAAATCCATTAAGCATGTTAATTATCCACTTGGCTCTCCCTCCCCATCATTGGCATAGAAAACTTTAAGTCAGTTGGAAAATCTATGAGTGAAAATGTAACAAATTACTTGCAAATAATTCAACTAATCCGAGACTGTCGAGTAATGCGAGTAGGCGTGCGCTCATTAGAAAAGGAGTCCCAAAACTGCCATTTCTTCTTCTCCAGTCACTTGAGTCGCTAACTCAGTATTTTCTCCTCTCCTTGGATCTCTCTCCCTCTTTCTCTTTCTCGGTGTCTTTCTCACTCTATGTATATATATGGGCACACATTTATTATGGCATCGTTTTTTCCTACTCTCAAGTCTTTAAGATGCCACGCGCCGTCTACGTAAATCTTTGCCTACCACTGAGAGGAAAATGGGCTTAGGTATAGACTAGAATAGATGGATGGGGATTGCGGGTGGTGGGGAGGCAGAAATAGAAACAGTAAGAGCAACAGCAACAACAACAATAAATTAAGCTCAACCACAGAAATTCGCCGGAAGTTGCGTGAAACGAATGTGTGTCGGCAATTGTGTTAATTGCACAAAATAAATTGTTAAAATAATAATAGGATACAAACGGGACGAAGCGGTGCAAAGAGAATGACATCTAAATAAATGTATACACACACACACAAACACACACACATACTATGGAGATGGATATAATTAAGTGCCCTTTGTCTATTGTCCACGCTTGTACTTTATGCATTGTCCCAGTCCCAGAACCACGAGCAAATCATCATCACCATCAACATCATAATCATATAGCAAAATCCTCTACAAGAGCCCATTGCTCTGGATTTCTGGTTAGCGCATGATTCCATGTATATCATTTCAGAATTGTGCGTATGTTTCTAATGGTCAGTCCACCGGCCTGCCTTCAGATTGCTGTTCCACCGCAGATGTTGGTCATCATTGTGTGGCGCATAATTGTGTCACGTGGCGCATGAAAATGTTAGCCTTGTCATTGTCTGTTCATTGGTTTAGAGATGTTGGTTGATTATGCTTCCGCCCACACACCAGGCAAATCGCAATCAAAAGAATACCCACATCAGAATGGGGGAAATGATATACGGAAAGCATTAGGAATTAGATCTGAAAGCCACATGGTCAAAAAATTGGTACATCGATTCCTGTACATGCAAGCATGGGTATGTTGGTTTAAGGCTATTCATCACAAGTCACATTATTGAATCATCGATATTTAGGTATGTTTTCGTGTAGAAAATTGCATACATTTAAGTTAATTGGTTTTTTTCCAATTTTAAATCTCTTTTAAATGATAATTCTAGGGAAATTTAACTCATTAATCGCTTGTAATTGATAAACATTAAACACATACTAATTAAAGTAGGTAAACATCCACATTTTACTTACACATTTAATTAAGTGAAATTTATTTTAGTTAGAAACTAAAACCCCTAGTATTTACATGTCGAAACAATCACAACTAAAATCATAAAATACCCGAATGCAAATGGCGTGGGTGGCGACAGAGAACAGAAATCTGGCAAATGACAAAACCAAACATCGGCTAGACCTTGTCCTCTACCTCCATACGATGAGCCCATTCCGTTTGTCCTTCCCCTTAACTCATATTACCCTCTTCGCCAAACATTTGCACTGATTATTTCTGTTAATTTGCATGTGACATTTGCCGGCGGTGACTATTGTGTGGCTGTGGGTGTGTGTATGTGTGGGCGTGCCACACAATGACGTCCACGCTGTAAAATAGAATAAATTTAATTTGTTTGGTGTTGTTATTTATAACCGTTGACCAAGTTAGAAGGAGGGGCAAAAAGGAAACATTAAACACAGTTGGAAACACAAAAGCAAACCCAATTTTTTCACAATGATACAAATCTTTTTATACCTAAATACTCAAAGGTGTGTTCAAAGACGTTTTTCTATTTTTAACTTTTAGCCTAAAGTTAAAGGTCAAGATTTGAATCAAAAGGGGGCACAAGAGTTTATCAACTAAAAGTTTAAATTAATTACGTACATATTTCAGCTAGTCTATAGTAAAGAAAGGCTTTCTTTTAGGAGAGCTATGAAAAGGTCCTATCAAGGGATATATGTAAATAACAGGTAAACAAATTTCTAAAGCAGAGAAACCTTTCGGACCGTTCAATTAAACTCTATTTTAAAGCTTATTTAGTTTGAGTTCTGATCGAAGTACCCAATCATATACATTTAAACAATTGATCCTACTGTTGTTCTCTCTAAAGTTAATAACTTTCGTTTGGGGTTCTTTTCGAAATTGTCTCCACATTTTCCATTAATAAACCAGTAAGCTTCTTTTAGATATCAATATGCTTCCAGCGAATTTGTTACAAAAAACTCGTAAGCGACTAATTTATGACTTCAAGAACAAAGTTGTTGCAATAATTGAGCGTAAATTGTTACGCATAATAAAGTTGTTTTATGCCTAAAAAGTTCAACAGATCAACATACAGACATCCATGTATATATGAACATAAATACATATATAAGTCCCGCTTTTACAAAATCACAGTCAAGGCAAGGCGTCACCAAAACCAAACTCAAAGTGCCATTAATCAAAAAAAAATATATAAAAAAATGCACCTCAGGTGGAAACGAATTTCCATGTAGGCAAAGTAAAAGCACAAATGAGGCGAATGAATCAAAGGAAAAAAATAACAGGAAAATGAAAAAAGAAAAACAGAAAAACCTACCTAAAGCTCGACACAATGAAAAGTTTTCCAACATTTTTCACCACTAAATGACTCTGACTCATGACTCCGGACTGAAGGTTGGCGGTGGCGGAAGTGATAACAAAAGCCGCTGACACTTGACAAAGTTGCGCGAATGCCAAAAAAGAAAGGAAGAAAACCAAAAAAAACAAACACCGGGAAGAAGTCGCAAGGCACCTGCCAGTGGCCCAGTGGAGTTTGTGCCTCCTGTGACACTGACAGCGGTAGATAAGCAGCGTCAACGACAACCGTTGCCGTTTTGGACGGACTCGAAAACATTCATCTTAATGTGACTTAATTTGCAGTTGGCCTATACCGAAAATGGCCAACAGATGTCGCGGTCAGTTGGTGGGGGGGAAATTTGTTGTTGGGGCAACATTTGTGTTTTTTAATTAATTTCTCTGTCTCTTTTACAGTTGATTTTTCAATAAATTTCTTGTCTCATTTTTTTTTTTTTTTTTTTTCCATTCATTCATCACAGAGGCAATGTGCGATCCCTTTGGATGGGCGTGTTATGGGCGTTAACATCTGGCACTGGCGTAGCAGTGGCCTTGCTTCAAGGCTCGGCAGGACCATTGATTGGCGTTGCCATATCCGCCTCCCTTCTGCCGCCAGTTGTCAATTGTGTAAGTATGTTGAATACAAAAAGCCGTAGGGAATATACAAATTATGGTGACTACATTCCGATACCCTGTAGGTAAAAGAAGCCAAAGCATACGAGTGAAGGCTATTATGGTAGAGTCTTCTTACCCAAAAGTAGTTTAGGGCTTCTGATACTGTTCTAGATAACTAATACTCCCATCTAGGTATAGGGTATAAATCTTGAAATTCTTATTAATTGGTAATCTAATATATACTCTTAGACGTCAAATTCCATATGTATACAATATTTATAAACATTACATGTATAGAAATTTTCGTATCGTTTTCTTTTCACATTTTGCCATGGCTTCTGCTGACCTTGAAATTGATTTTGACTAAACGAATTTGATTATATTTAAGTCGGTTATGAAAGGACACCAAATAATTGCCTTTACTTTTTTAGAACTTGTTTAAGCAAGATGTTAATTTATATAAATTTCAAACTTAAAGTAAGCAAACATATTCGCATATATCGAGTGAATCAATGAAGGTTTCCATTTTTCTTTATCCTTTTTCCTTTTGCATTGAACGCTCCCATTGATAAAAGTAAATATGATTTTGCCTTCATTAGGATGATGCATTTGCAGACATAATAAGCTTGTACTTGGCTTCAATATTCCATAATTCTTATGGCGGTCATAAAGGAGTCATTGCTCTTACTTAGCACGCCCACGCCCAAGGCGCACACACTGCGTATGAATAATATGAATAGCGGCAAATAAATTAAATTACTCATACGCAATGTTAGCTTTAGAAAGCAGCACGCGGCAGTGAGGCAATTAATTGTGACACGCTTTTTGGCGTTGCAGTTAGCGGCTTTTTAAGTTTAAAAAAACATGGCCAAAAAGAGTCAGAGAAAGAGAACCGGCAACAGATTTTGTTTCAGCCTCAGTGCGTGCCTTTGATTTATGAAAGGGTGGCGAGAGAGAGAACTGCTAAGGGAACACAGCAGCAGTCGCACACACATGCCCGACCACAGTCGCCGGCATGATTAAGCGATTTCAGCGCCATTGTTTTAGCCGGCTGGCTTGCCCTTAGCCTCAGTGTCCATAATTTGCTTTTGCATCATTTTGTCAGGCTTGCGGTGGCTTGTGAAAGCCGAAACTCTCTGGCCCCCTCTGTCTGTTTCTACCCAGCGGCCAGCCGCCTTTGTCTTTCTGTCAGCATTGATAAATGTCAGCCAGCGCCTTCAGTTGGATGGGAGGGAGGGGGTATGGGAGTCAGTTTGTTTGTTTTGCTGGCCTCCGTTTCCTCTGTGCAAGTTTTTGCTTGCATTTCCTTTTTAGCTGGGGAGGAGCAAGCTTCTCTTCCTGTTCCCCAACCACTGTATAATTGTACGCAACATCCGCTTTAGCAGTTTTTGGATGGGGCTCTGGGTTTCTCAATTTGCACTTGAAAATTGGGTCGAAATTTATGCACTCGTTGCGGTAGGCAAACAGCTGAGGCTGATCTCTCTCTCTCCCTCCCTATCTCCACCTCGTCTGTCCTCGTCGCTTCACTTCTCACTCTCTGCCAGTCTCTTCTGCCATGAGTCAGATTTATGGCCAAAAGTTTTTGGGCAATGCACTTCAGATTAATCAGCAAATTGTATTTTGGCCTAATTTATGGGTCAAGAAAAAGTTCACTTGTGGTGGGCCAAAACTAAGAACCTAAGCCCAAGAAGAAAAAAATGAAACTAAATGGACCAACTTTCATTTTCTCGTTTTGCGGTTTCTGAACTTGGCCCAAAACGCAAACACTTTTTAAATGCTTTGAATGCGTTTGGTTAAGTATTTTCCAATATTTTAAAAAATATAAATACGAAAAACATTAAGCAAACGCTTAAGTTTAAAATTGTCTAAAATTTAAATTGTCTAAATTGATGGAACGACTTCATGTATTAGTCAATTATATCCATAATTCCCTTTTCAAGTACGCCATGATATTTTGAACTGTTTTTATTCCGATTCTAAAACTAAATTTCCTACAAAATTTTGGACGAAAATTATTTTTTGCATTAACCACAGAAGAAAAATTTATTTGTTATTAATGTCAAACTCACTAGCAGATCCGTTAGATCCAGACATCGAGCAAATACTTCAAAAAAGTCTTTGGCAGTTGCAATCGATTCCTTTCTCAAATTACTTTGATCTTGACTTAATGAATATAATGGTTCCAAAAGAGAGTTTTCAATTGCCAAATTTTGACAAGCTCACGGCGGATGTGGATCGAGTAAAACAAGCAATAGACTCAAGTTTCACTCGAACGGATATTATCCACCGGGATATGATTAATACATTTCTCGATTCATTTAATATTCGAAGGAAACTTCGTTGCCTGGAGAGCGGTCAACTGATCAAATCTTTAAGTCACAGTCGGAATGAAACAAAATCTTAACGCAACAGAAGAGAGGATAGAACCAACAAAAAAAAAAAAAAAAAAAAACGATGATCCAAATTTAATGTTATAAATAAATTACAAGTCTTACAAGTCTAAAAAATAATCTTATATTTAATCCCAAAAAAGGAAAAAGTTTAAACCTTTTTAAGCAATTTAATTACAATTGCATCTTAAAAGAGTAAAAGCAGAAACCATTTTATTATGAAAATAAATGTCATTCTTATTCTCAGCTTATTAACTTTTAAATTGACTATTTCGTGAGTAAAATGAACTTCGGATTGCTCCTTGACATTTTTGGTTTGTCGCCTTTACTTGGAAAATCCAAGCAGGCAATAATTTAGCCAAAAGAGCTCGTAAATTCGCATAATAGAAAACGAATAGCAAGTATATGAAGTTGTTAGGGGCATGGATATGGAGTCTCAGGAAGAGGCGGTTGGGAGGATGGTGGGAATGGAGGAAGCAAAGTCATGAGCTTTTCGCACAAATAGAAAAACAAACACAAGAGGCACGCACTTCCGCTTCCTAAGGGCAATGTGCTGAGTCATTATAATTTATAATAGTAAAGCAAAGAATACGGAATAAAGTGTGTAGAGAGAGAGAAGGAGAAAGAATGAAAGAACAAGCAGACAATGCGACAATGAAGTTTTATCTGCGTCTATGTCGCCCACACACACGCACACATACAAACACACTTCCAAGAAAAACGAACGAGATGAGAGAATGAAGAAATTTATAACAATTCAAGGCCGGGGAAACTCTACTTGGTATGCCAAAGGCAACGACAAGGCCAGTTTCAATTTCAATTTGGCTCGCAGTGGAGGCTCGCATGAGGCGACCTTCTGACCTCGACAAAGCAGACGCCACTCCGGCCACACATGACGCGCACGCGGACACGGACCATGGACACACACAAACATGGACGGAAGTCAACAAGAATCCCAGCACAAAACTTTCCAGTCACACTCATCATCATCATCAGCAGCATCATCTCTTTCTCTTTTTCTTTGCACTTTCTCTTAACCGGACATCTTTTTCCATTCCTTTCCATGTTTTCATGCAGGGCCTCTTCTGGTCACTGGCCTGCATTTGGCTCATCTATCCGGAGAAGCGTATTCCACATTTGAAAAATGAGGCAATGAACTCAACCAGCGCTTATCCGTTCATCTACACAAACTATTTGCCAACGGAATTTCTTGTCAATGGCATTGTATCCGCCTGCCTGACCATTGTGAATGTCATTTGCATATTCATTACGGCCATTATTGTGCTGAAAATCAAAGAGGTCTCCGCCCCCTACACGGCCAGTCCGGACTTGAAGCGGTAAGTTTATAGATAATAAGAAAAAAAATGGTGAAGTTCTGCGAAAGTCGAACATCAGACCAAAACGTGGCTCAATTCAGCGAGATGCATTGGGCCATATTTAATGTGCGACTAAGCAAGTGCTTTTTAGCTTATCATTTCCGTTATGCCAGCGAGCCAAGGGCCAGTCAACTGATCATTTGTATTCGTAATTAATAATATGTAACTCACTGGCTAAGTTTTTCCTTTAATCAGCTTTTAGCCCGTTTCCCTTCACAACACTCGCACACACACATTGTTTGCGGTTGTGGTCTACTGCCTCCTTGTGGGCGTGACAGTCACAAAATACAATTTTCTCAACAATGGCATTGACTTTGACATAATTAAGGTCTCAGCTGATAAGCCTATCTATGTATATACTAATGTATGTCTCAGATTGGCATGGCACTAAAGGTAGACATACTTGTCCTCTGACGTTTCCGCTGTCCCGCCTGTGCCTGTGGATGGCACGTGTTTTCAGCAAACTAGCTGGGGAAATTAACTTAAATTGTCACATTCTTTGAATGACTTGTCGCATTTAATCAATGAAATTGTTCAACATTATTACTTTCTGGGGAAAACCAAGCATCAGAAAGTTAAAGCTATAAAGAAAGTCAATGAGAAAACAATTCTAAAACATTTCTGACGCCAACTTGACGTTGATTATGTCACTATATAGTATTTTCAATGAATTTATTTCAATTTTCACTCTGCCTTTTTTTTGTGTCAAAATTTCTTATTTAAATATCTCTGTAAAAAGTAAGTCAGAAGCTTATATTCTTTTGAAATGTAAGATATATTCGAAACATGTAATACCAATTAAATAAGGTCCATTGATGGGGAATCGGATTTCATGTATATTAGGTATAATTTGTTAAACTACAAAATTACAAATTTAATCAAATAATTCCAAGAAATCTGAGATAAAAATGCTTATTATCGTTACGATTCAACAAGCTCGGATTTGGCATAATCCGCCGACCAAGTCAAATAAAAAATATTTTTGTATGAAATTTAATAAACTTTGTCGCCCAACAATGTCTTACGCATGGTCCAGACTGTTTCTTTTGGGCTAAACAAAAATGACAAATCGCGTAATTAACTGGCCTATTTCAGGACTTTCACAAGAAATCACTCATACGCCAAGTGGCCTAAATGAAAATAAATGTGTTTTATTGCTGGAAACGCTGCCTACTCTTACCATGGCTTGAATTACAAATGGTGCCATGCCAAGGATGAGAGCAATGTGGCCACGCCTCCACTTGAATACGTCCAGAATATTTATATATACATATATATATATATATACATATTTATGTATATCTGTGTCTGGCTTGGACCAGGCGGCTGGCTTTAATTTCCTAAAGTGCCGTATTAAATTAGTTAAAGCGAGGGCTAAACGTTTTTGATCTTTTTTGCGTGTGGTTTTTTCTCGTGTTTTTTTTTTGTTTTTGATGGGGGAGGGAGGTGAATTTTGTGGCCTTTATTTTATTACGTACATTTGTGTGACAATTTCTGCGTATTTAAGCACGCGCACGCTTGCTGACCCCGCCTAGTCGACGCCTGCCCATGCTGGCCCCGTTTGCCGGCTTTGGTGCCCCAACTCTTTGTCTCTAAAATGGGTTTGTTTGCGGCACTTGCAACAATTGTTTATGCAATAGTTGTGTTTGCACTTCGTTGCACTGACACAGCGGCACCCATGGGCGTAGTCTAAAGTATTTCCGCTAGGCAAGTCAAGTTTTGAGGACTTCCTGAAAAGGTTCAAAGTTCAATTCTATGCATCTATAACACATGGCACAGTTGACGAATCCAAAATTGGATGAAATCGAATAACTACTACCGTACTGTATTTTTGTATTGTAATCTTTAAAAATCCCTGCTCCACGACCATGTTACCATGGCAGACGAAAGCCACGGTCCGGACTATTGCAGCGGGCAAATACATAAATGTCATCAACAGAGATGCGATATGGGCCATTGGCCTCTTCTTATGGCATATGCTATGCAAGCCTAGCCTTCCAGCCCCTCTTTGGGAGGCAACCCCGCTCTTGTGCCTCTCATCCATTTCGGCTGTTGCATTACGCATAAAGTGCAACATGATTTCATATTTATTTGTTGTTATACAAGTTTGCTTTGCTTTTGGGCGAATTGGTTTTGTTTGCTCCGTTTTCTGGCAACAACTATTTATGGTTTCTGCATTTCTCTTGTTGTCTCTCTGTTTCTGTTCATCTCTGTCTCCTTTTCATCCATTCAAACTCTTTTTTTATCGCGGCTTTGTGCCAGCAATATTTTTGAGCATGAAGAAAAAAATGGGAATAAACTTAAAAGAAAACCAAGTAGAAAAACTGTTGCCGTTAAAGGCGTTGCCAATTTTTAAAAAAGGAGGAGCAGATTCTGGTCATATGTGTGAATGGAGACATATTTTGTCTATAAATAGAATGTTATTAAAATATGAAATAAAACCGTTCTGGTTTAAATTTATTTCAAGCTCTGAAAAAAGTCAATATTCGTGTCCATTAGTTTAGTGCAAGTTGTTATACTATTTAGTAAGCTAGTTGTGCTCTTCTAACTAATCAATTTTATTAAAAATTTGCTTTTTAATTCACTTTTTCTTTATAGATTTTGGGAGACGGATCTGCGTACAGTGCGCAAAACGAATCGTTCAACAATGAGGCGTGGCACAATGCGAGGCGGCGGGGCGGGTGGTGCAGGTGGTGCTGGCATTGAGAAGCTTATTGGGTAAGTGCTAAGGAAACGAAAGCAGAAAATTCATTCGTTTTTATGATTTTCTACCATTGTTTATTGTTGTCAAGGTAATTTTAAACATAAAGGTGTATGGGGGGTGTGTGTTTTCTAAGGGAAGGGCTCTTCCCACCCGGTTTTACTCCCCAAGGACAGGGCAATTTACTTCTCGCATTTGTCTGCAAAACAATTTCGAAAAGTAAATAATAAAAGTATTTATGTTATGAGTGCCAATGTGACTTTCAACCAACACCCGATTGCCCAATTGCCACCCACCAACGACCTCCACCCAATCCTCCTTTCCACGTAGTATTTTTTCCTAACTGTTCCTACATGTGTTTCTCTCAGGATATAAATAAATATTATTCTGTCAAGGAAAAGCAGCAGCAAAAGCAAAAAGCGTAGCACACACATACATATAAAAAATATTTATCGCATAATTGAAATCATTGCCAAGAATTTATGACATTCTTGGGATGCCACAACAACAATAACAAGAACAACAAAATCGGCACAAATAATAATAAAATACTTGTACAAAGGTAAAAAGAAGAACGAAAACAGAGAATAGAAAAATGAAGAGTAAAGCAAACAAACGCTACAGATACGGAAGTTGGTAGCAAATTGATTTATAATTGTTTTTACAATAAGTTATGAATACAGCTGCAAATTGTTTGCACTCACTGTGAACGTGATCTTCGTACCTACATATGTAAAAATGAGACTCATAAATCTGGACTTTCACATTAGAAAGTCAAAAATGATCTAGGTAATGGCTTTATAGTTGAAAAATAAATGTGCACATATGTATTTTACATGTATTACTTTTTAAGAGCGTTTCCTATAAATTGTAACTAATGCGGTTTTAAGGACTGAGATTATCTCAAGAAGACATGAGAGATTGCAGTCATGATTTAAAGTATTAGGTCTTAAAAATTAGTCACTATTCTTCATTCATTACGCCCAAATGGGAAAGAATACTTTCAAGTACATTCTCTCAAAATTATTCTTAACAAAAAGCTGTTATAATAGGCTGAAAAAGTATTCATCGTTTAAAAATTGTGGAATTACACATTCCGCCGTCTACCGACCATAAATTACTACAAGATCGGAATGATAATAAAAGCCAGACAAACTAAATCATTTGCCATAAACGACTCTACCTGTTAAATAAACATTTCGAAACAAACAAAACGAAGACTCGAGTGACGTCTCTGTGGATTTCATAACAATGAAAATTCATGCCTCAAATTAACACCCGGCTGGCAGTGTTTTTAATATAAGGCACAAAAAAGTTAACAAAACAGTAAAATCTACCGCCAAGTACCATTTACCATTTACGAAACCTCAAATGTTTTGTGTGAGAAGCAAAGGATTTCGTTGAATAAAATTAACACGTTTTTTCTATTTACTCCTACACAGGGGCGGCAACTATCAGGGAATGGAGGAGACTCGCGATGCTAAAATGGACACGGCACTGGAAAGGGCTCTGGCCCAGGCCGAAAACGATGCCACATTCAAGAAGGTCAAGCGCATGAGTTACTCGAGCAATGCCGCGGGAGAGGTGGGTTCTGTGGAGGGCCACGAGAAAGGACGGGGATTCATTTGAATTGCAATTTATGTGGGATGTTTGCAATTAGCCAACACTGCAAACTAAAGGCTTGAGAAGGGTAGAAAAATTGGGGCTAAACTGACAGCAACGTTTTGTTCTGTGTCCATCTGAAAAGGATACTGACAGGTGGGCTAAAAAAACGAAGCAAGAAGATGTTCATTTTTCAATTAGGACTCCAAGAGACCATGGGAGTTCCTGGGAAGGAAATTATAGATCTAAGTCAAGTCACAAGGTTTACAATTTGGGTGCCATTTGGAAATTTATTTTTTTTTTTTTTATAAGATGTCATTTGTCACTTGCAAATTGCTGGTGCTTAGGTAGCCACCGCGTACCGCCTGCGTGTCCTTGTGGTCTTCCTCCTTCTATTTCTGTTGTTTCTACTGTTCGATGTGGAGTTATTTCTACGTGATCGCTTAACTTTCCTTTTCCACTTGCGAACGGTCTTTTTCTTACCACCTGTAGTGCTAGCCGCTGTAGTTGTGGTTGTTGCATCGCTTGCCGTGGTTGTCTCAGCGGCACTCGAAGCTGCCGTGGTGGCTTCCGCTGCTGCTGTGGTGGTTTCCTCTGCTGCCGGGGCCACAGTGGTTGCTTCAGCCTCTGCCACACATTCAGCATCGGCGGCATTGGCCGTATCCGTGCAGTCAATACAACCAGCGACTGTGGCATCAGCGGTGCAGGTCACCGACTCCGTCAGAGGCAATTGGATTAGGCAAATGCCCAGGATAATACAACTTACAATTGCTGTGATGGCTTTCATTGTTGTGAATGATAATTATCTGCTGGAGACTCTCCGCTTTTATAGTAGGTATGCAGTGCGAATTGTTCTCTATTCTTTTTTTTGCGAATTTGCACAACTGTTTGCGAATTTTTGATTGCAAATATTGATATTTATTTTTAACATTGCCTTTGAAGATTTGCTATAATCCATAGATAAGTTGTGTTGTGACTCGATAATATTTAGTTTTAAGTTTCTTGTCAATACACAACTTTCTTTTCTTTGAACTTATTTATTTGAACAGCTGGCAGTTTTCATTCATGGCATAAAATAGAGTGTAAATGCTTCTTTCTTGGCTTGTTTGCATCCATCTATCCATCAGTATGTTTTTCTATTGTCATCTGCCGCATCTGTTTCTTAGCCAGCTCATCCAGCTGGAAGCCAAATTTCTTAGTCTTAATTGTATAACTGCGAGATGATCTTTAGCTGCTAGGTTTGGAAATTTATAGTTATGCTAATTGGTAAATATTGATTCAATATTTCACTTTCTGCGAAGGAATTTCTTGTAGAATAAATAGACTTTCAATTTGATAAGAAACTTACTATGAACTAACATGAATTCCTACCTAAGATATGTTACTACATATCACGAATTAATTGCTTATTAATAGCTAAAGTTCCTTGCAGTTGTCGCCACACTGACGTATGTACTAGAAACCTTTGCGGGGAATTCCCCTAGAAATAAATACTTAAGAGAAACTGAAAAGAATGATTATTTTCTTCTCACTTAGTACGTTTCCACTGCAGCTAAGCTTCCAACACATGTCTCCAGCAGATTAACTTCAAATTGCTTAAACCAGCTCCATAAACTAAAGCTTCAAGCGACCGCGACACGACCCAACCAGACCGAAAACCTACAACCCCTGCTGCCTTCCCCATTTCACAATCAGTCGGATGTAATAAAAGTAATGACAATGCCAACTTAACAGATACAGATACAGTATGAGCAACAACAACAACAACAACAGCAGCAGTAATAAGAAGCACAAACAACAATGAGAAGTGTCTGCAAATCGCATTTGTCATGTCCCACGGACTTCTCCATGGAAGTTGGAATGAAAGTCGAAGCATCCACTGACAAGAAGCATTTAAACTTAATTACTAGCAATTATTTGACAGAGAATACAGAAAAAAAGAAGAAACAGGAGAAGATGGCTCAGATGATTCGATGGCAAACAAAAGGAGAACGAAAGAGAGAACTGACCTCAATCATTAGTTGATGATAAGCACCATGCGGAAGCCAAAAGTAAGCGATGCACTCGGCAAAAACCGCCCAAGCACTCAAGAGACGGGGTGGAGGACAATAAACCAAGCCACATGATGCGGGACGCGGGATAAGTGCAGAGTGGGGAGCAGATCATAAATCAACAACGCAGCATGCAGCAAACGTCGACTTTGAAAAGGGGCAAAAAGGTCAGCCACGTTTGTTGTTGCACAACAAAAAAACGAAACGAAAACGCTGAGCGCAGTAAAAACTCAAGACTAAAACGAGTAGTTGAAAATCATGTAAGATTTATGGTAAAACCAAATGATGAAGTTGTTGGACTCTGTTGTCCCGATCTCCTGTTCCACATTCAATCCAGCTCAATCTGCTCTAAGCTCAGCCAAAAAAACGACAATGCAAAAGGGAAGAGTAAGGAACCAAAAAAGCTAACAACAAACAACCAGCAGCAAAACGAACTGTGGTCTGTATAAAGGATATCAGCATACAGCAAAGAGCGAACAATGGGGAGAAAAAGTGCATCCTATTCTATTTTTTTCATTTTTGTAGGTCTCAAAAATTCAATACTCCAGCTTTGCATTCTATTTGTGTTCTCTCTATTAGGGTTAAAACCAACGATTTTGACCCAAATTCAACATTCTTACTCTTTAGGTATCTCATTGGTGAGTTTCTCGAAAGCAATGTCAGTAAAATGGCAGTAGTTGGAGTTTGAAGTTGTGACCTTCAACATATTTGAAAAAATGAATAGTGCCTTGCAGTCTTTCGGTTTGACCCACCTTGAAATATTAAAAAAAAAAAGCAGTTGTTTCCTTGTTTAATTGATGTTTAATTAACTGTGATAATAAGTTATCAATAGTATTGACTTATGACATTGAATTATGACCAAAAGCGCTTTTATACACCTCTTTGAAATTTTGGGTAAGAAATTTGAAAGATAAATTGCTGATTTGGTTAGAAATTAACAGCAAAAACTACATTCTGCACACTTTTGCACATATTTCCAATTTGTAAAATACATTCACGTTTAAAAATCAACACTAATGAGTTTAAGACCCACATCACATACTGGCAAACGCGTGTTTTGTACAAGATACTGCTAGATAATCACAATTTGACAGACAGTCCAATAATGATAGGCTTAGTACGGTGTTTGTAGTAGGGGGAAAGGAAGGAGGCGTATAAACTTTCTTAATTTCCTGCTTAAGAAGAAGACGCAATTAAAAGTCGCTGGCAAGTAACTAGCAAAAGACCTCAGATTCAACCAAGCGTCAATTGCCACAAATCAACTTTTACATTAATTCATTTTGAATGTGAATGTAGAGACTGAAAGTCAGAGCTGAGACACTCGAGCGAATGACAGACTGACATGCTCCAAATACTTTGAGAGGCAACACAGCAACCAACAAAAATGCTCCAGACGAAATGCAAAACAAACTTGCTAAGCCTACCACCACCACCACCAAAATAGGAAAAAAAAGCAAACTAAAAACTGAAAACCGAACCACACCGACCCACCGACCTACCGACCGACCACCCTAAAACCCAACGTTCACTCATCTACAATTTCTCAACGGCTTGTAATCTGTTTAAAGTGAGTCCCGGCCACTAAAACTCAATTAACCCCATTTGAATGGAGCACAGAGGAAAACGAATAACGAAAACGAAGAGTGAAGAAATCAAGGCAAAAGATTAAAAACGGAAATGGTTGCCCTTTGAATGGCCTCTGACTAGAGGAGAGGACTACAGGAGACTTAGACAAAGAGAAATGGTGAAGCAGAGGTGGTAGATAGTAACTGACAGCATGTTGCATGGGGGCCAACAACTGGCAGCATTTTTCACTTAAAACCGCATTGATACTCAATTACCAGGTCGCCACTCGAACTTGGCGCAACTTTGGCGGACAAAACAAACATGGGCATGGAGGTTGAGGAAAACGGAAGCACTTTGCAACGGAAATGAAACATCAATTAAAGTCTCACACGGCATCGAGCTGTTCCAAAAAGGAACAAGCTGCCGAGAATATATTGCTTTTGTGAATGGTTTGACTTGAAGTATTGCCAGCAGGAGCGGCTAAACATAGAAAACGGGTGTCTAAACTAACTTGGAAATCCAACATTTCATCGTTGATACATCATTGATATTAGTTTGGTTCCACAGCTAAGTTGAGAATTCCTTGTTTCGCTCCATCTTTTTGGTGTATAGTCCGGCCCTGAGCACCAAATTGTCTGCTACAAGTTTGGTCAAAATCTGCCCAAAAGGCCTTCAGGAAAGTTTTTATTTGGTTTATTGCTTAATTGTAACTGTACATTCATGTGGCATGATTGAAGTTTAATTGGCAACAGTGTAAATATCAAGTGCTCCTAACGGGCGTGCGGTTTGAAGTGAAGAACATTTACTTTATACAACGTTCACAATTTTCTCTATTGTACTTTCAGCTCACCGAACGTCTGGCCAAGATTGCTGGCCTAAATAAGCGCTCGGGCGGCGATGCGACAGATGCCTTGCACACAAACTCCAGCAGCTTGTCGGGAAGTCGCATGAACTCCATACCCAACTCCCAATTAAATGTCGATCTAAAGGTTCTCGATAAGTTGGTAAGCAGTCTCCTGGAACAGCATAGTGCTGGTGGCAAGGCTGGTGGAACTGTTGCTACTGCTGCCTCCCATTTGGAGGCGGGTACTGGCACTCCCCCATTGCAACGCCAAGCCTCCAAGAAACTGAATCGTTGGCGTCCTTTGTCACGTTCAGCCCACGGCTATAAACGTGGTGATGGCAGCGAACTGGTCGATGGAGCGGGTTTCACTCAATTGCAAGAGCGTAGTGAGTCCCAGCACACACCGAATATGCCCACTATAATGGAGAGCACCACAGGCACAACTCCACCAGCAAACAATTCCCAGCAGCAGCAAGGATCCCACAATAATCCATGGACCTCTTCCCTGGAACGGACACCCAAAGCAGTTAGAAATATGCTCCATAACATTGGTCAGGCTGCCGCAGTTGGAGGCACGGCGGAAGAGGATCAACTCAACTTGACACAGAATTATGTAGAGTAATTTATACGTTTGTGGCTCTAAATAACTGAAGGATGCACACAAATTACCCATTTACTTAAATTCTTTTTGTTATGCTCTTAAATAAATTTATACAGAATATCATCGACAATGTCCAGTAAATGGAAAAATTATATGTTTGAATTTACAATTTTACTAATTGATGGATAAGAACCATGTTTTAAGCTTAACATTCTCTGACAGGTTCCAGAGATACATATGTCTCGAATACGGCACACTGTGCGTATACGTCATCGTTTACTAAGTGATGGAAGAGCAAAACATCGGCGACCAGCCTTATATACGTACAGGTGTATCAATTATTAACTGTTTACACTTTTTTCAGATTCTTGATTAATATGAATTGAAATAAGATTAGAACTTTACAGTAAATTCAATGGGGTTTAGTCTTTATAAGCTAAGAAAAACGAAGACATAATTGAAAACATTTTGAATGGATTGTTTCCGCGCAGATTGGCAAATCAATATAGGCAATTGCGTTTCATTTGAATAACTTATTTTCTTTGTTTTCCAAACTTAAAAAAAGGCAATATCATAATAACAGATGCAAAAAAACATTGAGCATAATCTTACTTAATATTTTAACGCAATAAAAAAAAAAAAAAAAACACTGTACTTCCGTTTCAGGGCAAAGCAGAAATAATTTTTTTTTTTTTTTTTAAAGAGCAATTGAAGTTAATCTTGAACCCTCGAGTGGGGTGACAAAAGCGCCAACAACGACAACTGTCCAACCATAATGGTTAATAATTTCTAGGAAATGATAGGCAGGAGGTGTGGGTAGATGACAGAGGAGAGCGAGAATCACTTGGCGCCTTTCAACCACAGCATCAACGTTGACTGATGATGAGTTTTGTGTGTGGGAGTCTGTCTGAGCGTCTCTTGGTCTGTTGTAGCTTGTCATCATCAGACACAAGACTGGGGGACTGGGGGACTGGCGACTGGACACTGGGCAATGTTGATGATGTTGATGTTAATGCTGTTGGATTTGGATTTGGATGAGTGCAATAATGAAGCTGTTTCAAGTTGTCTGGCTGTTGCGGTTGCTGCCCAGGACCAGTACAGTTCAGTAATGATGATAAAATTGTCAGGCCCGCAACATCTAATGGCGACACGGCGAACAAGCACGGAAGGAAAGGGACAAGTTGTGGAGGGACTGTCTGCCATTAAGTGGCAAAGTGGCCGTTAATTAGCTGGCGATATGCAGGGGTAAAAGTGAGGAAATAGGAAGTACTTTTTTTACTTGCCAACAACCCTTACTCTAATAGTATGGACAAAACTTGAACACCTTAAATTTAAATCTATTGGTTTATTTTATAATTATGTGTCACTTACCTGTCGCTCCATAACACCTGACAGCTGGTCTCTCTCTGCATGTCTATAGTAGCCAGTAAGATTGGCACCAAGTCGCATAGTCACTTCGTAGCGTGTTTTCCCAGTTCGAGCAGCATTTCGATTTCCTTTTAGTATACCAAATGGAGAACTGGAACTCGAGCTCGATCCTAGATTGTTGTAATTGTCAAAATTGCAGGCATGGTGGCAATTGCTCGTGCTGGCATTCCCAGTGCAGCCTGAGGAAAAGTGAGAGATAGAAAGCATCATCATTTGAGTGAAAAGGTATCAAAGGAATTCAAGTCCCCAGTAAGAGTGCAAACACGCATTGAATTTTGTTTGCATAAAAAGGCAGTCAGAAGGAACAATTTAATAATGTCCAGACTCAGAAAACGGTCCCACACTTATACTTGGACGTAGACAGCTTGCTTTTCACTTTTACTCGTGTGTAGTCCACTTTCTCACAATAGAGCAAGGGGAAGTGAACAATGAAATGCACCTTTGTTAAAGGAAACCCAGGACCCAGAGCTCTAAATCGCTCTGGCACCACCAAAAATGCAATAAAGGACATGGCAACGAGCAGAGCGAAAAATATTTCTGCCCGGCAACAGGGAGATGTACACAAGCTATCCTCCTTGTCTATTCCCCCTGTCGTCTTCCCATTGAATTCAACTTTCTTTTTCATGCATTTCTCACCTGACCCTCTACACACAAAACACAAGCAGGGCTAAAAAACAAAACTCTGTCAAAATCGATGACATTGGTATTTTGCTGAGTTCATTCTTGGCCAAGATACTGGACTCTATTCTCAATGGAATGCGTAAAAGTCATCGATACCAATGACATTTCGTTTAAGTTCGCATCAAGGCTATGACAATTTTCAATTTCTTTGCAGAAACAATTTATTTTATTTGATTAAAAAACACAAATCCTATGACGATGTACATCTAGATGGTATTCTAAAGTGTTTATAAAGCTGCTCATTGTGTCTTTAATATCAAGAGTCATTCAGTGGACAATGTTACTTTATATCGAGCTGACATTACTAAGAAGCTAGTTTCACTTAGTACTATATTGTATCCCCTATCTTCTCATGGTAGTATAGGAACCGAATTATCAGTGAAAATGCGACAACTTTGAAAAATTAGCTTGGATTCTTTCGAAATGCCAAAAAAAAGATCTTTAGACTAAAACCTGAAAAGTCAGGCAATACCTTACGTCTCCCCTCTTACTATACGTACTATTTTATGGATATCTAATCAATAAATACCATTGACCCAGGAATGCCAATTAAGTGTTTTGATGCATTGATTAATATACTCTAAGCGCATGTAAATAAATACCGAACCATTTTCAGATTTCTTTAAACTCTCTGCATTTGCATTCCCACTCCAAGCTCCTTTGTTGGTTTTCTTTTTTCACAGACCATTGCATCGACGACATTAAAACAACAACAATGTCAGAAAAAGATGATGGAGCAAATGGCGGGGGGACAAGTTCCCTACTTTCATGGCGGAATGTTTGTGTAAAATTGTGGCAGCTAGTGTTGTTGGTGGGGCAAGTGCAACATGGTTCATTCTCGTGTATTTTTTTTTCGTTTTGACTTTGTCAGCAACTGGAATGGCAACAATCATGGGCGTGCCACTACAAATGCCGCCCCTCCTGCAGTGACAACCTGAGGTTTTCCTGCAGTTGCTGGGGATGCGTGTGCTTTTAATGCTCTGTTCCCTGCAGTTGCTGTAAATTTTTATTATGTTTGCACGCACTTGCCCAGTTAAATGATGCGAGAGAAGGAGAAGCGGGCAAAATTGGGTGGCGGAGAAGGTGGTCTCTGTGACACTTCCATTCCTTCCGACTTTCCACTCCTTTTGTCTGCTTACTCTTCTGTCTCTCTATATTATCTGTTGTCTTTGGCCTTCTTTCGCCCAGCCTCAGCTGGTATTGAGTGCATTTTTAATGCTTAATTATTTCCTTAATTAAATTTGCACTTTAGCAACGGGCATCCTTTTAGTCTTTCTTCACCATGCCTCTTCGTTCCATTTCTGTCTCCATGTTATGTTTGCCTTTTGCAGTTGCACCGAAGGGTCCCCGCCCCTTCTCTTTTTGTTCTTTATGCCCCAAAAACACATGCACATTTATTATTGCCTGTTACCCCATGGCTGTAATTTCATTCTGTGTTTCTTCAGTTCTCCACTTACCCTGGGTGGTCTCATTTATTTCGGGTATTTCACATCTGGTTCCCTTGTAGCCTCCGGGACAATGGCAAGTTATGGCCGCATCGCCGATATGTCTGCAAGAATCGGGAAAAGGGGAAATAGGAGCATTAATGGTTAAAACAAGCGGAATAAATTATTATCAATTTTATTACATTTTTCGAAATTCAATCTCATAGAGATTGCCCATACGACAATGGGAACCAACCAAATGGCAGTTGGCTCCCAATTTGGTTGTCCTTGCACCTATCTGTGACTATTACTATCGAAGCAGTATCAAATGCCCATCCTTTGAAGAAATAAATACTTGAATTTATCCTGCTTAAGGATAAGTGAACAGTAAAATATGTCTACTTTTCAAGAGGTTGAGGCCTAAACCTGATGGCACGAATTTCTTGGATTTCCAAGGATTACTTAAAACCGAAAAAATATTGAGCCAACCAAACAGCATTTGATACCCTCATCGAATTCAGTATGAACGCTTGTGTGAGTTATTTGGGCAAATCAGTTTCATTCCAAACCTGTTTACCAGTGGGCTGTAATTTTTTTTTCCGGCTAACGCTCTAAGCTTCGGTTGATATGGATGTCGGTTGGGGCCGATATAGACAACAGCTTCATCAATGCCATCAGCGACAATAAGAACAGCTGCGACTAAGTCCCATTGAGCGACCAAGGGACAGCTGCCAAACGCTTAAAAGTCAATAGGTCGGGCATTTACGTTGCCGACATGTTTTTTTTTTTTTTGTTTTTTGTTAGTAATGATGCGAACGGCAAATGGTCGGTCCTCTGTCCAGGCAATCCCAATGGGGCTATGTCACATTTTGTGCTGATGAAAATTATTACAGCTACCCAAATGTCCGTCCAGTTGAATTGGTGCCTTGGCATCAGCAGGCATCATCATCATCATCATCAGGTGGTATTAGTGGGATTTCGAATCGAAGGCAAGTTAATTGGAATTTGTGTCTGGTGACTTGTAAAGGGATTTCGTTATTTTTTTTATTCGTTCGGTAGATCTGTAAATTCAATTAAAGTGAACGAAAAGTATTCCTAAGGAAAAGGGTAGGAGAGGAGAAGAAGACGTATGTAGTTTAAGGATTTTCCAGTTCAAATTAAACAAACTTGTTTTGGAAAATTACAAAAAGTTGTATTTTTAAAATAATTTTCACTTAATCTTGAATGGCTTCAGGATCTGCTGGGTTCGCACGAGGATCAGGCTCCTGCTCGATTTGTTGATTGGCCTGAGGAATAAGAAGTCGTTGCTCCACAATTTGCTGATGCTGTTCAATAACCGCAACTACAATGGCATTATTAGGCGAAGTGAAGCGTATGATATGACGGCTTAGACGGCGAACAGTACGATTTTCCAGTACGGGATATCTACTCTGGGATGGCTGGCTTTCGGTTGGACGTTGTGATGTGCTGGCATCACGTGTCTCCCTTGGCTGTTGGGACGTTGCGTTATTCGGCCTTCTACGCACACTAAATCCAACGATTCTTGGACCTCGATTTCGAGAATTTGATGAGTCTTGAGCCATTCTTTGACCTGTTAACCTACTTGGCTGGGGCTCAAAGTCAACAACGGTTTCGTTGGATGACATTTCTACATCACCTGCACCTGCATGGTGCTCAGACTGCATTGGCAATACGAAAAGATGGCGATTGCGGAAACTTCTATGTCCATTCGTACGTGGGTGTGGTAGCAGAGTAAGTGGATATCTACGTTTTCTTGGATGAAAGTTCAACTTCTAACAAACAAAAATAAATTAGGAAAAATTTTGCAAAATAGAATCAAACTTGCAACGAATAGTACCATTTTCCGACTTTAAGCTTAAGAGACAAATGCAGGGCTGCACAAACAAGCGTGTTGTCCGCCGAGTCAACCAGGGTTGCTGAGTCAGTCATCACTGTATCGAAGCAACTATTGAAGAACTAAATTATTTATCGGTTCGGAGGGGCGCAGTTTATTTCGAAGTCAGGATCATCTGTCTTTATGTTTTTCCAATATAAAATGCCATTATTAGCTAACAAATTGGTCATTATTCATAAATTGAACATATAATCTCCTATTATACTGTGTGAAGGCAAACAAATGGTAGAATTTTTCACTTGTCATGCGATATCGATATGCGGAATCAATTCATCGAACGACATACCCTTAATCTTAATCACAAAAGTTCCATCTCTAGTGTGGGCGAAATTAGAAATCATCTTTGTGACTGAGAAATAATTGTCAATAAGTCTTGGCTTTTTAATTTAATATAACCCCCAAATCATATATTTTTCCACAAGGTTACATCGAAGATATTGTGGCATTGATTTCGGCAACTGCAACAAACTTGAGAGTAGATTTGAACATGTCTACAGCCACGGAGGATTCTTCGCGTGCCCCCACAACAAATGAGTGCTCGGCACGTCCTCGCATCTTTCTGCGTCTGCAAGACGCTGCAGAAATGGGTCCGTATGGAACTTCACGAATAAGTCTACGCCAAGTTAGCGATCAGATGATGGTCCTGCGGGCACCCGAAGGCGAGCATTTGTTTGCCTTTCGCCGTGTTTTTAAACCTAATGAAGGGGAGTCCCAGATTTTTCAAGAAGTGGGCAGGCCAGTTGTGCAACAGTTAATCCAAGGGCAGATTCCCTTGCTGATAATGCATGGTGACATGACTCGAATTGGTGAACACAGTACTTTGGTTGGCAATTGTCTGCAGGAGCTGTTTAAGGTTCTCCCATCAAAGTTAGCACCGTATTGCGTGCTTCAATGGAATGGCCAAGATGGATTTGAGTTACGTAATCCCAGTGAGTTTGCAGAGGATCGAGTCTTAGAGCCGCTTTTGGATAATAGCTGTAAGCCTCCCAATAAAGATATGTGGGAACGCTCCAGTGTTTTTGTGAGCTACTTGCAGGTGTATAACAACTCCGTTTATGATCTGTTGGCTAACGAGCAAGATCAATATAAGCCATTGTTGATCAGGGAGTGTTCCCGACAATCAGCAATCTTCTTCCATCCAAGGAATTCAAAACATCTCGAGATCCGCAGTGCAGATGAGGGAATAAATTTGCTCTTATCGGGGGAGCAAACACGTCGCAGACTCAATGCAAAACTCAATGCTCACGAGCAACGTTGCCATACGATTTTCACTATTCATCTGTTAAGAGTTGAGCTATTGCAGAACCATGATGAGGATAGTATTCATTCGAGTCACCTGAGCTTTGTTCACTTGGCGGGAAATAGACCAGGTAATTCTCGACCGGACGTTTCTCTTCAAACTCTTAGAGACTGTCTAATACATTTGGGGAGAGGACAGAAGTATTCTAAACAACGTCAGTCAAGATTAACCCAACTGCTATATAGGCAATTGGAGCAACCTGGTGGAGTCAACTTTCTAATATTTCTTAGTCCAATGGATTATTTGTATGAAGAATATCTGCAATTGTTCGAAGTGGCTAAACGAATGGACGCAAAACTTAAACATTGTCATGTAGCGGACAGTCCCCAATGTTGTGATTGCAACAAGCTGAAACTTCTCCTGACGCGTGGTCGTAAGCACCATCAATCCATGAAGCAGATAACCCTACGCCTTCGAAATGTGTTTATGTCAGTAGACAGTTGCATGAGCCAGCTACGCACCGATAATTCAGCTCTCCTCTCATCCCAAAATACGCAGCAGAAACAGGCCAGAGATATGGAAACCAAACTGAAGAGCCACGTTGACTTTAATAACCAATTGGTACATCAGCTTAGTCAGGCTCGACGTTCTGCTGGAGAGCTAAAAATGATGCTAAATCAGAAGGAGAAAGTTTGCTCTATCCAAAAACAAACTATTATCCTAGCCAAGGATCGCATCAAGCGAATGCGTCGTTCTTACGAGAGTCGTGAGCAGTATTTGGTATCCATGCAGAGCAGTAAAGTTACCCGACTTCGTGTTCAATTGAATCTAAAAGAGGAAGAGCTCAAGAAAATACGTCAAACGAAAACTGAGGTAAATAAGCCTCATTTAATTTAAAACAATAAATCTCATACACTTTTTTCTGCAGGATGAATTACTAGAAATAGATGGCATTTCTATTAGCGAGAAACCTGAACCATCCTCTGCAGAATCCAATTTTGAAAGAACTAAAGCGATAGTTGCCAAGGCGATCAAATGCTCATCACGCAAGAGTTCCAGTAAAAAAAGTCCTTGGGTGAGTTGAGCTACAAATGATCTATACAAAGTCAGCATCAGAATCGATAACAATTTTTTCTAGGACTGATTTGCTTTTGCCCATAATTCCGAATCAAAGATGAAATCAACTATGTCATAACCATCTTACCATTTCAAATTCTATAAAGAAATTCATATTGTAATGAATTTTATAGGCCAAATGCCATTTTTGTGTACATTATTCAAGAAATATATTTTAAAGATGGAAGAAGCACAAATGTGCATATTTTTATTTTAGCATCCATAGAATTTTTCAAAATTGAAAGAAAATATCTATTTCAAATTTATTTCTGCCTCAGTCAACCAAAGTTAAGAAATTTAAGGATATTTCATAAAGTATGTGCCATTTTATGCCAATTATGTGAAAATTATAAATTCACGCTTGAATGACCTGTTTATATTTTGGCCATTTCATATTGTAGCTAATGTTTTGTGTGGACTGTACTTACTTGCAAGTTCCACCATTTTGGCAAACATTTGTGTGCGCATCCTGACACAATGGACCATGGCCACAGTCGCTGCCACTGAAGCCGGGAAAGCATGAGCAACCATAAGAGCTGAAACGAGAGAGAGAAATGAGGACAATGAGTATATGGTCTGTAATAGTTGCTGACAAGCTGTCGAAAAATGTTGCCAATTCCTTCGACCAGAGCAAACATTCGCATACATTTTATCTCTCAGATTGCGGCTTGGCAAAGTCGATAAGTTGCTCTCTTGTTTGTGACGCATAAAAGTTTTATTATTTCGGTTTTTTTCCTATTTTTGTTCATTTTGTACGTGCCCAAATCAAATTTTTAGTTATTTCGATGGCAGGCAGCAAAAGCAACATCATTAGAAGGAAATGTTAAGGTCAAACACTTAACTTAACGCCTATTTCCACCCCCTCACACACCGTAAGCAATAATTTTAACCAAGTCGACAGACTGAAGGACTCGTCAGAATGAAGAAAAATATGCCAAGCAGTCGCGTAGCCTTGAAAAAGCTTTGCACACTTATTAAGTTCAATTAAAATGGCGAGGCCAAGTCCTTTAATGCCACCCCTTCTCAGCAAACTCCCCACCTACTTCCATCTTCGTCCTTCACTCATCATGATAACAGCATGATCTCAGCAAACTCCCCACCTACTTCCATCTTCGTCCTTCACTCATCATGATAACAGTCAAGCCTTCATTAAAGTTGACAGCATAAAAACTGAGCCCGCGGCAACAGGGCCGAGATCCCAGCACCCAACGCCCACGATGACGTGGCAAAAGCTCCAAAAGGGAGTGCCCATAAAATTATATTAAAAGAAAAGTAATGAACGCTTTCCTTACGCAAAGGTTTTACACATTTTTAAATTTACTGTATCACCGGGACATTTTGTTAACATTACCCGAAAAGTTAACTAAAAACGCCTACACGGACTTTATATTAAACAATAGAGTATAGACGTGGACCTGGAAAATGATTCTAGATTGCAGCAGTTCGCCAATTCCTAGAGTATTTTGGAATGTATTTATTTATTTTTGCCTTGTTTCATTCACCTAGTTAAAAAAATAATTACGATTTCTGGTCCGTTTGTCAATGGGCTGCTTGGCCTTTTATTAACCAAATCAATTTCAAATGTTATACTCGAATAGCAAATTTATTGTTGAACCATTTAAAATCACAGAAATTAATTCACGTTTACACAGTTTTTTTGTTTGACAATTTAATTGGCAACCCAAGTGTTCAGTCTAGAGGGGCGGGGCAGGGGCGGAGATGCGAAATGACTGGGGAAAAAAAGGTTGCTGCAACCATTTGTTCAAAATAATTGCGCATCCTTTGCCATTTGTTTTACGCCTGTCGCTCGTTATTTCAGCTACAATAGCAATTGTAGTCGGTGATTGTTGTTGTTGTTGTTGTTGATGTTGCTATTGCTAATGTTGTTGTTGTTGTCGCTTTTGGTGATGTTGTTATTTGTTTGTCATGCCTCCTCGTTGACACATGTCAACAGAAATTAATTTTTAGAAAAATTTGTATATCACTCGTGTGTCAACGAGATAGAAGCTTTAATTCAAATTTCCCAGAAAATTTGTTTTTTTTTTTTTGGTGTTGTCTGTCTGTTCAATTTTCCTCTGAATTCACGTTCAACTCTTTGTTTGTTGCTTACTAAAATCCCTGTTGCTTTGAATGTGATGGGTATTAACTAGAAGCATGTCAGAGATCAAAGTTTGTGTGTGAAAAAATATAATTGATAAGTTATTAACACCATTTGGTTTCCACTTATCTCTATTCCATCATATGTATATACATATACATACATAAGTAATTTGTACATGTGTGTTTAATACATGTTAAGTATATGTCAAGTATGCCACGAGCAATAAAAAGGCAAACCAAAACGAAAAAGTTTCTAGCTTCAGAATGACAAAACTTTGATAAAAACAAAAAACCAAAACGTGCCCAGGGGTCCAACAAAAAAGAAAACCGTTCAAAAAGTGACAGAAAAAACTTTTTTCTTTTTATACTCTCTCGCAGGGTATTGGCCATTGTTTGGGAAGTCAGAAAATACCACTAAATATATTGATAATTAACATAATCTAATTAGAGCTAGATTTAATTTTGTTCATTAGACCTCGAGTCAAGCCAGAAGGCTTCAATTGAAGATTTTTACGAGAACTGTTAGAGTATAAGCAATTCGGACAATTTTTATATGCGCACATAATTTTGTTTTTTAACTTTTATTTGGGATTTTCATGGCAATTTGCTTACCGACTGGGCCTTTTGATGAGTTGGACAAGCAATAAATTTCAAGATGAAGAAATTGCTTCAATTTTTGTTGGCTGTTTATAATTGTAGGCTATAAATCAAGTGTGAAATATAGCCAACTTTAATCTCAGCGATTGGCAATGCACTAGCTGCGGTTTCTATATGGTAATTTATGTATACAATGCTTAAGCTGAATGCCGATGATCCCTTTGTGAAGCTCGCAGATTGACCTACTGTACTTATTTGGCGTCAGACTATATGTATATATGTAGATATATAGCATATTATGTGTGCAATTGGGTCATTGTTATGCGGAAATTAATTGCCTGGCTCTGTGTTCGGACAGCTGCTCGGCTTGCGGGTCGTTACTACTTGCTATTGTCGATTGTCCTTGCCTTTTGCCTTGTTGGACCTTCTGTGACGGAAGTTTTTGCCTAAATGAATGCCCAAAATGTAGATATCAAAATAAATGCATTTAAAATACAGTAGATACAGAAAATATTTCCTAGAATAAGTTTAAATGATACTCATAAAATATCAGTCCATGACTAAACAGCAGAAATATTGTAATGCCCAATTAGTTTTAGCCCTGACAACCTACCTCCGCTTTCTTGCCTTCTCAAAATGGCCTCATGTCTCTTATTTCGAAAGTTTGAAGGAAAAACATTCACCAATCATATTCTGCATATTATTTTTCATCTGCAATTCAAGCTTATTTCTCTTTCTGCTTCACTCAGCTTAACACCTGAGCCTCCATTTTTACCATATTTCGCCAGGCAGGTCGAACCTTTGGTTCTATTTTGGTTTTTTTGTTATACGTCCTACTACTGCGGCACACCCAAGGCCCTAGTTTGCATATACCTGAAACAGGAACAGGAACAGAGATCTGCATATTTTACGAATCGCTGAGAATCACCTGCAGCTGTTTTCTGCTCATGTTGCAAGCTTTTTCATCTTTTAGTTCTCCTTTTTTTAGTTTTTTGCATATTTTTCTGTATTTTTTGGCGACATGTGGGCCTCGAAAGTTTAAGTTTCTTTATTTTTTTAATATTTTTCACCGAACAAGTAAATACATATATGGTGGATAAAAAATTTACATTTTTTCTTCTCTGATTTGAAATTGTTGTTGCCTCTAGGTCTTTTTGGAAAATAAAAATTAAATATGAGAACATAGGGGGACAGGGAGAGATTGTTTGCATTGTCGAAAGGACATGTGAAACTCATTCAGTTCTCAAATGCAGAACAATTAAAATTGCTTGCCAAAAACCAAATCTGCAAAAATTCAGAATTGTCCGACACGAAAAGTGCTCGACAGTCGTCGCAAGATGCTTCACTGCACTTTTGGAAAGAGAACAGCAAAAAAAAAACTAATAACTTTAATACATTGAAGCAAATTCATATATGTATAATATATACATACATACATACTTGTCATAACAGTCGCCAACATTCTCTCTCAATAAAATGAGACTTTTGATCTAAAAAGTTGTTTGAATCGAAGTGAAAGGAGGGAACTCCGTCTTTGGTATGGGACTCTCCTGGGGGTTAGCTGGGACCATTGCAACGTCTCACAGTTTTTGTCAAAAAGCCAAAGTGCATGGCAACAAAATATGAGAAAGCGGCCAGTTCTAGAGCATGTACATATACATTTGTATATATATAGAGAAACATCATCTAAATTTACTATACAAATACACATATATAAATATACATATGTGTATGTATTAGTTACAAATCTTGCCTAAATGGCAAATGGGTCTGTTTAAGAATTCGTCTAGGATTGGAATTAAGTCCCTTTAATTTGAGACACAAAGGATTGAAATCGGGAATTTGTCTGCAGCGAAACCCGAGAGTAATTTCATTTTAACCATATGTAATTGATCAGGAAAGAATGTTAAATCCATTACAAAAGATCTTTTGTATGAATTTTGGAAATTTCGCATTTAGTTGATGAGATAATTGTACGAGATTTTTTCTTTCAACCTTTTTTTAAATGTTATTTTTGTTGGTGTGCATATGAAATTGTGGCATAATCGATTCTTTGATATTGTTTGGCTCATTTTTTGCCGTTAATATCAATTAAAATTTTATAAATAACTTCAGCAAATATTGCATTTGATCAATTAATTTTGGTAACAAAAGAAATCCATTTAAGTAAACGCAAACAATCAATGAAGCGGTCTTTAGTTTAGCGAACACATCAGCAGCCACAATTCAACAAATAAAAGTTTTAACAAATTTCAACAAATTGGTTTTTATGTTTGTTGCCGCCTGCCTGCCCCGGCCCCTTGGCATATGCAACAAAGAAATAAAAAATAGCCTTCCGGTACAAAGAGTGTGCAGAAAAACCTTTCAAACGTTGGCAGTTATTTTTTCTTACCTATTTCTACCTAATGCAATCAAATTAAATGCTATTAAATTTGATGGCCTCATGTGTAAAAAGGGTAACAATTGAGCGAATGGTCGGATGAGGAGGGCGGGGGGCTGCAGGAGGAGGTCTGCCGAGATGGGAGATTGCCTTGCGGCTGCCTTTTTATCGCTGCCAGAGCCGTAAAATAAAATTGTGTTTATATAAATATATTTTTATTTTTGCATTTTAATGGTCTCTCCTCTCTCCCAGTGGCAATGATTTTTTTCGTTTTGTTTCTGTATGAATAGAAATTAATTTTCGTGAGCAAATTAAAAGCATTTATTATTTTATTTTCAAGAAAAACATTCTGAATTGTTGCAGGAACAACCACAGCCAATTATGGGGCATTCAGGAAAAGTTACGTTCAAAAAAATGTTGAAAGTAACTTTATAAGAAGACAGGAAAATTAAAAACGTAAAAGTCGATGTATAAACTTTTAATTGAACGGGAGATGGTGCTGATGATGCGATGAAGGACACGGGTCCTGTTAACTAAGTTGTTGTGTACAATTTATATCCACCTGAGCTATACAAAGAAATGCTATAAGAGTGGTCCGCTTTCTCTTAGGTTTGCTCGTTGGTTATTTAGATGACACGGTGATATTGATCGATTTAGACAAACTCCCTAAACTCGTATTGCTGTTTGTTAGTTGCTAACCTCTGGTTAAATTTACTGTACTCTATACTCTGACAGGAAGTAAAAAGGAATGCATGATTTTTCGGGAACCAAACAAAACTTAATTGCAATATGCAAAGCTCTGGCCTCCTCGTCAACTTTTTGGATAAATGACAATGTTTGACAAGACAGACAATACACCCATATACACACACACACAAACAATCACAGACCAACAGGAGGTCAGGAAGAAGAATACGCTGCGTCCTTCCTCTGTGTTACACTGTAGAAGAATGACACTGACACAGTTACCAAACTCATGACACGCCATGTGGCCATGTGGCCATGTGGCACCGGGCTCATTGCACATGCAACGACATCAGACACCGCCCCCCTTTTTGACGTTCTGCTTATCCTCCTATCCCTACACTTATTTGTCCTCGCTCTGAACCTGATCTCATTTGGTGCTGGCATTTTGTTTGCTCAACTTGCAGCAGCTACTCTCTTTGTTATTAAAGCCTGTATACGACGTTGATTCACAGCCAACGGCAACGCACATTGATTGCTGCTGGGCCCCCTCCAAAGTCCCTGCCCCCCCTTCATTTGCCACTGGGTGCGTTATGTGGCATACACACACAATTTGCCGCCTGAATGTGGCCTAACTTCGAGCTGCTTGTTTACTGATTGTCGAAACACCCCAAAAAGAGGTTGGGGTTTGACTTTGACAGGTTGTCGGGATTTTTGGCTAACATATGTGTGACTAGAACTGGCATATCGCATAAACCCAACAGGCTGATGGATCACATCATGTACTTGTACGTATTTTGCACCAACCAGAAGTGTGCAAATCGTGGTATATTCTACGAAGTAAATATTAATCAATCGATCGAATTCCAAGATTTATCAGTGCAGTGATACAATTCAACTAAACCACAATAGTCTTTCTCTTTACAGTTTATTGCTTGAATAAACCAAATTTGGAGTGAATGGATAATAAAACTATATTTACTCAATTGTTATGGGATTTTCTTGACGTTGTTAGACAGCCTAGTCCTCCATATCGTTAATGTGAAGACGTATGAAAAAATCAAACTCATCCTATTTTACACTTATTATCTTTAATATTAGTCCTAAACTTTTCCTTCCTGTAGCCAAAGTTATCCTGTCTAGCTATTAATAGATTCTTTTTTATGCTTCATTCTAATTATGTTTGGTAAATTTTCATTTTCTATCTTGTGACCTTTAGGATAGCGTTTCATATTAGGAAAGTTTGCTCCATGCACAATTTATGAAATTTTTCATGTGTCAAATTGGAGTTTGTTAATTGTTTTAACCCCTTTATTAAAAGCTTCATGTGAACGCATATTTTTAAAGCTGCAATTAAAAAAGTTTTTCCACCAATTAAATGTGAAAAATTCTTAAAAATTTGCTTCAATAAAACACACGCTGCCATCAGTTCAATAAACCAAACAGAGAAGAAAATCTACCCCCTTTTGATGATGTGTCGCACCCCCCCACCACCCTCGAAAAGGGTAAAACTTTTTCAATTAAACATTTCTTAATGAAAATACAGACAAACGCTGCAAAACCCTCAAACAGGGAAAAATAAAACAAAAATTTAAATGTAAATGAAAGAAAACACAAAACGGCCAACCAAAGACCCAAACCCAAATGGTTTAAAAACCATAAAAAATATTTAAACATAAATTGGTTGGGTTTGATGCTTTTCCGCATGTTATAGTTGCTTTTGTTTTTGGTATTTTTTTTTTTTTGTTTTTTTTTTTTTTTGTGGTGAAGTGCAACAGATTTTCACTGGCCAACCAAATTGATGAACTTCCCTTTTGCAGGCAATAAATATGAGAACTTTTGCGAAAATGCAGCAAATTGAAATTAAAACCAAGAACAGGCCATAAAAAACACAGACTTCCATCTGGCTGGCTCCCACTTGTTTTTGGTTTTCGTTTTTTATTTTTTTTGTTGTATCCTGCCAAAGTTACTTTCCGATTTTGACAGCGCTCAGATAAAAAGTGAATCCTGCGGTAATACTCTTCCTTTGTTGCACAAACAAACTATTCACTGGAATTATATGCAGGGTACACACTTCTTTATAGGTAATATATTTTATGGTCACAGTGACTGAGACTTGACATTATTGTGGTTCGCTTATTTTGAGATCCATCTTAAAATGTACCCAATTAGTAGATGCAGAAGTTATTGCCAGCTTATTAACCATATTGATTCAGGATTTGTGGGTTTAGTGTTGTCTGGATTCTTCAATTAAATCCAGCCACTGCGATGCATCTTTGCAGTAAACTAGATTGGAAAGACAAATTGAGGGGAGGAATAACATTAGAAACCTCCTTCCAATGAACGGATACAGTCGTTTTTTTTGTCATTGTTACGAACTTAAACAATTAATAACGTTACGATTCTGTTCCATTGAAAAATTCTGAATCAGTTGTCTTAAGCTGATTTTCTCTTTTAACAAGTGTTAGACGGAACAGACACTTTTTTAACAATGAGAAGCTTTAATTTTAGACTTCTCAGACTTGGCACGTTGACTTTACTTCCCCCTTATATTATTCGTCCTCTCATTTGACGCTGCTTATTAAAAATACACACAGTTACACACACACACAAACACAAATGGCAGTACTTCAAGCATGACAAAGCAGAGAGGGTAAGCAAAAAAAGGGAAAATTAATAAACAAAAAATTGTCAAGTATACGCACTGTGTGACGTGCCCCTGCCCGACTTTGCCCCTTATCTTCTATTAAGCATTTTCAAATGTTATGCATTTTCTCGCACATTTCTGTTAACAAAAGGACGAGGAGATGAGAAAAAGTGGGGAACATAAAACCCAAATGGGCTTGAGATGGGGTTTGTTATGGGTGTGTGTGTGGCATGTGAAAGATTGGCTGGAGGCGGTGTTTTCATTCCCATGCTCTGACTTGAGATGATGCTGGGGCTGAGCAGCAGTTGACAGGAAACATGAATGTATCGTTGTTGTTTATATTTAGCAGAAACTAACTCAAAAGGGAAAGCGGCTAAAGTCACTTGACAACCACCAAACCACCACTGATTCCGCCCCTCGTTCCCTGCCTATCTGATGAGATGAACCGGTACACGGTTGCCACTTGCTATTCAGACGTGCTTGGAGGATATTTTGCTTTCCGCAGCTGTTTATCTAAGGCACGTAAAATGAAAGCCGCGACAAGGTTTCTTCTCATTTGCCTCTAGTTGGTAATTAAGTTACAGTTACAGCAGCGCTCAAATACGTGTAAAGAAGGAAATTATTTTAGCGAAGAACCACGGTGGTAGGTCAGGTCAATTTGTGCCCCATATTCTGTATTTGAGTCTCTCGAACAAAGCCATCAAAAGCTGTCACTATTATATTAAATTTTTGGGTACCATCGCCCATCGCTGCGTCGCTGTGGCAGCAACACATTTCACTTTCATTTCGACATTAATATTAATATTCAATTAGCCAGACAAATATACGCGGCCTTAGGCCATCCAATTAATGTTAATTATGCTAAGAAGGCCGCTTGAAAGTTGCAACTTTTTCCTTTCGGACGCTGTCGCTGTCAAAAAGTTCTTTCTCGCCCAAAATCAGCCACATAAATCTTCCCCCCACCGTTCATTTCATCGGCCTCCATTGTCCCCCGGGGGCAAAAACAATTGATTTGTTTCTACTTTTGTTTTACAATCCGGGCTCGTTCTGCACTTTTCTAAATACTCTGTGATGCTGCTACTAATTGCCTTTAAAATGTCAATTTGTAGGCGTTTAATTGTGTAATTAGTTAACAATTGAAAATCTTTTCGATTTGTTTTGTTTATCATGCTAATTAAGTTGGCATTGTACTTCAAAGTGAATCTCTTTTTCATTTGCTTATTTTAAGAAAGATTTGTTTAAAATGCCTTTTAAAATCGATTAACTTTACCTCTATTTAAAATATTCTAAATGGAAATTTTGATCAAATTTGAAATGAATTCTTTCCAATGTTTTCATATCTGCTCCTTATTTAATCTTTAGCTGTGAAGGGTTATCTTCTAAATTCCAGTGAAACGCTATTTGGCATTCACTTTGGAAGTTCGTTTTTCCTAGCATACTTTTGGTAAGTTAAATTACACAAATTATCCTTTAATCAATCTTGTTGGTTGTTCAGAATGCTGAATTTAGTTATACTTGCTAATTAAGAGTGCGATGAAATAAAACCAAGATTTGTTTACTTCTGTAAATTTTTTTTTTGTTTGTCAAGATGGCGCCAGGGGTTTCCATCCATCCATCAATCAAACACACAGCCAGGCTGTCAAGATCTTGTCGTAGTCCTGGACTTGGACCAGAACCTGAACCTAACCCAATATAGTACTTCATGATTTCGCCTTGGTGGCACTTCATTTCAAATTCAATTGCTCGCCTTATTCATAAGATTCGTTTCCATTTGGGTTTTGGGCATCCGGCACCATGCATCAAGGGTTTGTGCCTCTATTTACCATTGACGTTCGGCACATGTGGAAATTGTTGTGCAATTTTCTTTCACCTTTCCTCCATGCCATGGTTCTGTGTTTTTTTTTCTGGTCTTAAAAGTGTTGGCACTGCCTTTCATTGTTTAGCGGATGGTTTTTGCTTTTTTTTGTTTCCTGGCGCTGGAGATTTGGGAACTGCTGCTGCTGTTAGTGAAACATTGCAAAATGTATTGCTCCCACTTGGGCTTGAAAGCCTCTCGAACTTTCGGGCTTCAACCCGTAACTGTTGTTCAGCCATTTGCCTGACTTTAGAAGAAGAGCGAAAGTAACAGAGGAGGCAGAGACAGAGGGAGAGAAAAGATTGATATGCAAACATTTAACAGTTTGCATGGTTAGCTGGCAGTGATTTTTGTGTGTTGGCCCAGTTTATATGGCATTGGCCGGGAAAGAACCGAACAAAACGCAACGGAACTAAAACTGAACTGAAGAGTGTAGAGAAAGAAAACTCAATTTTGAAATCACTTCGCTGCCGCCGTTGTTTCACTTTCTCCCCCAGTCCCTGCCGAACCCCTTTGGGTTTGTTTCATTTCGAATGTGTTCGCAAAAGGTCGACAAAAGTTTTTTGGCCATGCTTAAATATGCGTAGTGTTCCGGACGCAGGTGCTCAATCTCCACTGGGGCATTGCCTGTTCGTTGTCCTTGGCGTTTTTATGGCAAGGGGAACACGGCATGACTTATAAATGGACGACGGCATATGTAAGCAGTGCTAATAATTCCCCAGGCATTAGGTAAGGTAATTTTAAGGGCAAGTGCAGTTAAATCGAAACAAATAACTAATAAGCAAAAGCTACAACTGGGGAATAGAAACATTTTTATAGTTGGCCACTCACCTGAAATCCGAACTGGCAAAACAATCGCCCAGGAAACGACATTGCAGCGTATTGCACTGGTTCGTCTTTACATCATGCTGCACCTCGTAGGTTATATTAAAACCGTAGACATCCAATAGTCGATCCAGAGCCCGCAAGTGTGTACCGTCCAAACTGGCCATGGTGAAGCGTATCTCGAGATATTGACTATTGAATTGCACCCAAGTCACTTGGGTAACATCGTCTTCGTTAAGCGTGAAGACTCGATGTGCTGGCACCTTGAAATCGTCTGAATAATACATATACTCGGTGAATTTAAGACCACCGAGCACATAGAGTTGTGTCAGATAGATCACTATGGACACATTGCCCTGGGCAGTGGCTGGCAAATCCGAGGCATCAATTATCCAAATGCATTCGATGGGCGTGGCAAAACGATGTGGAAAATTCGGAGTCTGAATGAGGCCATAGCGGGATTTGAGCAGGCCTCCGCAACCAGAGGCAGAACTCGACCCACTCGAGGTCGAGCTGCTGGAGGAACTTGAACTAGAGCTGGACATCTGGCCACTTGCGAAGGCATTCAAGGCAAAATTGTGCTTGGCCGCGGGAAATGGTGGTGGTGGCGGCATCGGTACGGCGGGTAAAGAAAACTTTTGTTCCGCATGGTCACGTTGGGGTTGGGCTTCGGCTTTTGCCACCGCTATCCAAGACAACGATAGTAACAGCAACAGCAACAATTTTGCTGAGAATCTGACAACAACAACAATTGCCAGTTTCGACATTGACTTGGCTTTTTGGGTTTGTGTCCCGTTCACTGGATTTCAACTGCTGCTGCGCCTTCTGCTACCGCCTGGCTCGGCCGTCGTCTTATCATTGGCCCAACGATATGAATAGAACATGGGCGATAGTTTTGATTGTTAGCTCTTGTTATTGTTGTTGTTCCTTCACTCACTCATTGACATTTGGCCCATCGTTTCCAACAGTTTTCTGCAAAAAAAAAGGAAGAAAGTGGAATGAGATGAAGTGAATTTTATTCGAAGGTTTTTTTTTTTTTTTTTAGCTAAAACCCATTTTGACAGCTGTCGTTTGCATTTGAATAACTGCCGCCAGCCATTCCACCGTATCGTGGACCTCTAACACTACTACAACTACTACTACAAAAATCGTAAACTGTCAGCGTGAAAAAGCAATTTGAAAATCCACTAAAAGAGGCGCTCACGAAACCAGGAACTAGAACAGAACAGAACCGTATAGTAGATGGAATAGAGGGGCTTCAGCAGCATCGTTTTGTGTAGCGCCATCAATTATGGGCTCCAAGCGTGGACGCTCATAAAACAAAGGCACATAACTGCCGCTCACCAAGGCTCCACTCACTCACTCGCGTTTTCTTTGTCAACTCTCAAATTGTTTTTCCATATTTTTTTCCCCATTTTTGTTGGCTTGTTTCTCTGTTTGCTTTTATTTTTTGGTGGGCGTTTTCAAACGTGGAAGGCTCTTCAAGTGCTTGACTCTATAGGGGTTTACTTTTTGTAGACCAACCACTGAGTTTGGCTAATAAATGCAATTTGGAAGGGGTCAAGAATGTAATTTTTATATGGCAAAAGAGCAGCTTATCGAATTTAACATTCTTAGAGGTCCTGATTCTTCTTTTAATTTCATATTTCTTGATATTTATTGTTTTTAATGTCAACATTCGTCAGAGCTTTTTAACTTATGAAACCAACCAACGAACAAGACTATCTTTCTAACAATACACAAAGATTTACAAGTCACTTTTATTACCAAGTCGAAATGTCTATGGATACAAAGTAAGTTCAAATTAACTGCAAGTTTATTTAATTCGTCTTTCTCTTGTTTGGCAATAGAATGAATCATGGCAAAAGGAGTCATCAATTACAAACCACAAAATTGACATACTAGAGATCGTCGATGGTAATTAACCGAAATCTAATCAAATTCAAATAAATGTTTTTGAAATTTCACACTAAGCAAATTCTCCTAAATACAATAAATACAAATGGCAATAATTAGGACCACAAATATACACACACAGAACACACACCCACACATAACACATTGGCAAATACACACAGCTATGCAAATCGAAATCTAAATATATCAAATACCTTTTGGCATATGGCCAGGAATGTTGGCTGAAATGCCATTGCATAAATTATTGACCGCCTGTGGGAATTTGTTGAGACTTGGCTTGGTTAATCAGATTATATATAACCATATAGATAAATGTATGTAAATAATCTGTGTGTGAGTATATATTAACAATGAGAAATTCCTGTCAATACACGAAATAATCTAGCCTCGATGTCTCAAAAGTTATGTCAAAGTTAATATATATAGGATTTTAAAGGCAAATAAATAGAATGTGTCTTTAAAGTGTGTATGGGCAAAGTTTTTGTGGATTACGCCAAAAGGTGGTATAAAGTTTCTACGTAAGTGTGTAGGTGTGTGTGTGTGCATGTGTGTATGTTAACAAGTTTAATCAAACGACAATGTCGTAACACGTGCATACTTTTGGGCGTAACCGGCAGCTAAGACAAGTTAAAATTGTCGACGTCGACGTCGATGTAAGCACGTACATACACACACAAACATTGTGAGTAAAGAAGTGTATCAAGGGAAAGAAAGAGAGAGAGAGGGAAAGACGGAAAGTTGGATGTTCCCTTGCAAAATTACTTTAGTTACGCATTTTAGACATAATGAATAATTTTTTTACTCGGTGCTCGTGCGTTTTTCTTTATTTTTGCCTCCTTTGCTCTCTCTTTTTTGCTCTTGCTTTTTGTTGTATCTGCCAAAAGTTAATATATGCGCCAGAATCTTCAGTTAAAGCCCCCAGAGAGTTTTTCAAAGCAATTGCCCCACTCATTTGCCAAAGAGGAATCAGAAAGAAGATAATGACGGATTGAATGCAAGTAGGTAGGTAGGTAATCATGACAGGGAGAAAATATTCCAGGAGAAAATATTCCATCTGAAAGACTCGAATGTGTGCAAAACAATTATCAGGCATATTTTCATTCAAATCATTGCGAAACATGCAGAATTTTTATGCAGCTAATTACTTTCCTGTTTTTTTGCTAGGCGCCAAAGAAAGCAATCATTTTTTTGATAGCCTACTTTTAGACGGTTTATAAAATAATTATCTATGTATATGTATATGTACTCTATTCAATTGTATTTCAAAGGGCTCTATATGTTGCTCAATGGGCTTAAACCTTTTTCGTTTCTTGATTCACATTGGTTGGAAATGGCCGTTAGAGATCGTAATTCCAAGAATAATCGAAATAAAAAAGGTTTTTCCCCCTAGACGTTATTCCGAATAAACGAGATTTTCTATATTTTCCATTATCTAGGGAGTAGCTCTCATTCAATCATTAGCTATAAGTATAACTGTATATTGTGTTCTGCGCTCTTCAATTTGGTAATCACTTCAACAGTGTGTAAAAGGGGAAAGCACTTGTTTTTGGCGTGCCAAATCCAGTTGGCCAATTGAGTACTAAATAAATTCGATACATTTAATGGAACAAGTAATTCAAATGGATACGTAAATTTAAAGAGAATGAAGTATCACAGCATTACAGTAAGCATTTGTTCGCTATTTTGGAATGATACAAAATAATAACAACAAATAGAATGTGAGTTCATATTGTTGACGGGAACTCGGTTTAAAATGGGGTTTACGAAAAATCAAGACTTAATTTAATAAAGTTTGAGCTGATAACGCAAACACTAGTGAAATTTGTCATTGTGAAGAAAAAGAAAATGAAAACTTCCGTCTTGAGTTCCAAACAATGACGCCTTGCCTGCCCCACACTTTGGCCGTAGATAAGAAGAGTTAGGCGGGCACTTCAACTGATACCGATAACCATACAACCATACAGAAACACACACTCACACACCTACACACACCGATATAACCAGACACTTGTTCTGCCAGCGTTAACGTTGCCGCATGCCGCTTGCCGAGCAAATTGCCAATTTAAATTGGCCGCGTTAAATTAGTCGAGTTATCAGCTTCCACGGCGAAACACAGGTGTTCGGGAAGTGCGCTGCGGATCGGAACCAATATCGTTCGGTGCATCATCATCTTGCTGTGATTCAGTTGCAAATTGCTTTGATTTCCTAGTGTAACCGGTCATCGTTTTGCAAATGGAGCGGAAATCGTAACGTGCTCAAATAATATGATAACTCCGTTTCAAGTTAATTTTTTCTTACAAAACGGAAATGGCACGTCAAATTGTTTGCATAATAATTGTATGATTGTGATTGGTTTCGCATTTCGTTGCTTTTGCTGTTGTTGTTGATGTTGATGGTGGTTCGGTGGTTCAGTGGTGGTTCGTATTCAGTTCACTGGCTAATGGTTTCATGCTCGGTTCGCGTGTGTGGTGCTTTAAGTGATTTGTTGTTAAAAGTGAAAAGCATTAGCCATTATCAGTGCAGGGGGGGATTGGCATGCTATGGCATTGGCATTAACTGAATCACCCGAATAACGTATACGGGCAAATTAGTGAAAGTCACTATCAATTTAACGATTGGCCAATATTTGCACTGTATTCTAATTTAAGCCTCTGTGAAGAAAAAACGGTAGGGAAATTACCTTGGGCCATTCTTTCATACTGTGATATCTAATCAGACGACATTAAAACCATTTCGTAGAAAAACAAATGAAAAGAATGAATAAAACTCGAGTGTTTGATATTCTTTACTGATATTTATATGTAGGTACATACATATGTATGTACTTATATATCGGAATACCATACATTCTGTCATTAGGTTGATTAAAAGTAACTGATGACATTCGATTTGTGTTAATTTCCACACACACATGAAATTAAATTTCTGCAGTAACATCAGTAATCAAATATATATCATAGATAGGGTCTGTTTATAAGACGGTTTCAAATCGAAATATTTATTTCAGAAAAAACATCGCTTCACGGTGCTTATCAAAAGGCACATTTCCTTGAAAAATACCCATAAAATACTAAAACGATCAATGAATTGAGTAACTGCAGCTAACAACAAAGTACGAGTTATGACAGTTTCATAAACAGAGTGATTATTATTGTTGTAAAACGAAATCAAAACCAATCAACTAAAGTCACAATCTTCATTATTATACTGCTCCTATTCTTAGCCATTTCCACAAATTGCAAAAGACAGAAAAAATGCAAGACTCAGTGAAATAAGCAAAGAGCCAAGAAAAAGTAAGAGACCTGCAAACCAATTTTTAAATACACTTTCATTAATATCGTTAAAGAATAAACGATACACTAGCAACAAGGCAATCTCGAAACAACGTGAGGCATTTGCCCATAAAAGTATGCAATTCACTCTTTAAAAACTCTAAAGAATCATTTAAAAACATTGTCTATTAGTTTCATTCCTTTCCCATCGCTTACTACCCATTTTTTGCGTTACCTAATCTACTTTTTAAAAGTGTATATTGAAAAAGTTTGTCTGATAACTGGCTACGAAATGTCAATAAATTAATATAAATGAGTGACTCGTGACTTGCCGGGCTCTCTCTTGTTTTTGTTTGTGTTCTTTTTTGTTTTTTGCAATTCTTCAAAGCGAATCAAACAGAAGTGGAGGGAAAACATTGTATTTGAATTTTTCATATTTGCCTCTATTTTTGATTCGCTATAGACAATATTGCCTTTTGATCTTATCTAGATATGCAGTGAGAGAAAAAATAACGTAAAATTCGAAAACTGATAAAATGCTAAAGTTAAAAAAAGTTGGTCTACCTTTAACCCTGGCATAGACATGAAGATACCCTGTTTCTCTATAAATATTTTTAATGAAATTGTTTAACTATGTAGAGTTTGTTTCACCCTTTGACTAGTCTACATCAAGAAATTAATGCTAAATATCTTTCATGATCTTTGTGACATAAAAATGAGGACAACTAAGGGTCCAGGGTATACAGTGGAGGAAGCGACAAGTTGAAGACAGTTAATTGGCAACGGGTCGCGGCTTTGATTACATTTCAAGGCATTTACCCTAAAGCTTTTGACCAAACAATGAAAATCCCCCCGCATAAATAGAAAACAATTAAGCATTTCACAAAACGATAAGAGATAAACGATAAAAAGGCGAAATTCTAAAAGCCAGCCAACAGTCACCAGCAAGCAAACTGACTGATGAGTCATCCCAACTTAGTTTCTTAATTTTAGAGTTAGGACTAGAGGAACTTTTTCTTTGTATCAGATGCAAAGGAAATTCTCATTTCAAATTTGCTGGTAGTTTAGGCAAAGTTAAATTGACCAACATGGAATCAAATTGCTTTTGAAGTTTTAGTTGAAATAATTTTTCAACTTTTGTTAAACCTTGACCATGAAATATATATTTGTTGTCTCTAAAATGGAGTCAAATTTTCTATTTTATTTACTCAAGTGGGAATGAAAATGTTTATTTATTTAGCTTTTTAAATAAATGTAGACTTTTGATTTGGCATAATATGAATTCTATAGACAATGTTGAATTGGTTTAATGTTTCATAAGAACTAAAGAATTTTGTCGATGTTATTTTTTATGATATTCACAGTTCTAATGATGAGCTTTACTTCATTTGAATGACAACTATCTAGCTTAAATGAATTTAAATACAGTTTCAGTAAATTGCTTACATCATTAGTTTTATTTATTTTCATTAGGTCAGTTCTTAGGTGAAAATAGAAATAATAGTCAAATGTCACTTTTCAATAAAGCGGTTTAGAGCTCAATCCATTCACAAGATTTCTTGAATTTTACGGCTCAACACTCACTAACAAACACAAACAATTTTGCCATAAATCTAATCAATTTAAAAAAGAAATACAAAACGATAAGTGGCCAAGGTAACAAGCAATCCGAGTTGCCGATAACTCACTTGGGGAAAATGGAATAAATATATACATATAACCACTCGATGTCAATAGAGCGGCAAATTGAAATATATTTAAATAGTGCAACAAAAATAACGAAATACAAACAAAACAAGATACAAACTGGATCGAGAATGGGGCTATCAAATATACAATTTAATCGAAAGAACGCCACAACAATTGCAACCGAAGAGTCAACAAATTTATAATACTCCAATTAAATCACGCTTGGGTCGTAAATCACAGATATGTACAGACACATATATGGTTGGTGTAATCAAATTGTTTAACCCGCTGCGGCAACACCCTGCGAGATGTGAGATAAAAAATGCATAAATATATATGTCTAGTGAACAACTAACAACAAATAGCAGACACAACAAACGTTGACTCTCTAACCACCTACACACACCTGTATATATCCATACATATACATATATACAAACGATCCACAATTCCCCGATTCCCGGTAGTTCACGTAGAGCAAACATGGCCTGCTTTCCTCGCCTGTTCCATCATCGGAGTAAAAACAAATTTACGCCCGCCCAAGATGAGAACACCGACACGATACTCAATACGCAAGATAGTCCCGTGGTGAGTTTCACTCTTTTTTCTCTCTCTCACTCTCTCTTTCTTCTTATCTTAATATTCATATGTACATATATATTTTCTACCTTTTTATTGTTATCTTTCCCTCTCTCACTCTCTTTGGCTCTCTGATAAGCCGCTACTGATAAGTTGATTAAGTGTTTAATTAAGTTAATCGGAGGGCGCAAGAAAATGCCATAAATAATGTATAAACAAAAGGCAAAAAAACAACAACAAAAACAGAAACAAATGAAGCGAAATCCTATGGACTAGTTATCATCGTTTTGCCTGTCCATCATGCTCAACATTCAGAATCCTTATCAAAAAATAGCAACATCATGGAAACAAGTAAATCAAAACAGTTGGATAATGTACCATAAAGCACAATCCCTGGTTGTCCATTACACCTAAAAATCACAACAATTTGTTAGATCCTGTTAATAATAAATGGGTTAAATCTTAAAGTCAAGACTTACGAGCACTCTACCCTTTTCGATTAGATCATTTTGAAAAGGCTATGTATTATAATAGAGTTCTGATTAAAGGAAAAGTCTGTGTCAAGCGAGTAGAAAATAAATCAATGACCTAACATCGGTATAATCATTCTCAACTTTCCTCATTATCTCCCCTTTTACCTTCACCCATGGCATTTTGCTTACAACTAGTTTTAGACTTAGTTATCGGTTAGTTTTCCAAATAGTTCTATACAGGCAATGGGATTATCTTTCGTCCGTCGGTATCTTTATGGCATTTAGATTAACAATTTCTCAAAGCTAACTTTAATTTTAGGATTCTCTTATTTCTTTCTTGAAATTTAAGATATAAATGAATGCAATCAGAAACCTTGTTTGGAATATATTCATTCACAACATTCTAGTCGTCCATTTCTGATTAGCTTCGTAAGATAATGCATAATCATATCTAAATATGAACATGATATATGATGTGATTTCATGTGGCCCCTTGAACATGCCAACACTTTCTGCTAGGATCATATTTTTTTCGTGTTTATCAATTGGCGGCGCTAAAAAAAAATTAATTCAGTTTAAAATTTCTTTTTTGATTTGCCAAATAAGTAACTCCGAGAGGCCGATAATGATGTGAAGTGGCGGCTACGATGTCACAGTGTACTTACGGGTTTTAAGTATTTAGATTAAATTCTGAAGCGCCAATAATTGCGGACGTGTTGACCAGGCGCTGTGACGTCTGTGTGGAGTCAATGCAGAATATTTATTGGAAAGTAGTTTGTCTTGCTTTGAACTACTTTGACTCCAATAATATCTACCTAATACCTACTTATAAGTGATGCTTTGACATTCCGTTTGGGATTCGGTTTCTATGAAGTCGGTAAAGTACTTTTTGTTGTTGTTTTTTCTTTCACGGCACGTCATCAACATACCCTCTACTTTTCTGATTATATATGCAAAAATATGATAAGCTTGCATATAAATAGATGTGGGTGGATGCGAAGCTTATAAAATTATATGTATATCTAATACGAGACATAAGAATCTCATGCATAAATCTAAAAGAAAATATGTGCAGCTGAAGCAAATGATGTATAAATATGCACAATCCGTAAGATGCGTAGCCATCTATAGATACAACTGTCTGTCTCTGTCTCTGTCTATCTATCTGTCTGTCTATCTATCTGGATGGGGCGATGCCTGTGGGGGGTGTTTGCCATACTTTTGAACGTGATTGCACGTAAAAGTCGCATGTTGTAAGACAAAATAACTGCAAGGCGTTGGCAGAAGTCAAAAAGGCGTTAAACAAACAATACCCTCGGGATAGAAAATGTGCATGGCACTTGCCAGGCGAAAATTTACCAAAAATTTAAGGCCCTTTCTTCATCGTGTGTGTGGGTGTGTGTGTGTGGGTGGGTGTGTGGAAACCCTTTCCCAAATCCAGCGATTAAGTCATTCAAAATTGTAACGACAATTCGAGGCATTTTAAGCGGCTTTGCCACCGGTATTATCAGACGACGAAGCCATTTTTAGCGGCTTCCGTGGGAAAACGGAAAACCTGTCAAAATGTCGTCGTCGTTTAGGTCGATTAGCATATCAAAGCAGAGCCAAACCACGCGTCCTGCATATTGACACATGTTTATTTATGCGGTGACGACACTTGAAAAGGTTTGAATATTTTATTTTACCTTTTATTTTAGCCCGCATGCCAATTGAGAGATAAGAAGTGAAGACTGTTTCCACAACGAAGCCAACGAAAGAAAGCCCCCCCAAAAAAAAAAAAAAAACAATAAATAACTAAACATTGAAATGAAACTTTAAGTTGGTCAAATCAACATCATCATCGTCATCAGAACCTACCACAATTCCAAAGCCATGACAAGGTCACCCTAATTGCTATGTGCTCATGTGTCTGTGTGTGTGTGTGTGTGTGTGAGTGAGAGTAGATAAAACTTTGTACGTCAATTAAACGGAAAATGACGTAGTTGAATAAGATTCTTTGGAGTACCTAAATAACGAAACCATTCAACCATTTTCCAAGTTCTTTATTTTCCATTCATTTTACTTTTTGTGTACAAAACTTTTGCCAAAAATAAAACTTGAACAATTAAATACGTGCAATTGTTTGCTAGTTATTTGCCATTATCGCATTTTCTTCCTGAAATGCAATTGTACGATATTCCGAAAAATAAATATTAGTATCTGCCAATGTTCTTAATCAATTGGGCATTCTATTTGCAGAGACAATAACTTAACGAGATACTTGGGTAAACAATCTTCAACAACTTGGAATATCGAATAATGGATTCACTTTTTAATGTGAAAAAACTTACTATTCATAAGTCGAAAATTTCAAAATTGACTTGCAAATTTTCTGCTGATAAATACTAAATGTTACCTTGAATATATAAATATTGAACAGAGAGTACTTTCTCTTGGTTAGGCATTGGGTTCTCTTTAAATGCAAATTCGTCAAAAATAAATATATTTTGATCTTCTTAAACAGTTTCAAACTTTACAGAATCATAATCCTATTAGACAAACGAAAAAAGAGATTTCCAAATCGTTTTTCAAGGTTTGTTGACCAAATAAGACTGTAGGAAATATAAAGATATAGCTGAAAGCTTTAAAAATCTTGTGGTGCCGAGCCAGTCGATGAATTTAATGTACTGCAGGGTATCAAATTACACAACTAGTTAACTGTATCAACAATATTCTCTTATTTATTATTTTCCAAACAACATGCGCGAACAAATAAAGGCAAACAGAAAACGCGAAAAAGTTGCCACAACCGTTGATAAAGTAGGTGACCAAGGCGAAGGCAAAAGTTAAACAAGAGCGAATCTATTTTAAGATATACAAATGTTGTGCCACTCGACTGACTCATCCCGAAAACCATTCGACTTTAAGGCAATCCCGTAAATAATTCAATCAAAAGCTTAAGTAACCACTTTTCAGACGTGTCAAAATTGTGATGATGGGTATATACAATAACCGATAACCGACGACATGCATACAAACAGATTTATAACGTTTAAAGCTCGTGTTGAGCCTATCAATCTGCTATAGCTGCCAACCTTCTTTCACACATGTAAATCCTCAAATGCCAAATAATGAAAAGCATTGGAAAGCCCCGAAAGCGATTTGTATGAGTCACACAGAGCCACAGCAAATGACAGTCGAGCTTAGGAGAGTATGGAAAAAGTATGAAAAGTATAGTTTAATGCAAATACAATGCGGGCCAAGTAAAGCGTTACGTATTTATAAGACACAATGGAAATGTTGTCTTGTTGCCATTACTCCACAGCACTGAATCGAATACGAAGGGGGCGCATAAGCCCAATCAAACTGTGAACTCGGCCCCCTGGAACAAGAGTGCCCACATTAAACCGAAGGGCTCCCCATTTATCAGCAGTGTCAGCAGCAGTATGGGATTGATTTCAAAAGCGGAATTGTTCCATCCACCAGCTGAAGGAGGCCAAGCACCTTTTTTTTATTCCAGGATTTCTCGTTTTATTCCTTTTGTGGCCTTTTGCAGTTGTTGCGTCATTTTTAGCCTTATCACCCTGCATATGCTTCTTGTTAGCTGACACCTGTTGACGCAAAATCAAATTTGATTTGCTAAGCCCCCCCTGAGTTTATTTATGTGTTAATATATATTACAAATAATCAACTCAGATAATAAGGAAAACATTTTTATTGTATTTGCATTTGCTGTGTTTCATATTGTGCGTAGAAGAATATATCGAATATCTTGTAAACAAGTACAAACAATGCTTATTCTGTCCTCCTCTATATAATTAGTCTTTTTAGTTAGTCATGTCTAATAGAAGGACTTTTTGCATGTTCACTATGTTGAAGCATATCGGTTATCTATTCCAAGATATCCACCCACTATATCTTTGTCTCTAGTGTATGTCCCTTTTAAATTGATGATGAAATTTTATATTACTATTACTGTAGAGTTATTTAGTGGTTTTATTAGTGTCGTTTATTTGAATTGCTTTTCATTAAATTAGTAGGGAAATATGTCTTTCATGTGAATCATACCGAGTTTTTATCAAAAATGAAGCAATCAGAAATTGGTTATTTTCCGACACCTGATGATCTATAAACAAAAGTCAATTCAAATAAGTTATTGTCCACGAACCCATTCAATATATGTATAGTCAGGTGTGCTGATTACCTGTTTTTGATCTATTCGATTGTATTTATAAATGAATTAGCCCTTAATTACCTTTTATGAAGTATTTTAACTGTGACTTTTAATTACACCTTACAGTACAATCCAAAATTTATTTGTTCTCTCGTTTACCATTTCAGCAAATTGGCCTTTACATACGACGGGATGAGACACCTTTATATTCGCCCATTTTGACGCCCAGTACCAGTGAGGTGAGCTTAAAGACTTAATCTTCAGTATATGTTGGGTGAAAGACGCTTTTGATCAGTTTGTGATTGTCTTTAAAAAACTCTATTAATATTCGCACATATGTTTCCTATACTTTTTAATGAATCGATGACAACAACACTTGTAAATATGTTCCAAACAACAACAACAACAACAACAAAACAACTGGCACACTCCAATCTACTACTACACTAAACTACCACTCCACAAAACACTTGACAACAAACACCACCAAAAATTTGCACCACTTTGTTTGTCTTGGTGAATGTTATGTGTGGTCGCTTTCGCTCCCTGCTGTTCCGTGCCCTTTTGGGCCATTAGGCTCAACTGCAACGCCTAAAACAACAATCAACAAGCCACGCCTCCTCCTTTTCCGCCTCATCGTCACCCACACTTCTCGAGGCTGTGCCCGAAAACGGCAGCCCGCAGACGGCGACGACCACACTGACAAAGAAGTTTCTCTCGAACAAGAGCAAACTGCGAGAGCGCACGGAGCAGACGTCGACGACGACGACAAATGGCCAGCGGGAGGAGCAGACAACGGTGTCTGTCAATGGCAATGCAATTAATGTCACACGTTCCAATTCAAAACTAAGACCAGTCAAAGAACGTCGCCCAACAGCTTTGCCCACAGAAGCGCCCCAAGTAAATGTGGAAACTGCTGACTCGGAGACGGAAGCGGACGCACAGGCGGAGGCGGGGGCGGAGGAGGATGTTGTGGATGGGAAGTCAAAGCTCAAAGTGAATGTGAATGGCATAATTGATGAGAGCGTCTATGCTGACGATGACGTCACAACTCCAGCATCAACAACGTCGTCATTGCAGGCAAATGTAAAGTTTTTCATTGGTCATACACAGGAACTAAACACAGACCAGACAGATGACACTTTGTCCTGGCAAAGCAACGATGCGAACAACAACAGCAAAAGCAAACTGGCAAATGGCACATTGCCACAAGATGGCCTGGGACTGGGGCTAGGACATGGACTGGGACTGGGGCAACAACATGCTTTACTCGCTCCACCTTCACCGCTGAAAAGCTCCAACTCCAGTGTGTCACTCAATTATCAGACAAAGTGCAATGGTGGCCAAACATCTACAGCAACCAGTCCCAACCTGGCACATAACCAACGACGACGTGTGTCCACAATGCCCGATATTAACATACCACCACCGCCGCCACTGCCAGCAGAACTTCTTGTACCCACAACTCCTCTTCACTTGCGCAAGAAACGAAGCGCCGAACAACGCCGCCAACAACAGGCAAATGAAGCAACGGCAGCAGATGCATCAAATGCCTCGAATAGCCAAGTAAGTAAAGGAGTTGGGTTTTGGGGAGGTGATTCGTCTATTCGATTTTGTGGCTACATGGCTCGTTTCCATACCAGCCAGCAGAAAGATGTTGACTTTTTCACGTCATTGACATAAAGATGGGCGTGGCTCATGGTGGCTCATGTCCTTAAAGGGTGTTTGGCATTTGTAATTGACTCGACTTTCAATTCAGTTTACTTTATGAAATTCCCACATAGAATTGATTTATTTGTTATGACTAGTCCAACTCGTGCCAGTCACTGATAGATAAGGAAATAATTTAATCAAAATTAAGATTAATTTGGCTAAAGGGTTAACTAAAGCTGAGTAAGGTGTTAAAGAGCGTCTACAGAATGACATTATTCAGCAATTTTTTGTTGGCGAATTAAAGATTTTACAAGGCACTGAAAGTCAAGTCATTTCCCAAGAGATTGACTACGCCCAGTCGGCCCAGTGGTGTCGCGGAGCAATTGTGATTAAATATTTACTCCCCCAGCCACCATCCCCCCACCATCTGCACACCGACGAAAATGTTGCTATTTCCTGTCAGGGTCAAGACAGGCCAAACTATCATCTCAGGTAGAGAAGGCACGCACGAGCAGGACTAAGGATGTGGCAAAGTGGTGGGGAAGAATGTCTAACAAGACGCTGCATCAGCTGAAATTTCTGTTCTATGGCCTGGCTAAATTCGCCAGCTCAGCAACAGTTACAATTTGCCCTTTCGAAAAATAGAAGGGGCCGGGCAATCCTCACAGGCTGACAATGAAGGTCACTTAGAGAACATGGAAACTGCTCAAGGGCTAAAGATACGAGCAGGAGAATGTATGTACATACAGCCGCAACAGCTTGATTTTGTGTGGCACGAAAGTTTTAGTTCATGTCTGTTGGTAAACAATTAACATTTCCCTTATAATTAGGTAAGGCTAGGCTAAAGTTAGTTGTGTATGTGAAAAGAGAGAGAATAGGAAGGAAACAGCTGCTTTTCGGTATATGTTTCATGATGTCTACTCATTGAGTTGATGTGCGACTCAACAGGCCACTTGACCTGTTGTTTATTCGTCTATCTGAATATAATTTTTATTGTTGGTACAGGGTATCTTGAAGTCGCCTTTGCGGAGTTTAGCAACTTGATTGCTCATTCTGCTTTGGATTATGTAATTTGCAATAAGCGCTTTATTAATGCCAAAAACAAAAGCTAAAACAGGACTGGGAACGTTTATCAAGGGAAATTTAATAGGAAGCAAAGATATGATAGAGGAAAGAAAGGCTTTAGTATGTTTTACTTAATTAATGAAGTGATCTAATACATATATGATTTCGTTGGCGTGGACTGGTATATAAGCAAAACTTTATGCAGAATAAAACTTGGAACGAATTCCAAAGCTTATGCGAGTTAAATTTAAAATTTGCCTAAAAGTATGCATTACTTTATCTGACCATTAAAACTGTCCTGAGCAAATGAAAACAAACAACTAACTAACTTCAGTCCTTTCTCTTCTTTATAATTTTTTCTTGCAATATCCCAACCACATCAATTAGGATCAAATTCCCACACAAGAAAGAAAACCGAGCACTAGCAGCAGTGAAAGGAGAGACAGTTCAAGCTCCACAACGACAAAAGTCCATCGTGTGGATGGAGGTATCATCTATGCGCGACCGAATTTGCCCGTGCAAAAGGACATTGAAATCGAATTTAATGCAAAGGATGAAGCGTAAGTGAGGGGGGGGGGACAACGATGCCGAAACGAAAAACAAACAATTCTTGTTGATTAACCCAAAAACCGAATCCATACACAGCTCCCGCAATCTCATACACAAGGCCATCGAACGTAATGATTTCCTTAATAATCTTATGGACAAGGAACGCAAAGAGATGGTTATCAATGCCATGGCGCCGGCTAGCTACAAAAAGAATAGTTATATCATTCACGAGCATGAGGAGGGCTCCGAAATATATGTATCAGCGGAGGGTCAATACGATGTGATACGAGCTGGACAGAATGTTGGCAATTTTGGACCAGCCACAGTCTTCGGTGAATTGGCCATACTCTACAATGCGCCCAGACAGGCCACCATCAAGGGTGAGCGAGAACTTTAGTCAATTTAACCCAAATCGTTTACCATATCGATTCCTATTCCATTTTTTAGCTGCAACGGATGCTCAAGTGTGGAAAATAGCACGTGAAACTTTTCGAGCTATTATGCAAATTTCTGGCTCACGGGAAAGGGAAGAGAATTTGCAATTTTTACGTTCTGCTCCGTTCTTACAGGAACTGGACGACAACTTGCTTAACAAAGTTGTCGATCTTTTGCAAAGAGTAAATTGATTATCGAATCCATTTCTGAACTATAAGAAACTAATTTCTTTCTTTTAGAAATTCTACGAGACTGACAAATGCATTGTACGAGAGGGTGAATTGGGCAATGAATTCTACATAATACGCTGCGGTACAGTCACCATTAAGAAAAAGGACGAAAACAAAGTCGAACAGATTGTGGCGAAGCGCAAACGTGGCGATTATTTTGGCGAACAAGCTTTAATGAATGCCGACGTAAGACAAGCCAGCGTCTACGCAGATGCCCCTGGCACGGAGGTTCTTAAACTGGACAGAGAGTGAGTTAGATTAGAAAAGGTGTTCCCGTAAAAAAATGTAATTGCTTTTTGCATTCCATAGAGCCTTCATCAGCTATTTGGGCACAATTAGGCAACTACAAGAGAAACCCAACGAACGAAATGATTCTCAAGGACGTTCGAGTAACAAAAGTGCTGAATTTGACAACGAATATGCACAGATTGCCATCTCAGACCTAAAGAAGATAGCCACATTAGGTGCTGGGGCCTTTGGTCGAGTGGATTTGGTTACCCATGGACAGCGACAACAAGTTTTCGCTCTTAAGATTATCAAAAAAATCGAGGTGGTCAAGCAGGATCAAATCGAGCATGTGTATAATGAGAAAAATGTCATGATCAAGTGTCGGGACTCACCTTTCATAGTGCAGTGAGTGGAGAGACTAAAACAAATCTCTATTTAGTTAGTCTAAGTTCTTCGGACTTTCTTTTTCCCATTACAGACTCTATCGCACGTATCGCAATGATAAATTTGTGTATTTCCTAATGGAAGCCTGCATGGGTGGCGATGTGTGGACGGTCATGTCCAAGCGTCAATATTTTGATGAGAAAACTGCCAAATTCATTGCCGGCTGTGTGGTAGAAGCATTTGATTTTCTGCATTCGCACAATTTCATCTACAGGGATCTGAAACCGGAGAATCTAATGCTAGGCACAGATGGTTATTGCAAACTGGTAAGAACTCGAACTCTCCAAAACTCGGAAAACTCCATATTCACCTTTGACTTTATCCTTAGGTGGACTTTGGTTTCGCCAAGTATGTAAGACCCAATGAGAAGACAAATACTTTTGCTGGCACTCCTGAGTATGTGGCGCCCGAGATCATTTTGGATCGCGGTCATGATCGCTCTGTGGACTACTGGGCTTTAGGTATACTAATCTATGAACTTTTGGTGGGCAAGACTCCCTTTCGCGGTGTCAATCAGATCAAAATCTATCAGCAAATTCTTAGTGGCATTGATGTGATTCACATGCCCGGACGTATACCAAAACCAGCTCAGAATTTGGTTAGACATTTGTGCAAACAACTGCCGGCCGAACGTTTGGGTTATCAACGCAAAGGCATTGCCGATATCAAGAAGCACAATTGGTTCGATAGTTTAGATTGGCAGCGTCTGAAACTGAAACAATTGACATCGCCCATCAAGAGAACCCTGAAGAGTGCCACGGACTTGCAATACTTCGGGCCCTCTGGGGTGGAGAATGATTATGAACCGCCCGAGGAGCTTAGCGGTTGGGATAAGGACTTTTAGGACTAGAATGTTGAGTGAATTTAATGATATTGAAATATACATGTACATACGTAGTTAAACATTATGAACCGAATATGTTAATAACTTAATAACTTGTTTAATAAATTGATATTATTTTTAAGTAAACATTTGCTTTGATGCGACTGGAAGCCATTCAATCATCTGCCTCAATTAGAACCGCAAACTTGTTTTCCTAGCTTTTCGCGCAAACACTGAAAAATAAACAAACATTTTCAATTAAGCTCTTGCTCAGTGAGCATTTCCACTTGACTCTGCGTTTGGCAAATGCAATTTTCCCAACTTCTCATCTGCCTTCCCACGAAACCCCTTTTTAGGAATCGACAAAGTTGCAAAGGATGCCAATACGTTTTGCTTTAAACAGGTTAGAGCAACAAAAAATGTAGGCAACTACATTAAATTCGCAAATACAGAGGCGTAGACAAAGGGATGATTTCATCTTATTTAATTGAAGCTTTTCTTGTTAAGTTCTACAAAAGGAACCCTTGAGTCCTATAGACCCTACGCTAAGTCAACCTTTACTTTTATGTCTAGTCTATTTATTCATGCCAAATTCCACCTTGCATTGAGTCGTCACCCCTTTGAACCTCCACCCATGTGTTGATGGAGTTTATCTATTTGGCCGCATCTGCAGAGTAAACTCAGACCAGGCGGGGCAACCTGTCGACATCTTATTGTCTGCTAGTCTCAGTCTTGTTCTTAGTTTGTCTTGCAGTTTGTGCAAACAAAAGAGCTTCTCATGTCTTTGTCGTCATCGTGCTCATCGTCGTAGTTGCCGACGTTGTCATCATCATCATTATTAGACCGACAGTCGTTATTACCCACATGCGAGTGACATTCATTTGTGTATCTCGGAGATACATTTACATTCACATATAATTGCATTCATTGTCTCTGGGTGTGTGTGTGTGTGTGTGGCTTTGTGCAAACAGTTATAGTTTCAACGTGGCACTGAGCTACATGAAAATGACATAAACTTTATTGTTTTTAAATAAAATGCAGCTGCTACCACGCCCATTGCCGCAGTTGCTGCCACAGCCTTTGGCCAAGGTTGCTTCAGGACCTCTGACAACAAAAGGTCCAACGTGTATGCGAGTGTGTGTGTGTGAGCTCGTGTCTGATTGTGTGCGTCAAGCTTTGTGGTGAGCAAATATGAAACGGAGTCAAGAGCAATTATGTCGACCAAATGATGTCTATTTTCAATGAGACGAGATGTAGACATTCTGCTGGAATACATTCTCTAATCCGAAAGCGGATGTTCATTGAGTTTGATGACATTTCAGTTTGATCTGTGTTCTAGTTAATTAAATCATTAAATATTCTGTACAGAAAATCAAATAAGAATATTATATAAGATCATAACGAAACAATTTGTGCTTCCTTTTACAAACCGGCTAAGTCTTTTAAAAGTTAGCCAGGTAGTATGTATTTCCATTAAGGCAAGTTAAGACAAGCCATTTTTTCTCTTTATTAGTGGAAATAGTTCATATCTTGCCAATCAGGCTTGGCCCAAAAGTTGAGGGTGATACAGAAAGAAAGATTCACAAAATTGAAAGAGTTGATTATCTAATGGTAATACTCTGAGAGTCTTTTTTTTTTTTGGCATTCAAATATTTCATCAACTTATTTCAATTTCTCCTATAATTCAATAAGATTCAATGTGAGAAGAAATTCAATTCAATTGGCAGACACAAATATTGAAAAGGGAAAATTGTCCTGAACGTAGAGGAGGGCAGCAGGGCGGAAGAGAAGGGTGGAGAAGGTGAAACTGAGGCAAACGTGCATGGCGAAAAAGTTTCTTAATCAATAATTTAGCACGAATGGTCGGTCAACGTTGGGCGGTTTTGGGGGATTGGGTTGCCATTGCCCTTCGTAGACATTTGCACTCATTTAACAATTTCACGCTTCGTTTAAGAGCCGTAAGAGGCATTGGCTCAACCAGTTGGGGGAATTGCCCTTCATCTTTGCCTTTGATTCCAAACGAGAAAAGGAATAATTTTTGTTCGTCTTTCGCTGGTTTCTTTGGGTTCCATTTTTCTTCGCTTCTTTTTTTGAGTCTCAAAGTTTTTAGACAAATAAAAAGGGATTTTGCATGGCTTTCCTTAGTTAACATTAACCCTTTTTTCGCCGGTGGGCGCCTACGGTATGTATGTACTTGGCCTCGTCCTTATCCACATCATAGTCGTCGTCCTGGTTCTCGTCCTTGTCGCCTTTTGTTAGCGGTTGAGCGCGCACAGTTTCCCAACGGAAATGATGACATTTCGTCTAACTTTGTCGCCGCGGTGTGCAGTCGCATAGAAATGCTGAAATGGGTGTGGTAAGGTGTTGCGGTGTGGTGTTAGAATGGCTGTTGTTGTTGCTCTTGCTGAATGTCTAAGAAATGGCAGAGAGAAAGAGAGAGAGAGAGTTTCCAAGGAAAAATGAAAATTCTCATTTTGCCCTGTGTGACAAGAGCGGAAATGGCTCGAAATGTTCCGTTTCGTTGCTGGCATGAAATTGAAATTGAAATTGTGGCCAAATGTTGTCGCCATCATTTTTATTGATTTCCTTTACATACTTCTTGGTTTATTTTCTTTTTATTTCATATTTGGCTGGCAGCGGTAGCGGTTTCCTTTTAGGAAGGAAGGTAGCAAAATGTTATTATCAATTATCATTTATTATTGCTTCATTCTGCTGGTCCCTTGCTCCCCAGTTTTCATCAGACTGTCTTTCGCTCGCTTCATCGGATACCGTTTACGTTTTCTGGGTCTTTGTTGCCATTTCCTTTCAATTGTTTTCGCTTCTCGGAACATAAGTTATGAGCTGAGTGTTGAATGAATTCAATTTAAGTTGATTAAATGAAAACTTGCAAAGAATACATATATGGCATGGTAGGGGGAATCAATGGCTTTGCCATGAAATAGTTTGCCAAAGAATTGAAGTTCTGCTTATCAAATCGGACCCGTACGTTCACAGACAAAAGTCACTCACAACTTTTCCTCCGGTCAAACAAAATCTTTGCCAACAAACTGCCAAAGCGATGAGGACTAACAAGCAATTTACAAGCATTACCAAAGCCAACAACGAGAGAAAAGCAAAGAGCAACAAAACACAGAAGATGAAGGGAAAACAGAGAAAACTTTACTTTGTTATAATTTAAACTCTTGGACAAACGACAAGTAAGTACATAGACAACCATGTAGATAGGCCTAATATATGCATAGGCAAGGACATGCTAAAAGCTCTTCAACAACTTTCAATTGCTCATGTCGAGGACCCTTCCTTTCGCCATGTTCTTTGGACATGTGAATGCAAATTTTTCTACGAACCTAAGAACCCGAACAACAAATCGGGCAGCTGCTGCTGCAAGGCTACATACAAAAAAATTAGACCCTAATCAATGTGACTATTGTTTACTTAAACTTACAATACCACTCACACACACACTCACACACATACACGTAAGAGATAGATTCACCCTAAATGTAGGCAACAAAATTCTATGCATATTTATTAAAAGTTTTTTCCTCTGACCCAGAACCTTAGGCCGAAAGCTTTACTATTGAATAAAATTCTGTGCTATTTTGTTATCAGAAATCTTTGAAACCTTAAAATGTTGTTTATTATTTTACTGATGAAGGGATTTGGTTTGTTTAGATTTTCGGCATAAGGAACACTTTTAGAGAATTCACAAGAGTCTTTTGTTTTTGTTTGTGTGCATTATTATTAAAGAAGAAGTTTGGCAAATCTACCTATTAAGTAACTAATTTTCTTGTATTTTTTAAGCTTATGAAAAATTAGTACTTAGAATAGGATTCAGAAAACTAATGGATTTGACATATTTTTATGCAACTGTGCCTAGTTTTCCTACTGATTCGTAAATCAATTATTGAAACAGAAAAGAGAAATAATAACTGAGACACAGAGAGGAAAGAGAGAATCAAATAATTTCAAGCCTAAAAGTTAACTCAAACACCTGACCTTTTGATTGCCAGGGAAATTGCAAAATGAACTACATTTAAAAGCATTTCTGGCACAAAACACAAAACTCAATATCAGACTAAATCCTTTAGCTCCATACACACTCAAATCAGCAAACAAATCAGCACTAAAGCAGCCCCGCCCATTAAATGAGAAGAGGCCAAAATGTTACACCGTTGACCATTTTCAGCAAAACACATACAAATGGTCGCCCTGGGTGCAATTTGAATTTGAGCATTCAATAACGATTTGCACACCAGGACATGAGAGGACATGTTGTATGTTGGGATGAAGCACATCCCATCGTGGGAGTTGCTTGCTACGTGCAGTTGAAGCGAATAAGCTTTAAAATTTTTAGCATTAACAGAGCCCAAACAATGTTTACAAATGTTTGCCAAATGTTGCTAAAAGTTCAACTGGCCTAATTCCGTTGCCAATGTGCGTGCGTTTTGCACGTACATATAAAGAAAGAACGAGAGAGAAGAGTTGTGTGTGAGAAAGAGCGAGAGAGATATATATTTGTAAAAGAAACTCCATCGCATGTCCTTTTTGCCTACTGCAAAGTCCGATCTAATCAGCTTCGGACCAAAAAAGAAATTGTTAACAATATTGTCTGAAACAGAAGTAGAAAGTTTATTTTTATGTTGAGAAAAAGTTAAATTTGCATATTTTTTGTGTCAGGTTGTTGTCCTTTTTTTCCATTTTGTCCTTACCACAATGCTGCTGGCCAATTTGCGGACGAGTCGTAGGCGAAGCTGGTGAAGTTGGTATTGAGGAGGAAATGAGGGAGTTGGAGGGCGGTAGGACCGTGGCCACATAAACACTTCTGTGTTGAATACTATGAATAATTAATGAGCCTTGTCTTCCTCCACTGTCGGCCAAGTTGTTAAAAGTTTAAAGGCAGTCAAAGGATACTCATGTTTGTTTGTTGGTTTTGTACTCCAGCTTCTGTTTATTGTAGGCATATGTGTGTGTTTGTGTGTGTGTTTGTGGATCTGTAGGCAATGCAGGGCTCAGACAATGGACTCATGCAATATTTGTAAGGCATTTAAGGCCCTTGATAGGCGGGGAGATTTGCGAAAAAACGAATGAAAACAAAATGGTGTCAATGGCTATTTTGAGAGAAAAGGTAGAAATGGTGCAATGCATAAAATGCGCTGGATTTCATCGATGCTTAGCCCATAATACCTTTACGCATTGCAACAATGCTGAGCTTTTTTTTGGGAATTTATATTTTGCAAAGGGCTTAGGGAAAAATGTTGGATCGACGGAATCGAATTGTGAAAATAAATGCATATATTTTCAAAAGTTTTATTCTGAAAAACATCCATCTATTGCAACTATCTGAGACTGACCACACCTAGCAAGGTATTTACTGGTTTCTATAGTAGAACTATATCAAAGTGTTAATTGGAAATCGAAAAGTCAGTTTTGAGAAGTTTTCAACTGCAAGAAAGAGGTGCTAGGATAGTCTAGAATTGTATGTGTATACATTGTGTCTTAACTTTTAACAATCGAATACAGTGTTTTAATTTGGCAATTTAAATATTTGCATAATCTAGTGTGGGTCTTGATCTAGCTCCGATGCCACATCGAAGGCTCAATGACAGAACTCTGCGGCTCTACAATAAATGCCAATTCAATGTAGACACAACATAAACACAACGAAAACACTTGTTCCGATATTTATGTTTATATTTATTCAAGTAAAAATCACATTACCACATGCTCGGTACATGCTGGTTGTTGGTTCTCGTTGAAATCAAATTAGGTTATTTTCATGAGCAGCCCAGAAGTATGCAAATATTTGTACAGCACAAACATACCAACAAAACACACACACACAAAAACATATTATGCGACGTTAAGACTCGAAACATTCCAACCTTTGCGCCACTTGACATGCAGATAAAGAGAGCAAAAGAGAGAGAGAGAGCGCGAGGTGAAGATAGACGTAGTGGGAGAGAGAAAGTGAACAACAGCCAGGGAAAAAAGGTCGTTAGATTGTTAACAAGTTCATAAAAAGACGCTGTGCCATACAAATGGGAATGCACACACACACACACTCATACACACAATTGAAGACAAGGCGCGACGACTACTGGGCGGGGCTTTCTAAATACTCCGTGTGCCCCGGCTCGTAGCGTATTTGCAGAGCACTCTTTCCAGAGAGATATTTGTTGGGCCCCAAAAAGTATGCTAACTTTAATAGGGCTAGAGTAGTTAAAGCAAGGACTTTTCCTGCGGCCGCGTTAGAGACAATTTCCACATATGCGTAGAGATCCACATTGCTTTGATCCAAATTAAAGGATAATGCATGTAAATGGACAATATTTGCAATGAATGAAAACCAATATAAATCCGCTTAAATGCGACAAAATTGTATTTTCCTCCCCTTTCCGCCCACCACCCCGCGATTGGAAAGGCAGCAAAGCGTTTTGTTTGCAGGGCTTATTTAATGCAAAAACACCAAACAATTAAAAGCAATTTGTAACCGCAGTAAAAATCCATTTCCATTTTAATGCAGCCACTCCTATTTTTGTGGTATGCAGAATATTTTGGCGGGGAATGGAATGGGAGCCGGAAGCGGCGGAGTGGGCATACCTTCAATTCTCCAGTAGGCTAAAAAGCATTTGAAATATGTTTGTGCAAATTAATTAAATTCACACAAAATGCTGGGTATTATTAATTATTTGTGAAATTTGCAAAACCTCAAACTTATTAAATTCATGTTTTCGTTTTTTCCTTTGACTGTGTTTTGTGATTAATTTAATTTTAATATTTACACTTTTTCATTAGCTCTATATTTTAATTAATTGTTTATTAAAAAACGTGGTATTATGGAAAAAAGTCATTGTTTGCAATTAAATTACAAGTTGCACCCAAACAAAAGCCAAAAACAAAAATAAAAATATTAATAGGTAATGAATATAAATATTTAAATAGTCTGATTAATGTTGATTCAAAGATATTCAAATCGTATATATTGACTGAAATTTATATGCCATATAATCATTATAAAATATTTTGTAAAAACAATAACTTTTTAACTACATAATGGTTGTTTAGGCCATTCCATTAACTTAAATTGCGTCGTGTCGAACAATAAATTCATTTAATGGTTGATTAGATTTCTAATTAAGAGACCAACATTAGAAAAAACGTGCAAGTGAAAAATTAAAATCAAGTTTCTTATTTTTAAATTTAAGTGTTTAAACCCCGAATTACCATTTAATGAACTCAATTTCAAAGCTTATTTCGATCTTGTATCGTGTTTTCTGTTTTGTTTTCTATACCTAAATATGACAAACATTACATTTATGTCAGTTAACTTGTGACATTTTAAGTACTTGGATTGAAAATTCGATGTATCACTTAATTTGACTTTATTGTCAGAGTTTTATAAAAGTTTTCACCTTGTTATTATTTTAAAATAAATTAAATTTTTTACGTCCTACTCACCGTCAATCACTATAATAAAGAGGACTCGAAATGACTTTTGGCTTCTGCAATTAGAAAAAAAACAACAAGAAAAGAAACGAAAAGTTTTAATTAAAGAGCAAATATTTATGCAATATTTATTGAAATACACACAGAAGTAATAACAACAAAACAACAGACCCGAAATTGCTGTAAAATATTAAACAATTAAGTGAAACACGGCGGCGCGCACAAGTGTTAATAATTGAAATGCTTGTAACAAAAAAATATATATATGTATACCAACATACATATATAGAAATCCAAAAGCAGCAAGAAAAAACACAACAAACCGAAATTGTTCGTAGAAAAACTTCTTTAGCAAATAGGCAAGCAAAACTTTTGCCTGTTGGCCAATTAATAATAAATCGCGAGCAAAGTGGTGATGGAGCCAAAGGACTATGGAGAAGGCAACTGGAAATCAAAGTCTGTTGGGTGCCTCCAGAAGGGAAGGCAACTAATGACGCGGCTCATATTGAAGCAACCAAAAAAGGCGGCCACGTGTAACAACAAATTAGCGCCACAAAAGAGAGAAACTTGGTAGATAACCCATCGAACCACAGACCCACCGACTCACCGACCCACCGTCCAACCAACCCATCACCTACCCCAAAGTCAAAGGTGGCCAAGACAAAGGTAAAATGTTGCTGAAAAACTTTACAAGCAACAAAACAAAACCAAAAAGGGAAGAAAAAAAGGGTCGTGGGATTGTTGTGGGCTTAGCGCTTGATTGAGCGCATCGAAACCCAGATAGGTCTCCCCCCTCACTCCACCACTCCCCTGGTCATCATGGCCTGATTGATAAGGTAAATTTCTGTTTAAGGTGTTGAGGATTGTTGAAGGGGAAAGGGAAAAGTAACTGCCAACAATTTGGTGGCTGCAAATTATGAGTGAACCTTCATCTTTTTCTATGCTTCATTTGGGTCATGGGTTTTGGGCTTATTTTTAAATTAAATAAAGTTCGTCGGCTTCGGCTTCGGTTGCCAATGAATGGAGAGTTTACTTGAGCCTAATTGCATAACCGAGTTACTCGGCCATAAAGATTGCCCACCTTGTTGTTGTTGCCACTCTTGTGTTAAAAGGTGGCAAATTATTCAACAAATGACCTAATAGAAATTAATTGGACCAGCCGTCGAGTATAAACTGGAATGAACTTTGATGTAGTTAGGCTAAAGATGAAAATACAATAAGCGACAATAGAAAGGTTTAGACACTAGTCTAGAATTAGATTGCGCTTTACCATGATCATAACTCTAAGTAAATTCCTTGAACTTAAATTAAACCGAATCAATCGGAAAAGGATTTCCTCTCTTGCCCTTACCTTGAATTAAAGAATGTTGATTTTTTTTTAGATATTGATATTTCTTAGACACATTTTTAAATTTCAACTCAAGCTCTAACTTGAAACTAACAGTTTGGGGGGGATGAAAGTTGTAAAGACAATGTGCAATTGGCTTTGCTTTTTGCCATTTTCAAATATTTTCCAATCATTTTCAATTTATCTCTCACTTAAAAAAGGCAAATAACGAAGAGCAAGAAGGAATTGCTAAAAATCCAGCATAAAAATCTAGCACAAAGCTAATCAATCAAAATACAGAATCTGATAATAAGTAGATGGCTTCAGCAACACCCAACAAGAAGTCAGAGAGAAGGAAAGAAAGAGAAAATAAATTGACAGGCATCGGTTGTTTGCCCATAACCAGACGACAGCAAATTGATTTTCGACTCGGCGAAGATCAAGGTAAGGACTCAGTTTCGCAGGAGGAAATAAGAAGATGGAGAATGGAAAATGAAAATGAGAATACATTTTGACAAGCCTTAGTCAAACGGCAAACGCTGCCTTCAGGCATTGGTCGTATGGATGTTGATGGATTTCCATATTGAAAGTGATAGGGGAAAAGTGCACAAAAGAAATGCCTTTGAACTATGCAGGCGTATTTCTGACAGTAGCCGCAGGTCGATGAATAAAATTGCTTAATCAATTGTACATTTTGAGGAGCAAACGAAATCTTTATAGCAATTAAATTTTCTAATTGAGGTGCCACTGACATGAAGGAATGCGGCATAGCTGAAGGCTGCTTAGCTTATCAGCAAGAAAACTGAAAAGCAAAAGAGGGAAATTGACTTTGCTGATTTATGAGCAGGCAGGCATCTACAATATATATGTATGTATTCTGCCTACTTACTTTTCTTTTCGGGAGCATGGCAATGTGGCCTTCACATTCCGTTGACTTTGCTAATAAATTATTGCTCGTGCGCAAAAACTTTGGCCGCATAAAAAATATAGCGCGCCTAAAAGCAGGCAATGCTTTATGTTGCTTATGCGTAAATTGTTTTCCTTTGGTTTTTGCTTCTCCCCTCACTCGATTCCTATGATTTATACACAATGCACAGCAACTGGCCACGCCCCAGTCATAATTTATGCTTGAGCAAAAGCCAGCCACAGATAAAAAACGAACGCAAAATAAATTCCCCGGATCTCACACCAAAAAAAATAAAAATTCATTTAGATAATTAGTGATTTCATTAAATAGACTGACTGTCTTCCATAATTGGATGGTATAACTTTAATTTGGTTAAAGTAAAAAGCGAACTTTAACTCTCATCATGCCTTTCTATAATGAATGTTGTCGAATAAAAGCCGCACTCACTGCATTCATTCACTTCAGGTCTCAGGCAACAAAATGTTCCAGCTTGAAAGGCACAACAGCTTTTATTTGTAAAAGTCGGCTCGTTGGAGGACTTCTCCTTATCTCGCATTTGTGCCAGCTTCTTCTAGTAAGTTGGCATGCATAATTAGAGCAACTCGTCTGCGAAATGAATAAATTTGCGCCCTGTACACAACTCGCACACACTTGAATTATATGTCACATTTGTATAAGTACGCACACACATATAGTAGATACAAACCAAGGTAGATCCCAGACTTTTATGGCTCTAAACATATGTATGAATGAGATTGAGACTTGTAATTGTATCCTCTTCTGGACATATAGACACATAAGACTGTGCATGGTTAACAAAAGCAGCAGCAGATTGTACACCAAAGGGAACTGAATGTTGCCATTGAAATTGACAAAACCGACTTAAATCAAATACTCTATACATATGCATATCCTTTAATATTCAAGTCACTTGACTATAGTATCTATAAATATTATCTTATTGCGTTTATTATTCAGACGCTATTCCAATTCCTTGTTCGAATTAGCAAGAAAGAAATGACTCCAACCAACCAAATTTATGACTTGTTAACTTTTTGCGGTTACTGCGAATGTGTTTTTTTTTTTCTTGCACTTGGTCTAGTCAAAGTGCCATTAAAATTAGCCAAGAAAAACCACACGATCTGAACACATAGAAAAGGCAAAACCCAAAATATTCACACGTACATAAGCTTGGTGGCATTTAAGACTCTTATGTGCTACAGTTTAAGCTTCATATGTATAAACATATATATGAGATATAAAAATACAAGTACATAGCATGTTTGTATGTATAATTACTTTTTACAACATGCCATAAGCCATGAACATTTTGGTCCTTAGCCGTCATGTGCGAAACCGCAGTTATGGCCATGTTTTTGTTGCTATGTTAGCAGATGCAGTTAGGCGATGATGGCGGGGGGATTTTGGGGTGGCTGGAGATGATTCCGATGGATAGCAGACTGCACAAACTGTAATTATGTGTCAGTGTTGTGTGTGTGAGTGTGAGTGAGTGAGTGAGTGTGTGCGTGTGATTGTATCAGTTTATTATTTTTTTCACACACTATTACGACTTCAATTTGCAGTTGCTAATAGACGAGCAACGGTGATTAAATGTCTTAATGTGCTGCTAAAAGTAATGTCCGGAAGTAAATACATACAAACATATACATATACATATACATATAGAATATATAAAAATATCGCTCTTCTATATATTGTATGTATCTAAAAGATACACTATTCAACTTTCTAGAGGTGTCTTTATTGAGTGATTATTGTTATTTATGACCACAGCCAGACTTAGTTGAGCAGTTTTAGTATATATTTTAGCGAAATATTGAATTTATGACTTTTGCCTAATGACTAATTGTGGCCATTTTGGCATAGCTAACTTTAGTTTGATTATGATTAATATCTACTTGTAATCAAGTTACTGGAATTTCATACTTAGGATACGAGTACAGCAAATCCTTTCTTCGATATTTATTATCCATTTAACAAATAAATATAAATATGCAAATGAGATTTACTCACAACATATTTAACAGTCTGCCTTTTACCATCGCCTCAACATGATTATTTTCATGCCCACACACACACACAGAGTCAAACACCCACACTTTCGCATAATATTGTTGAATTTGTTCATTTTACAGCCCAATGAAGAGTCGAGTTTAATGTGTTTATGGAAATGAATGAATTCATTTTAATTATGCATTATATTCATCGTATGGTAAATTGATTATATTAAACGTTAATTGAATTTTGTAAATATGTCCTGACCTGCCCTGTGAATATCAAAATATTTAAACACAAAGCTGCAAAAAGTGGACAAAAAAACAAGGAAAATCGATTGAACTTTTGTGCAACTTTCATAATTCAAAGTAAATAGCTGATGATTTTATTTTTTACCCGTCCCATCCCACTTTATGTCTTTTCTGTCCTCGACAGTAATTGCCTATTAATTTGCTGCAACGCTCCGTAAATTTAGCCATACAAAAAAACAGATGAGAGCATGGCAAAAATTTCGAATAAAGTGTTTGTTACAAAATGTTTTAAACTATGTATATAACAAATAGTTCTGAAAGAGCCAACAGAGTCAATAAACAATTGTCGCCGAATGAAACCTGTTTTTTGAACTAAACTGAAAATAGATAAACTAATAAAGACAGTAGAATAGATTTCGATTGCCATCTTTGTCTTCTCTCTATTTCTAATAGAACTTTAATGGTCGGTGGCTTCTTTTTTTCTGTGGTCAACTTCAAACGAAGTGCAAAAGTTAAACGTGCGTAAAAAATGCCAAACATTTTAAGTCAACACATTAAGACCAGAGAAGAAGCAGACATACTAAAAGAGAAGAGGCAAAGAACGACGATAGATGAAATTCGAACTAAATAACTACAAAATCAACAAAGCGCAAAAAAGGGGCAAAAATCACTCATACGCACTGTACGACCAACAACACGTAGTCGCAGGTTAGAAGCAAAGGACAAAAGAAAGAAGTAGAAAAATAGGTTGGACCATCTGCCCCCTACCCACCATTCCTTTATACTTATCTCCTCTCCCTCTCTTTCTCTGTCCCTACCTCCCTCTCTCTCTCTCTCTCTTTTGCTTTATGCTTCAATGCAGCTCGCTTATGGCGTCGAGGCATAGTGCTGAAACGAAAGGGAGAGTTTTGGGGGCGGATTGTGCTAAGCTTTGTTTCATGGTCGAGCGTTTGACTTGCGTTTCATTTTTTTGTTGACAAGACAATTTGCAAGATACACACACACACAACACTTGAAACACACACACATAGAAGCCAACACATATGCCTCACGCATACAAATGAAATATTAATGCCCTTCAGATCAAAGCAAAAGTAACCTAAAAGTTACAGGGACAACATACAAAATAAAAAAAAAACTTTTGCTCAATAATTTTGTTTGTCTGTTTGTTGGCCAAAAAGAAAAGTCAATTTATGGTTTTCCGCCCGCATAATTTCATTCTGTTTTTTGTTTGATTTGGTTGTTGCTTTCCTGTTTATATGTTTTTTTTTTAGCCCGTGTTGTATCTTTTTTTATCCCTGCCTAAATGTGGTACATTGACTTGATTGATTCTCTTTCAAACATAAAACAAACATTCTCTTTCAAAATACTATATTTGTAGATACAGATCAGAAGTTATCTGTAGCATACCTTAAGGAACTGTTACAAACTCAACTCATTCTTTTAATGAAATATTCTTTTGTATCTTTTATAGAAATCGTAATACTTGGGTAAAAATTTACCTTACTCATCATAACACAAAACAAAATTTTGTTAAGCGTATTTACAATTCGTCATGCCCCTTGGCGTATGCTGTGCTTTATTTTCTTAGGCATGTGAGTGAATTATGTAAAAATGTTTGATATTGAAATGTTTGTGTCTGACGTTGTAAAATATTTTTATTTTTTTGTTTATGGCTTAGTTTGCTGTGCCATAAAATTAAAAGCATAATTAAAATTATTTTATACATTTTCTCTCTTTTGCTTTTTAATGCTGTTTATGCATATTCACTCTGTGAATATGCTTCAAACGTGGATAATAAAAAGCATTTCGCTTCTAGCGACACGTTTGGCTAAAGAAGATAGAAAATTTTGCAAAAAGTGTGGGGAAAAATCAGCACTGAAGTGAATTTAATGTGAACTGAAGGTTTTCATTTTACTAGACCGAAGCGACGCTTTGCATTTAAATGCTGTTATAAATGCCATAAATAAATTGCCAGTTAATTCAATTTTAACGTTCGCACACACGGGTAAAAGCGGCTAGATTCGACTGGACTTGCCCGTCAGGCGGGTGCCTCGAGTTGCCACCGGTTTTAATTGCCGCATGCTCACACACACACCTACATACACACACACACACACACACATATGAGAAGCCTGCTGTGTTGCAATCAGCTGCAATTGGCCCCCCGGCTGCCTCCATGATGGCCATTCTGCTTCTCCCTTCATACAAACATGCATGGTCTCTGTTTTTGTCCCGCATATATATGCAATTAAAAAATTTGCACGTTGTTTTCCGTTCATTAAGTAGCCTCAGTCTCAGTATCCAATCCCCGAAAACCCCAATTCTCTAGCCAATGCAATGTCCGTTGTTTCCCGGTTAATGCAACGATAAATTTCTCTTTCTGCCTGCAGCAGCTGAAATGTAGGCTAAGCCATCTCCATCTCTTCTCTTTCTCCCGCTCTAGTTTTCCTTTCTTTATTCGCCTTTCTTCTTTTTTTTTTTTGCATTCGTTTTAATGGCTTTATCCCCCGAATCCTTTCGTTCATTTTTGTCCTCGCTTTATCTGCTCAGCTATTAATTTTGATAAATGGTCCTGGCGATATAGTTTTTGGTTAGCCCTGTCAGCGCTTTACCTGTCCCCAAAAGGGAGAGAGCCATAAAACGTTTGTTGTATTTCATATTTTCAAGTATATATTGTTAGTTTTATTTTTCTAAATTTTGTGGTCGTTTTTATCTTTGTTTTTCTGAGTGTTTTTAATGCACTATAAAAGGGAGAAGCCGCAGAAAAAAGTCTAGATCGTAAAGGCAAAAGAGAGGCCTAACAAAGAGTAAACAATTTTGTGAAACCTGAAAACCTCTATAGAGAATCTTTTTATACTAAAGATCGACATGAGCTTTGAAGAAACTTCATGTTTGTTTATTTTATTATGTGTAATGCCATAAAGTTCGAGCATTGTTTGGCTTTAAGTAAAGCATTAGAGAATCACGTTCAATTTCATCTTGAGCAGAAGGAATTTAGTTTCAGTTTTATGGATAGTGATGCTGTTGGTTTCGTTGGTTTGGTAATCAACGCCAACATCAGTTGTAATATGAAATATTTTATGGGCCACCTCCTCCGCCTGATCCTCCCTTACCACTAAATGCAAGGACATGCTTAGTGTGTGTGTTAGTGGTTCACATGTGTGCGTCAGTGTGTGTGTTATTTATGGGTGCGTGTTTCTATTTGAATGTGTGTTTACTTTCCACAAAATGCAATCACACACAAAATTACACACACACACATGTCCCTAAACTATGTTAAAATGTGCGTTACAGGCGTCACCAATGGGGCGTACATACATACATATGTATATGTATTATGGAGGCGTGGCAATGAAAATTTAAACACACATAATGCAAACCATATGCATGACACACTTACGAAGAGATTTATTCTCCACTTTTTGTTCTGTACTGAAAACTATTACAAAATAACAATTTATTGTTGCCAAACAACAATTTATAAATGGTGAAAGCAGTTGTCAGAGCATTTATTTGACTCACTGTATGTATGTCACATCACCTTCAATCGATTTTCTTTTGAATTAGGCACTCGACATTCATCGCACGTTCATTCAAAAATTCTTTTAGACCAACTTTCAATATTGGACTTGAATGGTTTAGTTACCAAAGCCAGTGATCGATGTATTGTTGCTGTGTGTGGGAACGTTGAATCTTTTGTTGAATCACAGGTTGAAAATACGCTTTTAGATTTCGACAAACAAAACTTACTTTCCTGCCTCCTATGAGTATGTATGTACATATGTAGTTTAAAGCAGAAGAATAGTTTCTGTTAGCTTGACTTTTCGTCTTTGTTTACTTTAATTTGTCAATAGTTTGAAAGGAGCAAACACAGACAATATGTCTAATAAGTATTAATATATCAGAATAATCTGTCAATAGTTTGATTGGATAATCAAATATGTTAATACAACAAATATATAGCTTGTTCCCAATTGCTATGACTAACGGAATCGAGTCATATAAACAAAGAAAAACGTGGTCCATGGATGAGAATTACAATACTTCAAATATATTTCAATCCTTAAAACCGATTGCAGAATTCAATCATTTTTGAGGAAATCCTGAACTTCCATTTACCGGGTAGCTCAAATGTTTATAAACCATATACTTATACAAATAAATTTCTGTTCCAATTTAAATGCTTCACATTAAAGCTACTTAATTTAGGTATCCATCGACATTAGGGCCCATCTAAATATTCGTGTTGTATATAAAGAAGAAGTTCATTTAAAATGGAATCTTCACTCTGACTGAATCAAAAGCATAATTAGCAAAACAAATCAGTTTTGATTCCACCTTATAGACTACTGCCCCAAGCGACATCCGAAGCAACATCTGAAGCAAAAGCAAATACATGTGAAGTTTGCCGCCATTCAGACCCAAGAGGATTGCTTAAAGGATATTCTCGCAGGCATGATTGGCCACGTCGTGCGTGTCAATTGCCACCGCATAAAGTCCCGAGCACAACAAACAACAAAAACTGAAAGTATTGCTCCGACTCTGGTCAGTTGTTGTTGACTTAATTAAATGAAGAAATTATTGCAGGTGCAAAGTGACATAAAAAGTTGCCAAAGCAGCAACGAGACACGTCCAACATTCAGAGAAAAGCCATGAAATGTTCACAATAATTATAAATAACCATAGAGAAAAAGAACTCAGCGGAGACAACAAAGTAGACACTGTGAATTTGCTAAACAAAACAAGGAGAAGAGATTCACTCAATGCTTGCACGCTTTCACTCTATACATGGGATGAGTCTAAGAGATGCTAATGTCTTTTAGATAATCGCTGGCATGCGGCAGATGGCATATTAAACAAAATGGCGTCGAAGCGCACAATCGCACATACACGCACACACAGCCATAAGGCAAAGCCTGACTACTTAGTCCTTGTTTCCCGGCTCCCCTTTTTTCTAAGCTTCATCCGTATCCTTCTCTATTGAACATCCAAAGCTATGCTAACATTTTCATGCCATTTGGTTTTACTTGACTTCGTCGTTATCTCTTTCGACTTGTGTTTAACATGGCTGGCAACACATGTTTGCCGGGCTTGAAGCTCTAGCAAAGCTCAAGCTATTAGGCTCATCGTTTTCATAATTTACTAAAAATAATAAGCAATGGGGATTTGTTTTTGTTTCTCCCAATGCCAATGGCAACTAATACAGAGATTATTGTCAAAAGATATGTGTACATGCCCGTAGATACGCTCATAGCCAGTGGACAAATGAAGGTGAAAATGAGGTCACAACAACGATAATCACAGCAACAACTTTAACATGGATTTTCAAAATATTATGTCAGCAATTTAATCCACCATTTATTTATTCTAAATACATAATAAATGAATCCTCCACACTTCTTTTCCCAAGCGAAACAAAAAAAAAATGAATTCGAATTTTTATTTTGGCTATTTGTATGTGAAGGTCATTTGGATAACTACTCAGTTTATGACCTTGAACTAGTTAAATTGGAAACAGATCATAGGATAGAGTATTAAGAACAATTAACTAATCGATAAGCAACAAATAGGATGTGAATTAACTGGAAAGAGAATATTGTACTATATTTAAACGCATTAACTTAAAATGCGAAATAGTTTTTAAATTTCAATACGTGAATATATTTGAAATTGACTCGGGACAAGCGAATGGCATTCTCATTTCGAGTTATTAAATATTTTACAATAACAAAGTGCAGCAATCCGGACTCGCACTTTGATTATATAGTAACACAAATACATACATCCATGCACCATAAAATATACATAGAACTCTGAAACTGGATATGGGTTGGGGCTGGAGCTGGGGCTCGGGCTCGGGCTCGGTCTCGAGCTCTGGCAATGACACAGGAATCAGAATTCAGCAAATAAAGCTGACATGTAATGTATCTGTGCATATCTGCTGTTACTTATTCGTGTGAAACTACAAACAACACAAAAAAAAAGAAGAGGAAAGCAGAAAAATAAAGTAAAATACACCTTCAGCTACAGGGCATACAAATAAGCTGCGCTTAAATATTTATAAAGATAAAAAAGCAGACAAATATACACAAACATATATATCTATATATATAGGTATATATACACTGGGCATCAATTTATTCCACTGACCAAGTGAGTGAGTGAGTGAGTGTGAAAGCATTTAACAGGTAACTAATTCTGTCTTTCCCATTCTCATATGGACCATGTGTCGTATGAGTGATTTATTGCAATCGAAAATGGTTGAAATGAATTATGAGCGTAATGATAGGCCAAGCACTTGCTAGTGGGTCCTGCGAATTTCGCTTAAGACTGAGACAGACACGATTGTTGTTGCCTGGCAACTTAATGTCAACACGAGCACACACCAACACATGCACAGCACATATGTACACACATACCAACATGTATAGCCAATATAGGGCAATATCACCTCACACAATGCCAGCCATTCATAGAGTGAGAGTATTATGCAAATGTCAGATTCTGAGTGTTGTGTGTGTATGTATGAGATGGAATTTTTACAGTTGCATTCCTTCTTTTCTTTCCTTTTTTATCCCGCACACTTCTCTTTGTTTATTTGCTTTGTTTATTTGCTCTACCAGTGCTGTATATATATTTTTTTCACTATTTTCACCCTTTTTTAAGCTTCCATCAGACAGTTATGAAGTGGACTTAATGCCAATGACGCCTTTCGCAATTGTTGGCTATGACAAAAACTGGTTTTGCATATTTAACCACTAGTCAAGAATTTAGCCACATTTAATCCCTAACACTTCAGACTCTTTTCTTTCAAATACAGCTTGCAGGCTAAGAGTTTCTTTGTTCCTTTGTAGAATGAAATTTAAAGTAGAAATGTCTATGGACCAGTTTCTGTATGTAGTTTATTCTGTAGTTGAGTCTATCTTAGGAATTTATATATATTTATATCTATATTAAAGTAACGAATTCATGCTGTTTCATTCATTTCACCATTCCAACTTTTTCAACCAAAATGTTTTGAAATAAATGAAAAGAGATTTGCATAACCGCAAAAAAAAAGAAACTAAAAACACAAAAAAAGGAAAAACGATATCAATCGCTCTTCGGTTATTTACATATCCAAACTCTATTGAAAGTTTTGCCTGCCATCGAGTGCATCAAGTATACGTCATGTTGCAATGCTGGAAACTAAATTTTCTGCTAACGGGCATTAAGTGGCTAGAAAAGTTGTACAAAAAATGAAAAATAAAAAAATTCCTACAATTGGTTAGATGAGAGTTCGTTGGTCAAATTCAAGCAAAAAGCAAAAACTGTTGAAGGGCAATTATGTGCACCAGAAAATAACCCAAAAAGTACTAGCCAAACTTTAAGGACTCCGCAAAGTGATAGAAACAAAAAAACCAAAAAATAAACTACCAAAAAAACTAAATTTGTCAAGACTCACCAAGACTTAAGGATATACCATACAATGTGCTACATATTCTACAAAAACCAACCACAAAAACCACATCACGTCAAATTGGATCGTGATGGAGGCACAGAGGAGAGAGTAAGCCCAGTGAGCGGTCGGTATTGTAATAAAGAAACATTTTTAATAAAAAGCATTTGAGAATATTTTATTTAAATACCTACCTCGTCGACTGGCGAACTAAAAACCAATTTTTATGTTTATAAAACGTAGAAAATGAGAAAAACCAATCAAGTGGCACGAAACATGCAGTCTAAAGTAGAATGGTCAACAACCGCCCACAGAAAGCCACCCATCAGTTTATTTTATTTGGGTTATTATAAAACATTTTTCAACAATTTGTCACAGCATCAAGAGTATCCCTACCCACTTTGCCTATCAAAATGCCAAAAGTCATCCCAAAAAAAAAGTAGGAACAAAATAAAAGTAGAAAAAGATGTCAAATATTTTGTTTGATTGACAAATTGGTTAGGCGCATTTTATGAGGAGAAATGGAATGCGTTAGCAAATAGAATGATGAGAATATCTAATATTTATTTTTGCATTAAATTTGATCAAGATTGAGATTGATATCAAATAAGCAAATTTTAATGTAATAGAAATATGTCAAATGTGTTTAAATTTTATTAAAATTCAAGTATTTTTTGGGCAAAGTAACAAAATGACCAAAATCTAAGTCAACACAATATATTTACAGTACAAATTTACGAAAGTCTACTTCTAAAAATATTTGTTTCTAATTTGATTTGCAAAAAAAGTATTTTATATTTGGATTTGGATATAAAACAGGTCAAGTTGCTTTAGTTGAAGAACATACTTACTAGTCTGTCAAACAAATGCTCTCTTTGGTCATGGCCTTTTTAGCCATTTGGACTTGTTAGACGTCTGTCACCCTTTTTGCCTTAATTTCAGGACTTTGTAATAGTTAAATAGAAACAATGCAGCAGCCTTTGCCAACAAATTATCAACTTAATGTTTGCTTTAAAATGATTCCCTTTTCTCCCTTACTTTGTCTTTACATCTCATGAAACTTTCGTTGTTGTCTTTTTGTTTAACTTTCTAATTAAATTACGCATACGCCATGTGTGACACAAATTAAATTCTCCAACACAAATAGCATGAAATTTGCTTACGAGTGTATGGCGAATTTCAGGAGACAAATAAAAATTTACTTCCCACAATTTTTATTAGGCGGCTGCGGTTCCTTGCCTCGGTGCTTCATCCAAAATAATGTGTCTGTTGTGTTCTTGTGTATAAGTGTGGTATGTCTTATATGTCCTTGGGGGTATTTTCTATGTCTTGTGCATTAATTTCATGCTTTAATGCCCTCACACACACACGCACAAGCATGAACAACCCAACTTCTGTTGACGTCACAATCAGGGCATTAAAGAAGGGGGAGCTGAACATTTTTGGGCCACAAAACGATTTATACTCTAATTGCGGTAGAAATTCCTCCATTTATGTTTATGTGTGCGCTGTTTTTAATAGAATTTGAATATTTTATGCAATATTTCGCTTGATTACGCCCTCGTCAGTTTGGCTAAACTAAAAGACCAAAATTGCATTTTACACAAATTTAATTGCGCTTATGCATAATAGAAATACGAAAAATAAAAAACCAAGCACACACTTTTCATGCCCCAGGCAAATCAACTCATCAAAATAAAGCCACACACTCATAAACGGAGCTTAACTAGGCCAAAACTTAAAAAAAAAACGTAAGGAAAATAGCAGTCAGGCCAAACAAAAGCCATAAGAAAATCCTAGCGCTAAGCCGAAAACAGCTGCCTGAATGCAAAAATAAAAATAAATATGCACAATATAAAAACTTGAATATAAATAAATACTCGCAAACCTTGCACATTGGTCAGGGCACCCACAAAATTGGGTCAAGTCCCAAATATTTAAATGCCTCGAAACTAGCTAACTTTAGGTTTTACCTAAAGAGTACAAGATTAGCTTAGGTTTTTCTAAAACGATATTGAAAACGAAGCTTATTTACTTCATCTTTTTATTAGAAAAATATTTTGCCGGAAAAAGTTATTTTTCTTTGTCCCTTGGTTCTATTCCCTTTTATTGTGATAGTGAGAGATAAACATTAGCAGGATTGCTCAATCAAGGCGTTAGTTCTCCTTTTCTCAGAGGGAGAACATGCTTGACTCAGAATGAGAGCTAAGTAAGAGAGAGTCAGTTTGAATCGAACGAGCTTGCAAACTTTTAAATATATGGCTTATTTTTTACCTCGGTTTTGGGTTAAATAACCAATAGCCGAAACTGATAAAATTTTTTTAATTTTTTTAATGAAGAGTTTCAAAGTTTTCAGTTTTCAGTTGGAAAACCAATTAAAAAGTACTCTTTGCCTTAAGAGTAACTCTTTCTAATGGGTCCTGTAATATCTTTTGAAACAAAGTTATGAGTTTTATATAAAATCTGCATCTTTTGCCAGAAGGTTACACAAAATTTACATACCAAAGGTTCTGTAACTGAATTTAGTAAATTTCCATTCTGATATGGAAATTTCCGCGCATAAATTATATCATATCCTGCAACAATGTGCGCTGACCAGAGATAGACTTGGACACCTGTCCATCCATCGGTTTGTTGCTATTGTCGTTTGGCCAGCAAGTTGATTTTTTTATACGACAAAAGGTATGAATTTTATTAGCACATAAACTGAACGAGAACGTGTGTGGCTTAAAAATAACGTTTCACAGGCCAAAATCAAAAAAATGGAATCTAGGAAGCGCAGAATACTCGTTATCAAACACTTTGTCTTTTGGTGGCATTTTTTTTTTCTTTGTTTATTTTTGGTTGCTTTTTTTGCTGTCTAAACTGCATTTTAACGACTCCCTGGACGCCAGCAGCGAACGTAAATTTTATCACACACACGTGCTACAATATATAAAAAATGTATTTATATGTGTATATATATTTATGACTATGCTCAGTGGACAATATTGAAGGCATAAACAAAAAAGAAGAAAAAGGAAAGAAAACAAAAATCGGAGACCTAAGAGCCTTCCTAATGAAAATTGATTTCTTTTTAAAGAAATTTGCCAATTTCCGTTTCTTTTGTACTTAATTTTTTTGTTGTTCATTTTTATTTGCCTCTTTGTTAGTGCCCACTTCTAGATGTGCGTGTGCAAGGACTGTGAATCCTTTGCTCTATGCATAAATCATTTCACTTTCGTTTTTCTATAGCATACTTATATGCGCATGGCATGACAAATTATTCGCTATTCGATACCCTTAGTAAAAAGGTATACAAATAGCACATGAAAAAAGACCAAAATGGAAAAGTTAAGAAGTTTCATTATAAAACAAACCATTTTCTTAAGACTTGATTTAGTTTTGCATAAAAGTAATTGTTGCTTTAAGCCTAATCAAATTGTTTTTATACTTCAGTTTTTTAAATGATTAGCCATGTCAGAGTATTACACGTTCGATGAGGTTTTACTTTGGTTAAAGCACTAAATTGATGGTACTCTGCTAGATTTTTAAATGCCTTTAACCTATTTTATGTCTTTCAAATTGGCATTTAGCCCAGGCAAAAGGACTTTAGGGCGGGCTTTGGGGAAATGGTACGAAGTGGTAGCTCAAACTCGCTGGCCTGTCACAAATTGCCATTTTGCTGGGTTGAATTGTTTTTGAATGAAACGTAATGAATTCAACATAAAAAGGATGCTCAACATTAACTCGAATGAAAACAAATGCATATATTATAATTCTTATTATTATTGTGTGTGTGAATATTTTTGCATTCATAAATAAACAAGCATCAGTTTTAATTTACTAACAGCTGACATGTGAAAATTAATATATACTACACTATCGTATACAACTGATTCTTGTTGTTATATTATTTACCAGAGTCCTTTTTTGGTTTATCTCCTCATTTACCCTAGGTGCATTTATGTTTATTAAAATTATTGCACGATTATGCGGCTTTTGAGCGTGTGAACATAAATTTTAACTTAATCACAAAAATAATTTATTTAAAATTGTTGTATTTCGCAATTAATAAGCCTTTAATGTTTCTGTTTTTTCATTTATTTTTAATACATTTCACTTATTTATTGTCAAAAGGAATGAGGCGTTGCGTTGTCACTCAAATGCTTTGGCGATTAATTAAGCCGAAACTGGCTAAAAATTTGTATTAAGTTTATAAAGTGTTTAATTGGGGAATCTGGCAAATGGAAAGAGTAGATTTCAATACATGTTTTTTTTTTTTCATTTTTATTGGTTTTTTCATTTTGAGCCAATTAGATGGCAATTGTGCAAATAATTATGCAGATTAATTCACAGAAAAATATGCTCATCCATTTAAATTTGATTATTATATTGATTATGCAGTAAATGTAATCAATTAGTTTTCAATCTACATATTTTCGTTTAATTTAAATAATATAAATCTATAATAAACAAGAACCACAAAATAAAATATAAAAAACTTTTTGTTTATCCTCTGAATTGAGTGAGAAGAATCGTATAATGGTTTTGGATCTTGGTTCAATTACTCAATATGGTCAGATTATATTATTTTGTCTGGGTCTTATGAAATAGATTTCAATGTCTTTCTATTATCATCTTTGGTTATTATGTCAATCTTAGAAATATGACGATAAAATTATTATTCTTGTTTTTCAATCTTTTGTAATTTTCATCCAGTTTTTGAGTCTGATGATAGAACTAATTTATTCGAATTATTAAACAGGAAAAAAATTACCACTTTATGGTAAAAACAATTTATTTCTATCCCAACTCTTTTTTACACAAAAACTATGATAAACCAAAAACAACATGGATAACATAAAAAGGGGAAAAAATTGAATTACAACAAAACAAAAAATGAAGTGAACAAAAAAATAATGGAAATATTCCTCGTGATTGGTTTTTTTTCTGGCCCAAAAATTTGTTTATCAAAATGCAAAAGTTCAAATATGCATATATTTTTAAGCGGGCAAAAGATTCCTTTATTTCGCTCAGGAAGGATATTAGTGATGATCCAGTGCCAGAGGCAAGGGTAGGTCAGCCTATCAATTCCGTTCGCCCATGCAAGCGTATAATTAAATTACGACGAAAAGCACCGGAAAACAGAAATAGCAAGTGCCAAAAAATGCAGAGCAAGTGGAAGGGAAACAGAGACAGTCAAGGAAAGAGATAGGGAAGATGAAGAGAGAAGGGTAAAACGCGAATTCAAAAATTGCAATGGCAACCGCAAAGGAAACGTTACAGAAATATAAACCAACTCAAAAAAAAAAACCAGGGCATAAAATGGTAGACAGAGAAGAAAAGCGCAATGTAAATCGTTGAGCCACTTGAGCATTTCATTTCACCAACAACGAAATCACAAATATAAGCTATAAGCCAACGCCCCATTCCCCTCCACCCATTCCATACAGATCTCGATTCTCAACGCCCCGCACTCGGTTACGCCTCATAACAATAATAACAATTTAAGGAACAATTGAAGGAGAGCGTCAAGAGCGATGAGCGCACAATGCCCAGTCAGGCCCAGACCGAGGCTAACTAATGTGGGTCTACCCTGTTTTGTCTATGTAAATAATTTAAAGCGGAAATGACGTAGATTATGCGCCTGGCAAAACGGAAGTGGCTGGGGAAGCGGAGTAGAACCATCCGTAGGACAGGAGCCAGTCCCGCAACTAGCACAGAGAAGCAAAAATTCGAGGAAAAAAGAAACATGAATACAAATAATTTGCAAACAATAGCCCAGGCATAGGCGCAAACCCAAAAAGTAGGCAACGTTTTGCTGTTATTTCCATTTTTTCAATCCCCTCCTCTGGATCCCAACAAGAGGCAAACAACAACAGTTTTTTGCTTACCGAAAAAAAATTCAAATTAGAAAAGAAATGGCAAAGATGTGGAGGAGAGAAAGCATAAAAGTCGCTTGATGCGCAGTAGAAGTGGAAATGCTTTCCATTTTCTATTCCCATTTTTTTGTTTGTCAAAATTGTGTTTTACTTAGTGTTAGTGTTAGTAGAGCCATCGAGTTAAACATATATTTAAATAAATTGTGAAATGCCAAGCGTTCATTGCCCCAGATGAAACCTCGCCTAGCTTATGCTTTGATTAGATAATAACCTGAATTTGAAAATGCAAATGAATGCGATTGTCATTTGCACTTTTAAAAATAACGTTTCACAATTTCCACCTTGAAGTTGTGCATTAAAAAATTACTGACATACAGGTACAATATTAAAGAAATTCTCTATAAACAAATGACCAAACACCTCAACAAGTAAACTATTTTGTATATAATGTATCAAACAAATTTTAAAGACTAATACCATTTAATAAAAAACTAACACCTTGTGGGCATGCAAATATAAGTTGAAAATCAGAAGCAATATTTATATCATATAAACATAAACATTTTTAATATAATTGATAAAACTTTTCTGAATTTTGACACCATATTGCATAAATAGTTGCACTGCAAAGAATATGTGAATTCTAAAAAGTATATTCCTATGATTTATATATTTGGCTACAAAAGTTAAAGGGGATCTATAGAGAATATTTTTTATAATTGCGACAAGATGCAGACATTAAGTTAATTTATTTATCATTGAAGCACCTAAAAGCGTGCTATGAAGTGCCATAAGTAATGCTGCTGCGCACACTTCTACACATAAATCGAAAAGTTGTCTATAAAATCGTGTCGACTGATGGTGCTGCTGCAGTCATAAAGCAACAGCAGGCAAAAGAAATACGGTCAACCCTTACTCCATCGTTTCCCATCTTCATCACACAATGTCCAGTGGACTGCCTCCGGAAATGATGACCTTGAGCTGCATGCCATATACGAATAAATATATATGAAAGAGGCGCAAATAAATAAGAAATATGGCAACAACAGAAATGGCAACAATAAACATGGCAACCCATGGGCGGACTGCCTGCGTGACCAAATGAGGCCTAACGGGTCATAAAAATTACGAGCTAAATGGCGACGACAACTGCGGCCCAGACTGACTGGGTGACTGACTGACTCGCCGACTAAATGACTGGCTGGCAAATTCAATTTCCAGTGGATAGCGAAAATTGATGTCAAAGGCGTATCCCGGCCAAAATTCATTGACACATAAATTTCAGCCACTAAAAATAGCTTTAATGAATCTTTTCGGTCAGCCTTTTCTCTCACTCTTAACGATAGGAGGCAGGGTGTCCTTTCGTGCTAACTTCCGGTATAGAGAACGATTTTTTCATTCTCTTTTCTCTCTCAAAGCAATGGTTATTCATTGTTATGGACGGCCAAAAGTCACTTCAAATGCGAACAAACTCGCACAACGCACACACAACCCGCAGACATTTCAAAGGAAATCCGAAAAGTAAAGGAAACAATTTACTTAATAAACCTACCGCTTTGTGCGTAGAATGGAGATGGCCGGAAGACTAAAAAGAACAGCAGCCAGAAAAAAACAGAGAAGAAACCCGATGAGCAAAAAAATACCTTTCGCAAAATTATAAACAGCAGTTGGAGCGACCCAAACCCGTTGGCAAACAACAAAGTTGTTGTTGTTGTTGGTGATGGTGATGCTGCTGCTGCTGGTGGTGATGCCAACGAACCTCCATAAATTATAAATATTACGCAAAAAGGGCATCTCTCGACTGGAACACTACAAACTAAATAACCAATGGACGTGAAAAGGGCTCCCGTGGATTGCCTAAAAGGATTTCAGATGGTCACATGGCAAAGTAACATCTACATACATATATAGGGTACGAGACCGGAGCAAATAGATTTTTATTGCCAATGAATTTGGCTTGGGGGTTTGCTAAAAATAAAAATAATATTTACTATATGCTGCAAAACATTGCGAATTGTTAAGGGTCTTCAATGGAATTCGTTACTTGTTCAAAGCTTAAAGCGTTTTAACATCTTCTTTACGAAAAGGAATTTACTTAAAGCACAAGAAAAATGCCTTGGCAACTGCCAAGCGGGTTGGTATACTTGACGTATCCTTGACGTATTAAGGATTCTAGAAAAAGACATTTCTACATAATTATGTCAAGAAAGAATTATGACCATTCTGCATTGACTGGCCTGAATTAATAACTATATCGAACATTTATTTATTCAGTTTAATATGGTTTTAGGTAGGATGCATTGGAAATTTAAAATCTTTCAAGTGAAAGAAAAGTGTGAGGGTCATAAGAAGAATACTTTCCGAAATTCGAGGACCTCTTCAGTGGTTGACTCTAATTAGAGATATTTGATCCATATTGACTACTCTGAACTGAATTTTTGTGTCCCACAGCCAAAGTAGAGCGAGCAGGGGCTCACATACCCCAGATGAACCGTTAAACCCATGACACAGCCCATAAATCGGACTTATCTGACGAAGCTAATTGAATTATCGCCCAAAGGCCGAAAAACTAATAATATATATATATAAATGAAAAAAGGCGACATAAAAAATGCAAAGCACATATTAAATTGTTTACCTTTGGTTTCGGCTCTGGTCGTCCGAGGGCAGGACAAATAAATAAAATGTATTTTTATTACGCCCCGATAATACTCATATGTGTGTGGGTGTGTTTGGGTCGTGTTTTTTATGCAAAACTCTCGTGCACAAAACATTAAACTTTAATGTCTGGGAAGAGAAGGTTGAAAAATTCGTATACAGAGCCCAGTTTTGTGCACAGGCATAAAAATCATTTAAATGTTTGTTTTTCGTTTGTTCTGCTCACTCGATAGTCGTTTTTCCCCAAACGTTTGTGTGTGTTCGGTATGAATATTAATAATCATTATAGGCATAAATATAAACATAATACGAATACGAGCAACGCCAAGCATAAAGGGGCGTTGCCTCCTACTCGAAAGACAAAATCAAAAGCATCAACTGGGGAACATTTTGCTGATGCTCCACTGTATTTTTTTCTCGGTTTTCTCTCTTGGTATGTAGAATTGTGCGTCACCCTTTGGCCACGTTAATACTCTGCAACCATTGGGTAAACAGGATAAACTCAGAAATCTCAGAATCTTTGTTTTTTATGGAGTGGAATGTTGTTTGATTGAGAGTCTTGATTTATCCTCCCAACTTCGTGTAGGGCGTTTAAAAGTCTAATCCCCTTGTGGGTTTTTCATAGTTCGTAAATAGAAAAGAATCTTCATTTGGACTTTCTTTACTCTGCCTTACACCCTTTTCACCTTCGACCTCAAGTCACAAAGTTCATTAAACTGTTCAAGGACAAATGCTCTGAGGCGGCTTATGCAAAGCATTGGCAAGGCTATAAAGCAAATTAATGGCCAGCTTCCAGCGAATTTTGACGTGGCCATTAACAGAGGACAAGAAGCAACAACAAAGAGTCAGAAGGCACAAAAAAAGAGTTGGCATTTTGTTTAATCCAAGAGATTTAACAACTGAATCTAAGCACTGAAAGACCATAAAAAATGCTGATAAATTCTTTGAGGCTGTCAGTGGCAATTGCAAAATTTATAAACAAAAAACGGGATTGATATATAAAATGTTTTTCATTTAAGAAATTACGTAAAACTTGGGATAAAAATAAAATTAAATAAAATATAATGTAATTTGTGTTGTTACTCTCTTTAAAACTAAAAATCAAAGGAAAGTCTTTAAGGTCCTGTAAGAATGATATTTGAGTTTTGAGTTCAAGGTTCTCTACCTTGAGATCTAGTAAACTATAAAAGAAAATACAATTTTCCTAACTTGTCATTAGCCATTTGCAGCCTTGAAAAAAATTAATACGAGTCCTTTTCTTTTTAGTTAAGTTTATGTCTCTGTTTATCTGGTAACCTATATTGGTTAGATTTTCCATGACAATAGCGAAATGTGCATTAAAAGTAAATCAGTGCCATAAAAGATAAAAAAACAAAGAATTGTACAGTTACGAGGGCAAAACTAAAGCATAGCTAAAATTTAAAGAACGCCCTACGCCTACTTAGGACAAGCTGTCAAACATTTTCGCCGTCTCATGACGATTAGAGACTCAGACCTCAACCGCAATTGTTGTAACGTTTATTGTTTTGCCATATTTTCTTTTTCCCAAAAGAAACAAGGAAACAAAAAGAAAAACCGATGCTAATGCTGGGAAGGAGTCCTACCTATTGATATGCTGACAATGTGTGCGCTGATTTTTTCCGGCAGTTTCCAGAAAAATATAAGGCAAAACTGTAATAGCAACACGCACATTGAGGCCTGATGGGGATGGCATCAGCAGGCGCCCGGGGGGGCGGCTTGGGGGTGTTCTCTTGTGCGTCAGCTAAAGTCAAGTACATGCCAGACATACCAAATAACTTCACTTATTTTTTTATATGCCCGAGAGTGTGCTGCATACTTTTTTTTTGGGGGGTGGGCGACCACCAGTCCAGAAGACATCATTGGCAAACTCCTCGCAACATTTGGTAAGGCCTTTTTGTGTCAAATGGAGTAAACGCAAAGCAATCAGCGATGAGGCATCAATAATTCGAAGCGCGTTTCCTTCTTCCTTTCGTCTACTTTGAGGCGCCTATTCAAGGCGACTGGCCATATTAAAACTAAAAATTTTTCCAATTCGGGGGTTCGGTCTTGGTGCTCGTTTTTGTTTGTGGCTCAGAGTTTGTCTTCTCTTGTGTTTTCTTGCTGATTTATGGCGCCACTTGCAGATGACAAACTCCGCAAAGTATGCTATATTTATTTCCTTCATGCTTCAAGCAGTATATACAACCGATACAGACAAATGTCAGTGCCTCATTTGGCTGGACCTTTTTATGTTTCTCTTTTCATGGTCACGTTTTTATCTTTTGTTTAACAGCGTCTTTTAGAATTATATTGCCTACATATGAATAGTTCATTTTAATGTATTTAATATGAAATTCGATTAATATCGATTTACTTTTCTTAAAGGCATAAAGAAAGGACATCAAAAACTCCCTTCTTTTCTGGTTTTTGGTTTAACAACGACTTTTCCTGCAATTTTATTAAATAGCTTTAAAGATCTTGAGTATATTCCAAATTTTCTTATCAAATTCATGTAATATTATCAAAATATTGTACTTTATGGTTATTTATTTTTTGTTTTGCTTACTTGCTGATCGATTGACAGCCACGACATTATCACATTGTGGACAGCAGGGCATTTGCTTTTTTAGTTGTCTTGTGCGATAATTTATGGCCTACTTTTGGGAGTCTTTAGCGAAAAATTTGATTTACTGACCAAGATATTTGTTTGTTGTGTGCGTGTGCTGTGTATACCGTATTTAAAAGAACAAGAAATTCTATGCATACGTGTGTATAAGACTATCGCTAAGCCGGATATAAACATACAAGACAAGCAAACGCGCAAAAAGAAGGAAGAAACAAAAAGCTTGTTTACATTTCAGTTCACAAAATCCCCTCCAGTTCGACACTTTCTCCCCCCTCTGTCAATAGGGACGGGGGAAAGAGATGAAATATTTGCCACAAAGACGAAAGGAAATACAATCAGGAGAGGGCTGCCAGGAGGCGCATTGAGATGAATTCGCGTTTCTAGTGGCATACTTTTTGGAGCATCTTTTAGCACGTCTTTGTTAAGTCTTTTGATTTGACTGTACACACACACACGCGCACATAGACAATCCCAAATGACAATGGAAGTCACTGAAATTGAAGTTGCAATTGTTGTTGTTACTGTTGTTGTTGTTGGTTACAACGACAATCTTAGAGCAGAAAACTTGTAGAACCTGAGAAACTTTGTCAACTTCTCTCTCAAAACTGGCAACTAGCAATTGGCGCTGTAACTGGAGTTTTAGAGTTTACAAGTTTTGAGCCAAGTGCCCTGTCATAGCCAGTGAACAGCCCAATGCTTTTCCAACAGCTTTTGCCAGTCCTGTCATATTTGTTGTGCATACTTTTGCTTAACTTTTTTCTTGCCCCCAAAACTTTTCTACTGCAACAACTCATCTTCAACGCCGAAAATAGCAAAATGGCAAAAATGGTCAAAACCAAACCACTTGAAATGAAATTAAGTGCGTAATTTGAAAAAGTGAACAATTGCAAAGTGTGCAACATTGGTCAAACCAAAACTACACAAGTTAAGAGCAAAGATACAGATTTACTTTTCTTGGTACACAAAAAAAAAAAAAAAAAAAACAGAAAACACTTCAAGTAAAACGCACCCCAGTCTCTTGAGCTCACAATTGGTTGGTACTGGCACTTTACGCAAACCCAATCCAAAGGATTCTCATGCGATCCATCTCCTATGAAAAGTATTTTAAATTACTTTTTAGTTTCATAAATTAATTCTTTATTAAGTGGCTCAAGCAAAAGCCGTAGCTAAATTCTTTGATATCTTATATGATTGAGTACAATTTTGAGTCAAATGAAATATAAGCCCAGCACTCTATACACTTCTTGAACACATACTGGTTCAACTGACTTTAATTAGGTGAATAAATTTTCAATGGCTTTGCATATCTAGTTTCTACTTTGGTAGAAACGGCTTCGGTTGTCATAGATACCAAATATATTCCATATATGTACCGACATTTAATGGCACAAAGTAATGTGTGATGATCCATTGAAAGGTTGAATTGAATTAAAATGCAAATTAAAACCCAACTGCTTTGGTTAAGATAAAGGTGAAAGTGAATTTGTTTTTATATATTTATCTGGCAGCCCCCTAAGCTGGTCAAGGTCCTAAATCAGAATGAGGCATAATTGTGTGCAAAAAAAAGAGGGGGAAAAAGCCATTTACCATGACAATTGATAAATACTCGTACAGAAATTTCGTAAAAATAAATTTCAATTTTCACTGTATAAAGTAAATCTAGAGCGTATGAGTTTGTGTATTTGGTTTTTGGTGAATTTCGATTTAATTAAAATTTATGCATGTTTCTGGTGGCATCATAGATTACAATTGCTTTGTAAATTTTCGGGCCACAATCAATGTATAAACTGCAAAATATATAATTGGATGTGTGTGTGTGTGTGTGTGTTGCACAATGTTTGTCTTTTAGACGGAAAAAGTAAGGGCAAAGCCAATGGCTAACATAAATTGCCAGCCGCAAATCCTTGACAAATCTGCTGCATTGGCTTTGGCTTTGGGCTTGGCTTCGGCTGCTGCTGCGTCCTTTTGAGATAAATCTTTATTGCCTCATTTTGCTTAAAGTTGATTTCATTTTATTTTATTTTGCTGCTGCTGCCTCTGTTTCGTTTGCTTTTTGTTTCTTTTTTGTTTTCGCCCTATTTTGCCGCCCATCTTTCGGCTCATGTTTCTTACATTTTTGTTAGCAAACTAACTGTGTGCCGAGTTGGGCCAAAACAAAAGACAAAAGGCTGACAGATAACGTCGTTTCTAAGGCAAAAGCCCGCATTGAGTATAACAACAACAACAACTAAAAGTACAAAACGACAAAACTTTGCAGCAATGAATGACAAATAAAAACGTAAAACATTTCAAACGAACCAACAAAAAAAGCAAAACAGAAAACAACATAGCCAACCAAAAGAGGCAAAAGAAAAATTCAAATACAAGAATTGGCAAAACTTTCGCCACTTGGCCATTTGGCCAGAATATCGTTTGACTTTAATTTTTTGTCTGCGGGTCCTCCGTCTCAAGTAAATAATTAATTTCATTCTCATAGACACAAACTATATTTAAAGTTGTCTATTGTTTGGTCCTCTTTATCTTGGCCCTTTATGGCCTTCTCGGTGATTGCTTTTTGCCCAAATGTCTGTTTGTTCATATTATTGAGCGGGTGCTAAATTGTAATTGATGACAGTTGGGCGACAAACTGCGAGAGAACAAACTGACTGGGTAATAGTCTATGAAAATGATTCTTTAGCCATTTAGAAAAGGTTAAAAGACATTAAGCAAAGACCCATAAAGAATCTAGCAAGTTGCCCAAAAAGAGAATCGAACAATAACATGTTATTCCGATGCGTTCTGTTCATGGATTTCATGGACTTGTGGATTACCAACAATTATTATTAAGGCTAGTTGAATATAGATTCCTGTCAGTATCAGATTTTTAACTTTTCTACGATGATTTTCTTGCTTTGGACAAAACTGCTAAAAATAAACAGTATAAACTGTGACTTAATAATCAAGTAGCTTTTGACTTGTCTAGTATTAGTTTTTGCTTTAAGTAATGCTTACTTTGGTAATGTTAATTTATTTTCCAATTTAAGCAATGGTATAAACAAACAAAAGGGATGAAATGTTTCATTTTTGTTATTGTTTTTCTTTTCTTCTACCCATAATAATCTCGTTCATTTATTTCTAAGTTCCCAGAACTCTGTTCGTCCTGCTACCATAGCCATTGCTGGTAGAGGTACTCTTGATGCTGATGCTGATGCTTCGTGTTGAATGCTGGCCAACCTGGCAACCCATTCGGGTAGAAAACTCCATAAATTTCGTGTATAAATAAACCAGCCATAAAAAGTTGTTCTTGCTACTTACGTTAAGCATACGCGATGTATGTTGGTCGTTGTCTTGGTCTCTCTCTCTCTCTCGCTCTATATGAAATTGCTCTTACGTATACGCGCCGTGGACAGCTTTCCGTTTGCTTTTCCGCTACCAAAAAACACAATCTCGGGCTTTTGCTCTGTTTCTGTTTCACCGTTGGCGAAATTTAAATACAACCGGCTGAAATTATGAAGTACCCGGACACTGGAAAAAGTCACACACATGCGCGCACACACACATACACACACACAGAAACAAAACGAATGAATACACTCACAAAGCCCGGAACTTTGTGTTTGCTTAAACAGCAGCTGCTGCTGCTACTGCTGCCGTTGCTTTGTTTTTGGCCTTTCTCAAAACGTGTATATACAAATTGTTCTCATAATTTTACTTTTCTTTTTGGGTTTTTGTTCTTTTTGTTTGCTTTAAATTGCTCATATACTTTTCATCTATGTGTGCAAGAGTGTTTACGTATGAATGTAAATTTTGTGCGAATTAATATTTCCCTTTCACCCGCACATTATTTCACATGTAACTTTTAGTTACGTTTTGCGCTTTTAAGTGAGTTTCAATAGCGACTGCTGCGGGTCCGGCCATCTGTAAACAGAAATAGAAACCCAGAAAAAAGCAGTTACAATTTCAACTTTTTCGTTTAGTAAATATTTGGCTTTAGTAGCCACCAAGCCCACTGAAAGTTGGACCACAGGAAATGTGTTTGGTAAACAAACAAATCGATGGAAAGCCATTGCTCTTTGCCTTAAATAAATAAATAAATATAAAAAAGGAAATACATCGATAGACAATTTAAAAAGTTGTTTGCCTGCTGCAACCAAGTTGAAAGTAAACTGGGTTAAGCCTTACCCCATTCTCCAAAAAGTTTGCTAAAAAATAACATCAGCTAACATGTTATTTGTTTCATGGCCATGGCGAGTGTGTGTGTGTCAAAGAGCAATGTCAAGTTAAAGTTATTACATTGCCATAAATATACAAGAAATTGATTTACTATTCAAATGCATGGAATACAAATCATTTTGTACATCAAGCAACATGGCAATTGAATTTCATTTTGAGCTGCATTTAGCTTGTATTCATCTCAATTCAATGCAACTCGATTGAGTGCAATCAAATCAATACCAAATATCAACATTGAATTAAATCACAATTGAATTGCCTCAGCTCCAGCTATGTATGTACATGTGTGAATTATTTCCAAGCAAATGATCTTGACAGTTAAAGGTAAAGTAAAAGTAAAAGGTATGTCATTGGTCAGTTTATGATTAGGCGGGGTAAGCGAAACAACATTCCAAAAGCTAAAAGAAATTTACTGGTATCTAACACTAGTAGTGACATTGGTATCCTTGACAATTCTTAGTCTTTTGGGCTGGACTTCAAAACTTCAATTAAGATAAGATTTATGAAAAAGGACAATTCATTTATGGAACTGGTATTCATTTACGTATATAAGCCAATTCGATTCTCTTGACACTCATGTGCATTTAAGCCATTTGGACTTTATGGAGCAGCGGAAATATTATCATCCTTTCCATACATGATTTTCGTTGCTATGGCAAAAATGAAATGATTTCAGCTGTTACCTAGGATACCCCATCCACAAAGCATTCTTAAACCAATTTGTCGTTTCTTCTCATAGAAATTTGCGCCTCCCATTTCCCGTTGGAAATCCAATTAAATATTGGAAGAGGTTTTGTTATCTTTCACCCATTCCTCCTTCATTTAAATATCTTTGAACTTATTATGTAACCAGAGATAGTAAATGAAAGTGCATAACTGTGAAAATATGAGAAGGTCAATAATTGCATAAGCCTAATACACAGTTTAAGTCCATCAGAACAATAATTAATAACAATCTATATAGAAAAACAAACTATGTGAATGGTTTTAGAGCTGTCAAAGTCGACATTGTTCAAATGAAACAGAAAAAATAACAAATATGCATAGACTTTTCTATCAATTTAAAGAATTAAATATATGTAAATTTCACATTTTATAGTGTTAATTCAATTGAAGAGATAAAATGTTTCAACATGTTTATACAAATGAATGAATGCGGACTCAGCTCAATCAATTAGAGCTTAATAAAGACTTGTACTAAAAAGAGGGCCCAAGGTGATAGATAAATGTATGTATAAGTACACTATATACATACAAAAATATATTTATATCCATTTTTGTTTGCGTATATTATATACAAATACACATACACTCTTCAAGCCTCAATCAGGCCAGTAAAAAATATTATAAAAAAGAAAAGAAATATAAAAACATACAGTAGAATTTTTGTGAAAACTGTCTGAAAAATGCTCACATATATTTTTCAATGGTAAACCGATATGTTGCTGCGCCTGACAGCATGCAATAAAAAAAACGACACGCATACAAACACAAACAGCTACAAACACACACAGAGAGCGAGTGAGAGGAGGCATAAAGAGAAATAGCAAAGGAATGGAAATAGGGCACAAAAAATGTAAAAGAAGGAGGCCTGAAGGAGGATCTGAAAACGCAGCAGCAGCCGCCGCACGCACTGAAAGCCAGAAAGAGAGCGGGCTAAATGGTAAACCGCTGATGTGCAAACAATAAAGTTCAAGGATATTACAAACACACTCATGCAAACACATACACACACACACACATACGCGCTCGAGTTCGAGCACATGTGTGTCTAATAGAATTTGTTGCATACTTTGTGGTGGCACATGGGTCAAGTTGCCTAGCGCTATGTGTTGACTTTGGCCTATTCCACACACACACACGCACACACCCCGCCCACAACACAGTTCAGTTGGGTCTATTTACTGTTTACTGTCAGTCTGTTTGTTGGGTTTTAATTATGCTAATGCGAAGAACAAGCAATATCGCACACACACACACACACAGGCAGTAAAAATGCAGGTGTTATGCCTTAAAGGGTGCAAAGAAGCAAAGAAAAGGCAAAAGTTCTTTGACTTTTCTGTGTGCGGTTTCCTCTTTTTTCGAGTGTAGGTCAAGTTTAAAAACAATGAATGGTACCTCAACCCTTCACATTTGTTTAGTAAATTAATTGGTGAGCTTTTGCCTTCCCTTTCCCATGCTCATTACTTGGCACTTCAAGTACTCTCTCTTTCCATCTATAACATTACAAAAGTCTCTTGCTTGTTGCTGTTGGTTTTAATTAAAAATTCAAATTCTTTCTGGCTTATAAGTAGTTTTGTTTTCTCGACTTTCTCTCTCTTTCTCCCACTTATTCTTCCCTTGTGTGTGCGGGTGTTGTGGTATTTAATTACTTATACTTGCAAGTAATTTAAGCAGGGGTAACTTCTGCTGCTGCTGCTGCCGTTGTTGTTACTGTAAATGGGTGTATTTGATAATTGAAAAAGCACACAATTCTAATTAGTTGTGGATTAATGGCTGATTGTGAAAGCACAGAAGAGAATAGAAAGAGGTAGAGCACGTCTTAGTAGTTATTCCCCAGCTGTTCATAAAAACTATAAGTAAAACAAATGAAAACATTTTGAAAATTCCAGACTTAAAAACCATAATGAAACATAATGGAACGCACCGTAGTGTCAACTTAATGGACTGGAGCTTACTTTCATAATTAAAATGACAAATGATTGCTGTGACAATTTAAGTATATTAATAAATAATTTATTCCGCTCACAAAGTGTTCGTAAACATCTTTTTGCCAACAGGCTAGCCATATACATAAGACGGTCACTTAATTACTGCATAAATTAAATATATTTTTCTAAATTATATAAATAAGAATTCACCCTGTTGCTAATTTAGTAACAAAATAGTAAGAAGCAGACCAAAGTCTACCAAAGTGAAGTGAATGTCAAATTTACCCCTTAAAGTATGCAATATACAAATATACATATAACGTTAAAGAAATGTAATCAAAATTGTACTTAAAGTTTTTGACGCTTTGCCCTTAAATTTGCTAAAAGTAATAAAAATGTTCTAATTAACCACAGAATTTCATATTCTTATATCTTAATTAGCCTAAAACTATGCTTTGATTCATTATAAATGACTTTAAAAGCTAAAACCACAAAAAATACAAAACACGTGCCCAAATTTAGTGTTCTTTATTGAGCTTCTAAAAACTCAATTAATACGTAATGAAGGTTTAATTTGTCTCCTCTATTCTTGGGCTTTTATTTGATTTCATTAAAAGGACACAAGTGAATTTCTACTAAAAATATAAAATTAATTATTTAAATGCCATGAAGAGAGAATTGAAATATATTTTTTGAAACTTTAAATCGGCTTAAATATTATTCTTATGTCGTCATGCATATGTCTTAAAATTAAATTTACTTCACAGACAGATTAAAATCTGTCAAGGCCAAGCAACATTTGTATTTTAGCATTGACGACGACAGCTGCTGGCAAATGCTTTTAGCCAAATAAAGTCGTTAAGTTATTCTTTCTGTTTTTCAGTCATTGATAGGTGGCTTAGGGGCTCGAGGCTCTAGCCACCACAAAGTACACGATTTAAACTAACGAACCAGAAGTAAATTGAAAACGAAACAAAAAATCTAAGTGGAAATTTGCATTTTCGACTCACCTAATACGGGCTTGAGTTAGGTCAGAGTCACATTAAATTATCGCCAGATAAGCGTAGAACCACACACAGACGAGCACACACGGACACACACTCACACAATTACTGAACGAATGTCACACAGGTTTTTCCCCGTTCCTTTTTTTATGCTTTTTTACATCAATTTGGTGGGCACACCCACACACACACAAAAACACTCACACACTCACGTAGTGTGGAGTGGAGATAGACACAGTGACAAAACTATTTGCATATGTAATTTTTGGTTGCCTACTTTTTAGGGCTTTTGGGGCATTCTTTGTGTTAATTGGAAAATCTCATGGAAATTTCGTTACAATTACGACAAAATACAATCTATGAGCAAATCGAGTTAACTGTTATACGAGAACCGAGCGAGAACCGCACGCATAGACAGACACGAAAGAACTGAACTGTAGCAGTAGGACCAGCTAGAACCTCAACGGAAAAGAAAGCGCAACAGCATCACCAACACGAAGACCAATGTCTGAGTTGTTTATCCTAACGAGACGAGTGCCGGCAAACGGTTCATGCCGAGCATAACTTCGGCTTATTTTGTGGATGCTGCATACGCTCGCAGCTCTCTCTTACTCTCGCTCTCTCTCCTGCAGATTCAGCCCCTTGTGGAACATGAGCCACAGCCGTACTTTGGCAGTTGGTGCTTATTCGTTCAGTAGGTCAGTATCCTGCCTCCTCTTCCAAAGAGAAACACAAATGGCATCACACATATGTGCCGCATATTTGTGTTACCGGTTTTGTGGATTACTTTTTGATTCGATTTTTTGAGCATTTGCTTCGCTTTGGCTTTGGGCTTTGGTTTTTTGGGTTTGGGCTTTGACTTTGGCTGCATTCTGTATGCATTCTGCGCTGTATTTTGTGGTCACTGCTTCACTTCACTTCACTTAACTTCACTTCATTCTTGCAAAGCCGATCAGAAATCCATGCCAATTAAATTAAATAACAAATCAATAGTATCAACCCACATAAATATATACACAATATATATACTGTACATAAGAGCAATCCACTCAATGCAATGAAAATCATTCGACCAATAAAATTCTATCGTTTGTCTGTGGCGCGGCAAATGCGATGATTGCACAGCATGGGCACTTGAGCGGGGCTGGACCCTCAAGGCGGGGTATTCGGGGCAGGTGTGAATACGAGCAAATTTTTGCTGTGTAGGCATTCCCCATATGAATTTCTGTTGTTCGCCGTTATACGGTGTGTTGCCTCAAGCGGAATAAAGACATCATAATCATGATGATAAGAAATATTTTTTGTTTGCATTTTTTCTTTCTTTGTGGTTTTACTTTTATCTTGGATTTTGGTTCATTGAATCAAACCGAAAAAGTCCGCCTCCGAGAGCGGCCCTTTATGCCTCTGATGACATCAAGATGTTCAAATTGGTTTATGGGGACAAATGGATATACCAAATTTTTTTATTGATATTAATCTGGTAAAAAAAACCCATCAACAATTAGACATAAATATATTGAACATTTCAGAGACTTTAAAAAAGGAAATTACTTTTTCATAAACAAGAAAAAAAATAATGAAAATTCAATTCTCCAATACACATACACATAACGTAAACGCAGGGTGTGCCAATAAGGGGGAAATATGTGTCAGTTTAATAATTTTGACAGTTGGACCTGGGGAATTTAAAAATTGGCTCTGATTACAAACAAATGATTGAAGCAATTAAGTGGTCAAATTCATTTGAAAACAGAGCAAAAATCCACAAGAGCCAGCCTGATTGAGATGTTTTAGTTGCGTAAACTGTTTTATTAAGGAAGCTTTGATGAAAATTTGATTTTAAAAATCTTGTTGCCTTTTATTTATCGTCTCCAAAGGCAGGCTATCATAGCCCCACATCCCATGTGTGTGTGTATAGGTATAAAACAAAAACAAATAAAAAAGGCCCTTCATAACATTTCATTTACAAGTCTAGATTATTGACAAACACAATCATTGTGCAATGTTCATATTTTGACTTGACATCCTGTGCCCAAATTTTCCTTTCATGAAAATCTTTTCTGCTACAGTTGTTACAGTGCCAAAACAAAAAACCTAAATTGAAATTGAAATGGTCTACACATGTTCCAGACACACCCATACACACACTTGAACAAAAAAACTAAATTCAAATGCATCCAATTGTAAAATTTCAATGGAAAAATATAATATGATTAGCCAACATGGCTGCGTATACTAAGAACACTGTAAAAGGGTGTGGATATATAAGGGTATGCGGTGGTGAGGGAGTAAACTGGCTGAAGAGATGTGGACAAGGGGATAAACAGTTACAAAACATCATAGCCAAGCCGCTTGACTGGCTGTGTAAGACATTTACGAGCGTTTGAATTTGACAGATTTCTTTTATTAGAGCGACAGACAGCACCACTAAAAAAAAACAAAGAGCAAGTCAAAAGCAGTAGCGTCCTTGAAGCTATTTTAGGGTGGAAAAAGATATTGAACAATATTCGCATAGACTTCCATATCTCATTTATAGGCCCAATTGGAGTACATCCTGCAATAAACAGGTAAAAACTTTAAAATCAAATAAATTAAAACTAAAAAATGTAAAGCCCTGTTAATGAATTTAGGGATATATGTAAGATGAAAGTAACCCCTATTCTTGGCACACCCATGCCCGGAGTCGCTCAAGTGTGTGAAGCCCCAACTGCTAGTGGGCTAAGGATGAGATCTGTATGAGAGAGAGTCGAGAAAAAGTTTAATAAAAAGAACCCACCACACAAAGACAACTCAAAGGCCAAATGAAAGAAAATCGTATAAAGACGTCATAAATTACTCCTCCTCACATGAATGCATTTCGCAACACTGTCTACAACAAGAAGAAGCAGGGAGCAGCAAAGTCACATTGTGTTTTCACAATGAGTCAAACCCAAGTCCGTTCCATCCACTTTCATCACACACTAAAGGTTTCACCCCACACAGAAGTTTCAACACTTTTGCGTATCAATCAACATCATCATTATCAGCGTATGAATGTGTCTTATGTCTGAGCGCCTAATTAATGAAATAATTAACTTGCAACTTTTATTTTGTGCCTAAGTGCTTTCTTAGCACTTTTCTCACACGTATTCAGGCTTTTCTTTTCCCCGTTTTTTTGCTGGCACGCAAACAATTAATTACATCAACCGAAAACACAGGAGCCAAAGTAAACAATCTATACTAAAGTGAAGCATACGTCGAGGCGCAAAATCAAGTATCGTAGGTTAAGTGGTGAAGGCGTGGCATCAACTTTGGAATACCCTGCACCATTATACATTTATATACCTAAGCGAGGGCATTCAGATTTAGTTCTAATCAAACTCAAAAGTTTTCCCATTATCCGCCCAACTACTTACGACATGAAAATTTCCAATGTGATTCTAATGGGTCAACGACTTTCTAAATATCTCATATTTCTCCAAGTATACTGTATTTTAAAGCCAAGGACTTTTTCTAACATTGAACAAACTATAAATAAGAAAAAAATTTATGTAGAGAAATTACTTTCAATTTGGGTAAAAAAAAAAAACATTGTGAGTAAGGCGAACATACCCTTTCGCTTTCAAGGCCAAACAAACAAGACAGGAGAAATCGTTGCCAAATAAATCAAGAAATCAAAGATCTTAACTGGGAATCAACATTCGCAGAATGAATTAGGGCCAAGTCTTCCCCCGATGCCAACATGCACAAAAACATGTGTAGTCTATTAGACAAGCACACACACACACACACAAACACACTGACAGCGTTGGCATGAGTGATTACCCATCGCTGGCAAACGAGAATCATTAGATACATGGGGCATGGTGGCAAGGATTAGCTTCAACAGCTCTTGGAAAGTTGGACTGGCTCCGAAATTTATTCGGGGCAACAATTCGTGGGCACTTTAGCAATTAGTCAGAGGCAAATATCGCAAGCCCAAATACAACCATTGAGACTTTTCTTTTTGATTTTTGTGTGGTGAAATGGCAAAGAAAATTGGTGGGATCGCAAACCCTTCACATACAATATATGTATATACTGCTGAACTTAATGGTCAGTGGGAAATTTGATCTGACTGATCTATTTTCTTAAGCTTTTTAAAAGTGGTTAAAAAACAAATTCATAAAATAGCTGAAGCGAATATGATGAAGCCAATGAGAGCAAGTAATGCCCATCTTAATAAGAGGTACTTCAAAGTGCATGTCCTAAAATTAATAAGCTGAGTGGCTCTCATTTCGGATTTTTTGCTTTTTTCTATGGCTATTAGCTGCCGAATGCCGGCGTCAACACTCAAAATATGGAAGTAGCTTACAAAGAAATATATGTATAAAAAAAAAAGAAAAAAATGTTTACTAAAATCCTTCCTCTTGCATTCTCTTTGAGGCAGTTGCCTGCTTTTGCAGGCTCCTCATTGCCAATTAAGTTTAATTGCCCAATCGACCGAGCGACCTACTTCAAAATTGCATACAAAGTGAGCGCAGAGTACTGCAAAAATGCGACGGCATCTGCGTGTGAGGGGGTGGAGATATTTCTAGGCCCATTTAACAATCAATTTATTTTTGTGCAATAATTTTGAGCCGCCCCCAACACTCCGACTCACCTCGTTTTCCTGCAGGCTTATCGAGTTGAGGGACTTGCAAGTGCCCCGTTTGGGTGCATAAATTCATAAATGTTGTTGCCACATTCATTGCATATTCATGCAAATTATTGAGTGGCAGTGGCAACGAAGCACCTTGTGAACCCGCAACCATCGCCAGCAATCGGTAGCGACTTAAACTCCATTCTAATTGGTCTGATTTATGTGTAGAAATGCATCGAATTTTCAATTTGCAATTGTTGTTTACCCAAAACGTAATTCCATTTCACTGGCAATGGAAATGTAAGCCGTTGGGTTTTATATGAGCATAACAAACTGGTCGGAACAATGCCAAAAAATAGAGGGTACATAGTAGAAAAGAAATACAAACCTAATTATAAACAAAGCTACTTACCTGATTGAAACGATAGATAAAAGCATTTGACATAAAAAGAGTAAGTGGGAGTGAAATCTGTTGCATGTTATCGCAAATTGATCACTTTCCCTTATATATAATGTTGAAAAACTGATGAGTTGTTGACTTTCATTTTTATCATGGAAAGAAAAGGATGTCCGCTTGGAACAAAAACTCTACTTTTTCTATTATTCCACTTAAATTCATATTTTTAAGGACTCATAATTGAGTGACTGAAAGATCCGGATATACATATATATTGTTGCATTGTCGCGTTAGTTATAATAGTACATTGTGAAATCTAGACGAGATTCCCAAGTAATTTTAGTAAGTTTTTGATTATCCTATGCTAGTCTAGCTGGTATTTCATCGATCATCTAGTTCATTCATCGCATTCAGGCGACATTATAGGCGACAGATGCTATGCAAAGTTTTTATTAATATAATGACAATCATACCCAGAAATACATTTAAACATATACATATATATTGAGTGGAGATGAAATACAAGTTAAACACCTACATATATAGATAAAAATTCATAATCACATTTGGACACACAACTAGGTTCTTAATGCGGAAGGACACAAACCACTCGATGGTTTGACTTCACCCGAAACTACTTTCAATCACTTTCATGGCACATTTCCCTTACAAACTAAAAGTACAAAAACAATATCTAAGTGGTAATGCTGCTCATCTCAGCTCCCTTCTGAAGCAGGCCATAAAAAGCGGAATCTGTCTGCTCCCTTAGCTGCCGTGGATTGCCGTCCTCAATGATCTGTCCCTGGTCTAGCACGACAATGCGCTCATAGTCCATAATAGTGCTCAGACGATGCTACGAATGGAAAAACCAACAATCAGATGATGCAAAAAACAAATCTTTAAAAGCAGGAGCTTACAGCAATCGTTATAATTGTGCGACCCTGAAAGGCCTTATCCGCTGCCTTGAGGAGGGCCCTTTCGGTGGAGATATCCAGTGTACTTGTTGCTTCGTCGAGCACTAGGCAAACGGAGCCACGCAGAATGGCACGTGCCAGGCAAAGTAATTGCCGATGCCCGGCGCTCAGGTTAATGCCGCCATCGGTGATTTCAGTATCTGCGTAAGAATAATATAGCATACATGCATTTATTTAACCAGGAGTCACTGCCTGATATATATGGCGTAATAAAAATCCATTTTAGTGCGTAATTAAAGTTGTATTTAATAAGCGTGACATAATGGCCGCTTGGCTAAGCACGCGTTTAAGCCTTAACGAGGGGAATTAACCGACCAGTTCAGAGCACCACACGGCTATGAAAGGAAGAGAAGGAAATGGCACTCTGCTTCGCTCCCTTCATCTTCCATCTCAGGGTAAAGGTTAAACTGTTCTACTCGGTTCGCTCGTTGCTCAACTTTTGTGGCTTACTTTATTAAGGCAGAAATTATTTCCTGACGTGCAGGAATGGTAAAATGCATGCAAAGTTGGTTAAAGTACAGTTTACAATAATTAATCAATCAAAACTGTATAAATAATACAATTGGAAGCAATGGTAGTATTAAATGTTTCTACAAAACTATTTAGCCCCTTTCAGCAGATGGTTTAAATTAGAATCAATGCCTCAAATGAAATTAAAATGAAATTGATATGAAATTTAATATGTAAATGATATTCAATATTGAAAAGCAACTAAAATGAAATTTAACTACAAAGTTAAATGTAATGAAGACGTTAAAGGAAATTAAAGAGACCCAGAGACAAAGTTCAAATGAAATTGAAAATGTATTAAATGCCGATGAGGAAGAAATGTTATTCAATATTTAAAAGCTTGTCATTCCAGTCGGACCAATAAGTCTGAAAAATGCAATTAAATGGCTATACAGAATACCCCAAACCACAAATTAAAGAAATGTATTTGAAGAATTTGCCTAATCAACACAAATACGAGTAAATATACTCAATAGATAGACATTTACATAGCTATGCATATGAGTGTGTGGTGTGTGAGTGTGTGTGTGTGAGTGTGTTTTTATGTTACCCACATGTGAGCCAATCAACACGAAAAATCAAACATGCATGAACTTTTACTGTAAACATCAAACAGTCAAGCAGTGAGTCAGTTAGTCAGCCGGGATATGCCAGGATATGTGGGGATAGGAAGGATGCCATGTTTGCTGCCAAAAATAAACATGATTTTTTCATAAGGCAAACACAGAGAGACGCTCTGTCGGTCCGTCAGTCAGTCCGTCTGTCTGTCTGTCTGTCTGTCTGTCAGTAGCATGGTTTTTGTTATTTACATGAGAGGAGAGCGAGAGGAGGTAACGTTTTTGCTTACCCAAACCCTGCGGCAGATGCACATTGACAAACTCCTTGAGTTGCGCCAACTCGAGACAATTCCACAATTGCAAATCCGAATAATAACCATGCGGATCAAGATTTTCACGTATTGTTGCATTGAACAGATGCACATCCTGTGGAATTATCGATAATCTAGAACGCAACTCGTCTGGCCGGATTTGCTCAATGTCCACATCATCGATGCGAATGTGGCCACTTGTCGTTTGCAATACACCGAATAGGGATAAGGCCAACGAGGATTTGCCACTGCCCGTGCGACCACAGATGCCAATCTGAAAGATAAAAATAAAAATGATACAACAATAAAAGAACCCAACAGTCTAGTGCATTATCATCGTTTGCAATGGAAATATGTCCGTTAACTGTGAAATCAAATTCAAATAAAAATCTGCTGACTCTTTTGCAGACCAGCAGCTGCTATAAAATATATATTGGTTCAATTGCCGTCTATAATCAGTTGACGCATCTGTTTTCATCTAACAATCAATCAATCAATCAATATGCTTGATGCATCGAAGCCTAAGCCTATTATAGCTAAGCTAAAACGTTTTTAAACCAACTCGCAATGTCATCAGCCAAATCAAAGCCTAAACATTTTCATCATTTCGGATTCAAATTTTAGTTTTTCTACTCTTTCTCTCTCTCTCTCTCTCTCGCAAAATGGCCAAAATGGGAGACCATGATGAAATTGTTGTCAAAACACTTTTGCATATGCATGAGCCGAAACCAGGAAAAACAGCAACGAAAAACACGAAAACTGAAAATTGAATGTAAGCCCACAGACTGTTTGTTTGTATGCAGTCTGTGTCTATTATCTATTGCAACTTAATTCAGTTAAAAAACAAAGAAAATATGTATATTGAATGCACAAATCTTTGAAATTGTAAAAAATATATGTACATATACATACATACGTAACAGAATTAATTGAATCTGTCAAATGCCAAAGTGTTCAATTGTAATACATTTAACTTTCTTTCGTACTAAATATTATTCTAAAAACCAGAGGGCCGGGGCTAACTTCTACCGCGTCAAAGTTTGTATACCCTTGCAACTTTTTTGGTAACTTGGAAGAACATTTTATCTAAACAGGCTTATGCTTGCGAAAGAAAGGCCTACAATCATAGGAAATAACGAAGATATTGATCAAAGTCACTGTTTTCCACCAATCGTTCCTATGGGAGCTATATGATCTAGCTACCTGATCTTGATCAAATTTGGCATAGTCGCTTATAGGCGTAGTAAACTCTCTAATATTAACTTTCACGACAATAGCTCAGAAAATAACGAAGTTATTGAGAAAGTCACTGTTCGTGACTTGGCCGTTTGTATGGGAGCTATATGATATAGTCACCCGATCTTGATCAAATTTGGCATAGTCGCTTATAGGCGTAGTAAACTCTCTAATATTTAGTTTCACGATAATAGCATAGAAAATAACGAAGTTATTGAGAAAAGTCACTGTTCGTGACTTTGGGGTTTGTATGGGAGCTATATGATATAGTGGTCCGATCCGGCTGAATCCGAGATATACAACGCCTGCAGTATATACAAGCCTACGTGCAAAATTTCAGCTCTGTAGCTCTTACGGTCTAGGAGGAGTTTGCGTTGATCCAGACGGACGGACGGACGGACGGACGGACGGACGAACGGACGGACGGACGGACGGACATGGCTAGTTGAACTCGTCTCGTCGTGCTGATCAAGAATATATATACTTTGTATGGTCGGAGATGCTTCGTTCTATGCGTTGCACACTTCTGACCAAAATTAATATTTTTGCAAGGGTATAACAAGGTATGTTAGGTTGATGGAACCTATCTCTATTTCAATGAAAAGTTTTGAACTATTTCTATCTTAAAAGTGTTTGTATCAGTATAAATTCATCTCTGAAAGCCTTTGTTATATTTTAAATACATTCATTGTAGATGAATTTCTATAGAGATTTCGATTGACGAGGTAAAAAATTGCCACTTTATTTAAACAATAGATTTTTTAGCTGATTGAGATTTTCCAACTCTTTTTCAATGAAATGCTAAATATTTCATCAGTCCAACTTTAAACATTGTTTTGGCCATTTTAGTAGTTTTCTATTATAATAAAATGTTCCATTTATTTTGCGCCAAAATTAACTTAAAGAGAATATATTTGAAATTTAAAAGTTTCGCCATGTTTTTATCGTGAAATTCGCGAAATATTTAACATGGAATTTAAAAATGAATTTCCTTTTCTGTGTGCCATGCAATGCACAATTTAAATTTATGTATCAAATATTGATTTGCGGTATAAGTTCAAATTTGTTTTTGTTTTCTCAATTGGTTTTTTATATCGCAAACAAAAAAAAGTCGTTTAGAAATTTATGGCTGACTTTTTATACATTTTCTGAACTATCACGTTGGTCATTGAACTCGCTTGATTTATTTATCAGAATCGAATCGAATGAAATTAAATTTATATACGTGTAAATAAAATTTTGCACAAATTTGCAGGATTTATTCTGGATTGGCTCATTAAGTTTGTGGTGAATAAAGAATTCACACTGTTTTTTTCTCTTTTGCTTTAGTATATAGCAAAAAATTTCTTCAACTTGGGAATATTCGTTTATCGGCGTCTCCTCTTCGTACATTACATATTTGCCCTGCCATTCAAACTTCAAAAACCTATCAATTTTGTTTACAACTACTTTAGAAAATTTACAATATTTGCTGGTAAACGAAGGAACGAGGAATGGGAGAAAAAACCAAAACGAAGAGTAGAAGGCAGATGGCAAAAGGCACAAGGCAAAAAGATGATGGCAAAAACTAACCAGACTCATTCGTTCTCCCTCTCCTTGTCTCTCTATAACCATTTCTTTCCCCTTTTTCCACTGTGTGGAGTTTTCCTTGTGTGCACTTTACCATAATGATGATGGACAGCTCTATATGTGAAGACAAGTCAGGGGCGTATTATCACATAAGAGGTGACAATAGGTTAAGTCCAAATTCCTAGAGATCAGCGAAACTCACATTGAACTTCTATTCAAGGACTTTCCCCAATCCCTATACACTAAGATTACGAAAATTAATGTACATATATGCTATTCAAGTTGATCAAGACTATTTAGGATAACTAACATCTTCCCAAACAAAAGATGAATAGTTAATGTTTAGTTACTATAAGTTATTAACGATTTCTTTACAAGAGAAATAAGGTTATTTTTGAATATTTACGAAAGTTTGGTCCAATTTTGGACTTCAATTCACATATATCTTTTCATCCTTTTATCGCATAAAATAATACAAGCTATGTGATTGGATTCATACATTCATAATCCGATCCTGATCCAATAGATCAAATAGACATGTATCTGTATACATATATACATATGTATATGTAAGTAAGTGTGCATGTATAACATTGTAGATACTATGTATAGTATTTCATCGTTTGCTGTTATTTGCAGACGTTTCATTCCGCTGCTGTTGACTTTTTTTACGCTGTCTGGCCAAGTCGGGCCCGGTTAGTTTGGACTTGGGCATTGGCTTTGGTTGGTTTGCGGCTAAAGTGCATTCTGCAAGCACTCCGATTCGATTCCATTGCCCTGACTACCACACTACCTTACATAGATACATTTGCTATGCATTGGTCACAGTTTGTTAGGCTCTGTGTATCTCTGCCTTTCACATCCTTGATGTGATTTTATTTATTGCTCAACATTTTTGCCAGTTTATTTACAGTATTGGCCATTGTGGCCAATGTCTGGGATTGGGGCAACAATTGTTTGTTTTTTAACCACTCACCCGTTGACCCGCTGGTATATTCAATGTTAGATTACTGATAACCATCTGCCTTTGTCCCTCATAACATAGGCTGACATTTTCGAAGCTTATGTCTCCGCGTTGTGGCCAGGAAATCGGTACACTCCGGTCTTCATGTCGTATATGGAAAAACAAAAGGGATGGATCCATTATTATATCTGTGTAAATTCTTTACTATGTATGTATATAATAATTTAATACCAAATCAACAATGCATGAAAATTGTAACCTTTTAAAATTTATGTCCGCCCGCAAAGTGTCAGTTGAAAATTTTCTGAAGAACAAACAAAACCAAAACAGGAAACAAAAAAAAAAAGGAATATGAAAATGAAAATGAACATGGAAACTGATGTGGGCACAAAAAAACTGACTAGGAGTTAATGAGAAGGGTTTGGCTCTTCAAACAAAGGTCATCGTTTAGGGCACACTCAAATGAGGGAAAGGGACGACATTTGCTTGTACTCAAAACGATAAGTTAGTTTTATCTTATGATTTGATAGCATTTAGTTGGAGCATCAAGTTATAGGGGCATCTCGAAATGGGAAATTGGAATTCCAATTAGATTTTTCTTTCGTTCTTTGTCATGAAAATGTGAGGAATCGAAAGAGAAAGTTTGCTGACCTTAAATAAATCACCATTCCCTTTTCAATTTTAGACTGTAAACTAATTTTTGAGTTAAGGCTTTTAATGAGTGTTATTAAAAACTCTTTAGGATTATATTTAATAATCATTTTGGTCCGAAGCAAGAAAATAAACGATTTCACTAAGAATTATTCCCTTGAATTGCTCAAAGTAAATGTATTTGCTTCTCCATAAAATAAATATTACCTCAAAGTAAGTACAAACCACGTTATCGTAAAGAGAAACTTGATATTAAGTGGCATAAGTTTTTGTTGGCCATGAAAGTGTCAGCTATAAGTCAACTGTCATAAATCAATTGGTAATCAATGGTCCGTATAAATTGCCTTGAGGCTAATTGAATGCCAAAAGTCACACCCACCGACACACACACAAACACACGCCCACACTTTGACACTTACTTAAATATACATACATACATATATAAGAAAGTATAGTTGTATATGTAGGTACTTACAGTATTTCAGTTGGCGATGCCTCCTCTTTGCTGGCTCATTTGGCACGAAGGCGACCTTGTAACCAACTGCTGCCATTTTCTTATCTTTAATCACCGACATCTTTGTCGTTGTCGTCGCCGTCGTCGCCTGCTGCAACTTGTCAACAACTGTCGCCGTGTGGAAGTTTAAGTGATTGCCGTCGCCGGCTGCATTGCCTGCATTTAATTTATCAGCGTCTCTAGGTCCTTTGCCCTGTTCCAGAGCCAAATGCTCACCACCCCGAGTCACTCCCGCTCCATCTTCATCAACATCAACGGCAGCTGACGTTGGTGTGCGTTGGTAAAGTTTGGCATAGGCAGCCCTCGACAGGGCTGTAGTTGGATACAAGGACGACACATCGACTTCAATGCTGTTGGCGATTTCCTCTGGCTTTTGCTCCGACTTCGGCTCCTGCTCATGCTCATGCTCATGCTCTATGGCTACTGGCTCCTGGGCATAGTGGGCAATGCGTTCGACCGAGCCGGCATACATCTCCATATCGGCCAAAAGTTTTACAACCCAATTAAGGTAAATCGGCACCAACAACGTGTAGTTTATGGCCAAACCGACAAGTGATGGTGTTGGTGTCAGCTCCCTGTTCCCAGAGCCTGGAGACGAATTCGAGTCTGGCAAGCTTTTATTGATGGCATAAGTTCCTGATGTGGCAACCTCTCTGGCATAGTTGCTGCAACTTAGACTTGCCGTTACCAGTGCCGTCACAATGGCCACAAAAACAATGCAGCCACCCAGGTAATCCTGCATAGTGAAAGAGATTGAGTAGTAGTATATATGTAGTTAGAAGGATAGAAACACGGGGCGGGATGCGTACGGACTGTGCTTGTTAGTGTTGATCTTTTGGTTAAGATTTTTTCCACATGACTTTTTAATCAGTCCACGTGTGCGTCTGAGCGAGTGCCATGCCACATTTCTGACGACTTTTGGTGTTTTTACTTGTTGTTGGTTCTCATCCAAGTTTTTCTTCCTACTACCTACTTCTTAACCTTTTTCCCTTTTTGTTGTGTCTCTCTTTGGCCTCTTAATGAAACTTTTGAGTGGCTGATGCCAAACCACAATTGAAAAGTTTTGTTTCTTTTCTCTCATTTTTGCTGCTTTTCTTGTAAGCAGCTTTCCAAAAGCATGAGAATGAGAAGAGGAGTGAAAAAGCTGTTGAATATCTCACTTATGGCAAGTTTTCCATTTTTTTTTTTTTTCTAGGGCACCAGGTTAACTTGTCAAAAAGTCGATTTAAAGTGTTTCTTAATCGAACCAGAAAAGCAACTTAAGTGAAATTAATTTTACGTTAAATAGAAATATACCCTCGTCATATAGAAAATAATTTGCATAGGTAACAATTTCAATATCAAGTCCAAGGCAAAAAGATTTAAATATAAAAATGAATTGATGGATTCAAGAATGTATAGAAAACTTAGAATCTTATTTGAACTGCCGCCAAGTTTCACACATTATTTCAATGGATTCTGATAATTATCCAAAGAAGAAGACGTTAACTTAAAGACGCCAAAAATGTTCTACTTTTCAATTTATCAAGTGTATTGAACTATGCTTTTGAGAAATAAAAGTACCAAGTAGTTGTTAGTAAGCCGCAGCAGTAAAACAAGCAAATTTGGCAAACCTTTGCCACATTTTGCACACGGCAACACAATATGTACCAATTTGCACACAATTTGCAATCAATTGGACACTTAAAACCCATAACAGACACTCGAACAATGTAAACTATACCTTGGAATGTGAATAGAAACCGTTTTACCAGTCAAACGACGCATCGGAGACTGACAGACTTTACTACAGCTTGAACTGATACTGTACTCCTGTTCCACCCATTTCCCCACAACCAAAATGCCAATTGAATTCAAATGCACACAAACACACATACATAGATAGGTAGTATAGCAAACTTTACAGAAATCAAATGTGCATAACTGGCATATTGACTAGCCACACGAGAGGGAAAGATGACCGACAGACAGACAGATAGACGGGACATCAGATGGACACACAAGCCCCAAACGATGATGGGTCAAAGGAGACTTACCAATGATATGCCCAGCCAGCGATTACTCGTATTCAATATGGTAAATGCTATTGTGTTCGCCTCAAGACGCTTGAAGAGTATCTCGGTGAAACGTGACTCCTGATTGTATGCCCGAATTGTGGTCACACCTTGTATTGTCTCCGACAGATGCGAAATGACAGGTGAGTTTGTTGAATTTTCAATGCGTTGCAGTTCTCTGAAAATACACACAATGTAAAATAATGATTAGGTTATAGATATATATAGAATAAATTTGCATATTCTTTTATTAGTTGAATCAATCAATCAATACCATTTTTGAAGGTTTGGTTAATTAGTAACATCTTTTATACAATATTCAAAGACCAAATATTTCCTGATAAATTGTATTGCCTACTTTTTAGGGTTTTATATTTTTCTTTCAAGAAATATGAAAGATTATCCAAAGAGCACGGAGTTTAAGACTTAAAAACTTTATCCAATTCTGGATTTAAATTGTATTAAATTGTTTCAAGTTTAAGCTCGAATTTTATTTTAACTCAAGAGTTGGTACTTTAAACACTTTACTCTTTAAACTTATCCCATCTTACGCTCTTGGCCAGGCACATCATTCGCCCCTTCCCTCGTTTCTTGTCAAAATTGTTGTAAAGTTTTGCAAAACTGAAAATATGCTTGAAAGACAATTATAAGCCACAAGTAGATAGGAATCTGCTAATAGTGCCACTCCCTAAAGAGGAAGAGAGCAGGAAGGATGACAGCAAGAATGGAAAAGGAGCAAACTTAACTTCAAGTTAATGCCCAGCTCAATTCTGCCCGGCTAGCAAAATTCAAAATGCGAAAATCTTTTGTTACCATTTTGCAGCTCAAAATGTATCTATACATTTACCCCATAACAACAATAACAACAAAACTGTAGTTATAGGCAACTTTAACAGTTGTTGGCGGAAAAACTTGTACCGTTCTGTACTATTCAACTTTCCACAAAAAAGATTTTCTCCATTGGACATTTTCAAAAAACATTTATAAGTACGTAGTATAACTAAATTTCAACTCACCTGGCAGAACACCTGTAGAACTTTTGTATAACATAATAGGCACCACAAATGGGCACTGTTAGGACCAAAAACCAGGGCGTAATGCTCACATTTATCAAGATGGCGCAGAGGCAGAGCAATGTAAATTGCAGTAAACGTTGACTGGTCGCCGCGATTTTCTGTAAATGAAAATATATAGTGGGTTTATATGTATATAGTGAGCGGCAATATGAACAAATGTTATCAGCAGAGGACTGGGCTGGACTGGGCCTAGATGCCAGATAGGGTTCGGTTTTCGTTAGCTTTTTTGGCTTGACATTTTTAAATGACTTTTGCTTGTTTGTGGCCAAATTGACAAATGACTAAATTTGTAGCATGTCATTCTCCTCGTTGCTGTTGGTCTACACTAAAGTTGTATATATGTGGACTGAATACGAGCATAAATGAGGAGTACGAGAAGCAGAGGGGGCTAAAAGTGGGGAAAAGCATGTGGCTCTAGTGATAAATGTGTTCCAGCACCAACACTCAGCCAGCCATGTTTCATAATCAAATTTTTGTGGGGCTTTGAAATTGTCGTGCAACAATTTTCTAAAGTGCACAAAAAAGGACGATATGTTTGAGGCATAAATGTCTGTACATGAGTGGTGTAATTATTGAAATGAAAATGGCATTTCTATTCAATCAACCGAATGGCAAGCAAAATTATCAAATACGCTTTTGAACTTCCTGTGTGCTGATTTCATTTAATGAAAAACTTTGATTCTAGACAAATGATTAGAAAACTTGATTTGGAAACAATTAACTTGGAAAATCAAATATTTTGCAGAATTATCTAAAACCTTGTTGAGATTCAAGAGCCTTTTTATATCAATCTTAAATTCAACTCTAAACTAATCAATCCTCATACGTTAATCCCCAACTGTGGTATCTATTGATAGTTTAATCCCCACTAGTTAAGACGTGGTAGTTTAGTCCCCACTAGTTAATATTTTAAGTTAAACTACAAGATACTTATAATGAAAACACTTAAAGACAAAAGAAATCATTAAAAAAATCTACGCACTAAACAATTTTTATGTTTGTTCATATTCTCGCTCCAAAAACCTTTCAAACACTTTAAACTGTGTCAAATATTTCTGTTTTTCTGTCACTAACTGACTAACTAACCAACACTTTTGCAAAAAGCTAAAGTTTCTAAAAATCAATCAACAAAAATATACAAAAATTCAGGCAGCAAAATTTTCTATTTAATCAACTCAATCACAAGAATTCATGTCAAACGATGCAAACACACATAAGTCAGCAACAAAAAAAAATTGATATTGGAAAAGAAAATCGAAAACTATTGTATAACAAAAATCTAAAAAGAAAGGGGCGCCAATGCCAAGTCGTGTCAACAAACTCATATATCACATAGTCAAAAAATTTCAGTGCATAATGCGTGCTTATCGGGTCGAAATCTAAGCCAGGGTAAAACCAATCAGGATCTGGCACCAGCAACAACAATTGGCCACTAACAATGAAGCGAAGGGAGGAAGGGGAGTGACAAAATAGCAAAGCTGCAGTGGCAATGTTCTCATATATTTTATGGTACAAACAACAACAGCAACAACATGATGAAACAAATCTTACCTTATCAATGATCGCCATATCGTTGCTGAAACGATTCACAATACGTCCGAGCGGTGTCACTTGAAAAAAATGCAACGTTTTATGCAAAATCGTTTGCAAAAGTTTATCGTGCAAATTACGACGAGCATTACAGCCAGCCCATTGTCCGGCCGGTGTTGATATCATGGCCATTATAATGCAAACACACGAAATTGTTGCATACATGCGAAAATAGTACGTGACTTCATGGTTTGAGTGTTCCGCCCGACCATCCTCCTGTAGCCCATCCTGCAGTCCATCGTGCTGCTGCTGCTGCTGGACATGGTCACTCCAATGTTGCAGCCAAACGTCCGTGTAGACACGCAAACATTGCCAAATTAGTGCGGTGATAAAAAAGACAATGATTATGGGCAAGCCAGAGGCTCGCATGTAGAGCAAATATATGTGATGTGATATTTTTCCATATTTGCGTTCAGCATCCATCGTTGGTGTTGCTGTCTTTGCTACAACAGTTGGCAGACCACTTGGCGGGGGGTGTGGGCGAGGGAGTGGGTGGCACGACGGTGGAGGAACCTGCCCAGCGTAACTTTTGCTGATCACTCTCCCTCACCTCGGACTGGCAATGGGCTGTCACGTCTGCCATGTCAGTGCTATTGGCGGTGGCTTGTATTTCCGTTCTACCATTCAGGTTGTCGTTATTCCCATTGTTGTTTGTGATGTTGCTATTATGGCAATCGTTTGTCGCAAACGCTGGAAATGAAAAAAATGTATATATATAAAAACTACATAACAACCGCTTGTAAGTAAATGGTAAAGTAAAAAGCATATCAATATAAAGCTAAAATACGTGTTAGTGGCCAGAATGTCCTACAAGTGAAATCTATAGGAGAATAATAACAACACCATTAACTACATACATATACATATGTACATTGTACGTAGGTAGAAAGAGAATCTGCATAAGAGTTTATTGCATCAACAAAGTTTTTGCTGTGATACGATATTCATAATCGTATGAATAGTTCGTAACTTGTTAAAGTATTATTCTTATTACTATTATTTCAATTTACTGTCAATTTACTAGATCCTCCAAAGATTTCAAGACAAAGACAATTTACATAGATCGGTAGTGGGTTTGTATCCAAGAACTTGGAAACTTAAAAATGTGTAATGTGCATTCAATTATTCTTGCTTTATATTTTAGAAGCGAATAAATTGTAAGATATCTATAGTTATGGAATAACTATTTTAGTATTTATTGTATTTACTCCACTTTTTCAATATAATTTATTTATAAGCTATTGTGAAAAATGAGACTAATAGTTTTTATTGGGCCATTGTGTTGTTTGAAAGGGAGTCTTTAAAAAAAAGGAAAGACTAATGCTAGCCATGGGAGTGACTAGTAAAATATTGTTGTATTTTTTTCGATTGATGCATTCTTCGATGCCGCACATCTCCATTTGCGAATTGTATCTTTTCTGCTGCCGCTGCTGCTGTTTGTTTCAATAAAATTTCAATTTTACATGCCAACAAAAAAACCAAAAAAAAAAAAAACAAGGGAAACAAAAACCTTCTGCAATTCTGGTTTTTCCATTGTCGTTTGTTGCCCTTCAATTTCAGTTATTTCATTTTGCCATGTGCAACATGTTGCAATCAGCATTCACCTGCCACGAAATTGTGGTAAATGAAAGCATTTTTTGGGCCAGATGATAAAAGCCAAAGATTACATTTCCATTAATATGCAGTAAAGAAAAAAAAGTATGAAATTAAATTAGTTGGTTTATTTAATTAAATTGTCGTTTAAATTTTTTGCGTGGCGTTTTTTGTTTTACTCAAAATAATAAGAAAATTAAGTGCATTGCAGACTACTTTTCTACAATTTTCAGTTTTTAGGAAATTTAAACCTTTTAGTAAAATAATTCTTATCCCCTTGTCTCAGCAACTTTCCAGTGACTGCTCTCTGTGGCACTCAGCCAGCTGATTAAATTGAAAGTTTTCACTTTGATGCTAGGCGACGACTTGTCAGCCAAATATTGACAGCGAGTAGATAGATCAATGCATTAAGTTAAGCAAAAGTTTTTCTGCCTTACACAACTTGCCGCACTGTGTCCTTAGCTGACATTGGGTGGAAGGGGGTTTCCCGCCTGGGAAAATAAACTTTTAAAATCAAAGTTGATTTAAGTTTACCAAAACACACAGACATACGCACACAACATACATTGCCTTAGACATGGAGAAATGGCACTACCAAATATATATACTGATAAATATACCGATATTTTGTTTGCAGCATCTTGGCTTATATTTATGGTGCAGTTTTTCCACCACGAGGGAAATAAATTTGCAACTAATCAATATTCATTAGACAGAACCGTAGTCGAAGCAAGGCAAAGACTTAAGCAAAGTTTCGCGTATTGTACACACTTTGTTGCATTCTTGACTTGTTTATTGATAGCCATGGCGCTTTATCGGATTGCAGAGTTGAAGACGAACGGAACGCAGCGACTTTTTAATTAGCCGAAATGCAAAATGAGGCAATCGAATGAGCGGAAGTGTTATGTATATTTATTTCTAGAGACAGGACACTTTGTCGCAAAATTCTCCTTGGAGAATGCTAATAAATTTTGTATATTGAGCAATCAGACTTAAAAATTGCCAGAGATGATATTTATTCTATTAACAATACTTATCTGAAACCAGAACAGGCCCAAAAATATAATAGAATAACTAAAATTACCCATTTGATGAAGAAAATAAAGGGGCCCAAAGGACCTGATGGGATAAAGTTAAGCAGTTAACGAACAACAGATTGAACAAAGGAATGGTTAGCGAATTGCATGAAAACTCTTCTTTAAGAGCATTTGCTTTTACTTAAAATGATAAACCATGTTTTACTTGTATGCTCCACATAACACTGTTGGCTGTTGCTCTTTGATTTTTGCTTGTTTTCTTTAATAAAGAAATCACGCATACGCACTGTGTGTGTCTGCGTGGCTAGCCATCGATCCGCTTGCCCATATTGCGCATAAGAACTTTTCATGCATACAAATGGACAAAGTTCAAGAAATAAAAAGAAAATGCCGCTGCATAACTTACATTTTGTCGACATTTCCGTCGCAGACGATGCACTCTGCAACTTTCCATCCAATTGCGATTCGTTGACTGGTTGTGTATTGATTGCTGTTGTTGTTGTTGTTGTTGGTGGTGGTTTGGACATGTCAGCAGCAGTTGTGGATGCCACTGAACTAAGTTCAATACTGGGTAAAAGAGCAGCTGCAGCACTAGACTCCTCTGAGATGCTTCTGTAAGGGTGACGCAGAGTGGAAAGTTTGTATAATTACATTAGCCTGACAATTACCAACTATTACTCACAAAATTGAATTCGTGGCACTGAGTGGACGATGATGATGCTTGGGCTTGTTGGAACGCCGCATGGACATGCGTCGCAAAAACTGTTGAAAACTACCGCGAATTTGTGTCGCTTCTGTATTTGCGGGGTCGTCCTCATCACACTCTTTTTCATGTTGTTGTGTCACATCAGCAATTACCTCAATGGCCACAGGCGCCACATCCATGGCTGGAGGTGATGAAGCATTGCGTGTCACTGGCTGATGCTGTGGGACTCTATGAGACGGCTGCCAGGACTGAACTCGCATGGGCTCTACATCGTGGCCATCCCCTGTTACAACACCAATGCCTCCGCCGGCACAACTGTCGGCATAACTGCTACCGCTGACCGTAAGGACACTGCGACGTAACATATCACCACTATTCGTGCTCGAGGTGGACGTTGCTGTGGCAGAACTAAGGCCGCTCAGGCGATGCCACGAATTTGTGGTTGCCCTAGCTGTGCTACCTCGCCGGTGAAGCGTTGATGACCTGCGACGCGGCCGCATAATAACATCATCCGCCTGGCATTCATCAATTGGCAAAGGGACATCGTAGATGAGATGCCGAGAGCCGTAGACGCTGGAACGTTTACGCACCAGCTTGAAGCTACCGCCACCATGTTGAAGCCCGCAAGCCACACTGCTGGACAATGACTTAAAAAAAAATCAGAAACAGAGGAAAAAACATAAAATGAAATCTCGTTGTTCTTTAATATAAAAATTCACTTTTGCAAGCATTTCCCTTTTTTGTGTAGTTCAGGAGTTGCGCAAACTTACCGCGGGTAACTCATCGTCCTCCTCATCTTCATCGACTATGGCATCGGTTTGCATATTATTAACTGACATGGACACACTGCCATCTGGCGCCTCCATTTCTGTACCTGGGCCACCACCCGCATCCGATGTAATCGAAATTGAACGCTGCAATCCCAATTTGCTGACATTTTTGAACAGTTTCCAACGTTCACGTGACGTCTTCTCCGCTTGACTGTCAGAGAGTGTGTGATGTGTGTGCGTATGTGCGTGTGGGAGGAAAACAAAAGCCGAATAATATTAAAAACAGCAATTTAAACATTCAAGAAGGTGTATCAGTTTTTTATTTCGAGCAGCGGATAAAACACTTATGCTGCCTCTGGTTAAAGACTTTCAAAAGGTTATACGGGAAGCACCATTTTATCACTTTGTATTGTTCTTTTTCATAATAAGGTAAACTATACTATTCTTTCTAAAATGACCACTTCGAGTTGTGAAATATCTCTGAAATATCTTTTTTGTCTACCTAGAGAGAGATCGATGTATGTAGCTTTTAACATGTGGGCCCCTAATTTGGGTCGATATTGTGATAATTATATGTGCTAATTGAATAAGAGTACAATCCCATTATTGTTGTATATTTTATACTTCTAGTGAATATAAACGATCACAATAGACCTCGGATCAGAAGTATAGAACTATATTAATGGTCCAGGGGGTAGCAGGTGAGCACCACTTCGTGTTGTGTGTTCAAATCTTGCTGAGGTCTCTTTTTTTAAACTTTCCTACATTTTATTTTTGGTGTTAATCAAATATTTTTTTCTTTTCTTTTTTTTTTTTTTTGCCTTTTTTTTATTATTTTGAATTCTTTTTATTTATTGTTTCTTTTCTATCAGGCCAGTAATGATCAAAGGAGGAATAAGTTGTTCTGTAAATACATCTGAAGTGGTGAATAATTTGTCAGGTGTTTGAAAAATGTAAAAAATTATGAACATTTAACTGCATTTTGAGCCGTTGCTTAAATTAACGTTTTGACAGCGGAGTGGCAAGAGTCAGGATGGCCGAGTGGTCTAAGGCGCTGCGTTCAGGTCGCAGTCTACTCTGTAGGCGTGGGTTCGAATCCCACTTCTGACAAAATTTTTTTTTTATTTAAAATATTTTTTTTGAGTTTAAATATCGCAATTCAAATTATTTTATACAAATTAAATGAATATTTAAAAATTCGCATGAAATAAATGTTCATGAATTTAATTCTCAGTCTTTTAAGTACTATTAATTATATGGAGTAAAAGATGTATTCCCGAGATGATTTAAAAATTATTCAAAACCCTCTCTTTCCTTCTTTAGATAGGATTTTCAAGAAAATACAATAAGAAGCTAATAAATTCTTTTTAAAGCGAATACATTTCGTATTTTCGAGTACAAACTTTCCTAAAAAATTGCTGAAAAAGATATTTCCACCATATTTTAAATTTAAATCGGGCGACTTTTACCAGGTCTTTCAATGTTTATGTGGGGACAAGCAACCTGTTGTAGAAGTATAACATTCTGTGAACACTTTCTTTGTCTTTTAGGAACCGAAAAATATTCACAGATAAATGAACTTGAAAAGAGACTTGTTTTGCAAGACTGAGAGGACCAACAGGACTCTTGCTGTGCGGTTTTGTCCTTTACCTATCAGGAATGCCTGACTGATTCTTTGCTTTTGCCATTTCGGGCCCCTTTAGCATTTTCCAATCTAAGCCTTCAATGGGTGAAAAACAGGCAGAATATTTGGTAATTTTTGCGCATTTTCTTTTCTGGTCTTTTTGGTTTCTGCTTCTTTGCTAGAAAGCATAATACTCACTGTTGTTGTTGGTCTTTTTCCTTTGCGTTTGCCTTGGCAATTATCGAGTTCCATTTGGTGATTATGTGCGGCTGCTTTAGCTCAATGTCCTTATAACTGCCGCAAGCTTGCAGACGACCATCTTTCATCACAATTAACTGACAGAGCCGGAACACAGAAGCAGAGAACACAACGAAAGCAAAAATTAAAAAAGAAAAAAGTAAAAGAGAAGGAATTGAAAAGATATCAAATGGAAACGAAGGAAAAGCACTGGCAAAGAAAGGTGCAAAGCACAAAAGGCAATAAATTCAATTTCAAATTTAAATTTGCAATGTTTTTTTTTCGTTTTTTTGTCTGTTTTTTTGTTACTTCTCCCTCAGGCTGCTGCTCAAAAAATTGTAAAAATGTGTGCGAAAAGAGCCCAAAGAGTCCGGTAAGAAATGGTCTTTCCAGGCAATTGCATTTATGGCCAAAAGGCGATAAATGCGCTGCTGCTGCTGCTGGACAAACGAAGAGCAATGTGATGCGAAAAATAAACGAATGAAAACACAGACAAAAAATAGAGCAGCAGACCAACTGTCAGAGAAGTTGAGCTCAGAAATTTAAATATGAAGTGCTGTCTGGGTATGACCATGGGCCATAGTAGTTAGGGTGTGGCACATTTTCCTTAATCGACAAATGCCACTTACATAATCCGCCTCCTTGATCAACTGTAATTGCTGTGTCACCAGTATGATGGTTCGACTCGATTTCAATAGCATTTGACGTACACATTGCTCGAAGACATGTCCGCCCACCTCATTGTCCAGTGATGACAGCGGATCGTCCTACAAAGACACAAAAAAGGGGAGGAACGAATATTGTTTTCAATTACAATTTTTACATTGTTTATTCGTTTGATAAATATAATAGTTTTGTTAGCTTTCTTTGTAAAATATGTACAAGCCGATCAAAATAAATTAAAATGTATTTTGTATACTTTTTTTTTTTTGTGAAAATCGTGCAAATATTACCAACTTTAAGTGTTGACTGATGGGTTAGCAGTTGTATGATTTAAAAAGTAAACTAAATGAGCAAATACTTAAAGCCTTATCATTTTATATGCTTGCTACGTTTGCTAATAAACTTGTTTACCCTGCAACAAAGTATCAAAATTGTCGGTGGTTTTTACAACCTGATGCTTTGGCTTTTACTACATGAGACTGTCATCATCACCAGCATCATCATCTTTGGCTGCAATGCCATTAAATTCAGCGATACGGCTTATTGGCTTCACAATTTACTTTTGTCGCCCTTGAGAAAGTATCTACTAGTTTCTACTTACCATTATTACCACATTGGCCGATGAATAGATAGCACGAGCTATGGCAACTCGTTGCCTTTGACCGCCTGACAAATTGATGCCACGCTCACCGATAATGGTGAAATCGCCAGTTGGCATTAATTCAATATCTGGCTTCAATGCACATGCATCTAAAACAAAGTCATAGCGTTTGGGTCGAAATGATTCACCAAAGAGTATGTTCTCACGAATGGTATCATTAAGTAGCCATGGCTCTTGAGGCACATACGAAATGGTACAGTTTCTGTAAAGGGAAATGAGAAACATTGTTAAATATGTTGACGTGATTTTAAGATCTAAAAGTTCATTGAAATTTTCAAGTTGGCTTTTTCTCTACCCTTCTTTTCTTTAAACATTTTCAGTGTCCCCATAGAACATTTTCTTCTTTTATTTAATGCTATCTGTTGCTCTTACTTTAAGCCTCGAGGACTATAAACTATAAAAGAAAAGCCATGTTGAAGTTTCCTTCTCCTTTTCTTTAAAGCATTATCAAGTGGCTTTCTCTTCAACTGATTGACCTTAGCACGTGGCATACATTACGTATGCGTCATGTTGACCCATTTGAAGGAATCGCCACTGCTTTGTCTTCGCCAATTCAGTGCCATTAAATTACACTTTGCACCTCATATCAAAGAGCGAAAGCTCAGTCTCTCCTTTCCACTGCAATTTCATTTCAACTGTGACTTTAAATCAGAAAAAGAGAAGATGAAGAAGATAAAAGAAACGAGAGGTATACACACTTAACAATCGTTAAGTTCACATTCTCTCTGCAAACTGTACATATAATAAATTTAGAAGCCAAGAGATGAACACACACACACACACACACACACACACACCCTTACGTACACCGCACACACAGAGAGAACACAGACATTTATAACAGTAATTGAAATTATTGCACATTCTGCGTTTGCCAAGCCACGGATGGAAATCATGGGAAAAGGGGTAAACTGAAAGCAAAGTCTGCCCGGTACCCCATGGTTTTGCCATCTTATATGGAAAAAAAGATCTGACTGCGAAGAGGCAATTGCACTCCGGCTGCTGCTGCTCGTGCCTCACGATTTCTGCTTGTTAAATGCATTTTTATATGGTTGCATGCCCCTACAGAAAGCACTTTGTTACTGACTCAGATTCGATTGAGAGAAATAAGAAGGGCGGCATTTGCTTTTCCTTTTTATTTTCTCTTTGCCTTTTTCCTTTTTATGTGCAATAAAATTAACATACACAGACATTTTGTGATAAATTACAGCATCACGTGATGTGCATGGAAACGACTGTGAAAATATGTTGAATGACTGCGGCGACGACGACTGTTTCGAATGGCGGCCAGTGGCAATGCTGCAGCTGCTTTTAGGGCTGCATTTAATTTCGAAATCTTTCATTCCTTTCTCGGCATTAAAAGTGAAACTGTAGTGGGCTAGCGGTTAGTGGCAGTTAGTGGAGTCCCTTTGGCAATAACCACTGCCCAAGATGCCAAGATGAAAACTATGCATTTTCATTTTACTTTTGTTAAACAGTGCGTATGCGTAATGTGTTTTAATAGCCTCACAGTTAAATGACCTAAGAACCAATAAGTTGCAAATGCCACAAAATTATTAAGAAGAATGAAAGACAACCTTTTGAGTTCTTTTTAGTCCTAACATTTTTAATTTTTCATGTTTCCAATCATAAATCGTATTTAGGTGGGCCTAGAACATCCAGAAGTTGGCCTTTGGTATTTCTAGATATGCAAATTTCCGCAATTACTGTCAAACAATTGAATGCATCTATTAAAGACCCTCTTCACTTACTCACCGCTAAATCGACCTCAACACAGTCTTCAATCAACTAAACTACAAGCAATTTCCATGTAAATTTCCATGTAAACACGTATGGAAAATGATTTGACATATTGCAATGATATGGTGTATCAACATATTTGCGGTTTGACAATTTCGCGGTCGTTAAGAAAACCAATCACTTTATCTGTACTATAGCCCATATGAGACTTAATTATACACACCCCTGAGTCTGTGGTATTCAATTCTGTGTGTGTGTGTGTGTGAGTGTGTGTATGGGTGTATCTATGTGTGTCTAAATTGCGGTTTATACGCCCAGCGCACCGAAGCAGCGAAAGTTATCAACTAAGCCTCTTAACTAAATTGCAGCTAATTAATTGAAGTCACCCAAGTGGCATTTGTGACAATTAACTAGACATCGTGATGTAAAAGCGAAAGCTTACACACATCCGCCATGTGAGCCATATGGATAATTCCTTCGAGTGTCATGAGTTCGTGTATATGCCACTCATTTAAGATCAGGGTTAGAATTAGTTTTATATAATTAAACCATATCATACTTAGGTAGCATGTGTAAAGAGCTGAATTCAGTTTCCAAATACAGCTGGGTAAAACGTTATCTAATGTGAAAGTGAGGATGAAATTTTATATAGAAAGGGAAATCTCCATAAAAAGTTTCAAAACCGTTCTTGGACAAAACTTATAATAAATAAAAGTTACGATGGATTTATGATAAATTGAAATCCATTTTTGATAAACTAAATATTTAGAATATACATTTATAATGGATATAGTCCATACAAACATCATAGATATATTCTCAAATAAAATGATTCCTGATAATATTCTTAAAAGCTTTTGCGAGTATTTCTATGAATCATGAATCAACATTATTAATAATAATAATCAGCAATCGCAACTGCAACTGCCATGAAAATCAAATATGAAAAAAATTGGAATTATAAGCAATAAATGCCTAAATATGCTGAATGTGGGAGAAGGCATTGCAATTGATTTGCATATAAAATGAAATGCATATTATGGCAATGCATTTTAATGGCAGCATACATAGAATTGAGATTCAACAAAAACGAAACCTTTTGAATTTAAATGTTAAACGTAAATTTATTGTAAAAATTCCAAAAGAATTTGGCTCTAAGGGGGATGAAAGAAAAAGAGGAGAAATTTTTTGTAAAGAAAATCGAAATCGAATTGGAAATGGAGGCTTTTATTGCATTTTATTTATGCCACAATTGGACAAGGCCAAGAAAGCTTGTAACAGAGTTTCGCTTCTGTATGCTTTTTCTTCCAAATCGGTAGTCTTATACACTCATCCACACACGCACACACACACAAACACAGAGAGAAAAAGGCATACAAACACATGAGCGAAATTGCAAAACTTTAATTAAATGTGAGGGAGAAGAGTCAAAAGGTGGAGCAAGGAAATACAACACACGTGCCTAGGCTATGCCATTGTTTTCCTATTATATTCCTTCACAAAAACTTTACCAAACTTGCCATATGGATTTTATGAAACTAAAGTTTTCATTCTACACTAACATGGCCTTCAAAATATTTTCAATTTGCATGGAGATTGTACCAAAACTGAAAGTGTACAATCATTTCAGCTAATTAACATCCAGTGCCTAAAATTATGCAATTAAAATCTCGCTAGATGAACAAACAAATCGCTTGCCAGCCTTCCTGACCTACCAGTCCAGCCTGTTGATACAACTGAAAATTGCCACATAAATAACTAAAAATATTTACATAAAAGGGTGGCGAATTTTGCACCCCTTTTGGCCAGGACAAGCACTACAAAACGTGCGTAATCTGGCGCAACTGGTAAACTTGGCCGCAAGCACCCACATGTCAAAGACCGATTTAACACCTATTTAAAAACTTAAATGAAATTTCTACAGGGCCTAGCCTAGTTATAGCATTAATGGTTGTAGGAACTTCCTTAGATTTTATTATCGTGTTTGCAGTTCGACTTACTTGTGCCAAAACATATTTCCAGCCAGAAGTGGCATTTCCATGAGTAGAGCGGACAATAGTGATGTCTTTCCACTGCCATTTTTACCAACGACTATGGTTAATTTGCCCTTTGGTATGGCCATTTCCTGAATATGCAGTTGCACATGAGGCATTTGACTATTTGGTTGCCATGTGAAAAGGCCATCATTAATGGACACTGCAATGTCGTCGGGCATTTTCAGTAGCAGAGAGTCACGTCGCCAGCTGTCTGTGTTTCGGGCGCGAATCACCGAAAACTCTACCGGTTTCTCTGCAGTGCCACCGCAGAGTTTTGGTGGCCTAATAGCCACATATGGAGTATTACGAAGTAGTTCACGACGCTGTTGCACCAACTTCGAGTGGCCCAACTCGTGGGTATTGAATGACGCCGGTGACTTGTCTTCCACCTGCTCTCCATTGTTCTGCAGCAAGGGTGTTATGGGCTCGGATTGGGCCAAAGGTGCGGGCGTTTGTGCCTGTGGTTGTTGTTGTTCCGGATTGTGAATCCGCAGTGCCAAGCGCTGTTCATTCAATTTATTTTCCACTTGGGCCGTTCGCATAGCCATATTTGATTTCTCTTGTGTTTCATACATATCCAAAGAGGCATCACTTTTACTCAGTATTCTGGCCATGTTTCGTATGCCTTCAAACTGTTTTCTTATCTCATGGGCCTGTAGAAAACGTTCCAATCGGCGGGTGGAGACACGAGCAGCTATAATTATTGGCACGGTAATGGGAAAGATCAGTAGCGGCACTGTAAGCTGTTGGAACAAGGCCAAGGCAGAGAACAGGCGACTGGCATTAAAGTTCAGATGAGCCTCCTCATTCTCCTGCTCTGTTTTTCGTGGCAATGTTAGATACACGGCCAAAGTTACAAAAGTGATCAGCACTGTCGAAATGTGAGTAAGTATGGCTAGAAAGAAGTTAAACAAAAGTTTCGATCAAGTGAAAAGCTCACTACCATTACCACTCACTCATTAATGTCCAGTAAAAGGCATCTTTATTAAGATATTTTAGCTCTTTCTTGCGCGCTGTTTGAATTTTTCGCAAGAAGACCTCATCCCAGGCATTAAGTTTTATAATCTTAATTCCTATCAATGTGTCATGAATTTTCTTTAGGCGTTCATCTGTGTATTTCTGGAAAAGAACAATAAAATGTTAGACTTTAGAAATACAGAGAAGTATCAAGTAACATGCAATAAATTTCCGACTGTCTGTTGCATACAATTAGGGGCAAATTTTCATGTCTCATATTCCTACCATACAGGCAAATAAATACCAGAAGCAAAAAAACAAAATATTAAAAAAATCTGGATAATCTCTAATGCCAACATTTCCCAAATTGTTCTCGATCAATAACGAGTTAAAGTTAACCTTATAGAAAACAACGAACTTTAATTGAGCAGCAAATCAAATTAGCCAATTGCTTTTTTACTACAAGAAAGGTTTACAAAAAAAGGTCAATAAGCTTAACCAGAAACAACTCCAAGAAAGCCAAAGATACATACACAATTTAACAGCCTTTTCTCTGGCCAAACACTGAACCCGAAAATCAATTAACTTAAGTCGACCACTCGACAATAACTTTAAATTGACCACAAATCTGTTGAGACGAAACTTTAAATGAGCCGCTGCCACTGACAGAAACCAACAGCCGACAAACCAAATGAGCGATACGACTTCCAAATGGAAAATACTTGAAATAAGTGACAGAGAACATTACTATAGAAAATTCAACCCTTTTTCGTCTCTGGGTGATTTCATGTCCAAGCTAATCAAATAGTGTTTAATCTGTAATTATACATTGAATGTAAGTACTTACCGCTATCACTTCGGCATTCTTGGACATGGCATTGCCAATGATAAATTGTAATGGCGTCATAATCAATATACAAACAATTGCCCCAATAACCGCACTTATACCCAACTTCAGATAGAGGAGGTAAATGACCACAGATATCTGTAAAAATTCAAAAAGATAGCAAATTTTAAAGGATAAAGGACAAAGTGAGATGTTAGAGTAATTTATTATAAATTTCTTCAAAGAGAATACATAAATACATCATACATAGATAGATATGACAACTTTAAGAGTTACAAAGGACTTGAGAATGATTGACATGAGTTACATGAGTTTTGATTACTTTATTAAATTAATTAATTAGTTAATATTTAAATCAACATCTGCCTAAGATCTCCATTGTTCTTAGTCATGCGATTAAACACTTTACGGACAACTGCAATAAGATGTCAGCTACATTACTATAAAATTTCAAGTACTTTTTAATTTTACTCAACCAAAAGTTGCCTTCATGATATGGAATAAGTATTAACCCACATTTCAAAGGCAATATAATTATCGAAATAATATTGTTAGTTTCGCTATATTCACATACATACACACATACATACATAAATATATACATATCTACATGTATGCCGGGAGATAGACCCAAATGTTAATTAATTTTTTACACAATAGACCTGGACTACACTTTACGGATATGGCTGGTAGCAAATCCGATTCGGGCTTGCATACAAACGAGTAAATTATTTAGCAGATGTTGCCTGGACGCACACACCTACACATACACACACACCACGATACCATGCTGATACAAGTAACCGCCCCAAACATTTACAAATCAATTCATTTTGAAAGCACAACAGAAACCTAAACCTAAAATCTGAGCCTGACCAGCCTAGGCTTGGCCAAAAGTAAATACAACTCATGGCTAATTATGCTGGAAATTGAAGTTGTGGGCCAAATTGGATGAAGACAACGGAGGGCAAAATGCAGAAGCGGATATAAACCGAAACAGAATCAGACACAGACACATTTAATACGAATTAATTATGCATGTGTATACCTATGTGTGTGTGCGTGTGTGTCAGTACGTGTGACTTTGTGTGAGCCTGTGTTTAGCTTAACCATTAACATGTTTGCTTAATTACATAAAAATCTCTACATTTAAACCATGTTTTACAGAGCCATATTGCAAATGCCAAATCGAAATAAATAAACTTTCCAATTGCAAAATGCCAACGTAAAATTTATAGTTTGGCAATTACTTTAGAGATTAAAACGAGGAGAGCGAGAGGAAAAATAAATGCAATATTCTCGGCCAAAACGATTTAGTCATCAAATGTTATAAATTAACTTGAAAGTTCAATGAAAATCAAATGGCACGGCACATTTAAATCACACACAAGTTGCTCGTAAATTTGCAAAATGCACACACATACATGCACACATACATGCATATACATACATGAACAACAAATAGCATTAGCGTTAGCCTAAGAGGTTTTTTTCACATATTGTGTTGCCTTCTTTAAGGCGCAATTCAAACCTTGAATGGTATGGCCCAAGCATAGTGAGCGATCCAAAAGAACTGCATCACATTTAGCGTATCATCGGTCATCATATTCGTAATAGCTCCAATGTCATTAAGACCTGGAAAAAAAAAGAAATTAGAATACACTTAATTATCATCTAGTTAAAGGGACGTATTCACGTATAAAGATATCCCATCCAACCAAACTTTATGTAGGTTTCAGTTTTAATCTGCCTTGCATATGATTTTTTTTTTGTGGAATGCATTGAACAAAAACTTTTTGTTATTTACATATCAGCAAAATGGAGTTTCTATCTACATGTGTTTGAAAAGCCGTTTTGGGTTATCATGTTACAGACACATCCACGCCCACTTAAGCACATTAAAAGTACCCATACCTGTCAGGCCCGTTTTGCAAACATTTCAGCCGTAAAAGTTTCAATTAACACCCATCGTACATTTACCTTAACCAAATACGAGATACAAAACAACAGCAACCTCAATGAAGGGAAGGGGAAAGAGGGACCATCCAAAGGACCCCAAAACACTCACCAGCTGAACGCTCCGTTTGTTCTGTGGCTGCGGTCTCCGCCGTAGCCGTAGCAGGCTTATCATCCGCAGTCAACTTAACGTCCCCATTTTGTTGACCATTCGCCGAAGGGGTAGGAGGACCGTCATCAGTATTATTGGCATTCAGTAGCAAACTTTTGCGATAAATTAGACCCTGAAGCGATGTTTTAATCCTGATGCCCGTCATATTGAGCACATGCGTGGAGGCCTGTGACAATGCGGCCTGCGTCAATGCAGCCAGCAACACTATCCAAGCAATGCTCCAGCCATTTGTTAGCAAATCCGACCAGCTGGCATAGTAAATTCTCACATCACCAATGCCAATACCAAAAACCTCATCAACATCATCATCAGAGGCCGCATTAGGGGCTGCAGCGCCAACAACAACATCGTCATCAGCAGCAACGTTCACCACTTCCCATGGCAACAATGATTGAGATGCATTTCCATGATGATGGGACTGAGCCTGCGCCTGGGCATAGAGTGCTTCAATATATTGCACTATTTGTTGTATGGCAAGTGGTCCAATCAATGCAAATAAATCACCGGCCAGCTTCAAAATGCCGCCAAGAGCAAACATACGCCAACTGTTCTTTATATAGCAATACCACAACGAGGGTGAGGCATTTGACTTTTTCTGAAATTAATATAAGAATAAAAATTTTACTTTAAAAAACTAATTTTTAGACTGCAATAGAAAATCATTTCCCAATTGTTTAATATTGCTTAAACTAAATCAAGATTTAATCCCATGTGACATCAAACCCTTCAGCCGATGTATAAGAAACCAATTCTTTTTTAGAAACATTATGTATACGCCATATGGGCTCTACATTAAAAGTAATTAATAAGGATATTTATGTGAAACTTAAACAGGACACTACCATTAAACCCCTTTGGCTTTGAAATAATAATTTACATTTACAATTTGCTGGCCAATTTGTCATTAAAAGGCAACCAAACAAATATGCACCATAAAATCAGTCGACAAGTATTCACACATTGCAAATATAAATGAACATTTCCAAACAGAATATAAACAAAAAGCCAGCCACACTTTCACTTTGTTATCAACAACGAAACGATGACACTGTTTTTTGCCATACCATTTTATCCACATAAGTATGTAGTTTACGAGATGAGTTCAAAAAGTTTACCTTTATCATTGTTTCATTGACCTAAACATGAGTTCGAGATAAACTCTCTGAGAACCACGTTCGAACACGAACAACCAAGTGAAGATTGACTAGTGAAGGCATTCTGAATGGGTTGTCTTACTACAAAAGATAATGGGGAACGAATCTACGTGCTTTTTGTAAATCTCTTTCATTGAGACAATCCAAGTTACTTCCCGAGCACATCTCGAAAGTAAATTCATGTGAAAATTTATAGCCTTCAGTCGATGGCGAAGTTGCATTTAAATAAATAATTAAGCAATTTCCTTGCCGTTGGGCTTTTTTTTATTTTTGGTTTTTAATGAAATACAATATTTTCTTAATGGAATCTTTTTTTTTTTTTTTATACGCTTACTTGGTCGGTCGGGAACGAACCGGAACCAAGAAGAAGACTCAATTGTGGCCATAATTTTTCCCTCTTTTTTTCTTTTTATTTTCGGCCTACAGCATTTAATTATGTACTTTTGCTTCGGCCATTTCAACGAGTTTTTAATTAAATGGCGCTTAATGCATTTAATATTTATTTAATGCACATTAATATTGGTTATTATGTAAGTGTTTGCCCAAAAAGACCATAAAACAATGCACTTTAAATTAAAAAGAAGAAAAAACTTACCACGTTTTCCGTATAGACATACAGGAAATGGTCATAGTGGGCTCGGGCACTGTCCTCCAAACGCATTTGGCCCAGATCTTCCAGCTCAAGTGGTTCTCTAAAACCCAGCCACAGAAGCGGGGTTAACCACCAAAAGCATGATTTGGAGTAGAAAGTCGCCAATGTATGCTTATACCCAATTGTGTCGTAGTCTTCCAAAAAATCATCCAGATAACGCTGAAAAGAAAACATTTATCAAAATATTTATCTACGAGCCTCTTTTACTAAAACTATTCTTATTCTTATTCTCTGTCTGTGTTGGGTATTTCTTTGTTTTAATGATGATCCATTCTTGATACCTCTACAAATAAGTAAATATTGAGCAACTAAAATCGGATACTAATACACAAAAGCTTTGTAAGCAATGCTTAGGTTGATCATTTAACACATTTCTTTTAAGTTGCTCGTTCATGCGATCAACAAAAATTTCATTTTAACATTAAATAAACACAAACATCATTAACATAATCTGTTACTTGTTCTGATTCAGATTCCATAGTCAAGCAATTCTTGAAATTCAGTTGATCCATATTCCATTTGGTTGACATGAGATTTTGAGCCTCCTCCAGACTTTGGGCGTTAAATACAAGTCGCTGCAACTGCCCCGAAGACCAAGCAATGACTAACAAACGCTCAGTTCTATTTTTTTGGTAGACAGTGAATTTTATGCAAGTCGGATAGACTTCCTCCTTCTCCGTTGAATTACCATTATATGTGATATAGTCTCGCGGCAAGATCCTTATTGGCAAACCTGGTGATAAGTCCAATAAGCAGATGAGCACAAAAGGCTGATTCTTAAAAATAATAGCCACATAGATGTCTAATGGATCTATGACAACAGCCTGAATGTGACCACAGGCCCTATGCTGACCAAAACAGGCAACATGATCCAAATCAGCCAATACCTGCGGCTTCCACAAGACTTGTGGATCCAAAATGATACCTTTAGCTGGAAAAGCAATACAGGCATAGATTAAGCTGCTATCCTTCTCCGCGAAGAGAAAATGAGTTCCGCAGTTTGTCCAAGCAATCGATCGTATGCGTTTCTCTGTTTATCCCTTCAAACAACTCAGCGCCATTATATTCACAGACTGAAGCTCCAGCACTGCTGTGAACATAAAATAAGGACCCAGGATCTGGGATATATTTCAGTAGGGTAAAACCATTCCCATCTCCCAACAGGCAGCGCATTTTTTCTCCCCTATCTGGCTCCCAGAAAATAATGTTTCCGGACCCCAAGGAAGCACTGATTAAAATGACGCCATGTTCAGTCCATGCCAAGGAAGTGACATACACATACGATTGATTTTTAAATTTACCCAAATGAAATATACAACAATTGTTGAACTTTTTCTTTCCCAGAAGCATACAAAGAAAGTGAAATTTAAAATGGAAAACATCAACCATGTGTGTTTGTATATGGTATACTTGTATATGCTGCTCCTTGAGCCATCCATAACTCAAGTGTGACTAAGCAACTGGTCTTAGCTCTTATCAAAGGACTTTCCATGTTGTCCACTCTCACTCAGCAATACAAAAGGCAGACTTGATGCCATTTTGTTTGGCTGCTTAGTTGCATGAGATCTTGCCACTTGCATTTTTTACTTTACTTGTTGTTGTTGTTGGTGCTGGTGGTGTTGGTGGAATGCAACACGTTTTGTATGCTGCTCAACGCCATAACAATGGCACTTGGGTTGGATGGTCGCTTGGCTGGCTTTTCTTTTCGCACTGCCCACTCCGCCCGCCCCATCAACTTTTGTTGCACGAATTGTGCAGTGTTGTGTTGTGGCATTTGTGCACTTAAGCATCTCTAAACTCGTCGTTTTTGTGGCATATGTATATACACCCACACACACTCATTCGCTCCGTCTTACTCGGCATGCGGTCATCCATGCACCGCATAGTAGCGCCTTGAAGTATGCTAAAGGCTTTTGAAAACTGACATAAATAAAATATTTGCCAAGTGCAGAAAATGCTTTGAGCATGAAACTAAATCTGCGCTTAACCTCAATTAAAATGTAAACATATTAAAATCCCAAAAGCAGCCAACTTCCCATCCCCCTATCAATTCCCATGCCCTGACTGCACATCACCTAATCCCCTGTTAAATTAAATAAACCTTTTGCATTGTCATCATCATCATCATCATCCGCATCAGGCAGTCCGGATGCCTCTTCACTTTCTTCATCTCAACTATTTGTTCAGCTAATTTTACGCGAGTGCTTTCATCCAAAAATGCAAATGCTAGTCGCATTTTAACCCCTTCACTCACTTCCGTTTTTGCCAGGCAGCAGGAGCAACAATAAGTAGCATCAACAAACAACAATAACAATTTTAACGTCACCATTCTCCTAAATACTCTATCTAAAAAGAAATCCCCTTTAAACTTTTATTATCCGCAGGAGACATATTTTAAAAAGCAAATATTTGGATAGCTTAATTTAGGGCTCAAAGCTCCCCATTTTGCATATTCCAATACATCGATGTAGGCAGATCAAGGTTATATAATATATGACTCATTCAAAGACTGAGACTGACTAGATCCGCCAATAAGTCGCATTATCATTAAATGTGCTTAGTATTGAATTACCTCTCGACAACTATTTTTTGGTATACGTAATTTTCAATTCAATTCAATTAGCAATACTAAGTGTAATGCAGGTTTTCATTATCAACAACAACGAGCAACCCATTGCAGGTCACACACCACAGATAAGACAGCAACTACTTGGGGTAGTCGCAGTATATAAAACTAAATCATGCAGCTAATAATTCTACTCTTCCTGCAAGATGCAAAATTTAACAAATTTACGGTCTTATGTCTTGTACTAAAGGCCTACTAAAATTAAGGAAAAGCGTAACCTTATATTTCCAAACTACTTTATAGTGTATGAGCGCTGTCGCATATTTTGCATTTGAATTGCCGGCATTCAAAATTTGTTTGCATTTTTGGGTTTCTGCTCGACGTGGCATGGAATTATTTAACCACCCAGCCCACTCAACTTCATCCGCTTGCTGCAAACTTCCTTTATTAACATTATGCACCCAAAACGTAATTTGGACTAAATCTTCCTGCAAGTACAACAGGAGGCGCAGTATCACGTAAAGGCGCATTTTGTCAATATCATGAGAACTTCCTGTTCTTGGTGAGAATTATGAGCGAATCTTTATAGCATTTGTATGTATATATGTATGTGGTTATAAATGTAGAAGAATCTTTCGGTTTTTGTTTGTTTGAACTTGAAACTACAGAAATTATTAATCTATTCTTTACACCCTTTGGTGTCTTTTGGAAAGCTTTACCAGTTTTTGGGCTTTTTAAAAATGTGAAATACATGTAAATAACACATCGCCTTTATCTTTAAACTGTGACTAATTATTTACTGTTGCAGCAAGACCTCAATATAACCAAAATAATTGATTCAAATATACATATTAGTTTAACTATTTCTATAATTTAATTAAAAGTGAAGAGGGTTGCTAATTTTCAATTGGAAAATGCAAGAAACTAAGAAATGAATATGTAATTCAATAACATTAAATACATCAATTAAGCTAAGTTCAGTTAAGTTTCCATTTTTTGCCTGCTTCTCGAATATGCATTTTAAGTTATAAATATTTAATGTTTGCAGTTTTCTACCAAGTCTCGCAATCACCTCAAAAACAGGCTTCAGGTTTGTTTCTTTCAAAAAAAAACTTTTTCTTTTGACTTTTTTTCAGCGCCATGCGCCTCAAGGTATGCAACAGCATTAGTGCATTTGCAGCATAACAATGACGAGAGCGAGTTGCATCCATGTTGTGACCCGAAACCTGTCTCAACTCTAAACTGCGAATTTTATATGCTGTCCGTGTTTTCTTTCCTTTCTTTTGTTTTGTTTTTCTTTTTTCATTCTTTCGCATTCTTTGCATAGCCAAAAAGGTAAACAGCCAAAATCGTCTAATGTAAGTTTAATGTTTTTATTTGCTTTGCTACTTTGGGTGGCGCTTATTGCTCTGCGGTCTCTCTACTTGTATATGCCTTGAGTGTGATTATGTTCACGTACATAAGAATGTATGTATGTTTGACTGGGGAGTGTGTATCTGTGTCTGTTTGTGTCCTATGTGGCAACTTTGGATTTCCGGACTGAAGCGGAAATAATGTCAAGCATGAGAAGACAACAAGCGAAGGTTTTCTTGAGCGTCGCTCGCTTGTTTGGTTATTCGGATTGCTTGAGATGTTTAAATATTTATCAGCTGTTTTTGGGGTTTCGTTATATATGTATGTTAATATGGAAACTGGATTTAAAATATACGTATTCTATATAAATGTATGCATGTATTTCGTAAGCTCTTCAGATATCTAGGATAAGGACATATTGCTAACACATGCATACTTTGGGGACTTAAGTGTACGAAACTCGGAGGAAGTATTTTAAATTGATGACTTTTTACATAGTTTCCCAAGGAATTCATTTTGTTTAACAAAGAAACACTATAATTACTTCTATCGATTAAAACAACTCACCTCTTTATAAATTGTAAAACCATCTACTGTGGCCAAAGCAAGTAGACATAGGACAGTGATGACCTGAAGACTGGTCTCGAGTTCAAATAAATCTTCATAATAGACCACCTCGGCCAGTTCATCCAGACGAAGAGCGAATATCAACAGCTCCACGGCCATGCTGGCGTACAAAAGGACTTTGAAATGAGAAATTGCTTGATTAATTCTGATGGCAGACGACAATTATCATACTGAGTCAGCCACAAAAGGCACACACCCACATACACACACAAGGTAGACACACACCTGTCACCTTCTTGCGCTCCAGCACACGATGATAGCACATTAGCATAATTGTCAACAATGTGGCGGCCAAAGCATTCCACACCGCTCCACTACCGATGACAATCAAAACATTTAGCTCTCTAAGAACCGCTGGCGACTGAAAAAGACGGTTCAACTCTTGGACATTTCGCTGGGGCGGCAACAGACTCCTGGCCAACTCTAGGCTATTAACGGCCAGCAAAAGTAGAGATACAGCTGCGCGTATATTGTGAAATGTTAGCAAAGTCTTATGACACCTGCAAAAAAAAAAAACGGAAAAATGAAAAAGAAAAGTGGAAACGGAAACAGTGTGTTAAATAGATTGTTGGTAGAGGAAGAAGTTCCGGGGAGATAAAGAGACTTAAAATATATTACAATACCAACAATTTTGAGTTTAATTAAGCGAAGTGCCAGACACCGAGACCCAACACGAGAGGGGGTTTCATAATTGCCGCAATTATATTCAAGTACTTATGCTGGCGCAGTCAGTCTAGTCTGTCTTCCTTGCCCCCCGACCACTTTCCGCACAGTGTTCCCTTGCCAGTCGGTCTGGATTTGTTATTGCCTACTTCATCGCTGAGTACATATATAGCCTCGTCTGTGATATATATCAACAACCTGACATGACTTGACTATCGCTGAGTTTTATTAACTTAAAATATAATATTCGACTAACTTCCTACCTCCCAGCCAAGCTCTCATTGAAATCCTTTTTTTGTCTGAAATCGATGGTCAAGTTAATGAAATCGTGGAGTCTGTTTTACTTTCCATGTTTTGTTTAAGAATGTATTTTAATGGCATCTAAGAATCAACTATAATAAACTTTAAAGCTCTTCTTACCTTCCGTAAGACTCTCATGACTTCCCCACTGGAAAATTTTACAGCCACTTAATGTCGGTTAGAGTGCTCCAACCAATGCAAGTTTATTTATATTTATTTCACTTAAAGCTTAACAATACGCCCCTAAGAATATGTGTGTATATATTCAAGAGTCCTTCCTCTTGACTAGATTTTTCCATACAAAATATATTTAATGATGTGCAAAAATGTTGCATACTTTTTGGCTTGCGCGCGAACGTTTACACTTTTGCACATGGACCCATTTCCTTTCTGGCGATAGCGGAGGGGGAATATATAGTCAAAATGGTAAGAGAAGGGGAACATAGTAAACCTGCGTCTGCATTGCTGTTGGAATATTATTTATTGCAAATACTGTTGCATACAATTTGGCGCAATGGAGCACCAAAGCAGGAGAAGGCAAAATACAATAAAAGAGAAGGAGCAGACCTCCTCCGTGACAGGGACAGGGACAGGGTGTCAGAGTGTGGCTACAGTATGAGGAAAGGAGAGGTCCAGGAGGGACAGTTGGTTAGTTATGCCGAGTTCCCCCAACTAGGTGGCTGGATTTTAATTTTTTAACGTTTATACCCAGAAATAAAAAGACACAAGTGCTTTATTTTCGCAGCATTTTATTTATTGAGTTCAATTTTTATGCCCACAGACTGTCTATAAATTTAATGAAAAATGTCTGCCTTGACAGCCAATGTGGGGTGGGGAAGAGGGGGGCAAATGATGACGATGAGGAGAAGGCTGTGCAAGAGGAGCAGGTGCAGAGGAGAATCCCCACAACCAACGCTTACATATTAATTACTTTTTGACCGCTCTAAAAATGCATGAATAATTGATTTCAATTTCTCTGAAAAATGTTTTCTATGTGTGTGTGTGTGTGTGTGTGTGTGTGTGCAAGTGCATTTTTCGGTTTTTGTTCCCATTTAGTTTTTGTTGATGTATATTTAAATGCAGTAAACAAAACAGCAACAAGAAAACAAAAAGAATACTATAAAAGTGTAATACACTATAGAAGATTGTTAAAAAGAGTATATTTATATTGACCAGGTGTTTGCAATGCACAAAATATGCAAACAATATCCAATTTGCAAATGATATACATAGGAATGTTCTCCTTCAATTCGTTATTGATTTCTACCGATCAGACAATTATAACATAGAGAAATCATTCAAAAACGACGATTTCTTGGCTAGAGTAAGAAGTTTTATGTATCAAAATGAGAATATCCCCAGAGGAATTGGCATTAAAACTTTAGCACACTTTAAGGACCCTTTAAACTAATTATAATTTTACAATCAGACCAACAAACGCAGATTACGACAAAAGTAAAGAACATTGTAAGTTCAGTGCAGTCGTCAACCAATTCAATCTTTTAGTTCTCTTTTTATTTGCAGCATTTTAGTTTATATTTGAAATTTTTTATTGATGAATCCTATATATTTGTTTGCACTTATTGTATATAAAATTAATAGTCGTTGATTGGAAATAGTTTATAATTTGTATGTGTTATCGAAGAGAAACAATGTGTGGAAATTCGTATCATTTATTTTCATTTTTTCACTTTGTTTTTTGTTTTTGGCCTGCCATATTGATAAATGTTTAATGATGGAAATTCAATTTGTTCATTGCGAATGTTTTGAATAAAGGTCAGTCATTTTGTAGGTCAGACATGAAAATGGCATTTTTCTCTCAACATTCCGAAAGCGCCTTTAAGACGAAGAAAAATCGAATTTCGAACAATTGGAAATATCTTACATAACATATGTACATGTGTCTGGAACCTGCTTTAAAAGTTTCAAAGTGTTTACAGCTAAAACCTGTCAAAGTCTCTCATCATTACATCGTTTTCAATATGTAATGAGCAATCCACAAAATAATAGATATAAAAAGTCAGCAAATGCTTAAACTTTAAAGGAATGTCGCTGGTTCTGATAAAACAAATACTTATAATGAAATTGAATTACAAAATATAACCATGTATGTATATCAAATCAAATGTCTCGGTTTAGAACTCTTTTTCAATCAATGTCTTATTCTAAGCCGATCCTAAACCACTTGGAGGATAATTTGTATAGGTTTTCTATGGAGTGTGCCACATCTATTGAATGAAATTTTTAGTTTCATATTTTGATCACTAAATCAACGAGAAGTCATCGTAAATAACCAAACCAACTCAATCCACATTTCAATTTGCAAAAATCATCATCATCTGAGCACTTGATGACTTTATTACACTGGAGTTTGCCCCATTATTGGCGGCGCAAAAGAACATGTGTGTGAAGGCCTCTTTGCATCGGCCAAAATGACGGCACATTTAACCAGCTGCAATTGCAATAGAATGGAAAATAATAATGCGTTTGCCTGGTTTTGTTTTCTTGTTTCTCGAGCTGAAAGGAACCATGGCCAACACATTTTAATTGAAATTTATTGTTGTTGCTTTAGCTGAGAAACGTGTAGTGCAAGTTTTTGTTGCTCTTGTTGTTTTGTAAGTGTGAAAACGGCAGTTTTTGCACCTCATCTGAGGCCGTTTTACATCAAAAAATAAAAAAAAAGGAAAACTTCACTCCACTCTTCGTCCGCCTCAATGTCTGAAGTTTGGTTTCTTGGCTTTTAGCCAGTTTATGCACCCGCCGCAAGTGTGGCAAATAGGAAATCAAATAAAATTTAAAATAGCTCAAAATCCCGCTCTCTCTCATACACATAAAACACGCGGCATAGTGTTAAAATTGGAGCAACAACTGATTTGTTTACCAAATGTTCCAAAAATACCCATTATACGAGAAAATTGCATTGAAGTGCATTTGCAGATGCATCACAGAGAGCCGGAGAATGAATTGCCCGCCCCCTCCACATGCCCTTTGGCACGAGGGTCTAACAATAAGCTATATCTCAAGTGCCGGATGTATTATAGCTATCGATAGTTGATTTTTTATGAATGAGCATTGAGAATAAGAGCAACAGGCAAACTACCAAGTGCGAGTGCAGTGTGTAAGGAAAGTAGTGGGAGCTCAGTGTGGGAATGAAAATGGGAATGGGAATGGGAGGAAGTGAGTTGAAGTGGCAGTAGCTGAATTGAGTGTGTGCATCGGTGCATTGTTGTTTTATGCATTCATTCAAACTGTTTATTGCTGCTTATTTTGATTTTCTTTTCGCTTGTGCCCCGTGCTCTTGCATTACAAGTGCAAGAAGTACTCGATCAAGATTGTAGATACTTAAATAATGATTCGATTAGTTCCGGATATCAATGATATTTTAAATGCTTTCAAAGTAGCATTTAAAGTGTCTAAAAATCAAAGAGTGGTCCATAAATAAAACCGTTTTTGGACATAAGAAGTGTTCCTCATCTTTAAGCTTTTCGATTGTCAAACACAATCAAATCCTTAAAGACCTTCAACCCCTTTAAGCCATTGTATTATTAGCTTTCAAATTATACTTGGAATCTCATGTTAAGTACATAAACTCACATCGACTAATGAGAATAACTTGAGAATGAACTGAGACTTAGACTTGAATCATAGGAAGCATAAAATAAGTAATTTAAAGTTCCAGAACTTTTTCAACAAAAGACATTGATTGATTTACAACAGACCCTAATAAGCCTGATAATAATATTAAAATGCGATCAATAATTAATCCAATTAAATAGTCAATTGTATAAATATTTAAAAAACATTAAAAGAAATTACTTAATACTCCAAAAAGGCATCAATTTAGATACTGAAATTAATAAAGAAAACTTTTTACCCTATCCCAATACGTTTTTTTGTTCAATTTCTTCATATCTATTATCAAAATTAAATTTCATTCAACAATTGAACTGAATAACCAAAAATGCACTCGAATCAACTTTAATTTCAATATTGAAATACTCCATCGTAAAGGCTTCAATCAAGCAAACAAATATTGAATAATCGATGGGGACGAATTGAACTGAACCTGAAAACACGATAAACATCAAAAGTGTAATCATTTATAAGCCATTAACGGGTATTTACGCACAATTGCTCCAAATTCTTTGGCATTAAACAGTAATATCGTCAACAATTTTGTATATATGCATTATATGCACACACAACACTTCAATTATGTGCGCATAGATAAACATACATGTATGTGGATATGTATGTAAACAACTCAAATGGCGGCATCGACTTTGAGATACTCTGTAAGGCAAATGGGAAGGCCCTCAAAGGCCCCTCCTTATATTGAAAAATCCATTAATATATATTGTGGATAGAATTTGGTTAGTCTTTAGTCTATCTGTTACATTCTAAGCAAACACATATAACCCCACTTGACCCTATATGCATCTAGGGTATTAAAATATGACAACAAATATTCAAAATGACAATGAGCACAACTGTTTGATTGTTTATTTGTGTATTTGTCTACACACTAACAGCTTGGTCGGACGGGCCTGATGAAGATATATGATCACATATTGAACGACCAATGACCAACAGGCAATGTTCCAATCCTCACCCGATGCAATTCAGTGTATGCGGCTCATTTCATACATTTTCATACACTTGCCGATGGATGACAAGACGAAAAATAACCAAAACCATTTTCAACAACAAGAGTAAAAACCAAATTCCAATGAAAACTCGTGCGAGGCTCTTGAATAATTTTTGTTTGCACACACACCACACAGCAACACACACACACATTTGTGTGTTTGTATGTGTTCTTTTTTGTAAACTGGAGTAAACTTTTATTAATTGAGCATGCATATGTGGCGAATGGAGGCGACGATGTGGACTGTGCCATCATCAAGCCTCATCTCATTTGGCTAACCAAAATCCGTAGTCTCACAATATCCGAAGCTCCTATACCCTTTAAAACGCTTGATGATTAACAAACAAGAAAATTTGTCCTTTTCTAACTCTAGAATATAATAAAAATTGTGGAATTTTATGTTGGCTAACATGAAAACTTATTTGAGAGAAGAGAGTAGAGATCTGTAACTGGTCTGCTTCCTAAAAGATCTTTGAGACTAGGGCAAGGACCCTAATCACTTCTATACTCGAGATTTAGGTAAGGATATAAATACTTATATTAACTAAACAGTACTTGTTTAACTGCAAGAGCTTAGTATATATTAATCATAAAGTGTATTTTTGATTCGTTGAACAAAACCAAGTTCTTAATTCCTCGAATCAAAGAGATATGCCCAGATGCATGTCTGTATATGTGTATATAGTTTGTTTAATTTTTATTTTTTTGTGTGTTAACTGATGTGTCACGGCTGTCAGTAAATAATTCAAATGATTTTGCAACTAGATTTAGATTTCATGTCTTTTGTCGACGCTAAATGAAAATGTATCTCCTCGTATATGTTAGTTTGTGTGTATCTGCATATATGTATGTATATGTATATTTGTATTTATATCTGCATCCAAGGGAATCTAAGCACAGTCGGTCATTTAGTCATCATTTAGGTGGAAAATCGTCTGGGGATGTCATAAATTGGGGAAAATTTTCAGCATTTATTATGTCTTTGGGAATTTTCACAAAAATTAAAACCAAATTGAGTATATATACTTAGGTACTATTGTTTATTTGAAAAAATAGCAAAGTATTGTTAATTTATCATTATGTTTCAGGGGCGTAGCACGAGGGTAATGTAATGACTTACAAATTGATCTCTTGCAGTTCACTTAGGGATTCAAATTCTAGTTTGTTTAACTAATTGAGTCTTACCTATCGATATAATCAATGCCCCTATACAAAAGTCTTACTCCATCCATGTAATCACAATTCTTTCTTAATTTCTTTCGGTTGTTGCTGTTTTCGAATCTGTCGCATCGATTCAAACACAAAAACAGCTGGCAACCTGCTAGCGCCGTATGAGTAATATGACCATCGTGCCACATCGTTCTGCCTTCCCGCCTCTCACCCACTCTGACACTTTATCCCCTCTGGCAGTGAAGCTACTGTATTCTACCTCCACCCACTGTATTAAATATACAAATCTGCTGCTTTTGCATTTTGTTTATAAACGCATGCGCTAAATTTAAACAAAAATGTTCTCAATTTGTTTATCGAAAAAGAATATGTTTTTAGTCAAGTTTTAGTTTTTAGTGAAGTGAACAGCCCACACCACAAAAAGGGGTGAAGTGAGGTGGATCAAGCTTCACAACGGATCTGAATCAAAAGATAAATGTGTGCATATCCAAAAATCTAGTGAAGTTGCTGCCAGGTGGTCTACTCTTTGTCACGATGACGCCACCAAACACATGCCACAAGACGATTATGATGAATCGCCGCATATGATTCTCATCTGGGGAACATTCCAAAATATAATATACATATATGTATGTATCTTTACGAATTCGCCAACCATTCAATAGATATCTATCTGCTCAACGAAATTGCCATAAACAGAGAAAAGAAAATGAAATCAGAAGAATTCTCCAAATACAAGTGCATAAGAGATCTGAAAAAATGTGAATGAAAAATCAAACCAGAATGGATTTGAAAATTTTATTAATCATTCAATTGGAATAGTAAATTTATCAGTCGTACAGATATTTTATTAGTTTCCCTTTAGTATCATCTAAATGAAGAATGCTTAATCCAACTTGATTTCATTTGTTAAGGCACATTGAGTCTTGAAACTTCATGAAAGAATAGCTGATAAAGGCTGGTAAAGATAGAAAGGACTGCGTTTCTACATATAGAAAAAGAGAAAGATCAAGGAAAATCGACCGCACAATTTAGTTAGACATTTATATTTTGAATTATGGAGAATATGCTTTGGAACGTTTTCAGTCCACTTTTGAATAAGGAATATTGAAAAGTCTTCTCCATTATGTAATTCGTACAGATATTATAGCCAATTCCGCGATATGATATGATAATATAGAAAATTTTTTCTTCACATCTTTATAATTTTGGTTGGGAATGGAAACGTCTGTTTGAATATTTTATATTTATGCTATTAATCTTGAAAGTTGCAAAAGCGATAGAAGGGACGCTGAGCGTGACGCTGAGTGTTCATCTGGAATAAGAAGACAATAATATTCTGCTTCTTTATTAAGCTATATGATTTATCACCTTGACTTTGGAAACGTCTATATATGAAAACTGAAGAGCGGCCATCAATCCTTTACGCACTTCGTCCTTCATCTTGGTCTGGCTTCCACGCTGGGTCAGGGCACGTCCGATCATTGGGGCGATAGTGCGCACCAAAACCGGCATAAAACCCTTTAGTGGAGCATAAGCCATTGTGTAGATAGAAAATTTTGTTGATTGTTTTTGTTTTTTAGCCCAAAGGATCTTAATAATTTCTCTAAAAAAAAAAAATATATCCAAAACTAAAATTCAATTTTGTTGTGAGAATAGAGAAATTTTTTGGTTGTGTTCGAATTGAAACTATAAAATATACTGAGCAAGTAACGTGTAGCTCCCATAGGTCAAATTAGAACATCAAGCAACGATTGCTTAGATTGAATCAAATTTTGTGATTTTTCTGAATTTTTAATTTTGGAATCGAATATATAAAACCATAGCAGTAGTTTGAAAAACATAACTGAAAATTAAACTTTATGTAAAGTAAAACTTTTGTTTCTTGGCGGATCATTTGTTTTCTTGTCAACTTTTATATACTTATTTGAATTATATTTAAGTATAGCGCAAAATGCATTATATGAATACATTTATACAAGTGATAAAATCACACCCAAAAAGTGTCCATCTATTTATTTTAGTCCCAAAAATTTTTAAGAATTTTAATGAATTAATATATATATATATTAAAGCTTAAACAATTGTTTGGTTTCGCAAATTGGTCAATCATCTAATTTCCATGGAATAGAATGACTGATAAACAATTTCTTATCTCTGTGCTTGAATCATACAAGACTAGAAGCAGTCTTGAGCAGATTTCTTGCTTCTCTGCAAAACAGACTGAAAATGATGAAACTTTTGTTTCGCAAGTCATGTCTATTAAAGTAAAATTGAAACTTTGAGACAGAAAGATTTCAACGGAAAAAAGTCTGCCAAGTATAAACATTTTCAGTCTTGTTAAGAGTGATCATGAAGACCCCAATTGATTGTTCCAGCCTAAGTTAAGTTCTTGAAAATGTTATTTGTATTGTATTATCTAATTCAATTTGAATTATTAACAACTTTGCACTTTATGGAATTGGCTAATGACAGCTTTGCTAGATTAGTTTGAAAGATCTTAATTGTATTTTGTTTCTTTTACTTTTTTTGAGAATTTCGACATTATTTCATGTGAATTTCCTGTCAAAAAAATTTTGTTTTTAATTATCACTTTGAATTTGATAATAGGATCTTGAAGTTAAAGGGAAATTGTTAAGTCTTCTTGTTATAAAAGAATATGTTTTTTCGACCGTTTATAAAAAAATTTCCTTTCGATTGCCCTTTCACATGAACAAAGAAACAAAGTGACTAAAAGAAGAAGTAACAAGGAACTAACCGACGAAATAGTCCAAAAAGAAAACAGGACAAATATCGATTGGAAAGCATTCCAAAAAATCAAGTTTCTATCGATTACAAAACAGGAAATATTTTAAAAAGCCAAGCAGCGTTTGCGTAAAAGACATATCGTTAAACTAACAGTGTTAACTCTGCAATTTTTAAGTGTTTAACTAAATTAGCATAGACTCGGCCCACTAAATACCTACAACATATTTTTGCATTTGTGTATGGTCATATCTCTTTGCACATAATTTTGTTGAAAGTCAAAATCAGAAAAAGACTCCAGAGTTCAAGGTTTAATGTGTGTGGTTTTCCTTTTATTTCTGGAATTCATTTTAAGTATTTAGTTTTCGAACGCGCTACAAAAGATTCTCATCAATTAGGCACGAAATTTTCCAATTAATATTTCAATGCGACTTTTAAATAGCTTTGCTGTATTAAAATCTGTTCGGTTCTCCACTTACTTTTCATATTTCCTCCACATATAAATGCATCCGACGGTTAATAGAAATATGCAAAGGCATGTCAGGATCAATTTGATGCGTTCTATGGCACAGACATCGGTGTCCAAATTGTCATAGATTGTACGTGCTCGATCACTCAGATGATCGCAACGTATCAGATTGAAGTGCTTTAACTGTGCCATTTTTGTGCCGACAAATTGTTTGTTTCTTAATTGATTTTCACTTTATTCGATGCCCATTTCCATAATACACACACACACACACACACACACTCTGCTTTTTTGAATATTTATTCAATGATTTCCTTTCAAACGAACATTTTTCGCGTATAGAACAAAATAACACAAAACAAAATCGGATTTTTTCCAAAATGTAAACAAATTATTTCGCAATTACACAAACACACACACTGAAAGATAGAGAAATTCACAGAACACTATTGGTATCCAAAGAAAATTACATTTGAATTCTTTTAAATAAATGAGCGCACGCAGCTTCGTTAGCGTTCGCGTTAGCTTTTAATTATTATTTATTTTTTTATGGCAATTATTATTTTCTTTTCTTCTTGTTTTCTTTTTTATGTATGGATGTACATATGTATGTATGTGCTGTATGTTTATAAACAACATTAAACGAGTGAGGAAATATGCGCACGTCTTTAACGATTACCAGGAGCTTTTCCAAAGAAACCAAAGTTAGTTGCGCACTACACGTCCGCACTCGATGAGCATCGCCAAGCACTGAACCGCATTAAGTGAGCAAGCCCCAACAAATGAGGGAGCCAGCCCCCCAAAGTTAAGATGGCAAAATCTACAATGAGAGAGAGAGCGCCAGAGAGGGCGTCATGCACGTGCAAGATCAAACACAAGACAGGCGTGTTCTCTCAGTGCAGATAGTAAATACATATACATACATACATACGCAGAGTGAGCCAGAGGTAGAGAGCATTAATTGGTGAGGTTGTGCCTCTGTTGATATTATACATTTGTATACCCTTACAGAGAGTATTATGTACCCCACTGTATGTTCCTCTTAATGAAGATCCAAATGCAGCTTCATAAATATCTTGGAGAGATCTTCTTCTCCTAGTCTCCGAGATCTAGGTGTTCATACGAACGGACGGAATTGGCTACATCGTCTCGGCTATTGATGCTGATTGAGAATATATATGTATGTATGTACACATTATGGGCTCGAAAACGCTTCCTTATGTCTGTTAAATACATTTTGGCGTCTTTAATCATCAGATCTAATAAAGAAGATCATAGACACCAGATACAGTCGATTTCAATGACAAAGATCAAGTGGAGTTAAAGTTAATCCGTATAATGGATATTATACTTTACTTTCAAAAAATGTTGGTTAAGCCTTGACAAATCTTACATTGTCTTAACTATTATTCGCTATTAGTAAATCGAAAGGGTATATGGAATTCGTGGCATTGCACTTGCCTGTCAATGCGTTTATTATGCAATGTTGTTATTGTTGATGTTTTTTTTTTCTGCGTGCACTTTGTTTGTTTGCCGGTTTGTGTCTTGTTCTTGTTGCTTGTTTTTATGACCCACGTCAAAAGTTTTGGCCAATACCCGATCCCGATGCCGATCCCGTAGCCAAAGCCTGTCAAACTGTGTGATTATCAGTTTAACCGGTTTATCAGATATTGCACATACAATATCTGTAGATAAAAAACGAACTTTTAATCTATGTGCTGGAGTATATTAATAAAACATTTTTGGGACGTAATGATTTAGTCATTTTTGTTAGATTCTGGTTACAAGACGTTAAATAACTCTAGCAAAAAGTATAATGAAGGCACGTGCATACATAACATTTATAATTATGAGTTTTACCTTTTAAACGAGAAACTTGGTTTTGATGGGTGCTGATAATGTTTAGTCCTGTCGATTTAAAATTTGGCTGCAACTTCCCCTCCGATCATAGATCGATCTGTGTATTTCTAAATTCTTTGGCTAGTACAAATTTTAGTCTAAAAGATTTTTTTTTTACTTCCACAAAATTAACCGATCTATTATTATTTCACTTTATAAGAGTTTTCCGATTCTCGAAGCAATTTCCATACATTGCTGGATTTTCTTTTTGTTATTCAATCATTCGTGCCAGGTAAGTAGGCGAGTGCCGAATTGCAAACATTTTGGAAATTATTACAAAAGTTTCGTAGACTAAAGTCCTTTTTTATGCAGGCTCGAGCTACCACACACAGCGAGTGCATAGCTCAGTTTGAGCCCACTGTACTGGTGCACGGTGGGGCTGGCGATATAGCAGATGCTGGTATACCATTGAAAAAACTTGGGGTTAAGCGGGCAGCACGCAGAGGTTATGAAGCACTGATCAAATCGGGAAGTGTACTGGACGCAGTAGAAGGAGCAGTCAACTCACTCGAGGAGGATGTCAATTTCAATGCTGGCAATGGTTCAGTTCTCACCTGGGATGGCGATGTTGAGATGGATGCCTCTATAATGAATGGCGCTACATTGGAGGCTGGTTGCGTGTCTCTAGCACGTGATATAATCAATCCCATATCTCTGGCCAGACGCATCATGGAGACCACGCGACATCGTTATATAGCTGGTGAGGGAGCCATGAATATAGCCATGGAATCGAAGAATTTCGAAATCCTACCAAAAGGAGCTCTTGTCACAGAGGCAGCTCAGAAATCGTTGGAGAACTACAAAGCCAGCTTGAACCAGACGCGATCAAAACGCGAAAGTCAAATCTATGGCTCCCCAGGCACTGTGGGTGCTGTGGCCATCGATGCATGCGGGAATGTGGCAGCTGCCACTTCAACAGGTGGCATAACCGGTAAACTATCTGGACGCATTGGAGACTCGCCCATTTTGGGTGGCGGCACGTATGCCGATAATGAAACGGCTGCCGTTTCGGCTACTGGACATGGTGAGACTATAATGCGTTACAATCTAGTCTCCCGAATGTTGGCTCTAGTCCAACATGGCAACTATACGGCACAGGAGGCAGCCGAGAGAGTGCTGAACGAAATGACTCAGCGATTCGATGAGACGGCTGGCATTATTGCTATTGATCATCGTGGAAGGCTGGGCATTCATTTCACATCCAAACGAATGTCCTGGGCCTATCAACGTGGCGAAGAACTACACTTTGGCGTCGATGCTGGAGAGGATCAGTTGGAAATTGTCGGCGAACCGCGAGTCGCACCACTTTAAAAGTTTTTTCTTAAATTTTTTTGTAACACTTTCACAACTTAATAATATGAATTATTAAACATTCAAACAAAGTAATAGTAACAAATGTGGTCCTTTAGGACATCTAAGAAATTAATATAAATTAAACAATTTGAATTTACAATTTGAACTAAACAAACAATCATTGCGAAAGAAAATCATTTTTATTACAAATTCTTAAATTAATTATACATATAAAAAATGGCAAATCAATTAACAATATGGTTTTTTAGTTCTTAAGGATTACAATTTTAGTTGCTAGTAACTGCTAATATAACAATTTCTATTCTACAAATAGTTTAGTATACACATGACGAACAACTTCCATAACATATTCTGAATTGTGTAACTTAACAAAAGAAATACAATAATTAAACTGATGAGAAATAATCACAGGTGCCACACATGGTGTATAGGGCATTTGTTGAGGGTTCAATGAAGAAGCACAAAGCCTGTGTGCAATTCATCTCGTGAGTGGTAATCTGTTTTTGAAGCAATTGCTCCAGTTGCTTTAAATCGGCAGAATGTTCAAATTTAATGCCACATTCACATATATACGACGATGATTTGAGCTTGCTTAAAGGCTTCATTTGGCAAACGGGACAAAGCACAATTTGCTCGGTGGGCGACAGATCTGGTTCTACATACAGGGTCTCAAGGCTTTGCTCTCCTAGGGCATACCATTCATTGACATCTGAAAGTAGCTCCTCCAATATATGCATTTCCAGTTCCAAATCATGGTCAAACTCAATTAGCTCCAAACGCAACAATTCCTTAAGTTCAGACTGCCGGAAAAGGAAAACTACATTACGATTTCTGCACAATGTGAGAAGGAAATGAGCTTACTAATTGAAGTGTGCGATTGGCATCTATGTTATTTTTACGAGCATCCATAATTCGAATGCGGCATTTCTGTATAATAAAATTTATAGATTTTCAATAACAATATGACACAGAGGAAAATATATGAATTTACATCACGCAACATATCCCTTAATTTCGGCATTCCTAGGTGTCGCCTTTTAGCCGCACTTTGAGCCTGTCGCTTTTGCTCAACGCTTGTTTGATAAACAGGACTGCTAGGACACTCCATAGTCAGAAATTAATTAATTAAAATACACAAATATTTCACAAGAAAAGAGCGCGAACAGCTGTAACAAATTAGTGATGAGAGAAAACTTTAGATGTGACCGTATTGCATGCGGAAGTGTAACCGCTTTGCACGACTAGCCGATTAATTTACCAACACTTGGACCAGGGTTGATTTAACAATTATTGACAGCTCCACCATGGCGTATAGAGCGTTTCCGCTCTTTCTTTCCCTTTCTTTTACCAACGTGCGAGTGTCAAGTAAAAGGTTAGTGTTCAATATTTTGGAAAATATTGATGAATTTATTGATAAATAAAATGTTTAATTGTGCTACACACAGATGCCAGCCCCGGTTGCAAAAAAAGCCAGCAGCTAAAAAGCTGCCCGCTGTTCCAGAATCTAAATTGAAGTTCAGCAAGAAAGTAGTCAGCAAACGTGCCGCTGAAACGAAACGTCGTCTGAAGCGTGCTGCTGTCATTGCCCTGCGCAAGAAGGAGAATCTGGTCCGTGCCGAGAAGTACCAAAACGAGTACATTAAGGCAGATCAACGTGAAATTAAGTTGCGGCGCTTAGCCAAGAAGCGTAACCAATTCTACGTGCCAGCCGAGGCTAAATTGGCTTTTGTCGTGCGTATCCGTGGGTAAGTGCAGATCATATGGACGTAAATAGACATTTAAATGACTAAAGTGATTCAATTTCCTCCTCTTTTCTAGTATCAACAAAGTTGCCCCCAAGGTGCGTAAGGTTTTGCAATTGTTCCGCCTGCGCCAGATCAACAATGGTGTTTTCATCAAGCTGAACAAGGCCACCGTCAACATGCTCCGCATTGCTGAGCCCTACATTACCTGGGGTTATCCCAATCTAAAATCGGTGCGCGAATTGATCTACAAGCGTGGATTTGTCAAGCACAATCGTCAGCGTGTCCCCATCACCGATAACTTTGTGATTGAGCGTAAATTGCGTCAAGCCCACCAGCTTCAGTGCGTTGAGGATTTGGTCCATGAAATCTTCACCGTTGGCCCCAACTTCAAGTATGCCTCCAACTTCCTGTGGCCCTTCAAGCTAAACACCCCCACCGGTGGCTGGCGCAAGAAGGCCAACCATTATGTCAATGGTGGTGACTTTGGCAACCGTGAGGACAAGATCAACAGTTTGCTGCGCAAGATGGTTTAAGCACTAGACGTGAAAGGAGAGTCAACTGTCCGGAGCAATAGTTTAAAAACATTTAACGGTCTGTGGCACAGTGAAAGAAGAATAAAATATACATTTTTATTAAACTTCTATATGCGGTTCCACAAAACAAAAACTCTGATGTGGTTTCAATTTCCATACGAAATTACGTCAAATTTAGAGCAAGTTGGAATTTTTATAAATCTTCAATTTAAGATGTTTGCAAATCAGTAAACTTTCTTTCCCTTAATCGAAGAAATTCAAGTTTGACGAAATTACTTATTGGAATTGGGGCCGTCCTGTTTTTAATTCCACTCAATGCGGGCCGTTTGTACTATCTAAAGAACAGACTTATGCTTCCACAAAGACTCAAAAAGCTGTTAATAAACAGTATTATTAATTAGTTGAGATCAATTTATGGCTTTGTTTACGCGACTAATCATTAGGATGTGAAAATATTAACTCTCCATCGATATCCGACATGAATGACAAAGAGACAATTAATTTTTAGGATATTGAGCAAAATTAATTATCAAAAATTCCTTTAGAAAAAGGATTTTGGAAATGACTAATTGAACTTCCCATTTTAATAGGGAAAATTGCCCACATCTAGGATGTGAAATCTTCTAATGAATCAGTCTCAGTTACAAAATGGATATACATTGAAGATCCATCGAGGTAAAAGATACCAAGCCCTTTTCAAGGTCGTCGCAGGAAAGAACGTATCATTAAACACATAATGTCGGGCCTCTGTCCGGTCACGGAGCAAACTTAGTACCACCTAAAAGCATAAATGATTAGTCAGATTTGCTCGTTAATGACATATAAAATTAGTAAGTGGTTCTTTTTTATTCTCAGAAGACAAATTATTAAAGTTATTGAGATTATATATATGTATGTAAAATGCACTTAAGAACTATTAACACAAATATTGAATTTTGGACAATACACCGATTTATGTATGTATGGGAATACTCCTTCCAGTTTTATCGAACGTCTAATACGATTTCAAATCGACATCATTAGAGTCGCCTCCTCTTTTTATACTGCCATTTCCATTTGAATTTTTGGATAAGGATTATAATTGACAATCTCAATGTCTTCATAGGTAAAATCTTCAATGTCAGTTATTTGACGTTTGAATACCAACTTTGGGAATGGACGCGGTATGCGCTTCAATTGCTCCTTGATGGGCTCCACATGACTGAGATAGACATGAGTATCACCCATGGTGTGGACGAAATCGCCGGGCTTCAAGCCAGTCACATGGGCTATCATATAGGTGAGCAGAGCATACGAGGCAATGTTGAAAGGAACACCCAAACCCATATCGGCACTACGCTGATACAGCTGGCAAGATAATTCGCCACGCGACTGCGAAACATAGAACTGGGCCAGACAATGGCAAGGTGGCAGTGCCATTTTGGGAATGTCCAACGGATTCCATGCTGACATTATGATGCGACGATCAGAGGGATTCGTTTTTATGGTCTCAATGACCTGACGCAACTGATCGATTCCTTGACCAGTATAGTCATCCTGACAAGTACGGTACTCTGCCCCAAAATGACGCCACTGAAAACCATAGACGGGACCCAAGTCACCAACTGCCCGATCGGTGAATCCCAAATTGTCCAGAAATTCTCGAGTGCTATTGCCATCCCAAATATGAACATTCTTATCTTGCAATATTTTGGCGTCGGTCTGTCCTTTGATAAACCAAAGCAACTCTTCTGCCACAGCCCTGAAGAAGACGCGTTTGGTGGTCAATAGCGGAAAAGATTCCCGCATATCGAAACGCATTTGACTCCCAAATATCGACAAGGTGCCAACTCGTGTGCGATCCATGCGGGTTTCGCCTCGTTCAATGATGGACCTCAGCAAATCCAAATATTGCTCCTCATCCCGATTCCGCTGGGTGGCCTTCTCCTCCTGTTCCACTTCCATGGGCTTGACATTCTCCTCCAGCAACAACTGCCGCTTAGCTGGGGATATTTTCATTGGCGATTTCGTAGGTGAAACCTTCATGATTGTCTTGGGCGATTTCTTCTCTGGCGTCACAACCATTTTTCTTTGACCTTATTCAATGGAATTAAAATGTTAAATATTTTATGAGCTTCCACAACCTTCCCAATTTGCTTGCGTCAAAGTTTTATATGGCGGGAAAACGAACAATTTTTTTTTTTTTTTTTTTAGAAAGAGCGGGATTTAATGTGACCCTGGTTTATTAATTTTGAAATACCTCGTTTCAAACAATATTACTGACAATTCAACAAATTTCTGAAACCGCGGAATATAGCAGATTCCAATCGTTAGCATTTATTCTACTTGCATAAAGTCAAAATGTAGTGGAACAGTGTTTTCTTTTGTTTAACAACTGACTTGTGTTCCCAAAGAGTGCAGCATTTCACTGCGGCCCTGGTTTAGCTTTTTTTAATGACTTTACGCCATGGCTAGATTTGAAAAATACCGCTTGATTCGTTACTTTATAAATTAAAGAAATATGAAAGGTAAGTCTTTTAGTTAATCGTTTTCGTCTCTGCTTTTCTGCTGCTATACATACAATTTTGTATACTTTACTTACTAGATAAAAATTTGAACTTCGTGTTCGTAAATCCTTGTTTTAAGCTCTATATCTATACATCCTGTGCGCTTTGTAATTTAACGTCATAGACACATCTATGACACATTTTCTAACTCCAATATATGTAATTGGATTCCTTGCTTTCTTATGAAAAGAATTGCTTCTATCCACTCAAAAGACCCAATTAAAAAGACTCACAAGGAAAGATTCATTGTCATATTGTTTTGGATTTTTGTTTTTCTGTTTTGAGCGCGAACAAGGCGCTATATTTAAATATGGAAAGCATAAAAGTAAAGGTATGCTATTTGATTTTTTTCTTTTGTATTAACAGGGTGCCGTGTAAATTAAAATAGTTCCTGCAACTAAATACCATACGCAGAAAAAATTTCGCCTCTCAGCTGGCAGTGTTTTTGCACTCAATTATTTAGATTATTACATTAGCGATAGAACGAAAAATAAATTGTTTAAATCAATTCCTTCAAAGTGGAAGAAAATCGTCAAAAGTTTATGTGGGTAAAAACTGACACCCTGTTTTTACAAAATATTCAATTAATTAATTATTTATCGTGTACTTTTTCTCGTTCTCCCTCTCTCATTTACATTCAATACATGCTAAACGATTATTTAGGCAATGCACCATTTAAAGGTAATCCTGTCCAGCTGCCATCCCCATTTTAGTCTACTGATGGCCGCCAGCATGTGTTGTGGTTACATGTATATTCTGAACTAATCGCTGGCCCCAATACTCTTCCAGATTGAATGGTTTGAAATTTTTCAATTGGTTATCAGATTCATTGCAATAAATTATAGGTGTACCCTGTTCGTTAACCTGTAATAGACAAGAGATCATAAAGAATGATAAGATTTTTAAATAAAAAAGGAATTACACTTCCAATTCGGAACAGTCCATAATTAACAATGGCTTAATTGACCATTAAAAAACAGTTTTGGATAATGTCCCATTTTGGATTTCACTATAGATGAATCGCGGAGAAGTTCAACAGATTCATTTTTCTATTATAAACAAGGCCTGGTGCAAACTGAATGAGCGGTTTGCATTATGTTTTCGTTAAGAAAAAATAAAAACATTTTTTGAACATTGAGACAAACACATAAATAGAAATTATGCGACCTGCCGCAAGGTGTTAAATATTGTGATAGATTGTTTTCTTATTTGTTTTTTCTTTGGCATCATGGCCCGCTTTTCATTTTTGTTGCCGCCTCCTCTCGTTCGTTTCTCTTACCTTATTCCATGCCTCTCGTATGTATCTTATTAGCTCGTCGTGCTGTGACAAATTACTGTTGTTGTGTTGTTGCCCACCCACTCCCGCTCCAATGACAACACCGCCGCCAACTGTCGATGCATTGCTAATGCTGTTATTGGAGTATTGCGCCGAGTTTGGCGCCGCTCCTGAACCAAGCGATGACGCTGCTGATGTTGCATTATTGTTGTGGTGATGATGGTTATGAGGCGCCGAACCCTGGCGGCGTATGTAGGCGTTATAGCGTCTGAAAGTGAAAAATATACACAAAAGAGATCAAGCGAAAGAATAGCCCAATTATCAGTTTTAATGTCGGTGTCACCCTGTGTATTTGCCTGTTTACTTTTTTTTATGCTTTACACTTTATCGGAATTATTGCAAATGCTTAAATCTGAAACGATTTCATACCCATTATTGCGCTCCATTTTATTTGGAATTATGTTAATTAATTGAAGCTAGTTTCTTTGTTTGTTTATCTTCCCCAAATATGCTATTAATATTTTTGCCCCAATTTTTTTTTTTTTAGTTTTCAGTGGTCTGGCAGCACCAATTGCAAGGTTGCAAAACGAGTTATAAATGATTCAGTGGCAGCACTATCAAGTAGTTATCGAAATAACGGATACTCTAAAAATTTATAAAATAGTTCAGTTTCTGTTTAAAAATATTTTTGTCTTGCTGCTTGGTATTTTGTGTCAACCCCCACAAGACATTAGTAAAAAAACAATTTCCAATGGCACTTTATAGAAGCTAAAAAGTACACTTAACTAGACTTGGCACTGATTAAAAATAGGTTTAATACATACTATAGATTTTTACTTACTATAGATTTAAGACTTGTTTATTTTTTCTAAATCCATCGAATATATTGAAGTTAGACAACTGGAAATTTCAGCAATTTAATATACAATTTGGAATTCCTTCCATAAAAAAGTCACTAATTCACATTTACCCACTTTGTCGCAATTTACATTACGTTTATTTTTATAAAATGCATAACATATATTTTTTTTGTTGTATTTAACTGTTAATAATAGATTTACAAACTAACAGCGCATATACATACATTGTACATAAAAATAATATTTTTGAGAATGATAGTAAAAAGTATAATCATAAAAATTTCATTTACAAAAGAATTATAATATTATACATACATATACACATATACATATATATATATTTTATTTATTTTTTATGTTGTATATAGTATTAGTAACATAAAATCCTATCTGAGCATTCTTAATAACACAACACTACGTTCATTAATCATTCTCCTTCTCATTTCAATTATAATCAATAGATTGACCTCAACAAAAAATGCACATTCAGAGTTTCTTGTTTTTGTTTTTTTCATTTCATTACATTTTGGCAGCACCAGAGAGCGAATGATATATAGTAGAAACAAAAAAATTATTATTGTAAATCGTTTCTATTAAAAATACTAATACCTACAGCTTAGGCCCACAAAATCTTAAAAGTGATCTCATCTAGAGATCAGTTTTAAGTGGAATATGTATGTATATAACGAGATTTTCATGTTTTGAAAGTTACTTTTGATGACGTACAATTCAAAATATTGTTCAAAACAAAAACCCGGAGTTTTGCACGGCGTTAAAATATCAACCAACGACTTGATAAATGTAAAGTTAGCTGCCATTTTGTCGATTTCAAACTTTTAACATAGCGAAAATTCAAAAATCTGGGAAAACTTCGATAGACGGTTTTATCAAATGTTTCCAATATCAGACTATTTAAATACATTATCTCAACTAGTATGATTTGATTCTAATTGAAATTATAGACAGGTAAATTTTGAGCACTTAGTTTAAAAAATTGTCCACAGATTTAGTAAATTTCACTTTGCAAAAACGAGTATTAAGATTTTAGAGAATTATTTTTTAAAAAATTTAAAATTTTTTTTTTTTTTTGGCACCAAATTGACTTGGTTTTGAGCTCAGTTTTTTCCTTATCATACGTAACATAGGTATTTTGGAAACGTTTTTTTCATGTTTTGTTTTTCTAGGACTTTTACATATGGAAAATAGTTGCGGCCTTAAAGATCATCATCCCCAATGCCTTCAAAGGCCTCATTACGAACAGCTGCTCGCGGATCTTCTCCACTGTTCCCCGAGTCGTTGCGAAAGAAAACCGCGGCAAAGGTTCGAGATGTAGTCAGTTTATGTTGTTGCCTGGATGTGGGGGCCAGGCGCTGAGCTAGAAATTTAACAGGCGGATTAGTGGAATCGCCAGCAATTGTTGCCGTGTTGGTGTTGGCCATTGTATATGCTGATGATGTTGCATTCGATGTGGATGTGGATGATACCGAACTAGGAGTGGATAGGGACGAACCAGAAGTCCCAGCTACATTTTCCAGATCATCATCACTATCACCATTTCCTCCATCGCTGCCATTGCCATGCAGTAACTCATCCACCATTGCTTGGAGACAAACAGACATTAACATGGCCTGCTCACTGGTTATAGTTATCCAACGTAACGTTTGCTTGGACATCAGATACTCGAAAGCCAACTGTAATTGACTTGGCTGATCCCGTGACTCGAATGTATTATGCAGGGCACTCACGCGCCAACAACGCATTCTAGTTACACGAAATTTCGTCTCATAGATCTTATGTCCGCGTGTTGAGCGTAAACTCAATTCTTTGTTGCCAATTGTTATCAGAGCACTGGTCTCCGGTTCGGGGTAGTCAACCGAAGAGGCTCTAAACTGTAGACATCCATAAGAGGGCAGTTGACTTGCCAACTCCAAGTATGGTAAAGGATGACCCTGCGCCTGAAGATGATTCAATTGCCTGCGCATCTCCGGATTACATATGATCCACTCTTGAAAGACATCGGAGACAGTTTGCTGATAAAGCAAATCCAGGGCCACCTTATTGCCAAGCAGTTTTGTATCCCACCGAGGATTCCAGTAGCAGGTGCGTAAAAGCAATTGACAAGGTTGAGCATGAAGTCTTGTAATAAATGGTGCCTCAAAATCCATCAGACGCCTTAACAATATAATTTGATCTGTCTCTGCCTCGCGTCGCATTAAGTAGAGGCAAAAATATTGCCTCAACTCATCGGGCAGATGAAGAGCCCGGCAAATGCGCTCTAGCAGGGAGCTGGCATTCTGCTGAACATGACAATTGACCAGCAATTGTCGTCCGTCTCGATTATTGGCATAGACCATTACCTCCAATTTTTGTTCATCCTGATCGCTGCTTACATTACCCTCGGTCAGGGCCGTTTCCAGTTGGGCGCGCTGCAAAAATTGTTGTAGATACGGCAAACGTGCAATTCGCCCATCTTGACCAATGATCTGTAAATAGTGCTCGAGCGCAGCACGTCGCGTCTCCAGTTGGCTGTTGGTCAGCGGCAACAGGCGTTTGGGCGGAAATGGAGGCAGGGTAGCCACATCCATGTCCAAGTCCAGGCAACGCCTACGCAGCTGCTCGTTTAGCGCATGGAGCTGCTTGTACCGTAAGCAGCAATGAAAATTACCATTCAAATAGATATTGTATACCGTAAAGGTAGATGTGGGCGTGCCATAGCCATTGCCATTCCCACTTCGCCGCCCATTTAATGATAATGATGACGATGTTGAATCCTCCTGTGTGTCCGGTATCGAGAAATGCATGATTGCACGATGTGTGGTGTTCACTTTGTTCACATTTCTTTTCACTTTCTCATTGCGCTGCTGCACTTTTTCTGCTTTGTGTGCTGTTGTTGCTCTGGCTGATTGATTTCAATTTTAATTAACTAACAAATGCAATAAGAGTTTGCAACAACAACCACATACAATCACACGAAGAACAACAAAAACAAACTATAGCGTAGGTGTAGTATTGCCAGATGATGTTTCCCAGCCTGGCAACGCCACATGTGTGATAAAGTGCTCGCATTGTTCAACACTCTTTGTGTTAATTTTTTAAGGCGAATTAATCAATTTTATAAGGCGAATTTATCAATTTTTTAAGGCGAATTAATCAATTTATTTATTTTTATTTCGAAACCAAATTTAACGTAATTTTGTATAAAATAATAATTAATATCTTTGAGCTATTGTTATAAACATTTTTTATTAAACTAAAGATTGTGATAACTTATAAATTTTAACTATTACCATTCTGTTGCGCATACCAATTAAATATCTAATTATGCTGGCTACTTTCATTCATTGTTATCATTTCAAAGATACAGTTCTAACTAACTAAATACAACGTGTAAATGATACAAACTATATTCATAAATGGATTGTGTTTATTGTGCGATATTAATGTGCTATTTATTGTTTAGATATAACTGAAGGAAGTCTCTAATACAAATTGGCACCCCCTGCATCTCCCGCGTCATTTTATTGTCTCCTGGCCAGGATTTTGCTATACATAGATACAGATACATTGTGCTTGTGCGCATCGTCGCCGTGGTGACCTTCTCATCTTTTCTTTCATTGCCATTGTCGAGAGTCAGCAAAAACAATAATCAATGGAGGATTTGACACCGTTGGCCAACCTTCAACAGGTATCAAATATAACAAAATATTTTCAGTTAATATTATTTATGATTTACAATTTCTTACAGTTTTAGTTCATTCAGTGATTTTATTTTTTATCCCACGACCACCGCTGCCACGTCATTCCACAATAAAAATTTCAAAAATTATAATTTTTTGTAAGTTTAAAAGATCTAATGACACAATATAACATTAGATACTAACCTTGGGTATGGTCTACTTTAGTTATCGCGTCTGGCAAAGCTTAACAAAAATCATAATAATGCTTATATGATAAAACTGATAAACTGAGAAGAATCTTTCAACTCAAACATTTACTTTTTGTTTTGCAAAATTGCTTTAGAAGCAAAAACATTCATTTTATCAATGGATGAGTAATATGTATGTAGTGGAATAAAATTTTCCATTCAAACTGTTGATCCAGTGCACATACATATGTACATGCGGAATCAAGAATGGAATCAAAAATTAAGAGGTCTAGTCAGTATTAATACATTAAAAGATCTATTGTAATATTTTATACGAGTTCTAAATTGTATAAATGTATTTGATAGAGATTGTTCTTCTTATGGAAATGAAAAGGTAGAAACTTTTTAATTTATTGTTTTTATATTTATTAAGCTAATTACTTTGTTTTGCTAGAATTGTAATAATTTAATTTTTATGATTTTACCTTTTTATAGTTTATACCTCTCAGAGAAAAAGTTATTCAGTTCTGGCATACACTTCCAATATCCAAAATTCTTAGAATATTAATTCAAACCATTCGAAATGTGACAAATTTGCATTTGCTCTACCTGCTGAAAAAATAGTAACAAATCAATTGTAGGCGGATACAATTTGATATGCTGAATATTTGGTTTCTGCCCATGGCAAATAATCGCTTATATATATTTGTAAAGCACGTTTTTAGCTTCGGCTTTAATTAAATATTGCTTCAGTATAGGGAAGGAGGTCTTATCACTTTGACGACTTGTTTTCAATGTGTGCTTGGACTTGGAGCTTATATTAAGTGAGTCAGTGAAATATTTTTTGCCGATTTTTCATATCATTTTTACGATTAATACGTTGTGTGTAATATGAAGCCAGTGAAGAACTGCAAATCAAGTCCAAGGCTAGCTATCAGTCGCCTCGTCTGCGATGGCACAAGAGTAGAAAATTTCCACTCCTCTATCCCTCTCCTTCTCCTCATCTCAGTTCGGTTTGCCTGCATCTCTGTCTAACTTTCGGAAAAGGCCTCGTTATCACTAGTTCTCAGTGTCTGTATCCGCGCGCGTTCATGGAATTTGAAACAGGGAGAAACGGAGTCAGTGGAAAATTTATATATTTTCTTTTTTTTTTTCGTTTTTGTTTCGACGAGTCTAAAAGCAGGCTTGGCAATGCAAACGGCTTTAGTGTGACTTGAGCTCACAAACCGAGTGCATGTGCTACACATCCTTTCTGTTGTTTATTTTGTTTTGCTCGAAATATACTCTAAAAAAAAAAAAATAATAAATAAATAGAAACATTGCAGTCATTCACATTTAACCCGACAAACCGACAATTCATATTCAGATCGCGGAAAACGCAACACGTAAACCGAAAAAGATGTCAGAACGACAACCATTACTTCAGCAAAGTGACGCCTCCGATTACGAGGGAAGTGGACGCAGCAATGCATTGCGTCCGGTGAGCAGTTCCCCGCCAGATAGCACACTTGTCAATGTGCAAAGTGAGGATAGCATAGCAGGTGAGTCAATCAATAAAATTTACCTCCCATTAAGCAGGTGATAATCCACACCGCTTTCTGTGTTAACCCTGTGTGTGGCCTGCTCAAAGCGCTGCACAACATGGTCAGGGGTCGGGTACATTCGGTGCCTGAATGTCTAGAAGAAAATATACATGTTTTATTGAGACATTCGTTTTTGTTTTTTAACAGCTTTAACCTGTTGATTCATTGCGTTGAGATGATGTAACACATTTTCCTAATTCTTTAATACAAAAAGCCTACTCACCTTTCAACCTTCAGAAAAAGTTGTTGATCTAGTAAAACTTAAAAAAACAAGTTTCCAATTCTGCCCCAAAATCCGATATATGGCCAATTGGTGATTAATAAACAATTTGTTTATATCACTAAACAATAATAACAGTAAATACGAGACAAAGAATTATTATTATGAAAGTATCGACATTATTTTGCTTTGTGAGTCATTAGTATCTGTATTTTCAAGTGCAACTTAGCAGTTTCGAATATTTTTCTGGATCTTTGTTAAGAACCTTATTTTTAGTACTTCGAATTTTAACATATTCGGCATAGTCTTGATAGAAGGGCGAGGCTATTAGCAATAAATTGGAAGTTAGAATTCTATTATCCAGTTAATAATGACCATCTTTCCATTACCGTCTTCTTCACAGTTCATTCTGGAGTGGCTGATGAGGAGAGCCATGACAGCAGTCAAGGCGGTGATGCTGGCAAATCGACGTACAATCCCTCAAATCACCGCGAATTGGAACACCCCACATCGAACTTTGACACGTTGGTGCACCTGCTAAAAGGCAACATTGGCACCGGAATTCTAGCTATGCCACATGCCTTTAAGAACGCTGGTCTTTATGTGGGCCTTGTGGGTACTTTGATTATGGGCGCCATTTGTACACATTGCATGCACATGTTGGTCAAGAGCTCCCACGAGCTCTGCCGACGATTGCAATTGCCAGCCTTGGACTTTTCGGGCGTGGCCTTTTGCAGCTTCGACACGGGACCATTGGGCTTGAGACGTTACTCACATTTGGCTAGACGCATAGTGACCATATTTTTGTTTATAACGCAAATTGGTTTCTGTTGCGTATACTTTCTGTTTGTGGCCCTCAACATTAAGGATGTAATGGATCACTATTATGTGATGAATAAATACATATATTTGCTAATAATGCTAGTGCCCATGGTGCTCTTAAATCTGGTGCGAAATCTCAAGTACCTGACACCTGTCTCATTGATTGCCTCAGTGCTAACTGTTGCCGGTTTGGCTATAACATTCTCATATTTGCTACACGATCTACCTGATACGAGTTCGGTAAAGCCAGTGGCTACCTGGGCCACTTTGCCTCTATATTTCGGGACAGCTGTCTATGCATTTGAGGGTATCGGTGTTGTGTTGCCCTTGGAGAACAATATGCGTACACCACAAGATTTTGGAGGCAATACTGGCGTGCTTAATACAGGCATGGTAATTGTGGCCTGTCTATATACAGCAGTTGGTTTCTTTGGTTATCTCAAGTACGGGGATATTGTTAAAGGCAGCATCACCTTGAATCTGCCCCAGGATGATATGTAAGTAACTTAATTAAAATGCAAGCCACTTTAAATAATAATTTATGCGTTTCTTTGCAGTCTCTCTCAACTGGTAAAGATCACCATGGCGGTGGCCATATTCTTCTCCTATACCCTGCAGTTCTATGTGCCCGTTAATATAGTGGAACCCTTTGTCCGTGATCAATTTGAGACTCGTCAAGCCAAAGAACTAGCAGCCACCATTTTGCGAATTGTTTTAGTAACATTTACCTGTAAGTATTAAATTCTTTATACTTTATTTAGTTTGCTAATGCTGTCTCGATGTTTTCACAGTTGTATTGGCCGCCTGCATTCCCAATTTGGCGGATATCATCTCTTTAGTGGGAGCCGTCAGCAGTTCCGCCTTGGCTCTTATAGCACCACCCATAATTGAGATGATCACCTTCTATAATGTTGGCTATGGTCGCTATAATGCATTGTTATGGAAAGATTTTGCCATTCTGGTATTCGGCGTTTGTGGCTTTGTATTTGGCACTTGGGCGAGTTTGTCGGAGATTTTTAATCCTAGTACAATCTAAACTAAACTTAATTTTGAAAACGTGTGCGAATTTACGACGAAGGCTTTACGTAGTTTTACTGCAACAACTCTACGATTACGATTAATTTCCAATTTTGGTGCCTACCAATACTTGCGTTGTGTTCTAATTATTAGCATATAATATTTTAAAAATCCGTTTTTATTAGTAGCTTCAATTCAGACAATAACTAGCAATTTAAGACGAGTGAGTGTTTTTTTTTTTTTAATTTTTCTTTTGTTTTATTTTGTTGATTTAGATTGTTATGTGTTTTAAGCTCAAGGATCGCACAATTCCAAAAGTGATTTTGCATAGTATTCTTATAAACATTATTGTTTAGATTCGATGTGATTATAAACTTGATTGATAATGATGTTTTTAATAAGTGTTTGATTAACAAGTTCTCAGTGTCGGAAATCAAATATAGATATTTAGTAGCAATCAGTTATTACTGTTCGTATAAAATCCCAAAAAAATGTACATATATACACACACACAAACCAAAATACTTATATATATCTATTTAAAATGTATTTATATAATTTAATGGTCAGTCGATATTTGACCTCTCGCAACAATGTTCTTGAGAATCTTTAAACAATAACAAAAGACAATAATATATATTACATAATGTTTATAGAAATTGAACTGCAAGTGTACCAGGATTTATAAAACGCAAGGTGGGACGGGGATTAGCCTGGTTTGCCAATAATACTAAAGACTGGAGTTCAGGCTTGAATCTCAATTGTTGTCCTTGCGTTGGACTCTGAATCAATAGAGCTGGAGCCTGATCAGCAGGCTGTAGTTCTTCGGCATCGGGGTCGGGTGTAAAATCCTGAGGATCTGCTGAACTAGGCAATTGTTCAACTGCATCAGCTGGTGGTGGACCATATGTTAAATCAGGTTGTCCGTATGTCTGATCTGGCTCATTGTTAATGCCCTCTTCGAATGGAATTTCTGGTTTCAGTTCATCTGCCGATGGATAGGGAGCAGCTGCAGCTGCCTGTTCTTGTCTCTGACTCCGTAGACGTCCTGGATTCGGCTGAGCCGCTGCCGAACCAAGTACCAATAGCACAACCAGGCTGACAAATATATTTTTCAATTGTTTGTACATGTTTTCGTATTTTGTATTACTGAACAAACCGACTCGACGATGATTGATAACTTTGCTGCCGAAACTTGAATATTTATATGCTTCGCTTAAGATGGCTACGTGATTTGCCTCGACAATATTCAAGATTGATACATGTCATGCCTTTGCCTAATGGCCGGGTCACTTCAAACACCAAAACCCTTGGTCACGTTGCAGGTCACCAAATTTGGGAAGTCAATCGAATCGATTAATATCAATGTCAATGCCATCAAAACAGTTTTGTGTACTTGGCACTTACAATTTTAAAAGTATTTATTCAGAGTTCTTAAGCTTAAATTTTTGTTTACAAACCAAATCGGAGTTTTTCTGGGTCGAAGCATTAAGGTCTAAAATTGAGGATCATAAATATTAGCGTCCTTTGAAATATTTAAATGCAATATTTCAAATAGAACGCCTCAAAAATCGGTCAGGTAGTCGCTCACTAAAATTTATGTGTTTATTTGGTGCGCTTATAATTCTCAAGTCGTTATTCATCACAGTGCACATATATAAGGGGCTTGGACATTCGCTTGCTTGTGTTGTTTGGAAGGAGAGCAAGTTAGCACTCCCCCTAGACAAGGATGGAACACATAAACGAACGGCTAGGCACAAGACGAGCCGTTCACCAGTTTTTTTTAGCATTCCAATTTGCACCTTTTATTTACAATTCGGTCAAATATTACAGGTCATGTTGGTAAAATGTTTGGTAAAAAGATTCTTAAGGTTATATGAGAATAACGTAGAGTAAAATTGAAAATATATATTCAACATATTTGTCAACTTTACTCTACATTAAGCCACACTCAAATGAATATCTCTAGTTATGCGATAACCAGACTCCTTTAGTTGGAAGCATATCTAAAACACGTCCGGGTATATAGGAAAAGTAAGCTCGATGCAAATTGTCATTATTATTGGTACGCAAATAGTGTAGGGCATGCCAACACAAACGTGAACGATCTAAAATTATATTATTTAATCGATTTTTAAATCTTTGGCCATACTTCAGAGACTAATTGTAAGAGAGAACGGAATGTTACAAGTTTTATATGCAATGACTACAAATCCTTCTTACGTTTTTAAATATTTGCCCATCATGTGCTTCTGTATAACTAACGTAATTATTACCTGAATTTCGACCTGATAGCGATGGCGGTAATAATGTGTTATCCATGTGAGTTAGTTTCATGAAATTTTGTTGCTGAACATTGAATTCTTTGATGGTTTCGGCTCTATAGCGTTTGCCATAACGTCTTCTTATCCACTCACGGAGCTCGGGTACCTGATGACTTTGCGGTAGAGAAGCTAAGACGAATGTGGAATTTTGGCGCAATTTCTTGAGAGCATCGTATAGCATCTGTTCCATGAGGTGTTCGTCATTGGGATCAAAATTAGTGGCCACTGGCTCTGGTTTTGGCTGTGGACTTTTTAATAAACCTTTCTGGAAAATATTGTGCACACACTGAGACACTGCATCCTGAATGGTTTTACGCTGAAGCTCCTCCCAATGGGGTGAAAGAGTCGACTTTTTGTCTAGAGCTTTAACCAAAGCTTCTCTTATTATCTGACCAGGATTTTTTTTGATTCTACATAGACCATTGAAGAGATCATAATAGTTAAATACATGTGGCGCATGCTCCTTAGGTGCCCTGAAATATTGAATATTTGACAACGATGTATTCGAGGTTTCTTGAAATATTTTCTTCTTTTTCTTCAGGCAGCTTGTTGGACATTCGCTCGAGGATTTAATTTTGAAATCGTTTGCGCAATCTAATTCAGCAAGTACTCTCACGTTTAGTTCATTGTGACCACTGCTGTCGTCTATGGAACTGCCTTTCACAGTCAATCCTGCCCTGCAATTACCTTCTTCAGTGGAATCGAATTGTAGCACTTGCCTCTCTACAGGTGAAACTCTGCCCACACCAATTACATAATCCCGACTAGGTGGTTGAAGGGAAGCAAATTTTTGTAAATAGCGTTGCACATCGTTTTCGAGATACCTTAAAATCCGCTCCCTAGAAAGCTGCAAATAATAGATCGAAATGTCAATACTTTGACTAAAATTAATTTATCTTACCAATTTGCGCTCTTCCTCCAAGTCGATCATGGCCAGGCAACGATCGCGCTGTTTCACTAAAAACTCCAGGCGGTCCTTGTTGATCTCTGGGATCTGTGGCTCCGAAACAGGAGTTCTAACCTCATCAATCTTGTCAAAAAGGACTTTCAGTTCATGGCCTATAAGTGACTTGATCATACGCTTAATGGGCTGTAGTTTATAAGTGGCAAACCAACAAGAATCCTCAATCTCTTCATCCTGTGGAAAATCTTTGCCAATCTGAGCAACAAAGCTCGGCGGAGTGCAAATGAATTTCGCTGACGAAGCATGCTTCTTGGGTCTTGGTTGCTTTTTAAAGTAGGGCAGCACATTTGGATTGTCCTTGGGCCCGGGATTTCTTCTCAAAGGACGAGGTTTTTCAATGGGTTTCTTTACGTTCTTGGGTAAAATACGATCGAGTTCTTTAAATGTGGTCGGCATATCCAAATAGGCAAGAGCCGAAAGCAATATTTGTTCGTTGACAGTGTACTTTGGCTCTTGTCCTGTAAATGCAGACGATAATGATTTGTAGTGTTCCAAGACAAGAAAGTACAGAAAGGATAAATGATTGCCACGACTCAATTGTAATATACGCCACAACGTTTGACGATTGATCATAGGAGAAACACCAATTCGTGCCACACAGTCATAGATACGATGCGCTGTGCCCTCTTCCAAATCGAATAGAAGAGCTGACTTTAGTTCCTTGGCTGCTTTGATTTGATTCGGGGAAAGTCCTCTATGCCAGCCGGCGATTGGCAATTGTGGTTGGCCCATTGGAAAATTTCATTTAAAAGAGTAAATATTTTAAACATCAAATTTTGTAGACTACTACACCACAATGATATGAAAAATAATGAGAATGCCTTTTAAGAAGTTATTTGCTTTATTCATTCATTCATTCATGTGGTCATAATCCATGTATTTAGCTCGAGGCACAAACGGGCTCCCATGTCCAAGCGCTCCAATTGACGCATCCGTTAGCGGCGGTCATGTATCCGCCAAAATCGCATGAAACGGATTCGACGGTGGTGTCACCATTACATTGCCAATAGTGAGTGGGATCAAAGTTGTTCCTGTAGTTGACAATACCACGAACTCCTGCACAGGAAGCGGGCTTTCCATCTCCATTTGGGTTGCAGTCGGCCAAGATGGCGGCGACGAATGCCAATAAGAGGACAGCAATAAGAGCTGGATGATGTCAGATTCAAATTTTGAAGTCCTTGAAAACTTAATATTTTATTGTTCAATTTTATAACTCACCGGCTTTCATATTGATCAGAGGAGAGAACTGAAGTGAAACTGAATGTTGGTTAGAAAGTCGAAATGCGAATCTTTATATACTCGTACTTTTGGCCTGGCTTCTTTAACTGATACGAAGCTAACATATATTAATACAACACCGTCGTATTCTTATCTATCGATGTACTTTTTTGGTACTCGTGAATTTGATAACTTCTATTTTAAACATAACATGAAACCGTTTAAAAATAATCAAGATTGTTTCCTATCTATATCTTGACATAAAAATCGTGCCAGGTAATTAGAAGATTTGCAAAACGCATTTCTCACCTTTCAAAAAGGGATACGGAAATTGTATTCTAAATTCGTTTATAAAGTGGTTCGAATTTTGTGAGTTTCTAGATCCTAGATTCGAGGGCGTTTCCGATATAATGCCCGAGTGATAGATGTGTGAATGTAATGAAACAATACTAACTTTTCCAACCGATTTTAACCGATTTAACTGTTCTCTTTGTAAGTTAGCAGGTACAATCATTTATGGGAATGAGCTCGGAATTGAAAGTCCAAGATGTGGCACGTTCTGAGGGTCCTTCATTATAGTAAATTCATCACATTCAAGACAGTTTGAAACTTAATGCAATTTATTGCATTATATACACACATTTGAGTTATAGGTTAGATTTGTATTATTTGGTCGTGTGGGAGGAATACGAGCTACTACTTTCGGATTAACTCCTTCCAAATAATCTTGTATATCCTTGATCGCACTTCCGAACATTATACATAAATGTCTTCTACACTTCCATATGAATTTTATAATTGGCTAAATACTAGCAACTTTCTCTGAGAAACTATCGGGTCCTGTCACTGGTTGGGTTTTCGAAATGTCAGTTTTTTCAATATCCACATCAGTTTCCCCAATTCCATGCTGGGTGCTGGACTTATAGTCGGGAGTCTGGGACTTCAATGGTTTCATTCGTCTGCCCACTTTTGATGTATCATCTGTTTAGAGAATGAATAACTTAACTGCTTGAGCTGGGTTATCTGGGGAGAGGTTGCTTCTAGTCAAATTTTTAGGGGGTGAGTTTGGAGCTAATGTCGTGTGGATTGGGGTATATTTTGAGGCAGCTGCATTCACAGCTGCAGTTTCCGCAACGGCCAAACCTCGGCCTAAAGACTTGCATATAAGTTTCAGATGTTCCATTTCAATTAAAGCATTGTAAGCTGCAAATCTCTGAGGTCTTTCCATCTCTTATTTGTTTACTTTCGTTTTCCGCAACCCTTTACGACCTTGTTGAAACCCAAAACAACCGCAGCATCTGCAACGCTCATCACCACGGCCATCGTTGAAAGATCCTGGAGTGGAGGGTACCGCTTCGGGTTCCCCCTCTAGTTCCGGCTCAGTGTCATCTGGGCAGAACATATTCTGCACCTAATAGCACAACGATTGACCTGGATCTGGAGTGGAAGTAGAAGCAGTAACAGCATTGCCAGAATCCTCACTGGAAAAGGCTTGTATGCGAATGGGCAAACAACACATAGAAGGAAGAGCATTCGTCGGCGGATTTGGACAAGAGCATTCTTTGCCAAGTTGGGGCGGTGCTATATTAACAGATCGCGAAAGACCTTGGCGTGGACACACTCCTTAGTCATCCACTCCTTAGGACTTAGTCATCTCCTCCATGGATTAGGGTAGAATAAAGAAATACAATTTTTTTGATTGGACTATAAAAGCCTACTTTTAGCTGAAGTTATTAGGCTCTGACTTGGACTATCTATTAATAGAGAGTTTTTTCATTATTTGCCTCCTGTGGGGTGCTGATTAAAAAAAGCAATAAATAATAACCACAGAATTTCAAGTACCATAATTTTATGAAAGCAGACCGATGTTGTAGCCAGGAACCAATTAAGAAAAATAAGGGTCTTAGTTAGAGCTATAAGCCTATCATTTAGTTGTAATTCACAACCAGTTATAGCTTTTAAAATACCTCAGTTCCATAGTTGTTGGCTAAGTCTGCTAATGATTCAAACGGTCAAGATAAAAATTTAAAGTAAACAAAGATAGCGTGAACAAGTAGTAGTTCTGATTAAAGCCGCATGAATAATGCCGAAGTTTCGGCTCCTTGTTCACTTCGACTGTTGGCCGCAAACTCTTTCGGATGACATTGTAGTAGTTCGTTTTCTTTATTTCGTGCCAAAGATCGAGAACTTAATAAATCATTTTGTTAACTTATCTGCGCACTAGACGAGGCTTCTCGGTATTAGTTGAGTGGAGTACTTTAAAATGGCGATTAGAATTAAGATTGTAGGACCCTCCTAGACGTAGAGGCAAGTCGTGGATCCAATGTTTTGATTCATTTCATTTTTCGGCGCAAGGGTGTCGAAGAAGGGTGTCATCTCAGAAGAATTACATTGCTTGGGCAGTTCGACTACAGAATGTAGGCAATATTGCTATCCTTAAAAAATTTATATGATGTGATGTTCGGGTCCAGCGAAGAAAATTCACTTTTCAATTTAAGATATCCAAACCTTTCTTAGTTTAAATATTTTGTTGAAAGATCCAATCCATAGATAAATGTTTCTTTTTTCTTGAGGCTTTGTCTAACAGATATTTCTAATTTATTAGCTGTCATACTGTGCGTATACGTTATGAAGCGCTAAAGCAGAATAATTGCATAGGACCGGATCTAATCATAAATTTAATAAGTGTGAGTTAGACCTACCTTAATATTATTATTATATATGTATATGTCATTAGTTGTACTACAAATGTATTAGCCATTGATCATTATTTTATTTAGCATTTTATAAAAATTTAATTTAAAATAAATGCTGCGATACAATTAATTGGGAAGCTGACACTAAAAAGATGGTTTGCTGATAAGCGTTATCTTAATTAGGCATTTAATTTATTAACTTCTTATGGGTTTTTTTCTTTTTATGAATGAATCTAATCAAATGAACTGCGCAGATGCCTGTAAATAACTTGTTTACTCGAACAGGAATTTATGAACCAACCGATACTGGCCGATTAATCCCAACAGTTCTTAACTTACTATACGCGGTATTAACCTGCTCCATCTATCTATCTATACACCCACGACATATTCATGTACTTATTTTAGAGTTTCGGTTGCATGTCGTCATGTTGATAAAAGGCTACCGAAAATATGTTTCTCTCTATGCCACTATCAGTGTTCTGATAACAATTCCACGAAAAACGTTTAAGATTCCCAAAAAAAAAAAAAGGAAAGGAAAAAAAACAAGACACGTTTTGATAACAATTGGCACAAGATTCAAAGTGCAGGAAGCATTCTTCTTTAAGGAATGAATATAGAAAAATAATTGTTTATCGTGGCGCCATTTCCGTTTTAAGTGCAACATTCACATATGTATGTTTATCTAAAATTGTGATATTCTTCTGATTTTCTTTTGGCTTCGAGTGCACCCATGAGAAACGGTGATAATTTCTTAACCAGCCCTAACAATATGATCTCTTGCATTGCCCACTTTTGGGGCAAAGATTTTATGCCAAGTGAACAGACAAGACGCCGAAGCGTCAACCTCACCTCGCTATCAACATAAATATTTCATTGTACTTGTATTAACCAACTACATTGAGTGACGTTTACGTTAATTTAATGAAAATCAAGCTTGTCTCGCTCGCACACACTTTGAAGGAAAGTGAAAATTCATGCAACTGGCGAAAGAACTTGCCAGCTGGCGACACTAATTACTCAACGTTTTAAGTTCGAGTCCAGCGAAGCGAACGAACGAACCTCTAACAATTTCAGTCTCAAATTGCTCAAAGCGCAATTTGGCGCCAGAGTCTAAGAGTGACTAAAAAACCCTTCGAAACGTTTCATAAAATCGTTGACTCAACCAAACTCGGTCTTAGTCGTAATGTTGTTAACCAAAGTAAAACTACTTACAGCACTTTGTGCTTGCATGGGTGGATTGAGCCTGTCAATGGGACAGGCTCTCCAGGAGGAAATTGTTGAGGCAATAGTCAAGCCAACTCTTCCAGTGAATTTTCCAACTGCCAAGAGTTTTCAACCATCCAAGGAGATCTACACCACATCAGGATCAATACAAGACTCTCATAGATCGTTAAACGATAATACAGGAACAGATACAGTCTTTATACCAAAACCAGTTAGTGCAGCACCTGCTCCTTCCGTGTCTTTGGGCAGTGTTGGTGAAAGTTTAGATGCTGCCTACAGCAAGTGGCGCAATGGGATTGGCGATGGATCCGTTGACCTACAAAAACGGATTAGTGTGGGTAAGTTCAACACAAACTAGAAAGATGCTATTATTGGACATTGACAGTTTTTATATTGAAATATAGAAAACGTCGAAAATTATTTGAGGGATCGACATTCCCAGAAGTGTATAGATATAGAAGTGTATTGCATTGATATTATCCTATTTCCTATTTCAGTGGAATTTTAAAGAATTTTATGACTCATATAACAGATATTGGATCAGATTTTTAACAAATTTAAATCTAATATCACATTTATGATTCTTTCCACTTCTAATTGTCAACAGGTCATTACGGCGGAGGAATCCCATCTCATGGCCATGCCCAAAGTGGTACTAGCTATCAAACTGCTCATCATCCATATCCTTATGAGTACACACATAGCAGCAGCAATGGTGGTGTTGCCGAAGCAGGAGGAGGAGGAGGATCCAATGGTGCCTATTATGGTAGCTCTAGTATTGAGACGGGAATTCCATTTGATGTGTATGGGTCTCGGCCAGCTCATGTTCATTATGCTGGTGTTGGAGGAGGAGAGTATTCATATGCACCATATCAATATGATGTTGAATCACATGAAATAGCCTCCCATAAGGGCCCATCAGAGGTGTCCCAGAAAACACTGCTGGCTAAGAGTTTCCTGATTCCTTTGGCTAGTGCAGCAGTTTTGGGCATAGCAGCCGCATTGGTTAGCAATCCGTTGCTCTTGCAACTGGGAACGGTATCTGGTGTGGGTCTAGTAGGAGGATTGACGCCTGCCATCGTGGGAAAACGCAAGAAACGGGCAATACGACGTGCATATTTCGCACAAATTTAATCGAAACTGTTTTGTAATTGTTATGCCATTAAATCAAGGAGCAAAATGTTAAAAGAAAATACCACTACCAATACCAATTTAATGAAGTATTTACAAAAGCGGATCAGTAGAATAATTCTTATATCCTTTCAGACTATTTTAGACTGTGGAAAACGTGTGTAAGTTATATCATCTGCGACCTAGAATATTATATACTGTGCTATGTTTTCGATCAGCCTCAATCTATAAAAACGTATGTCTGGCAGCCGCCCTATCGGTTATTTTTCCTTATCGTTGTAGGTTATACAGTCTGGCAGATCAGGCTACTATATTATATAGTCTATCTCGAAACAATTAGTTTGAAGGGAAATCCAAGCTCATGAATCTCAATATATTTAGTATATGTGCTACATATATTTATGTTTCTTGTCGACAAGGATGTTCCCAAAAGATAAAGTTAAATAAATTGGCACATATTTATTACTGTTGTGTATATACGAATATTGTATGCCAAACTATAATTTATTTTGTTAAATCGGGCAGCGTGAAAATTAAATACAGTTTAAAAAAGTCCGCGTATTTTTAAAACAGCTGTTTTCAACAATAACGTCGATAGCTTATCGGTTCCAGCACTAAGACCGAACTCAGTGAGATTTCTCAGCCCTGACAGTAAATACAAAACAAAAAAGAAATGAAATTAAACAAAAATCATGAATCGCAAAAGATCATGGGAAATAAACAATAGTTCTGGTGCAAAAAGGGCCAAAAGGTTATTCAAACCATTATCGGTGAATGTACAAAGAGGATCGTCGCAATGCCCGAGTCCATTACAGGAGCAAAGTCCGCAAAATAAATCAAAATTGTTGGACAACTCACAAACTTGTTCACCAAAAAACGTAAATGGATTTCAAAATAAATTACAACTATTAGAGAATTCTCAAAATTCTTCACCCAAGACTGAAAATGGGTTCCAAGAGGAATTACAAATGTTGAAGAGCTCTCAAACTTCTACACCCAAGACATTGCAGGCAGCAAGGCGAAGTCTTCAAAAGACTATAGAAATGTTCAACAGCCAAGAGGCCAAGAAGATTTCGCTATTGAACACCAGTTGGCCTGGTTCTAAGGACAAACGAAAGCTGAAACCTTTGCCCATTTGTGTCTCAGATAAAAAACTTGGCATAACCCAAATGGAATCCGAAATCAATACTACACGATTCATGACGGAGAACCAGAGCCCAACTCTGCAAGTCTTGACACCTAAATCATGCCAAAGATCGTGGCACCGATTTATGTCAGGAGTGCTTACCACCACCTCCAATTGTGGCGAATATTCAAATGACATATCCATTGAAACTACACCCAACACTCAGTTTGCTTTAACCAGTACTTACACTATTCAGTCGACTCCAAATGCTATAAGAAAATCCACTATAAAATCTAAATTGAAGTGTGTTAAAGGTGGCTATCTGCAAGAGTATAAAAAGATGCTGCAGGAAATGGATATAGAGCAACGGCACCTAAACCTAAGTCTTCAAAAACCCAGCCACATAGTAAGTGTTCTACGCATATGGGAAACAGTTGGTATCAAAATGGCTCTTGTTAAATCGGAAACAGAGCCCGAAGCGGGACCAATAATATTTAGTATCATAATCACTCCGGATTTGGCCGATAGCGTTGCTGTTGGGTCACGATTGCAACTATATCTGAACGAAGAGCCACTCGAAATGCCAAACAAACAATATTTGCACATGGAGTCAAATAAAGTAATTCTTTTGTAATTAGGTTTAGACTGTCTATATAAGTATCGCAAAATGTGTAGATATACATTATAACTTGTATAATTGTTGTACAATAAGAACAAATAGGTTTTTTTTGTAAAGTTTTTTAAGTTTACTTAAGCGTGAGAAAGTTGATTTTTGTTTACCTATTCGAGTTAGGAAGTAATAATAAACATTGATAGACTTTAAATTAAAACTTTTAAGTCATTATTTCTAACATAATTAAGAGTCTTGAAGCCTTTTAAGGTAAAGATTACATAAAACATTTACCTCCAAAGTCCTACAAAACTTATTACTTTTCTAGAAACTCAGTTTTGTTTAGAATTTTCAAAATACATATTAAAATGGACGGAAAGTTGCACAATAGTTAAAATCATTTCAATCATTTACTAAAAATTGTCAGTCTTTTTTCTCTCAATCGGCACGATAATCACCAGCAAATAGATTTCTCTTGGAGTATCTTGCCATGAACACGCTGAGCCAGGAATCTGAAGAAGAAATAAATGATTTGATACGATTTGTGTATACAAATTAGTATTAATTGGCCAACCAAAATGCATACCTTAAGGCTTGAGTAGGCACTGCTGCCACAACCAAGAGGAATATTATGTTATTTTGATCATCGGCATGGGCGTAACACTTGTGATAATCAGAGCAGCTATATTGATCCATTACGGATACAGACGATGATGTATTTGATATGCCTTCCATTTCTTGAATTGACTGCATAGTTTGATCGAAAAATTGCTTGAGCAGATCTAAGCAAATGCGCTTGACACTTGCGGATTGATTTAGATTTCGGGTGAAAATACTTTTACGTGTATGTCGATTAATTAATATAATGGCTAGCACACTTCCGTCGATTTCCAGATTCTCTGGCAGGCTGCGTGGCACACAACGTTCAACTGCGGGTAAAAGAATAGCCAATTCATTCAGTTTCATTGCTTGCATATTGAGTTCCCGGAATGAGGCGTTCTCGGCTCCACACAGTACACACAAGGCTGCCGAAGACGTTGATGCTATGGGAATGCTTACAAAGCGATAGGCTATATTTGGACTCTTTATGGGCAAATAAACAGGTACATCGTGCTGCAATGAGCTCGACGAATGCAGCAAATAGAGCAGCAATTCACGATCACTGGTATCCAAATCCCACCATCCTTCGGTGGCCACAGCAATACGATGACCTACCACAAGGCAACAGAATAGAGATCCACAACCACTACTAAAATCATTAAGACACTGCATCAATTGGGCATTTTCTGTGGCCAATACACAATCCGTGTAGCCAAGTAACTGATAGCCACTGCAAGCTGCTTCCAATATGACATCAACAATCGGAACGTATTTCTTGGAGTCTTTTTTTAAGCGCTCCAACAAGGTGGCATGTGACATTTCATTAGCCCGACTAATGAATAAGGAAATTGTTCCAAAAACCAAATCGGCCAGCGATTGTAGCGATTGCTCCGTACCCAAACCACTAGCGCATACAATCAAAGTAATTCCGTTCATATCACGCCAAATATAAATCCATTCTTCATTGTCCAAGGGATTGGGGCCATTGTTATTGCTTTGTTGGGATTTTGTCTTGTTTGTGGTAGTAGCCTCCAATTGAATGCCCAGCGACTTAAAAAACATATGAAAGCCGTTTAATGAAGCAACAGTTGAGAATGGTAACTGGTTGTTGATGTTGAACGGGGGAGGGGGTGATACCAAAAATCATAAATTAAAGCGGAGATTAATTTTAAAGTTAAAGTGAACTGTACTTACATTATCGCAATCTCCCTTTTTACGTGTAAATATCGGCAATCCTCCATTTGTGGTCAAGCATAATAAATAAATAGACATGTTCACAGAAAAGTTTTTTTTTTAAACAGGCGAACAGTTTTCGGCTTTCGGTGGGAGTATTCTCACACTTTGCAGACCTGTGAATACGTCACCAATGAAAGTTATCGATAACAGGCGCGTGACACTCACAAATATATTTTCAAAATATAAGGAAAACATGCCAACTGTGGCCATCCATTTAAAAGGATATCATAGAATAATGCAAATCAGACCCCATCCTCAGGGAACGTTGCTTTTTCGCATAAAACGCCTGAAAAATTGCAAATACGGGAATTTGCATTAAGAAAAGGGAACTGCCAAGGATTTACGAGTTAACTGTCATAACGTTGCTCTGTCACATTAGACAGACAATAAATGGACAGCATTAACAATGTTATAAATGTCAAATAAGACAGTTGAATGTATAAGAATATTTGAAAGCGACAATTTTGTTTATTATATTTTTGAAGTTCGATAGGGATACATGTACCTTTTCGGTATTGCTGCGTCTATAATAAATAAAAAGGTAGAAGTAAAATTTGTTTAAACGCTTTACACTATACTCACTGAAAGTCCTTTTGTCTATTTTTTCGGTATATCCTTTATTTATTGTTTGATTTGGTTCTTAATTTTTTACATTAAAAATTTGCAAGTTGGCAGCACCTTTGTTAAAAAGTATCTCTTGTATCGATACTGCGATATATATTTTTTTTACATCACTAATTCACACAAATTGCATCGTTTTCGCATTGTCTCCGACGTTTTTCACACGCTGTTCTTTTCCGTAAACAGTAAATTGGTAAGTTGAATAAGTGAGCATCATTGTGAACATCATAAACTTGGCTAAAAACATGAATGCTGCTTAAGCCGTACTTATAATTAATACTGGCGAAATGCCGCCGCAGCAGCATTCGATTCAGCTTGTATTGGTGTATTAGTGTGACGTTGTTTGTGGTGTGTGTGTGCAGGCGTTTGTGCGGCGATGTATGTAGATGAGAGTTCATTCTGTGAGTGTGTTTGTTCGTGTGTATGTGTGTGTCTGAGGTTTGCGATATTTCGTTCATACGATTGTTTTTATATGCCGATATTTTACACAGAAGGAAAGTGAGTGTGGTAAATGCAAAAAATGTCTATTGTACAATTTTCTGAAATTTAAATCAGATTTCCATTCGTGCAAACTGTAATTTCATGCTTATTTTATTTTGTTTACAATATCATTTGGGCATAGGCGGTATTTTTTTTTTTTTTGCAATAGAAAAAATATAAGCGCGCGCACAGAGCAGCCAAGAAAGCGTGCGTTTGTATTTGTATGTGTGTGTGTGTGTCCATGTGCATGTGCTGCATGGATGTGTGTGTGTGTCTCCAAAAAAGAAAATAAGAAAATATAAAAAATATGGTTGCCGAAAAACGCAATAAAAAATGTAACTCCAATTTAATTTTATTTGTTTGGCTTTCTGTTTGATTGCAGATCCAGAACAAGGTCAGACGACCGGCTCAGGACTATTTCAACAACAACAAACTGCTGATCATCGTCGTCGCCGCCGCCGTCTTATCCAACTCCTTCAGCGTGTCCCAGCGGGCGCAAACACGAAGCTATCAAAATTAACGCTGACACAACAGCCGAGCGACGCAGACGCGAACGCCGCTTCTATTACAAAACCATGGCAATGGCAACGGCGGCCGCCACCACCACCACCATGCTGACGTCGGATGAGGCCAGCAAGTTGTTGGATTTCACCCAAAAGCTGGACATCAATCTGCTGGACAAGATTGTCGAGGTCGTTTACACATCGCAAGGCGAACAGCTGCGGCTGGCCCAAGACATACTGACCACACTAAAGGAACATCCAGAGGCCTGGACTAGGGTGGACAGTATACTCGAATATTCACAGAACCAGCAGACCAAATTCTATGCCCTCCAAATACTCGAGGAGGTGATCAAGACACGCTGGAAGGTTCTACCACGACAGCAATGCGAGGGTATTAAGAAATATGTTGTCAGTCTGATCATTAAGACTTCATCGGATCCGACTATAATGGAACAGAATAAGGTCTATTTGAATAAATTGAATATAATTCTGGTGCAAATCTTGAAGAGAGAATGGCCACGCAATTGGGAAACCTTCATTAGCGACATTGTTGGTGCATCCAAGACGAATGAGAGCCTATGTATGAACAATATGGTCATTCTAAAGAATCTAAGTGAAGAAGTTTTTGATTTCTCATTGGGCCAAATCACTCAGACGAAAGCGAAGCATCTGAAGGACACAATGTGCTCGGAATTTTCGCAAATATTCACACTGTGCTCATTTGTATTGGAGAATTCGATGAATGCCGCCTTGATTCATGTGACGCTGGAAACATTGTTACGTTTCCTAAATTGGATACCACTGGGATATATCTTTGAGACGGCGCTAATTGAGACATTAATCTTTAAATTCTTAAGCGTACCCATGTTCCGGAATGTGACCCTAAAGTGCCTGTCGGAAATTGCCGGTTTAACGGCCACGAATTACGATGAGAACTTTGCAACACTCTTTAAAGACACAATGGTCCAGCTGGATCAAATAATTGGTCAGAATATGAATATGAATCAAGTGTTTCGGTGCGGTGCCGATGTGGAACAGGAATTAGTTCTCAATTTGGCCATGTTTCTGTGTACATTCCTTAAGGAGCATGGCAAACTAGTGGAGGATGCGAAATATGTGGACTATTTAAATCAGGCTCTCATGTATTTGGTTATGATCAGTGAGGTAGAGGATGTTGAGGTCTTTAAAATCTGTCTGGAATATTGGAACAGCCTCGTCGAGGACTTGTACAATTCCGAATACTTTCATCCCACTCTGGATTCTTCGAGGCGGCAGCAAGTTTATCCCCGAAGAAGGTTTTATGCCCCGATCTTGTCGAAAGTGAGGTTTATAATGATCTCAAGAATGGCCAAGCCAGAGGAGGTATTAGTGGTGGAAAATGAGAACGGCGAGGTCGTTCGAGAGTTTATGAAGGATACAAATTCCATTAATCTGTACAAGAATATGCGTGAGACTTTGGTGTTTCTAACGCATTTAGACTGTATGGATACTGATAGGATTATGACGCTAAAGCTTCTCAACCAAGTCAATGGAAGTGAGTTTTCCTGGAAAAATTTAAACACACTGTGCTGGGCCATTGGCTCCATTTCTGGTAAGATATGGCAAATCAAACCATTATAATCAATAAGTTCTTTTAATCTCAATAATTGTTGCAGGTGCGTTCTGTGAGGAGGATGAGAAACGTTTCCTGGTCACCGTCATCAAGGACCTGCTTGGTCTATGCGAACAGAAAAAAGGCAAGGATAACAAGGCAATTATTGCATCTAATATAATGTATGTGGTTGGTCAATATCCACGCTTCCTGCGAGCCCATTGGAAATTCCTTAAGACCGTTGTTAATAAGCTCTTTGAATTTATGCACGAAACTCACGACGGCGTCCAAGACATGGCCTGCGATACCTTCATTAAAATAGCTATCAAATGTCGTCGGTACTTTGTCACCATTCAGCCAAATGAGGCATGCACCTTCATCGACGAGATATTAAGCACAATGAGTAGCATCATTTGTGATTTGCAACCACAGCAGGTAAATTAAAGCCACTCTAAACTTGTATTCATCATTATATATATAAATGTCTCTCTTTATTGCCTAGGTGCACACCTTTTACGAAGCTGTGGGCTATATGATCTCCGCTCAAGTTGATCAAGTGCAGCAGGATGCTTTAATCGAAAGATATATGCAATTACCCAATCAGGTCTGGGACGATATCATATCACGAGCATCGAAAAATGTAGATTTCCTCAAAAATATGACGGCTGTTAAACAATTGGGAAGCATCCTGAAAACAAATGTTGCCGCCTGTAAGGCCCTGGGACATGCCTATGTCATTCAACTTGGGCGCATCTATTTGGACATGCTAAATGTGTATAAAATTACATCCGAGAACATTATCCAGGCGATTGAGGTGAATGGTGTTAATGTCAACAATCAGCCACTGATTAAAACCATGCATGTGGTTAAAAAGGAGACGCTCAATTTAATAGCGGAATGGGTGTCGCGTTCCAATGACAATCAATTGGTAATGGACAATTTTATACCACCCTTATTGGATGCCATCCTATTGGATTATCAGGTATTTACCAAAATATATAGCAAATAAAATTGAAAGTAATTCATTTTTCTCTCAATTTCTTCCGCAGCGTTGCAAAGTTCCATCGGCTCGCGAACCCAAAGTTCTCAGTGCAATGGCCACCATTGTGCATAAACTGCGTCAGTATATCACCAATGAAGTACCAAAAATATTCGATGCTGTCTTCGAGTGTACACTGGACATGATAAATAAGAATTTCGAAGATTATCCCCAACATCGTCTCAGTTTTTATGAACTCTTACAGGCAGTCAATGCCCATTGTTTCAAGGCGTTCCTCAATATACCGCCGGCACAGTTTAAATTGGTCTTTGACTCTGTTGTGTGGGCATTTAAGCACACAATGCGCAATGTGGCCGACATGGGTTTGAATATCTTATTTAAGGTAATAATTCTACTTGCGATAAAATGTTCAAATGTATGATCAATTTTATATCTTTTGCAGATGTTACAAAATCTAGAACAACAACCGAATGCGGCGCAGAGTTTCTATCAGACATATTTTACGGATATCCTTATGCAAATCTTTTCCGTGGTCACCGATACATCCCATACGGCAGGACTACCGAACCATGCCACCATTTTGGCATACATGTTCTCACTGGTAGAGAATCGGAAGATAACAGTGGACCTGGGCCCTATACCGGACAATATGATATTCATACAGGAATATGTGGCATCTCTATTGAAATCTGCATTTAATCATCTATCAGATAATCAAATTAAAGTCTTTGTCAATGGCCTATTTAATTTGGATGAGAATGTGCAAGCATTTAAGGAGCATTTGAGAGATTTCCTTATACAGATACGCGTAAGTAGTAATGGAATTGGAAATTAATCTAAAGCACCTTGGGTAACGCTCTCTTTTTGTTTTTCTTTTGCAGGAGGCCACCGGCGAAGACGATTCTGATTTGTATCTGGAAGAGCGTGAGGCAGCTCTAGCCGAAGAGCAATCCAACAAACGTCAAATGCAACGTAATATTCCAGGCATGTTAAATCCCCACGAGTTGCCCGAAGACATGCAAGATGAATAAATTATTATTGAGTGTGGATGAATGGAATGGAAGCGAAGCGAATGAGAGGATTATATGAGAGTTCGGATGCAAGAAATCTTTTTTTTTTTTGCATAATTGTAATTTGATGAGAATGATTTATGAGATGAGATAATATGATGATTATGATTCAGATGTATGAGTGTTTCTCTCAATTTGAGAAAAAGTATAAATGTTTGTTTGATTGAATGCATATAAGTATAAACGTTATATATATATATACAACACACACACACACGCATATACACACACACACCCACATATATATATGGATATATATATATATACACCTACATATAAAGTTGCGTTTATGGTGAATGAGTAAGTGATTATATATTGCGCAATTACATACATTAATATGATTAACATATTTTTGCGCATTGTCCTCGACATACAACAACAACCACAAAATTAAAGCAGATTTCCCTCGGACCCCCTACACCCACAAACACACACATTATAGTTGTAAAACATCGTCGTCTACATTAAAAAAGGCAAAACAAAGCAAAAAAAAAATACTGGATAAAAGAAAAACACAAATGATACAACTTTATCGTACTAATATAAAAATAATGTTTGTTTGAATATTTTAAATGAGTATAAATGTAGAAATATCTTGTATGAATGAAAATGAGCGAACATACCACAAAACCACAACACACACTCTCACATCCACCCAACCAGCAAAAACAAAAGAATAAGAAGAGCAACCAGCAACAGTAGCAGGAAAGATTGAGAGTATAATTAATTTAAATCTAATTGTAGTTGACAGAAGTAACAAATTATATATATATATAATATGTAAACATTTGCATAAATTTAGCATTAACAACAAGAACAAGGAACAACAATAAGCTGAATGAAAAAGTTCTAGAGAGATAACCTACAGTGAAGTTGCAAAAATAGAAAACCCCTCAAACCCCCTTGCCTCCTTTCCTAACCAGAAAAAAAAAAACAAAAATCAAAAAAAAATTATAAACCTCAAATACCCACAGAGACTCGGACACACATACAAATAAAACGGAAAACAAAAGAGAAAAAAAAGAAACAAAATGAAATAACCATAGAAATGCATATTTGATGATGATGATGGTTGAATTTTTACATAATTAGTTTGTACATTAATTTAAAAAATAAAAATCAATTAAAACTACATAAGACGATCAATTAGTAGATATGCCCAAGATACGAGGTTTAATCACATTATTTATTATATTCTTATACACCATTATCTTTTGATTTTTCATTTATATGGCAACTGCAAGCGATTATGGTGCAAATACTTTGTATCCTTTGTATATTTGGACCATTTCTCAAAAATATCCTGTGATATGAGCCATGAATCACCTGAGGGCTGAACAGGATATTGTTTGATCATCTTACTGAATGGCATTTCAATTTCCTTAAGCACACGTTGCTTATAGGCACTGGCATTGAATGGTTGATTCGATTGCAGGGCAAGTGTCACATCGTCCAGAAAGCGGGCCCAACGTGGTCTGTAATAATCACTGATCATGCCCGACCATTGCTTGCAGGCATAGTCCAATATCTCACCATTAGGACCCCAAGTGGTGATTTGATTGCGGGCATTGAACTCAAAATTGGATTGATCCTCGACAGTGGGAGCCAGTAGCTTTGCAGCTTCCAGCCATTTGCCTAGCAAGAAATTTGATCCACTGCCCAAAATGCGCTCCAAATCATCTAGTAATTCCAACAACTTGTTTCCCAAATACTCAAAACGAGTCGTTTGTCGTTTACGATAAGATGAATTCAAATTAACATATAATTGATCCGCTGTGATCTGAAGATATTGACGCGTAATGTCCACCAGATCATGCTGATAGTTATCATATTTATCATCGTCCAGGGGAATAATACTACGTGCACTCAGCATCAATCGCCACGCCTCCAACACGTGGGTGACATTATACCAAGTGAATGGCGACAAATTAATGGCTGGTCTTCTGGTTATTGTATACTTTCCTCGCATTTTCTGAAGACCATGAAATGTATAGACACTGGTCCGCAGGAGCTGCCAAGCTTGGTTAAGACGCTCATCCTGGACTCCATATCTAAGCGAAAAAAGAAATATATGAAATATACATACATACACACATATACATTTACTTTATGGCGACGGAAAAGTCACAACTTTACCTGGTGAAAGCGAAATGGGTGAACCATTTCTCCGAGTCCATTTTTCGATCACTCCAACCGCGTTCCAGAGCAAAGGAATACATGACATAGTTTTGTCCAATACCTTCTGGTGTGATACCCGCTCCCACCATGCTACTATTGGACATTTGCCGCGCCAAGTCCATGCCGGAATTGACCAGCTCCACGGATCCCAACATTCCGAGGGTTCCGCCAAAATTGTGCAACATGCACCAAACAAATGGTTGGCCATAGTATGACTTGGTGCGCTGATATTGTGGAAATTGTTCACTTTGAAGATCCAAAACGAGTAGGTTCCCCTGGGGGACAGCTGTGAGAAAAGCCTCAATGAGTTCATCGGTCCAAAATATATTTTTCACAAACATCCAGCCCTGCAGTAGCCATATCGCTTTGGGATCAACTTCACGCATGGAAGCATAAATTTCAGCTGCCGTCGATCGCATAAAATCTGCCTGGGCCACAGGCGGTTCGATTTCATTAAAGGGATCACAGAAGAATACATGATTGGAGCCATAATGTTGGGTTACACGACGCAGAAACGTAGTGGCCAACTGGCGAAAGAGTGGCTCCTGCGGCTCCACAAATAGATCACAACAATAGGCATTGGGAAAACGATTCCAGCGTTCTGTTTCCGTAAAATTGGCTTGGGGAAAAATGCGTCTCAAGGCGCGGGGCACATGGCCAGCAAAGGCCGGCAATGCCACACTAATTCCCAGTTCACGTTGTGCCTGGATAATCTGCTGCTGCAGCAAATACTGAAGTCTCCTGAACTCCGAGCCCCCACCCTGATTAGGTGATCCGCCACCCCATCCTCGAATGTTGCCCATGCGTTGCCATGGCAGAAACGCCGGCCCGGCGAAATGTGCTTCAATTTCTTCCATGCCAAGACCCAGTTGTGTGTAAATATCCTGCCAAATGAACTCCTGAATAGGTGCTATGGTCAAACTGATGCCCATTAGAGCCATCCAATCTATGTTGCGCCGCCATTGCTGGAAGTTCCACCAAACAAAACTATACCCCCAAGTGCATACATTCTGATAATAGACAATGGAACTCGCCGAGGTGGAGCTCATGGTCACATTTGGGAAATGTTGATTTACAGGCAACTCAATGGTCATCTTAAACCAATCCACATCCTTATTTAATTGGTATTTAAGATATTGATGGAAGCCCTTGCACACGGATGTTCCATCCCAGCCGGCTATTAGAATCTTTCCACTGTCTAACATACTGATCTACAGAGAGAATTAAAAATTTCACAAGGCATTTCCCATTGCATGCAAGGAGGATGTTCACCTGAAAACTCCGGACATCTAGAAGCCTATTGACCTCGACTTCAAATGACTCCGAGGCTCTTTTACCAATTACACGTTTAATCACATCTTTGGCAGCCTGCTCCTGGACATCTGGTGAAACATCCGGAAAAACATGACCAGCCAGCTTAGCGCCTAAGGCGTCGGCGGCGTCGATGGCGCCATTGTACGCATATTGAGCAAGGCCAAGGTCAAAATGATTAATCAATAGATAGATCAAAATGCAGCTCAAATTTAGCGTTCCGATCATGACTGCGATGCAAACACAACTGGCAACCCAACCCCGTGCTCTTGAATTAAGAATCTGTCGAGTCTGGAGAAAGAGAGGGGGGCCAGACGAGCCCTAACTCTACGCCTCTTAAATTTAGACTCATTGAAATGAAGGGGAGAGGCAGGGGTCGTTTTCTTATCGGTTAGAATAAGAAAATGTCAATCGAATCGAATGTCCGGCTAAGTAAGCACTTAGGTCTGTGTATGAACAAAATATTCTTAGCTCATTTATTTAGTAAATTTTCTTAAATTGACTTAATGGTGGACCATTAGAACATTAGTTGGTCCACTTTGGATATTCAAAAACGATGTTGAAATCAATTTATGCAGGCAAATGTTTATATAGAAATTCTCCAGAAACATTTCGAGTCTGACAAACTATTTGTATGATTAGAAAAACAAATGCATTATAGTGAAAAGCTTTAGAAGTAAAAATTTAAAACATATTTGGTTTTAAAACCCCAATTTTTCTACCAAATCGTCTATCAAAGCTGAAGTAAATATTTAACAAAAATTCGATTAAATTTCAGTGAAAAGCATAATAATAATAGTAAATAAAAATCCTTTTTTAAAAATTATAAAATATTTGTTTACGTTTGGATCGTAGTAGACGCTTTGGTTAAATATTCAGCTTGAGCTATATTTATATAAAACAATTTTTAATTTAAAGATCAAAAGTTTACAATTTCCGTTTGAATTTTATTGCACAAATTCTTTTCTTAGGCACTAAAAAATAACTTTATAATAGATAATAAATTATTTCATTGGTTTACGTTTCTTTTTTTTTTGGGATGGGTTTAAATCGCAAAAGTTGTGTGTTTGTGTGTAAATTATTTCTAACAACTTTTATAACAATTATGCAATAAAAAATATGCGGAATCATAAATAAATTGCAAAAAATATAAAAGCCTTGGCCAACAATGAACTACAATTTCATATGTAGTGCTTAATATTACTTTAGATATTCGTTTTATATTATATACAAATTTGGAGGGGGGGCGAATGACATACATAAGCTGCGATTTTGGCACACATATCTTAATAAAAATTCAACTTTTTTACAAGAAGTTTTTGTTAAGTACTATTATCATATACACCGATGGATGTGATCTATGTGGTTATATCTATTTGAAATACTCGTAAAAAGTATTTCAAATAATGAGTTTTTATTTAACGTTTAACTCACTTTCAATATGAGCCCCCCAACTCCATCTAAACCTTGTCCCTTTTAAGTTTAAAAGCCTTTCACATTGCGACTACTTCAATAAAAATGACTAGTGCTCTAAACAGCCCCATAAAACTAAATTTTACAGACAAATTAAAGTTATTTAACTATAAATATTTTGTGTGTGTCTGTTTGTGTATATTATATAAGTACGTATGCAATATTTTTGCATTTTTAAACAACCTGGTTACAATTTTTTTTGTTTTTGTTTTTTATCTAAGACCTAGTTCAAAATTGAATATCAGAACATTTCTTAAGCCGTTCGATAAGATTTCCAAACCGATAACTTGACCTCAACTGAAAAGACTATACAACTGTACTTTCAATTTTTCTGGGATACATACGCCAAAGAGCTTGGAAAACATATTTATTCTATTTTAGTATCTAGTTTTAAAATCTTTTTAGTTTCCACTTGTTTTAAACAGTTCTCTTTGAAGAAACAATCAAGTGTATATATCCCGTTATTTCAGAAAGGAACCTTTTTGGCCTCAACATTAACCATGGTTAATGTCATATGTGGCCTTATTTTACCAGTCTCTTCATTGAAAGTATATCGGCTCTTGGAACAGAATTCATAGTTATAGAAGAAACGATGCGAAACCGTTGACGATTTTCTTTAACGATAACTTATTTGGTAAATAATCGAAACCGTTAATATCGTTAGAAAACTTTTGAAATTGGTCATTTATACGTCTACTATAAAAAGTAGACGTCTCTTTTTGGCACCTAGTTCCAAAACAACTTTTTTTCCTTTTCTTTTCTCATGGTGGATGTTGGGTAAATTCGTTGTCCTTCTCTTTGTGGGACATGTCCTGGCACCATTATTCATTTATTCACTTATGGAGTATGCTTTGCGTATACATTTACTGTGTCGTGTGATACGCAATTCCTCAGCTTCATGCGGATGTTGATGATGGTGGCGAAGGTGGGCGGGTGGCGGCAATTCTGGCATCTCAGTCGATGACTTGTTCAGGGCATAAGTACGTATAAAATCAATTGTGGAATAACCCTGTGTGCATGATGATGATGCGATGGATGGAGCGGAGGGATTTTCTGTTTTCGCCATTGATAATGGCTCCGATTCTGCCACAACACTATTAAGACTTTGAGCTTGCAATGAACCACCTGCCTGTGCATCTAGTCCTACATTGGTAGTGTTAGTCGATGCCTCTGGAGTCACAGGAGCCGTTTTGGCAGTAGCCACCACTGAGACCAAGGATAGTCCACTACCAAATCCATTGGCCAAAGTTTTCGGCGAATTTTGCACTGCCGCAGGGCTACGTGGTTGATCTAAATCCAGGACTATATAGTTGACGCCACCACTTCCACAATTTGGAGCAGTTCCTGCTATACATGATGTAGGTGTATTTGGTTCTGCTGGGGCAGCTGATACCGAAACAGTCGAAGAGCAAGATTCACGCTGCAATGGCAAATCCAAGCGACTAACATTTTCATAGCAACGTTCACTGTTGGCGGTCAAGTCAAAGATCATCCGATCTCTTAGATTGCAGGCTGTAGGAGTTTCTACATTTGCATACATATGCATCATGGAATCGGTCATAGCTGCCGAAGAAACTGCAGGTGGCGGTGCCGTTTCCTGTGGCGGTCTATCCAGGGTTCTTGCTGTGGTTGGACTGGAATTGACCTCACTAGCATCCTCTTTCTGGTGAGATGAATACGATTCACTTAGAGCACGGAACGGCTGATCGAAATACAAATTGGTCGGTGTATTAGTATATGGTGTAAACGAGAGCAGATCGGGTGAATCTGGAGTCGTATTGAGTTCCTGCTGTCCTGATGCTCCGTTGCTGCCATCGGTTTGATTTAAGCTGCGTGCTAAGAGGGGCGCGGGTTCCAGATAATTGTTACTATGCGGATTTACATCGGAACGTGTTCGTCCACCCATGCCCATTAACACCGAATGTGCAGAGTTGACTCTCTCGCGTTCTACATCCGTATTTACGGCATTTATATAATGCTGGAACATAGGATATAGTTGCTCGGCGTTTTGCAAGGATAGACGAAACGTAAAGATGCCCGGACCGGACATGCATCGTCTGCCGGCTTCAAACGAAAAGAGATCAGCATTTAGGCCATATCGTCGTAAATGCTGCAACGCCCACACAATAGGCTCATTTCCCGGGGCCAAAAAATAAGCTCACGCGGTGTCAGCTCAAGATATCCACTGCGTGTTGTTGTTGTGGTTGATGTTGGACTGCCGCTCCCAGTGGGCCGGTGCTGCAGATGGGCCACTCTTACCCGGAATACATTCTCATTGGTTTGCAGCTTGTTGGTGCTGGTAATGCAGCCCATCACGGGACCTGTTAAAGTAAATTTAAGTTAATTTAGCATTGCTTTTCAATATTAACAAGATCTGTGTATATACAATTGAACAATTAAGAACCAACTTCTTCTATATGTATGTAGTTAAAATGCATTTTAACAAATTTATTTTATGAGGTATATACAGGTTATTTCTATTCAACAAAGTTCACATACACAAAAATGCAACAATTAACGTACTAATGTACTTCTTCCAAACAACAACAAGAAAACAAAACATTTATTTATTTAAAAATAGTAATAAATTATCGTAGAACTCACATTACTTCCGTTTATTTCACTTTTGTCACAAAAAAAACAACACATAAAATAGTAAAATAAAATACTACGTAAAAACGAATTTGGACGAGATGGTCACATCGACTATTGTCCATCGATAGTACTGCACTCGATAAAGGCGAAAAGAAACATCGGTATCTCTACCACCACTAGTCGCGAAGCAAGACGAAAGAAAGAAAGAAGTGAGAAGTGCTTGTGTTTTAACAGAAAAGTTTTATTAAAAAGCCAGGTAAATTTGAAATAGAAAAAATTATTAAAAATAAATATATATTTATTATCGCCATTAAGTGATTTAATTCCCGAAGAGAAGTTTATTCATGGCTTAAAACAACTCCCAAGCCTAGTCTTTTGTGCCTGTGTGCGTGTGTATGTGTAGTTTTTGAATTTCTGTATACCGCTTTGTGGTCTAGACCACAAGTCTGCGAATTAAACAGAATTGAAAATTTGTGAGTTTACCCAGATATTAAAATATATTAATGGAATTGTGTTTTAAATTGCAAATATTCGAATACAAATTTCAAAGACTTGGTCGGCGTCGTTGAGCCGCCGACGCGCGCACACACACATACACATAGGCATACGTATAGAAAAAGGACGCCAAGCACGTTAGTGTGTGTGCGAGCGTAGGTTGGCAAAAATTTGAAATGTTTCTTCGTTTTTTTTTTTTTATATTTTCGAAATGAAAATTCTGTTAAAATGTTAAATTGTAGTTTAAAACATTGTATTATGAGAAAAAAGGATAAACATATTTCATTTTGTGAAATAGTCCGGCTGTATTTGAACAGATTTCCTTTTCACAATTTTGGGTGTGCCGCCTATAATGCGTCGGCGTTGCCACTATGTTCTCGGCCGGTGTCTCTTGTTCACTCCCTCGCTTGCTGTCTCTCTGTTGCCCTTGCTTTATCAGGCATTTCTTCTTGTGTATGGTTCGCTTATCCTTTTTTACTCTTTGTGCTGTCTTTTCTTTTGTGAATTGCCTTGACTTGACTTCATATTTCTTTTTTTTTTTTTCATTGTCGTCTGTTCCCTTTGCCTTGGGAATCATGTTCTTTGTTTGCATTGTACGCCTGATTACACTTGCTAACATGTTTTTAGGCTGGAAAAGCAATACAGTAGAGCGGAAGAAAGAGAAGACAAGACAAGGCAAGGCAAAGCAGTTGCAAAGGCAACATCCTTGTGTAAGGTGCGTGGGGAGTTGATGATATATGTACATATACAAATAAGTGTGTGTGGAAGTTGTTTGCTGCAAGAGTTTTTAAGAGAGCAAGAGAGCTGTTGCTAGTCTCCCCTTTTTGCATTTCAGCTTACTTTTACTTGGCTCCCTCTCTTGGTTATCAGTCGACGTTGTTGTGGTTCTTCTTCATTGTTGAGTTGAGGATCGTTTCTTTCCCCCCATTCGCATTATTATTTATTCTACAGTTTTGTTACGAAAAATTGCGTCGCACTTTTGCAATGCCAGTCCAGGCCAGACCAGGCAAGGCAGGCAGTCAGTCAGCCACCGCCCTAACTGGCGTCGCCGTCGGTACGTGCCTGAGTATTGGTATTGATGTGCCTTCCTCTGTGTTGATGTGTGTGTGTGTGTCGTCCGGTCCTTCACTAAATCTCTGCCGCTGCCTCTGCTTTTGAAGCTGAATTTATGTACATTTCGCATTGATATATGTATTATTAAATACAAATGATTGATTGTCATATGATTAATTTCAGTTAGTAACCCAATTTTGCATCCATTTTTTTTATTGGATTTTGGGATTGGTAATCGCAATATAGTAAAGATAATCTTAAAAAATTAGACTTGGATTTTGATGGAAAAATTTTAAAGAGTTAAATATCACTTTTGGGTAGAAAAAATTTTACTAAAATTTTCCGCCAAGGATCCGCCGCTGCTTAAAGCACTCAAGGCTCGAAATGTATATCAAATTGTATTTCAATGTCAAAACTTTAAATTGTAAAATTTTAAAGTTCGAAAATTTGATAATTAGATATGTGAAATTATTTCAATTGAAATTTTACAGTTCTTCATAGTTTCTTAATTTTGCTGAAATCAAACAATTCAAAATCCAATTTTTGTAATATTATATGTACACAGTATGTATGGATATATTCAAGTTGATTTATTTACATTATGTATCCATATATATATTTTTTTTCCAAAAAGTTTATGCGCTAAGTTTGAAGTTGCTTCAAATTACATAAACATTTTTTGTTGATGCTGAATGTTTAGTTAAAAAAAAACAACGCAAAAAAAAATAATCTTTCGTTATTGTTGTCTTATTTGTATTGTGAATTTTCGTCAACGTTTGCTAAAAAAACCAAATAAACATTGTGGGGCAGTCAAATTCAGTCAGACTGAGGGTGAGGCAGACAGGCAATATGTCCGTCCTCCAATACCGTTAAATATTTTTTTATTTTATTTAATGTGATCGTTGTCAAGTGCGAGTTGCGGTTGATCTCTAATCTCGCCGACTTTAAAATTCCTAATGCATGCAGCAGCAACAACAACAACAGAGACGGAGACAATAGACAGCGCAGCGCCCCCGCTTTAACATATTCTGCTGCGGCATTGATAAGTTTATAGGCCCCAGTGAGTGCTCAGCAGGGGTTGAAAGAAAAGTATAGTTATGTCGACTCTGAAATACCCTTTTGAGGAAAACTACGCCGCCTTCAACTTTCTTTGAGTTTTTATTATATTCTTCATGGAAAAGATTATTTTGAGGATCGTTGAAACTAACGAAATTATTGTAAGCCCTTTAATATACGCTGATGGCCTCCCCATGAATGGGTAATAGGTACAGTAAACCGCAAATATAGAAATTCTATGCCAAATGGCAGAGAGCCTCACATTTTTTCAAATCAAGTCAAATTCGAGCGATATAGGAAGACGAAACGGGGGAACTGTATCAGTTCACTCAACGTGCTGCTATCTTTTTGCTTTTGTTTGTTATTTTTACAATTGATTTTTGTTTGGACAATGAATATATTTCTATACCATGATGAAGATGAAGATGATGATGATAAATACATAAGTGGCCGGTCCGGTCTGCTATGCTGCTAGTTTTGTACCGAATTGGCATTAATTTATAAGCCTATTTATAAACATATGTAAATACAGCCATAAGATTTTAGTTTTTCCACAATCTTCAAGTGGTCGATTTTTCCAAAAACAAAAGTAGGAACATGAAAATCATCTACAAGAATGTGAAACATTTTTTCCGCATAACTCAATTCTCACACAAACACACATGGGCATACTAACAACTTAGTTGAGGATCGTGAATGTTGGAGGGGTGCGGCGCGCGTATTTTGAAACATCTTTCACACAGATGTTTGCATATTATACAACGAAAGAAAGATCAACTGAATGAGACATGGGACATTGGGGTTTCAACACTTGGGTTCAAGATTTGCATTTCAGTCGGACTTTGTGCTTGTGCGACAACTTAAACCGAAGTTGTTCTTAATTCCAGTTTGTAAGAGTCCGCCGCAAATCCCCCTCCCTCGACAACAAGTTTCTGTTTCCATAGATCTTAGGAACAGGAAAATTTGGGATTTTCAAAACCATTTTTTGCAGAGATCACTTTGGCAAATCAATAACTAAGTCAATCTAGAAAGGTTTTTTTTTTTTTAAATTTATGTAAAGTGTCCCTTCCAAAAGTGTCCCTTTTTAACCTGATGGGTAGAGTAATTCCCACATTACTAGAGTTTATTGAATGATTTCAATTTGATTGAGATAAATTTGTGTAGGAAAGGTTCAAAGGGGGCGATAATTGAATAACAATACATGAAAATCTGTTGCACAAATATATTACACTTATAATAATGGAGCGTAAAATATTTTCGGTGGCAAATGCTTTTCACACTTACACACACACACAGACATACATAACGATCCCTCACACATACGCACACCCCCCATAGTCATTCCAATCATTTTCGGATCTTTCTTGATCATTTATAACCCCTCTCTTGATCGAGAGCGCATGTGTACGTACATGGGGGGATGTGGGGTCATTGTGTGCGTTTAATTAGGAGGGATTCAGCGGAGATAGAGAGAGTGAGAGAGAGAGAGCGCGCAGGCAGGGAGAAGGAGTCGCGCGTGAATGGCAAAAATAAAGCAATAAACCATACGCATTGACGCCGTCTTTTGCGCCAAGGCTCATTAGTTTGTTATTGACTAAGTCTGGGTTACAGAAGGCGGGGAAGGGGGAGTACAAGGAGCACAACACCACCAGCAACAAGAATAATAAGAAGAAGAAACAATAAAGGCAACGGGACGACGACAACGACTGCGACTGCGACGACTTTCGCCTTTATCATCGATAAGTGATGATGGTCAATGAATAATGCCTTCGCCCGCATTTCAACTGCTGCTTTCGCTGCTGCTTCTGTTGCCACTGCTGCTTTTGTTATTGTTGTTGTTAGTGTCGTTCGGTGCTGCGCCAACGCTTCCGGCAAGCGATGCGTTTCGTTGCGTCGTTCTTTGTCGTCCACTTCGGGCAAGGCATAAGAAGTTTCTGCTGCTGGTGCTGCCTCTGCTCCCATTGTGTTGTTGTTGTCTGCGATCAAAACTCGCGTCAGTCGTCGTTTGGCGTTTGACTTTAACGGTTCGTTGGCGTTTGTTCATATGCGCGTGTGGATTAGTGAATTTTCACTTTTTCTTTTTTATCTTCTTACCACCCCTACAAAAAAAAAAATAAACGTGTGTCTGCCTGTGTTGGAAATAAGTTTATGTATATATATCTATTTAGTGAGTGTGTTTTAGTTCAAAACGCTTTAATTAGAATCCCAAAACGAAAGCGCTTTTCTATACTTCGCTCTGACGACCACCCGTAACTATCTAAGCAAAAACAAAAAAAGAGGCGACAGAAAAGTAAGTACCGGAAATAGTAACAGAAGCGTCAATCATTTTTCGCCAGTTTTGCCTTATGAATTATGTATTAAAATCCCATTTTACAAAGCTCAAAGTGACTTGAGTGAGGACGTTCTGTGTTCGTGTGTCTTGCTTTGTGAATTTCAAATTAGAAAACTGCGCGCGCGCGCCACTTGCCGCCTGCCTCTACCTGGGACAACTCTATCCATTTGACAAGGCAAACTAATTGGCACCTAGGCCTTTAGCTTTTTATTACTCTTACAATACCAGTACACTCTAACTAAAAAAAAGTGGAAAGAAAAGGTTTATAATATAGAAAAAATATAAATTGTACATACATACTGAAGAAGGAGACCATCGAGAACTAGAAAGAGAGAAACAGGAATATACAGAGTGTATGTATGTTGTTAACCGGTTTTTCAGGGCAACTTTTCTTCTTGCTCTGCAAAGCCGTCTTCATCGTCGATGTCGTCGTCGTCGTCGCCGTTGTGGTCGTTCTTGAGGAGTTGTTGTTGTTATAGTTGGTCATTTGTGGTTATACTATATCCTTTTGGCCAATCAATTTTTGCGTGGTAGAGCGACAAATTTATTGGCACATCATTACACAAAAAAAACTAAATAGAAGAAAAACGAAAACGAGAAAAGAGAAACAAAATAAAGTCCGCCGCCAGTTGTAATAATTTCTCAAGCAGCTCTATTTAGAAATTCATACAACGTACATAACATTGTTGAAATTTTTCAATGCTGATTCCTCCTAATGCCATTTATAGTTCTTAGTTTTTGCGTTTTTGCAAAAATGTATATCGCCCATATACCCACACACTGGAATGCCTCCTCCTTTGCCCTCCTCCGTTGGTTAACCATAAAATTTTATAGCTCTTGCTGATGATTTTATGCGTTTTGCGTCTCATTACTGTTTTCAATGGCTCTTTGGCCTCTCGGTTAATATTTTTTTGTTTTCAAGTGCGTCTGATTTAACGATCTATGCCGCAGCGCGAGTTTCTTGATACCCAAACACACATACACACAAACATTTGACGGCCCAAATATTATGCAGAGTGGCAAAAATGAATAGCGCCAAAAAAAAAAAAAGTAAAATATGAACGAGATATGATTAAAATCAGTTTATCTCTCTTCTTTTGCTGCTAATGGAAAAAGGCACGTCTAGAAAGTGTATATATAGTAAAAGTTAATGTTTGCCCAAGTTCACTTTTATTTTCTTGAAATTTTTCTTTTGTTTGACTTGTGCTTGTCGCTTGTCAGTCAGATTTTACAGACAAAACTGGCAGCTTTTTTAAGTACCACATAATCTTCTATCATCATATCTAGTTCGTATGGTGTGGTTCTAGATCACGTAATAAAAACTGTATCAATTCTAAAGAAAACTAACTCCAAGAAACCTAAAGTAAATAAGCTTGAATTAATGGTTTTTAAATTGGACTATATTTATATACAAAATTTGTTTTCGGAAACATACTATAAACGTTATTGATGAAGTATATAATTTCACTTACTGTATCAAATGTCAATATACAGCTCTTTACCTAGTTTTCACCCTATTTATTTGTCTCAATATTAGTTTCTGATGGCATCATACTTTATATTTGATTTACTTTACTCAATTGTACTTAGTTTTATGTTACAAGTAAATCCCCATTTTCTTTGTTTCTTCTGAATCAGCACGAATGCAATTGCTGATATGGAATGATGATTAAATCAGTTCTCGTCCAGCATTTTACGTTTAACTGAAATATATGAAAGACCACCCACCCCCTACTCCCCACCACCCACACTGATATTGATGAAATTCATTCGTTTGGTTCCTGTTGGAGATTTCCTTCTATAGAAATACAATTTCCTCTATGACTATGTTTGTTTATCTACTATGAATTTGGATTGGTTTCGGGTTCTGATAGCAGCAAGCAGCAAACTAGAAGCAAGCGGGCTCTATCTATCTATACATACGTACATATGTAGGTACCGTTAGCAAGCAATAAGGTTCTTTTTTTCGGTTATGTATTATATTATATCAAAAAGAGAAAAGAAACAGAAATTGTAAAGACACTCACACTCATGCAGAGATACACTTAGGAGGAACAAGCATAAGAACGTATGTCCAATTGACCGGAAATGATAATTGAAAAGAATATTTTCTCTTTTACTTTAGGGTTTGTCGTCGTCGTAGTTGTTGTTGTTGTTATTGTTGTAAGTATTTGTGTTGTGTATCTACTTGTTACTAATTATGGAATGCATTCAGTTTACGGTATCGTTTTCAAGAACAATTATATATCCGGTGGTTACTTGAGTGAATGAGTGGGACGCAGTCGTCCATCCGTCCAATATGTCGAACAGACAGCAGTAAAACGACCAACCACGCACCTCCTAATGAAAATTTGCTGGCAGAAAAATCTATCTTTCTTTTTTTTCGCACGGATTTTGCTCTTTCTTGTGGGCGGTTTGCAATTAAATTGGGAAATGCTTCCTCCATAAATTCCAACAGAGCCGGATTGAGGGGACACACAGTAATAGTAATTGATAGGGCCATAAATTTTAATGGAGTTTACAGAAATGTTCCTTGTTTTGCAAAACAGACGTTAAATTTCTTAAATTCCGATTGATATCGTACACATTTTTTCTCTAAAAGTAAAATAATATTGCATCAATATTTGGCCAACTGTTGAGCAGTTTGTTTGCGCTTTTTTCGAACTAAATATCGATTAGGAATCTCAAATAATTTGTACTATTCTTTAGAATTCATTACCCACATGGGGGCATACCAAAAAATTTGGAATGTCTGTATCAAAATTATTTTCAGAATATTTACAATTAAATGTAATTGATATGAAAAGCAATTGCAAATGTTTTTCGCCTCTCCCCTTTCATGTAATCCGGCCCTGATCTTTTTGTGGAATGCACACACAGCTCACAGGCTGTGAGACTGATTAATATTTAGGCGTGGCTTATCAGTCGAGAGATGGATGGAATGCATCAGCAGTCACCGAGATGCTGCTGCTGCTGCACTTCGCTCCTTCTACTTAAGGCTGAAGTCTCTTTTTGTCAGCCAATGTTTGGCTGATTGAAGGAAAAACTTTCCACTCAATTGAATGAGAGAAAGAGAGAGAGAAAAAATTAGAGCGAGAGAGAGATAGGGAGAAAGAGAGCTTGATTAGTTTATAAAAGTTCAATTGTACGGGTGCTCATGCACTTAGGGTTCCGTTATTATATTTCTTTTCTATGTGCGTTTCTTCACTTCAATTTTAATTGTACAACAATGCGTTTTTGTATAGAGTTGTGTGTGTGAGAGATCTTTGAGATATGTTGCCAGTGATCTTGCAGATAGATCGCTCAACCAAATGGTATGCTCACATGAAATTAATGTTTGACCAGTTGGTCACTCAGGCAGTTCGACAGGCAAACAGACAGCCAGCCCAAGAGACCGCCCGCTCTCTGACCAGCCGGCCGGCCGGCTCAACATTCCAACGCAATCAATTTAATTTACGTCTCAATGGGGAGAAGAAGAGAAGAGAAAAAAGGCTATTGTGCGAGCAGAGGGAGGGGATGATGGAAGTGATGTACAACAGCTTCAAGTGTCAAAATTGATAGACACACACAAACACACACACACACGCATACACATTGAGCTTCTCTTTGTGTTGCATTTTTAACACACTTCATTGTTGATAAATGCGCTTTTATTTATAGATTGAGCCCCCGTCGCATATCCCCTGCTCCACTTCCCCTCGTCCAGTTGCCTCTTTCTCTGCCTGTTGGTGGTGTTTTCATTTGTCGTTTCGTTTACTTAGCACGAAAGGCGCGGCCGCGGCCTACCAGGCAATGCGTATGCGTGTGAAAGCATATGTGCATATGTATGTATGTATGTATAAGTGTGTATGTGTGTGTGGCATGTCAAAAGTCATGTCTAAATTGAATTTAACTAATAATAAAAAAAGACAGACCCACAATTGAAACGGCAGTCCCAAGTGCCCATTAAAGTTATATTAATAGATTACAAATTTAACTTTCTCGTTTCATCAAGGCATCTTGAGAGTTTTTATGCATTTTCAATAGTAAATACACCAATTAGCCAGACAACAAGTTTTAGGAAACCTTCTGACCTGTGACCTTTACGTATCTTAATAAGCTCCGTGTTCCTGTAGGTTTTTTCTTCTCAATATTCAACAAATACTCAACAGAAGTTTCATAAGTTCGTAATATTCGTGGATCTTAAGCGTTTACTCGCTGTCTCGAATTAAAATCAAGGATTCGTTTTTTGAAAGGCTCCCTTTAAGATAAGTTTGCAGTACTCTGCGTTTCTACTATACTTAGTAGAAACCCTAGCGATTAATTACTTAGTTTTGTAAGGCATACTTATGACTAGGGAAAAATCTGGTGTATAATTTCGCAAAAACTTTGCCCATGCGTTTGAAATTTGTGTGGTTTTTTTTTTTTGACATCTGGCAACTCGCGCTTTTTTACTCTCCTTTACATCCTTTTTGCTCTCATTTTGCCCTTTTGGGCCTCGCACAATTTATTTTCACACGCCCGCTTTGATAGAGCGGCCAACGACGCCGCTGCTTGGTTGTCATGGCAACGACAACAACAACAACAACAAGAACGTGGTACAATGACCAGAACCGTTAATGTTATTGTTGTGTAATGCAACTACATACACAATACTACCCTCTAAGCAGTCCTTTGATCCCTCTCTCTCTCTCTCTCTCTCCCTCACGCGCTTTCAATGTCCTTTTTGCTTTGGATGCGTCATGTCCTGCCTGCCCATGCATCGTTTCTTTTTTTTTCGGTGGTTGCCAACCTAAGGAAGGGGCAGTTGGGGTGTTTGGTTTAAGCATATTTGGGCAATTACTCATCGAAGCTTTTGCATAGTCAAAAGAAAAAAAAACAAACTTTAATTTCAAATGAAACGTCTCGAGTTCAAATTTAATTGTTTGGTCTTACGTATGTACTCACACACACACACACACAAACATATATGTATCTACACTACTAGTGTATGTAGGTAGAATAGGTTCGTTGAACTTGAAATTTGATGTCTTTTTTGTGTCTCGTGTTTAATCGTCGGATTTGACTACTATTGGATGAGTTTCTGAGGTGATTCTATATCACAGAGGGTTTCGGTGACTGCTGTTCCATTTTCCTTTACGTTGGTATTTTAATTGATATTTGTAAACCGTAAATAAAACAACAAATTTGCTATATTTTCCATATTGTTTTTACAAGTGTCTTGAAATTGACTCACATTGTTTTCAATTGAAAACCGCAATGAGTCACTAGCTAGGTATGGCCAGAAGCAAAGGGCCCTAGAGGTAGGTTGGTATGTACATAGGTAGATCTCTTACTGAATCCACGCACGTGCTTGGATAAGAATTGCCACAGCCATCGTCCGCCCCCATGAGTTGAGGAAGAGACGAGGCTGCTGTGCTCTCTGTTGATACACTTGAGCAGAGAAAAACAGCTGTAGCCTGCATTTGCCGCCATTTTTTTCCTTTGTTGCCTTGCCTCGGGGAGGAGCAACACCCTCTTTAGCCTGAACAACCCCTAAAACCAAAAAAGAAAACGAAAAATGCCAACTTTTTGCCACATTTTTGCCGCTCCCTCTGCAGCCGGCCGCCCCATCACCTTCATGTTGGCTTGCTACGGTTTCTGTTTCATTTACTTTTTATGTGTAATTCGATTTTAAAAAAGTGACGCATTGCCGCCTGCCGCCGCCTGCATGTTTTGTGTCGGAAGAACCAATCCGTCGCCACCGCCGCCGCACCCTTCCATAGTCTCTCTCTCTTTCGCTGTAGTCTACCATATCTGAGTTTTCTGTCGTCTGTTGTTTTACGAGCGTGTGCTGATGGATTTGAATGATTCATTTTAATCGGCGCGGCAATTGTTTACCATTTTGCCATTATGGCGCGCTTGCCCTTATTTAAGCATTGATAACATTAAGGAAATCCTTCGAAT